>NW_027507787.1:12770584-13970584 GCF_037356315.1 Lithobates pipiens | reverse complement strand
TATCACATACCTAGTTAAAGCTGAATCCATACAGCTCTATTATAAGGAGCATGTGGCACTTGAGACGGGGAATGGCAGCTTCCGTTGGTTCTTTGAGGAAGGTAGTTCACGCTTCTGGGTGTGACTGCGGGTACAGGAATCGCTGTGATTCCTGCACCAGCCATCACCCGCAGTGAAAACGCGCTGCTCTGTGAAAACATGCAAAGCTGCCATTGATTCTGAATGGCACCCCCCATGCACATAAAATCATAGTGTGTGTGCAGGAATTGCAGGGAAATTGCATGGTCTTTTTATTTCCCTGCAACCGCGTTTTTGAAAAGGTGCATGCACCTTTTTTTTCCCGGAAACATAGGCACGGCGGCCCATTCATTTGAATGGGCCGCCGTGCCTGCACAAACACGGCCCACAAAAACACATAGATGTGAACATAGCATTAAAGTAGTTCCCTCAAAATAGTATTTCATTTTGGAAAGAAGATACTGCTACCGATAACATGCTCAAAATTGTAAAAAAAATATTGTAAAGATTGTAAAAAAAAAGGACAGAGCAGCTCTGTGCAAAACAGCAGCCAAGATCCTTTTTTTGGGGGGGTTCCCCTTTTGCAGTCCTGGCTTCTCCCCATACTACGTGCCCCAAATAGCAAGCTTTTTGCTATGGGGGCACTCGAGCAGGCTTGCACCCACAGAGTGCAGCGTGGCTCAGCCCCACCCCCTGGCTTCCCCTGATTGGCTCACTGACTGTGATTGACAGCAGCAGGGGCCAATGGCTCCCTCTGTTGAATAAGCCAATGAGAAGAGAGAGATCTAGGAGAGCCGCTGCTCTCATGCAAATCACTAGATCAAGATGGGTCTCCGGTAAATTTGGGGTGGGAGGCGCTGCACCCAGATGTTTTTTTACCTTAATGCATAGAAGTATTAAGGTAAAAAACTCTTCTGCTTTAAAATCACTTGAATATTGATAAGCTGTTATTAATTGTCATACAAATATATATTTGAAATCAAATGTTTAATGTTTTATGGCAATAACATGGTATGGGTGGAATTTTGCCAGTCACAGTGTCATGCCCTTCTAGCCTGTGTCTTAGAATAACAGGGAGGTAAAGCCTCCATCAATCTACGTGTAATCATATGGGCTGTTCAGATATGAAATTCTCAGGGTAGAAATACACTGAAAACCGAGCATGTGCACTAACTGCCAACACTGCTCTACAAAATGTACAACTGTAGTGGGGACATCGACAGAAGAGGGAGATAGAGAACAGCAGGCTCAACCAGGACTATGAACAGCATGTTATTGATACAGTTTTAATGATGTGGGTTTAATGACACTTTAAAAATATATTGTCACTTTGCCCAATCAGAACAAAGTTACAATATTGTGAAAGACGACCACCCAATGCCCACCGTTTTGGTGATCCCCCCCCTTATTCTTTCTGCATCAAAGCCAACACTTAAATACCCGGTGCTGACTAGTCTCAGAGCCTAGAGGGTGCAGAGTCGTCACCCCACCAGTCATGTGACAGTGCTCTGGCTTGGCAATTGGCCGCTAGGTGGCGTGTTCCCCCATAAACGGAAACACCGGATATTCTGTATCATATGGTAGAGGCAGGAGCCTATCAACAGGTCCTTGGTTCAGGGATTTTTACACTTTGCCTTTAATGGAAATACTACAATGACAGATATATTTTGTCAGTGACGATCTCATCTTCAGAAAATGCTATTTGCCTGGCTGGCATACTAATTCCATGGCTTCCAAATTTACACTGATAAAGGTTAGGGTTTAACCAATAAAAAAGCAATAAAATGTACAAATTTCAAGATTAAGCATTTAGCTGGGCCGGAGTCCTTTTATTATTGTAAATTGAACCAACATAATCACTTAGATGTAAGCTGGCAGTGACTGTTGTTTGGTGTTACGGACAGCGTGCAGAAAATATTGGAATCATCCCTTATATACTGTATCTGTAGTATGGCACATGGCCAGGACTGAGCACTGCAGATGTATCCAGCACGATGCATGTTTATGTAACACACAAGTAATGCTCAGATGTACTGCAGAGGCACTGAAGAATAGGGGAGTAGAGACTGCACTACAACGCATCACACTGACGTCCGCAGTGCTCCTTAACCCTTATACGACCATCAAGTTAGAGACCATATTGTATATATAAATAGCACTGACACAATGTAGCATCTTACATATCTAAAATCCTTAAGAGAGTCACATAGGTTACACCCCTTAGGACCAAATATCCGAGAAACTCAACCTACTACTGCACTAATTATTCTTGCATTGCAGATTACAGGAAAGGACGATTTCTCACCAGCGGCTGGCTGCCCCACATTTCCAGCTCTGTTGGGACAACGGAACACACTGTATTCAGCAGCCATGTAGCAAGTATATAACAAATGCGGGCTGACATGCTAAATTCTACATATTTTTCTACAATGCACTGAGCATTTTATAACAGGGAACAGCAAAGGGCACATGCACTAAGTAGGCGTCGGCAGGTGTTGAATTGCATAGGAAAAGAGCCGTGTTGATCAGCCAATACATAAAGGAGGGGAGTGGTGGAAAGTGAGATAGTCGTCGGAGATATATAGTAGGCTTATAGTAGTGTTCACATATAAAAATAAAAATAAAAATATTAGTGAATAACATTTAAGTGAATAAATATATATATATATATATATATATATATATATATATATATATATATATATATATTAGTTAAACACAACCTGAGCATAAAAAAGGTTTAACCGCTTCAGCCCCAGAAGATTTTACCCCCTTCCGGACCAGAGCACTTTTTGCGATTCTGCAATGCGTCGATTTAACTGACAATTGGGCGGTCGTGCGACTTTGCACAAAAACAAAACTGACATCCTTTTTTTCCCACAAATAGAGCTTTCTTTTGGTCGTATCTTATCACTTCTGCGGTTTTTATTTTTTGCGCTATAAAAAAGAGCGACAATTTTGAAAAAAAAACGCAATATTTTAATATAATGCTATAATAAATATCCCCCAAAAATATAGAAACGATTTTTTCCTCAGTTTAGGCCCATATGTATTTTTCTATGTATTTTTGTTTAAAAAAAAAAAGTCGCAATAAGCATATATTGATTAGTTTGCACAAAAGTTATAGCGTCTACAAAATAGGGGATAGTTTTATGGCATTTTTATTATTATTATTTTTTTTTTACTAGTAATGGCAGTTATCTGCGATTTTTTATCGGGACTGCGACATTATGGCGGACACATCGGACACATTTTTGGGACCGTTGGCATTTATACAGCGATCAGTGCTATAAAAATGCACTGATTACTGTAAAAATTTCACTGCCAGGGAAGGGGTTAACACTAGGGGGCGATCAAGGAGTTAATTGTATTCCCTAGTGTGTGTTCTAACTGAAGGGGGAGGGGACTGTGTAGGGGAGATGAGAGATCGATGTTTATACTCTGTATGAACAGACGATCTGTCTCTTCTCCCCTCAGAGAACCGGAAACTGTGTGTTTACACACAGAGATCCCGGTTTTTGGTGTATCAGCAGTGATCGCGGGAGTCAGGCGGTGATCATGACTGCCGGCCACTCGCATCAGCTCAGGGGGCGAGCAGCGGGAGCGTGCGCACCCCTAATGGCCACAGGGCGAAGCGACGTAACATAACGTTATTTCGCCCAGCCATGCCATTCTGCCGCAGTAAAACTTCGTCAGCTGGTCGGTAAGGGGTTAATCATCTTCCATGGTGTGATTACTCTTGGCTGGGAAAAGATTTCTCCATGGATCTGAATAGCAAAACAATAAACCACTGGGTCAACAGGGTTAATTTACTAAAACTTGAGAGTGCAAAATCTGGTGCAGCTCTGCAGACAAACCAATCAGCTTCTGGGATTTTTTGTCAAAGCTTAATTGAACAAGCTGAAGTTAGAAGCTGATTGGCTACAATGCACAGATTTTGCACTCTCCAGTTTTAGTAAATCAACCCCAACATGCTAAATATATTTCAAAATTAGTCCTCATGCACACTGGGGCTCTTCTAAATGCTTTTCTCCTGGCAGGAGAAAAGCAGCTGAAATAATGCATCTACGCATTTTTTCAAGAGCATCAAGGCGCGTTTAAGTTCGTCAAGCGCTTAGACGTTTATTCATTTCCTTGGCCATTCTGGCTATTGAAATGAAAAAACGCTCAATCGCCTAGCACTAGCGTGCCTTTAGAGGTGCTTACCCCCATTTAGGAGTATTAGGCGATTTTTTTTCTGCCAAAACCCTCCTCTCTTGAATGCACAAGTGATGAGTGGTGAAGCGTTTTTTTTTTTTCTGCCTCTAAGCTCCTGTAAACGATAGTGTGTATGCACACTTAGGTTAACATGGAGAGATCAAACGCCTATAAAAGCAGCTCATGCATGAAAATAATCCATATTAGAGGTCAAACTTTCTCCAACAGCAAGGAAAAATCTCTTGTCTACTGCAGTAATTATAGGGCCTGGGCACACTTCCCTGCATTTTACAACATAGGTAATGCTCTGATATCAGAGCAATCATTGCTTATAATAGCGATTGTTAAAAAGCAGACACCCTTAGGTACTTACTGTACACTTACCTTCCATTTGCCTCGTTGCTATCCTATAAGCCTGTCGGAGTGCCCTATAAATTGCTTAAAGTACGAGTCAATCCTGGGTTGGAGCTTATGCCCCGTACACACAATCGGACTTTCCGACAACAAAACCGTGGAATTTTGTTCGAAGGTTGTTGGCTCCAACTTGTCTTGCATACACACGGTCACACAAATGTCAGCCAACAAGTACAAACATAGTGATAGTGACGTACTAGACGTACTACATGTTTTTTTTAGCTCTTTAGTGCCACCCTTTGGGCTCCTTCTACTAATTTCGTGTTACTAGAAGTTTGGTGAGTGTTGATTCGCTCTTTTCTTTTTGCGTTTTTCATTTAGCGCTATTATTATTCTTGATATCACTTGAAAAAAAAAGCCTTTGAAAATTTGTTTGCAATAACTCCATCAGTATCACCAGCAAAGCAGCTTCATTATTATCCCATTAAAGAAGAAGAGAATTGTGCGCTGCAATTTGAGATTTCCTAATTTGCCACGTCATGAATGTTAATTCTCCATTACCAACGCTAGTTTACAAGACCGACTGCTTCTGAGCACACGTGAACTTTTGTGCGACGGACTTGTGTACACACGATCGGAAATTCCGACAAAACTGTTGGCAGAAAATTTGAGAACCTGCTAACCAACATTTGTTGGCAGAAAGTCCGACAACAAATGTTCAATGGAGCATACA
This sequence comes from Lithobates pipiens, assembly GCF_037356315.1. NCBI lineage: Eukaryota > Metazoa > Chordata > Amphibia > Anura > Ranidae > Lithobates > Lithobates pipiens. Next base: position 13,965,282 of record NW_027507787.1, on the reverse strand, counting down.
CACAGTCGGACTTTTAGCTAACAAGCTCACATCGAACATTTCCCATCGGAAAATCCAACCGTATGTATGTGGCATACCATCAATTTGCCCCCTATGTGACAGCCTAGCAACTGAGTACGCAGCTACCCAGGGATGCAATAAGGGAGGCGCGGGGGTGTCATATGTTTCCTTATACCTGGAAGTACAAGCAGTGGTGGGTGCTTGCTACCCAGCAAACCTGTTTCTTCTTTAGCCTCATAGTGCAAGCGTAATCTTTAGCGATCCTGCTTGTCCCTGCATTCAGGGGCGGACTGACAACTCATGGGGCCCCCGGGCAATAGGAGATAATGGGGCCCTCAGGCAATCAGATATTATGGGGCCAAACAGTATACACGCACACAGTATACAAACAAACCATATACACATCCATGTACACACAGTATACACGCACACAGTATACAACCACACAGTATACACATACATGTACACACAGTATACACAGACATGTTTCTATTGGCTGAGAAGGTACTGGAGAGGTGGGGCAGCTATAATCTCAGGATTTTTAGACCAAAAGGATGTCAGTAAGGGGCATTTCAGAGACAGATGTAAAAAAAACACAGATTTTTACATACTGTCCCTGGTTTTACTGAGGCTGGCAACCCTGAAGGGGCCTCCTAGTGGCCCGGGGCCCTCGGGCAGTGCCCAAGTGGCCAAATGATCAGTCCGCCCCTGCCTGCATTCATAACAATTTTCCTATGTGGAGATGCTGCCCACTCCGACACGCACAGACAGCTTAGATTGCAAACGCATGTACTGACAGAGCCTTGGAAACTGCTGTCAATAAAGGAGGAACATAGAAGTGTCTTCTGTGTGATGTCCTCTAGCACTGCCTGTGCATGTTGGCGCTGGTGGCATCCGCATATCTCCTTGTAGCCAGATTCTAGGAGGGAACATGAAATGGTGGCTCCTTGAGACCCTTTAATGGAAAGGAACCACCCTGAAAAGGTAGAGGACCTGCCGAATGGAGAGTAAATAGCAAATATATCACAAAAAGTCTTTCCTCAGCAGTAGAAATTGACAAAAAAATAATTTATCTAATAATAATAAAAATAATAATAATAATCTTAGCTTGAATTTGCCAGTGCTTCAATTCTTGTCACAAAAACACCCACTTCAGTCTGAACACCGGCCAATTCCCCAGTGTTCATACTCTATTCTGAGCTGTAACAAACATCACACAGGTTACTTCCAACACACACAATACCGCTCCAAAGATCCGCTGCATGTAACATATTTATGAATTCTGCTTGAAGAGGACTCTTTCTTCCTGCTACCAGTACTTGGGAGTAGAACTCATAATTGAATTTTGCTTCAATATTCTGTTGTTAAATATTTAACATTCTCTATTTCTATGCAGCATGTGTAAAAAGGAAGCTCATATACTTTGCATGTGTAATAGGTAAAGTGAATATAAACTCTAACAATGGACTTCTCTTATTTGCTTCATGTTGGTCTGTCATATATAACAAAAAGTGCCTGTTTAGCCTATCACCAATCTGCTGACCGCAATCAGTAAGAACCGTTACCGGTAATTTCTGTGGATTGCAAAACACTAATCCCTATGTTATGGAGAAAGAGGAGAGGGTGGTGTTCTGTAGTCTTGTCTTTGGGTGACAACACTGCTCCTCCATTGATACAGTAAGAAAAAAAAAATGTATAAACTCTGAGTTTGGTAGAAACAATATTCAAACCAAATCTATAAATAGTGAAAAATGACAGCAGCGCCTGCAATTATCCACAGAAATAAAACTGCATTACATACCTGCCTGGAGCATGTTCTCCCTGTGCCTGCGTGGGTTTCCTCCGGGTACTCCGGTTTCCTCCCACACTCCAAACACATGCTGGTAGGTTAATTGGATCCTGTTGACATGGACATTCACTGTACTGTTCATTTAAGCACAAGAGACTCCATTTTGTCCTCCTTTGCTTTAGTGTTCTGTAACCTTCACCTAACACACAGAAACCTCTCCTACTAAACACTCTCTACTCCCCCCTCCCTTCTCACTGTTTTACTTTTGCAATTGTTCTATTCGCTAGCTTTTAATAATATATTTCTATTTGTTTAGCTCTTAATAACATATTTCTATTTGTTAGTTTTTAATAACATCTCACACCACCCCTTTCTTATCTATGTATAAAATAACATGTAATAATAAATTTTGACACGGAACGGACATTTTAAACACAGTGATTGAGTCCTGTGAATCTGTTCCTGCAGCTGCAGTATTAACTTTGTTTTAGAGTCCCAATCAGAAATCAGTCATAACAGTTTTGGCGAGTCAGAATATCAGGAGCTTGGCAGAGTTTCCAGAAGGAACCGCGCTTTGATCTGGATCATCGGGAACGCAGACATCTAAACGCCGGCTAGGTAAGCTGTCCTTAAGCTTGCTATATTTCTGCCTTTCCTATGTATCCTATCTGTCGGTTCTCAAGGAAACCAGACCACTCTCGGACCTTTCTGGTTGGGTAACGTGTGTGTGTGAATGTGTTTGTGTCCCCCTTCACGGGCTGGACTGTGTGTGGATAGGGAGAATCCTCTGCAGTTCCCTGCGTTGACTCCTTGTGGGCGACCTGGGTCAGAGGCGCATGGTAGGGTCAGATAAAACTCAGAGAAGAGAAGAGACGAGGAGGGTCTCTTAATGAGTGTTTTGTCTATTGTCATAAACCCCTTCTATCCACGTAGATAAGTGGAGACTTTTCTTGTAAATCTGCAGATTTGCTGTACTATTTGTTTTAGAGGCAAGAGTGTATAGGCACAGATAGAGAAGACTGGCCAGTCATTATGGGCATTAATTTAAGTAAGAGAATGAAGGGAGAGAAGCCTTCAGAAAATGCCCAGCGCAAGATGAGCGCTAGAGAATATATGAACCGAAGGTACGGTTCCGCCTATACTGAGCCCCTAGATAAATGGGTAGAATGGACAAAAGGAACAGCTAAACCTTTAAAATCTGAAGGGACTTTTGATTTACAAGTATGGCAAACTTTTCTGCACGATTATGGCCCACTACTGTGCAGTGAAGGAACGTGGAGAATAGCTTGCACATGGGAGACAGAAGCTAAAGTAGCAAATCAAACTGGCTTGATGGAGATGTTTAATAAAAGTACTGCCCAAATTTACTACGTTTGGCCAGAAGACTCTGTAGAGGAGGACCCCCCACCTTATGTGGCTGCCAGTTTGGCTTTAAGGGGTCCACGCACAAAAGCAAAAGAATTAGATTACATGGAACATACAAAAGATGAGCTGGGCAATATAGTAGAGAGCAGAGGTTTAACAGCCCCATATCAACCTACAAAGAGGGATTTGGCTCGAATCTTAGAAACAGATGATTGGCATAAATCCAAAGGCACATATGCAAAACTAGATCTCTCTGAACTTAAGGCTTTGGCCAGACAAAGAGAGATAGAGTCTGAACTTCCGGAGCAAACCATAATTTCCAAATTGTGGCAGCAAGATGAAGAGAGAAAGAAGGGAGATGCCGCCCCTACTGCCCCGGTCATAGATCAATCTGTTGCAGTTTATCCTGTCAGAACCCAATTAGTTTTTGAAGGTAATGCTGTTGACAGTAAGTCTCAAATTAAATGGCATGTACCTTTTAGTCCCCAAGATATGAGATCCATATTAGAGGGATTGGGAGACCCTAGAAAGAATCCAATTGGGTTTGCAAACAAACTTAGCGCTGCACAGGAAGCATATGAGGCTTCTGCTACTGACATTCATCAGCTTCTTATTAAAGCAGTGGGAAGCAACATGTCTGGTTATATACTTAAAGAATGTGGTGTAGACATCAAAAATCTAGGTAAGATGGTTAGTGGACGGGAGGTTTGTGAGAAATTGAAGGAAAAATTGCCCCAAATATATGGACAAACCAGACATGCTGAATTTATGAATGCCAAGCAAGGGAAAGAGGAGGCATCAGGGGCTTATTGGAGGAGGTTAAGTGATATGGCTGAGGAAGCAGGCATTAAAATAGAGGAAGAGAAGGCGGGAGAAACTGCAAGTCCATCTACACAACTGGTGAAACAAAGGTTTCTTGATGGTTTAATACCCCAGTTGAAAGAAAAGTTGTTCACAGCAAGGCCTGAGGCAGGCAATATGTCTATTCGAGACGTCCTGCCTATCCTGTTATCCATAGAAAACAGGATTAACCAAAAAGACAGCAAACCCAAGGTTATGTATGTGGGGAAGCAGAGAGGTAGAGGAAGAGGTAAAGGCAATGTCAGAAATCGTGGCAATCGGGGACCAATCATATGCTACAATTGTGATGGGGAAGGACACATAGCCAAATACTGCCATCTTCCTGACCGTAGACTGGAAAAGAGCTCAGAGGCACCTCATGCTGATCCCAGTTCTCTGCCAAAAGCAGTGGATCAGGCATAGGAAAATGGCATGCCAGTATCAATCATGTTAAATAGGGGAGACAATGGTCCCGAGGCCAGAGTAAAAGTATTTTTACGAGAACTCCCCTATCCTGGAGGAGAAACAGAATTAACCTGTTTAATAGATACTGGTGCAAGCCGAAGTGTTTTTAATATAGAGGACTTACCTCCAGGATTATTATCTACAAATGTTATCTCTGGTGTTGGCCTAACCGGGACCTCTACTGATTTGGTTGAGTCCAAGCCACTTAAACTCAGGCTAGGACAGCAAACAGAAATTGTCACTAAAGTGTTAGTTTCAGACACAGTTCCTACCAATCTTTTGGGAGCTGACATTTTGAATCAAATTTTAGCAAACATAGACTACACTCCTACAGGAGTCCAAGTGGTCAGTAGTCTGTCAGGAGAAGTTTTAAATACTGCGTGTGGAGTATTTTTAATTCAAGACTCCACTCCGCCATTTCCACCAGAATTGAAAGTGATTCCTGCTGAATGATGGGCCACCAGCAAATATGATGTAGGTCTGCTGGATTGCACCCCAGTCATGATAAAAATTAAACCAGGAGCCCATCTCCCACAGATTAAACAGTACCCACTGAGTATTGCTCAGATTGAGGGGATAAAGGATCAAATCACTCAACTGAAAGCCGCAGGGGTTGTTGTACCAATTAAGTCCCAAGTCAATACACCCCTGTTCCCAATTGCAAAGAAGCCAGACAAGAAGGGTGGGCAGGTGACATACCGCATGGTGCATGATTTGAGAGCCATTAACAAAATAATTGAGGCAGATACCCCGATTGTGCCCAATCCCCACACTTTACTAAGTGGAATACCTGCCTCCAGCACCTGCTTTACAGTGATTGATCTTGCAAATGCTTTCTTTTCGGTGCCTCTGCACCCAGATTGCTGGCATATCTTTTCGTTTACCAATGACGCCCAAAAATTAGCATGGACAAGATTGCCCCAAGGCTGTGTGAGTAGCCCCTCTGAATATAATACTGCGTTAAAGCAGGTATTGGACCAATGGTCCCCCTCACACCCAAACACAGTCTTGCTTCAGTACATAGACGATTTGCTTATTTGTTCTGATACAAAAGACATTTGTAGCAGAGAAACCGTAAGCCTTCTCATGTTTCTCTATAACAGTAACAACAAAGTTAGCAAAGATAAGCTACAATACTGCCAAGAGAAAGTGATCTTCCTGGGTCACTGCATTTCACATGGAATCCGTCACCTAACCCCAGATAGAGTTAAAACTCTACAAAAATTTGAAAAGCCAAGAAATGTACGGCAACTACGTGCCTTCCTGGGGTTAGTGGGATATTGTAGGGACTGGATTCCAAATGCATCAGAACTTATGGCTCCTCTATATGAGGCTACCACTAGAAACCCTTTCGACCTCACATGGGAAAATGAATTGCAGATGAAGGAGCTTATTAAAATTTTGTCTGAAGCTCCCGCCATTGGACTTCCTGACTATAATAAGACTTTCTCGTTGTTCTGTCATGAAGTCAATGGATTTGCTGCAGGTGTACTCACCCAGCTACATGGAGACAAACAGAGGCCTGTGATGTATGTATCAGCCTCATTAGACCCTGTCATTAAAGGCTCCCCCAGTTGTATGCGAGCCATAGCAGCCTGCATTTTGCTGCTAGACAAAGTAACTGAGCTTGTACTAGATTCTGCTCTGATCCTGTATGTGCCACATGCAGTACAGGAAATCATGAATCAAGTAAATACCAGACATGTGTCTGCCAGTAGATTTGACAAGTACCAGTCTGCTCTTTTTGCTCCATCGAATTTAACAATCAAACGGTGTGTTACTTTAAATCCGGCTACTCTTCTTCCTATAATTGATGAGGAAGATGCAACAAATGGTACTGATGTAGAATCAGAGAGTTTTTCTCATGATTGTATGGCTCTGATGGAGGTAGAAAGGGCCTCTGTCACACCAGCAAAAGATGAGCCTTTATCAGATTGTGACACACACTTATTTGTAGATGGTTCCAGATTTTACACCGATGATGGTCAGCCACACACAGGTTTTGCTGTAACTACTACAGACACCATTTTACACCAGGAGGCATTGGCACCCCAGATGTCAGCACAGGAAGCGGAGTTGTGTGCTGTAGTCAAAGCATGTCATCTCCTAGAGAATCAAAGGGGAAACATTTACACTGACAGCAGATATGCGTTTGGAATCGCTCACGATTTTGGGCCTATTTGGAAAGCACGGAATTTCCTGACTAGTGCAGGGAAGCCAGTGAGACATGCAAAACTCATAGAGCGGCTATTTGAGGCCTTTCAGAAACCAGCAGAAGTTGCCATCTTGAAGGTAAAAGGGCATGCAAGGGGAAATGACATGACAGCCAGAGGAAACGCTTTAGCGGACCAAGCGGCAAAGGATGCTGCCCTTATGGCATTGGGAGTCACACCCACTGTAGGGGTCGCCCAGGTAGCGGGGACAGATTCCCCTCATCAAGAGCAGTGGGATGTAGAAACTCTAATTCAGTTGCAGAACCAGGCCCCTGATGAAGAGAAGGATAAGTGGAACAAATGTAATGCTACCCAAAATCAGCAGGGCCTGTGGAGCGCTGACAACAGGTGGTGTCTACCCAGGAGTTTGTACCCAGTTTTAGCACAACTGGCACATGGCGTCAGTCATCTTGCTAAGGGCGCGATGGTGGCACTTACTGACTGCTATTGGATAGCACCTGGATTTAGTGCATTTGCAGCCAGGTTTTGTGCTTCATGTCTCACTTGTGCTCTGTACAATGCAGGGAGGCCTGTCCATGTTCCCCAAAAGCATTCTCCTAGGCCAGATTTCCCTTTCCAAAGAATTCAAATAGACTACATTCAGATGCCCAGAATAGGCACCTATGAGTTCGCTTTAGTTTGTATTGACATGTTTTCAAGCTGGCCAGAGTGCTGGCCGGTAGCCAAAGCAAATGCAAAAACAACAGCAAAGAAAATTTTGAATGAAGTAGTTTGTAGATATGGAGTTCCTGAAACTATTGAGAGTGACAGAGGAACCCATTTTACTGGGGAAGTAATGAAAGAGGTAATGGGAGCCCTTCACATACAGCAAGCTTTCCATACACCTTATCATCCACAAAGTAGTGGCAAAGTTGAAAGACTTAATGGAATTTTGAAAAACAGATGTGCAAAAATTAAAGCAGATACAGGAAAAGGATGGGTGGAAGCTTTGCCATTAGCCCTATATTCTGTACGAACTACCCCTAAACAACCACATGGGCTGTCCCCCTATGAGATTTTATTTGGAGGGCCACCCAAAACAGGGCTATATTTTCCCCAACAGTTGCAGGCTTCTCACTCTAGTCTGTTAGAATATGTTCAGATTTTGCAAAGAACTTTGAATAAAATACATGAAGGTGTTTATAAATCTATCCCCGGCCCAGATTCTGTTTCAGGTATTCACAGAATCCAACCAGGTGACTGGGTGGTGGTCAAGCGACACGTCAGAAAGCCGCTAGAACCAAAATTTGACGGACCACATTTGGTGCTTTTGACAACCGGTTCCGCAGTCAAGTTGGAAGGAAAGCCCTCCTGGATTCACGCCAGTCACTGCAAGAAAATCCTGAAGTGATGATATCCTTTGAAAAAATGATGATGTTGTTCTTTTTCTTTTTGTTGTTTGTGAGAACTGAGACATGGAAACATAACCCTTTCATACAAATGTTAAAATTGTATGCAACCCATAGCAACGCTAGTGACTGCTGGGTGTGTTCTCACTTACATCCCCAAACAGGAACAATACCCATGATAGCAATGCCTCTCAAATTCACTGATCTAAACAGGACCAGAATAAATGGCTCATACATCGTCTCCACAGCTAATGAGCACAGATCAGTAACTTTGATGGTTTCGAAACAGATAGACACTCCACAGATTTGTTTAAACATTACATGCCCGTTTAACACTAAATGTACACGGTTGGGCAATTCAGATTGCACCAGGGCAAAGATTACAGTTTATGGAGGAAACCATGGTCAATATTACTATATCCCAGATCCAGAACTAAATAGAACCCTTTATAGTACAAATTGTTCACAGTTCCCAATATGTGAAAATATCGGTTACCTGAGATTCCATGTTATTGCTTCCAGTTTCTTAGGCGCAGGCATACCGTCCATACGTAGAGGGTTATATTATATATGTGGAAATAAAGCTTACGCCTGGCTTCCTGCTAATGTTACAGGTACATGTTATATTGGGAAGTTAGCACCTGCTTTGGCTGTTCGCAAAGATACAGTGCGAGCAGATCAAAGTCCAGAATACCCTTTAGTGTTCAAAAGAGAGCTGTTCACTGAAGGCGACATGGCATGGTCATGGTTCCCTTCCTGGACAGGATGGGGAATTGAAGCAATGAAAAGAATAAATAATTACACTAGAATTGTAGATGAGATTATTAACCTTACTACCACTGATATAGGTTTATTAAGTGAAGAAATGGCTCAGATTAAAAAAGTAGTATTAGAGCACAGATTAACGCTGAATTTTCTCACTGCAGCTCAAGGTGGGATGTGTAAGTTATTTCGCACCGACTGTTGTATATACATTTCTGATAATGAGGACATTATAAAAGGACATCTTGCTAAGATAAGAGAACTACAGAATAAGGCCAGAGATATTGCTAAAGATGGATGGAACCCCTTTAAGGCTTTAGGAGGTTTTGGTGACTTTTTATATGGTATAGCAACATGGTTACAGAAACTAGGCGCTTACATTGCAATGTTCCTATTTCTCATATTTGTCATTTACTTCCTCATCAGGCTGTGCCTCCGTGTGACTACCCGCTGTACTGACAAATGGTCCACCAGCCCTGATGAACCCATTATTGTGAGAAAGTTAGGAGAGAGCTGAACAGGACGCCGTCTCTCTGCGCCAATGTAACAGGAGTTACCAGCAATCGGCTGAATGTAACGCGGAGAAGAATGGTGTCAAATAAACAAAAGGAGGGAAATGACATGGACATTCACTGTACTGTTCATTTAAGCACAAGAGACTCCATTTTGTCCTCCTTTGCTTTAGTGTTCTGTAACCTTCACCTAACACACAGAAACCTCTCCTACTAAACACTCTCTACTCCCCCCTCCCTTCTCACTGTTTTACTTTTGCAATTGTTCTATTCGCTAGCTTTTAATAATATATTTCTATTTGTTTAGCTCTTAATAACATATTTCTATTTGTTAGTTTTTAATAACATCTCACACCACCCCTTTCTTATCTATGTATAAAATAACATGTAATAATAAATTTTGACACGGAACGGACATTTTAAACACAGTGATTGAGTCCTGTGAATCTGTTCCTGCAGCTGCAGTATTAACTTTGTTTTAGAGTCCCAATCAGAAATCAGTCATAACACTGTCAAAAATGGCCCTAGTATGTATGAATGTGAGTCAAGGAGCTTAGATTGTAAGCTCCTTGAGGGTAGGGACCGATGTGAATGTATAATATATATATATGTAAAACGCTGCATAATTTTAAAGCGCTATATAAGTACCTGAAATAATAATAATAAAAATAATATAGAAATATGTTGCACTATCACTCTAAATTCACAACACAAATTGAATACAGATCTTAGGCTGATCAAACCAAATGTGCAAAATAGTGCAATAAAAGTGGCCTAGATAGAGGAGCCACCCTAGGACAGGATGTGTGCTACCACATCAGCAGATATTAAAGCAAAAAAGTCTAATGCGCTGTATACACAATTGGACTTTCCGACAACAAATCCGTGGATTTTTGTTCAAAGGATGTTGACTCCAACTTGCCTTGCATACACACGGTCACACAAATGTTGGCCAACATGGGAACGTGGTGACGTACAAGACATACGATGAACCGAGGAAAAGGAAGTTCAATAGCCAGTGTGGCTCCTTCTGCTTGATTCCGAGCATGCCAGAACTTTTGTGCGTCAGGTTGTGTACACATGATTGGAAATTCCGACAACAAACTTTTGTTGGCGAAAAAATTTGAGAACCTGCTAGCCAACACTTGTTGGCGGAAAGTCAGAAAAAAAAAATGTTCGATGGAGCATACACACGGTCGGACTTTCAGCCAACAAGGTCACATCCAACATTTGTTGTCCGGCAATCTGAGCATTAGAAAACTAACACAGCCACAACATTTAGGGATTGGCAAGCTGCAATATAATACATTTTGGGCTTTTTTAAGGTCACATTCACACTTAAGCAAGTTGAATCTTTATCAGCAGTGCTTTAATGCTCAACACTAAGCCCTTGTACACACAGTCGGAGAATTTGTCAGAATGTGTTCTATCGGACCGTTTTGTCGGATAATCTGACTGTGTGTGGTATACATCGGACTGTTTCCGTCAGAATATCCGTCGGACCAAATTTTCCAACTTGCTGGAAATATTTTCCGACAAACTGGTCCAATCGGACATACTCCGATCATGTGTAGAGAATTCCAATAGGACCAAGTGCCACGCATGCTCAGATCAAATTCCTACATCAAAGCTCTTGGCTACTAGCCTGACCGTAGTCCCATCGTAACAAAATTACGTCATCACGTTCTGAACGATCGGATTTTTCAACAACTTGGTCCGACCGTGTGTATGCAACAGTTTCGGACACAATCCGTCGGACAAAATCCGTCTGACAAAATCCAACGGATTTGGTTGGCAGAATGTCCGACCGTGTGTACAAGGGCTAAGACTTCCATTATATTCGATGGTGCCCATTCACAAGAGTATAGTGTCGCTTTAAGCCCATTGCTCAGAAAAGTTCATGAGCTTCTTTTGGGGCAGAGTCTTGTGTTTTGGCCACAATAGACTTAATTAGGAGCACATGAAAAACATGCAAAAATTGGCTAGTACCGAGTAAAAAAAAAAAAAAAAAAAAAGCTTAAGCCTGAAATGCGTGCAAAACACTTTTACAGATGCCCATAAAAATATCCAAAAACAACTCAGGTGTCAATGGGGCCTTATACTGCCCTTCCAGCAAACACTTTCAAGTGTTTTCTTATAAATCTTTAAAGAAAGTGTTTTTAAAATAGGGGACAAAGTAGAGAAAAAAATTCATAACCCTCATAAACAGGTCTTCTTAAAAACAACATTCACCTCCCTAAAGTGCTGGTCAGATTTGGGAGATTACAACCCAGATCATATGAGAATAAAATATAACGGGTGATGTATACTTGGAGAATTTCTTATAGTAGTGAGCTCACAGACAATCTGATTAAGAGTTCATATCCGGACAACACATTTATTGGTTAATCTACAGGCTTAATTCCTCCTCATTATGCAGAACCAATTAGAGCAGATGTAGAGAAAGAAAAGCTGACCTTAGTAAGTGAATCAATGGCAGGGCTCTGCACTCAGTCCATTCTACTTAATGGTTATTTGTATAAAACACCCAAAAGCTTTGTTAGCACTCTAAAGAAGTGTTCTCACACAAGAAGTGTATGACGTCACTCTATGCTGGTGTCCATTTTGGTTGCAATATCACTTCCAATCAATGTAACAGCATGCTTTACAAATTGTTTATACATTTAACAACATTGCACAGCAATGCCAAAGGCTGCCATTACACGGGCTGTTCAGACAAAGTTGACTTGACTTTTTTGTAAAAAATGTGACTTAAATAATGAAACTGATCAGAATGGTGGCTTTCAGTCAGTGGTTGCTGGTGGCATAATTTTTTTTTCAATCCACCCACCGACACCCCCCATAGGGTCACAGGCACACCCCACACCCCCCCAGTCCGTCGGTCGTTATCTAGGTCACAGGCAGTGCTTCCTCCGGGCAGCGGCTTCACCCTGGGCCTCCACCTCCTCCGCTTCCCTTTTGTCTCCTCCTCTTCGGTAGCCAATAGAATCACTTCCTCTTGGCCAATCACTTCCTGATTGGCCGGGAGGAGAATTGGGAAGACACAACTGGGTGGGCTCATGGCGCATTGCTCTGCACCCCAAGTCCAGGCTCTAATCATGTGCTTCTAAAAAAACAAAAAACAAAAAATAAACATTGGAATCCATGCTTCCAGCACCCTGCGTGAATATTAGGAGCCAGGAGCATGGATTAGGGGGAGCGGCGCCCCTATGCCCCGTATGGACGGCCCGCCACTGCTTTCAATTTTGACCTTCTTCTAAAAATACAGGTTGCCTGGCTGGTTTTTGGATTCAAAAGTCTCTAAACTGAAACAAGTGTGCAAAGCAGAAAGGTTGACGTAAAGTAAAAAGTCTTGTTAGCAAACTTATTCTGGGTCAGGAACTCAAAATATTAGAATAAGAAGCTTAGTGTTACAGCAAGACAACTAGAATTTCATGAAGAAGTCAGCAATGACAACCTTCACTCTTGTTTTTGCAGGTTTTTGTGGTCTAAATGTAACGGGTAGGGATGCACCAAAATTTCAGCCGAAAATGGCCTTTTCGGCAATTTGCCGAAAGAGAAAAATGGCCAATAATTGAGCCGAAAATGGGGCTGGGCTCCGCCCCCCCCCCTGGTGCCACCCATCATGGGGGTGTCCTATAGAGCAGAAGAGAGGAGAGCCGCCGACTGGTTGATTAGAGCGCCGGGATCATCACAGCTTTCATTTCAATAGCTGTGTGTTCCCCGCCGTGCGCCATCACATACAGCCCCCCCCCTTGTCCGGGGAACTTTGATAAGCAGATCACCCGTCCCAAGATTGGACTGGTGATCTGTCTATAAACTGCCCGGACAAGGGGAACACCTCTGTCTTCCCCTGCACAGGGGCTGGCTGCACTGGGGACACAGGCTGGCTGCACTACTGGGGACACAGGCTGGCTGCACCACTGGGGACACAGGCTGGCTGCACTACTGGGGACACAGGCTGGCTGCACTACTGGTGACACAGGCTGGCTGCACTACTGGGGACACAGGCTAGCTGCACTACTGGGGACACAGGCTGGCTGCACCACTGGGGACACAGGCTGGCTGCACTACTGGGGACACAGGCTGGCTGCACTACTGGGGACACAGGCTGACTGCATCTGACGGGCACTGGTGAGGCTGCATTGATCTCTTGTATCATGTCTGCAGTCTCTGACCATCTCCTGTACCATGTCCCCAATCTCTGACCATGTCCTGTACCATGTCCCCAGTCTCTGACCATCTCCTGTACCATGTCCCCAGTCTCTGACCATCTCCTGTACCATGTCCCCAATCTCTGATCATGTCCTGTACCATGTCCCCAGTCTCTGACCATCTCCTGTACCATGTCCCCAGTCTCTGACCATCTCCTGTACCATGTCCCCAGTCTCTGACCATCTCCTGTACCATGTCCCCAGTCTCTGACCATCTCCTGTACCATGTCCCCAGTCTCTGACCATCTCCTGTACCATGTCCCCAGTCTCTGACCAACTCCTGTATAAAAATATTTTTTTTTAAGTATCGTCATTTTCGGTATTGGTTTTGGTTTTCGGCCTAGTGTATTTTTCATTTTTGGTATCAATTTTGGCACCAAAAAACCCATTCGGTGTACCTCTATTGTACAGTTTTTTTTTTATTGAATAAAATAAACCTGTGCCGCACTGTGTATACTGTACCTTTGTGCAAATATTAATATTCAATGTGCCAATACATAAAGAGCAGATTATATATATATATATATATATATATATATATATATATATATATATATATTAGTGACAGTGAATATACTGTCTGTATTACACATCAAATGATCAAATGATCTTATACATTGTGCTGTGCACTCAACCGCAATACACAATCTACCCTGATAGCTACTGTCTTTTTTAGCAGACAATAGACAAAAAAAATTTTGTGCAATCTTTTATTTTACATTATTTGTCACTTTTCCACTGTGTCGGTAAATGTAAAATAAAAAAAGTAAATAAATAAAAAAACAGTGCACACATAGCTGTAGCATAAGCAAATTAGATGTCCATTGCCAGTGCTGCTTATATGCTTAACGCCATCCTTTTTTTGGTGGCCATAAATTTCACTTTATCGTATAATACCACCTAACAATAACAAGTCAGTGTTACAATCTTCTTTTAAATGAAATAAAAATCAGCAGCACAACTACTGCTAAAGCAATGGAAGTATAATCTGGTAAGAGGTGCTACACAGTGATTAAAAATACATCCTGCTGCTGTTTGTTTAATCTGGCCCCCCACTTGCCATTGATTTTTTATATTGCTGGCATCAAGCTAAAGAAGGATGGACTATCTCTTTGTGTATCTGCCTAAGGCTTTATTCACACCTATGCATTTTTAGTGCTTTTTGCATTTTTCAGATTTGCATTACAGAACGTGTTCCATAGGAAACCAGGTTAAATAGACTGTAGTGCAAATCTGCAAAATGCAAAAAGCACTAAAACTGCATAGGTGTGCATCCAGCCTTTGCCTGCACAGCTTTGGCTTATTGAGCAGGAGAATAAGAAATCCGTTACTCTGTGGTCTGCTCAGCTAGCACCCCGGCTACCAGTCTGCCACCATATCTCAAAGTAAATGCCAGCAATCACCAATGTCCTGCCTTAGGAGGCACTTTCCACCGACTGGCCACCTATAAAAAGGAAGCTTTGAGAGAGCCTTTTCACTGATTGGCCACCAATATAAAGGAGGCATAGGAGAACCTTGACAATAACCACCAATGTAAATAAGGTTTTAGGATAGTCTTTGCTGACTGACCATAAGGCAGACCTTAGGTCTTTTGACTGATTGGCTACCAAATATAAAGGCAGATTTTATTGAAGATATTTTTAACCGTAATTTTTTTTAAACTGAGCCTTTCACTGACTACCAATATTAAAAGGATGATAAGAGAGGATTGCCTAGGCCATTAAAGATTACCAATGATGAGAGTATATAAATACAGCCATGGGTGGCCAGTGGTAAATTGCCTGTCAATGGATATGCAAGCAACCAGGTGCTACAAAAGCGGAGGGGGAACCATTTAAATTTCCTATATTTCCCATCTGATTTGTAGTTATGCCCTTGATAAAAAAAATAACCTTCCTTCATGTTAGGTACAGCCCTAAATACTAGTAGTAAAGGTGGGAAATACGTCATCCTTATACAAATATAGCATAACTAAAAAATAATAGACATTGCTTAATGATTTAAAATATATATATTTTTATGAATCAGGTAATTTTTAGTTTAAAAAATTCTCGTCTAACAACACCTACTTATACAGAAACACACTTCTGCAGGATGTGTAGAAGTATCATAAAGATATCCAAATAAAAATAAAGTACAAAGTTCAAATATAACATAGGATTTAAAATATCCTAATTTGTAAAAGCCATAGCAGACTGATCTTCAGGGAAAGAACAAAACTCATTTAGACTCTGATATAAGGATCCCACAACATTTTCATATAATTAGCACCTACCACACACATAAATATTTTATACAATATAAAAATTATTTAAAAAAAAAACCCTTAAAAAAAAATCTTAACAAAATGTATAATCATCTTCAATAACAAGCTAGTTACTACCCCTTTCCTGGAGGCCATGGGGTGGTTAGTAGCTGTTGATTGGATGCAAGACATAAAACAAGAGATCAATTTTTGTTTTACTGGAGCCACATCCTGGCCACATTAACATTTCTGTAAATGATGCATTAATTATACAGTATTTATATAACTCTTAAAATATATAATTTTTATATCACTGGAACAAAAATATTTGTATTTGTAAAATATGCTGTATCCTTGTGCACATCATTTCAAAGAGAAAACTTGTCTTCTTGTGAAATCAGCATCAGCGCCTTACTATATCTGTGCTTTGAAGATGACTTCAAAGAAAATTCACTGTATGAAGTCCAATTTAAAGTCAGCTTTGCCTGCGGTCATGTTCTTACTAACCCCTTGTGTCTCAGTTCTTTATTTACCACATCCCTCCACCTCATCATCGCTTACATTCTCATGGCCATAGAAAACCCAGGTGTCCTATCTGCCTGAACACTGTATTTGTAGATATCCTGTGGGGATATATTACAATATTATTATTACATTTTAGGGGGTTGAAGGAAGGCGCGATCGCTGCTGTCGTCACCCACTCCCTGTTTGGTTCCTTATATGAATATTCAAAGGATCGTGTAAGGTCAAGTATCACCAGGATTAGTTGGCCTTGGCTGACAAAATTTTAAGGGAGCCAAGGCCTGCCCTTTTATTTGTCGTGTTATTACATTGCAGGTAAAGGTGGAAAGGCAAATTACTATATATTTTCGGCATGCAGAAGAGTGCCACCACAGTCATGGACATGGAGGATGCCCGGTAAACCTGGCCCATGAGGACATATCACTAAAATCTGCCCATGACACTGCTAGCACTTTGGTGTTTATGGATAGATTCTAACTGCAAGTTATCAGTACAAAAAACAATTGGCTAATGGAAGGTCCAGGTCAACAAGTTTTAAAACACAAACGCAGGATTTTATATCAACTCCTCAGCATATGAGTGTTGAAGTTATTAGCTGTCTGTATACAAAATGTAAAATGATATACAAAATTTGCCCAATACACAAGGAGAATCCACACAAACCATAGTGGTAGAAAGTGTCCTCAGTTAATTCTATAACTGGCAAAGACTTTTATATTGTTAAGAGAGAAGGTTAGATCACATATCAGTAGGCTGCCTGGCAACCAAGGTCACTCCTGGCTGTATGCTTGGATATCTGGAAGGTTATCTCTTTTTTACCATGAGAGTGTACCTGAAGCAAAGTGTATAACAAAGTAAAAGCATAGCTCTGAGTGAGACCCACTTGCTCATGAGGGAAATGCACATTACATAGAAGTCTCAATTCACTAACTTTCTTATGGATCTGGGGGGGGTTAAACTTTTTTGCTAAAGTATATAGTTCAATAAGAATAACATTGTAAAAAAAATGTTTTATCATCATGGTTTTTATTGATGGAAGTATTTTTAAGTTCACCTTTTAACAAAAAAATAATAAGAAATGTTAATTTTTTTGCAGGTAAAAAATTTTGTATTTACTATTTTTGGTTTTAGGAGCCTGGAAAGCATTGCACCAGCAATCAGCAGATCGCTGATGCCATGTGAATGTCCTGCATACTGTCAGTGTAAGCTGTGGTGTTTCATTGAGAACCATAAGCTCACAGCCCACACAGCCACACTCTCTTTGAATTGTGGCAGCAAGTAAAGGGAGAAGATCCCCGGCTCACTGCCACAAGGGGGGGGGGGGGGGGTTCAGGCTGAGAGGCGTCTGATGCTGAACATGTTATATGCTGCACTAAAAATTCAGAAAGGTGAACTTATCCTTTAGGCCAGGTTCACATATGTGCGGCCATGGGTTCGTGCCAGTGGTCCGGTGCAGGTCAGTTCACTAGTTCATGTGTGATTTAGGTCCAAATCCTTGCTTTAATTAACACCTGAGCCAGGCCAATAAACACACAGGACTCTTTTGCAATCTACTCCACGGTCACCTTAGACCTGTGTGAACTAACTCCATTCAGAACCGGTCACACTCACATGTCACGTGAATTGGATGCGGGGAAACCCATGGGGATATATCACTAAAAGAGACAATCTGTAGCAGTACCATCTGCATGAGGAAAGTCATCTCTTTCAAGTAGATGGTTCAAAAGTAGTATTTTAAAGGTTGACAATAGTAGGTACCAATTTTCTTAACATTTATTATACATTTTGGTATGGTGGAATTGTTACTTTACTCTGTAATATAATCGAAAATAGTTGGCACATGACAGAATCTCAATGCGTAAAAAACTTTAATAAGGTACTGGGTTAAAATCCATGTCTTCAGACCTGCTTACACATTTCAGCCTTGCAGCCTTAGTCATAGTTGACTTTCACTAAGCGGTCTGCAAACATGGATTTTAAAGTAGTACCATAAATATATATATATTTTTTTTACATATATGTATACATGTATTTTGGATTATATTGCTAGAAGTTGTCTGACAGAAGCCCAAGTCAAAGCACTGATGCTCCCCATCAGTCTTTAATTGGAATCTAGGTTTAGAGCACAGAGAACTGCTTTTTGACGTGCTTATTCATTGGTTTCCTTCCTGCTGCCTAGTTGGCACCAACATGAAAAAGAAAGACTACTTTTCCCTGGATTCATTGCAGTGTGGTTCCAGGAGATGTTTAGAGAAGATTCAAGGAAGCCTTCTTTGATTTGACCTTAACAGAAGGTTTAAAGAGCACTGCTGCAAAACAACTTTGTTTGCCTTTACATTAGGATATCAACATGGCAATAAGTGAAAGTCACTGACCACCAATAAAAGGGAACATTTATTTAACAGGGTCTTTCCACTGACCATCAATATGAAAGAGATGAAAAAAGAGGGATGCATAGGTCAACATGGATCAGCAGTGATCAAACAGAACAACTTGGGGTTCAGTACAGACCACTGATCACCAATGGGGTCACAAAGTGACAGGTACAACACAGAGGTCAAAGAACAGGGGGTTTAATTTTCTATATGACCTTCCAAATTGTAGTATGCTCCTATGAATTATTACATATTTTCTGTTAATTGCTACAGGAGAAAACAAATGTTATGTTCCTATACGAGTGACCCACTAGGCCCAAATACAGCTATACTGTTGTACCATTAATATATACAAATAACTGTGATGTTCTATCATTATACTCAGATAAAATACAGTGCTGGAATAATGCTTAAATCTGACATAACACAACTGTGGAGCATGATTTCCAAAAAGACAAGTAAGGCTACACTGGGACCCATATGTGTTCCTACACTGCATGTAGTCAACTAGAGTCGGCTGTATGCAGGAAAAGCAACAAAGGCCTTTGTTCGGCCACTCCTGTGTCTCCGATGGCTCACTATAAAAATTACCTATAAACATTTATCTGTCTATAGTGCCTGCATATAAATTGCCTGTCCAATAGACTGTCAGATAGAGGTTAATTTCATTTGACCTGAGATTTTTGTGCAAGAGAGGCTGGGCATCAGCTGGACCATGTTTTAATTGAATGCACTGGTAGAAGATCAATTCAACACTCATTGTAACAGATTGTTGCCTCCTTTTGCCTCCTTATTGGCATGTGTCATTAGAATATGAAAAGAACCTTAGAAAAGCCCATCAGACGATAATGAAAGCCCAAGTAGTTGAAGTAAAACATGACAGGTCTATATAATGGTGCAATACTGTTTGCAGAGATTGTTCTAGTGTGTTCAAATTGACACAGAACGACATGATTTTCAACATGAAAGAATGTAAAACATTACAAAACGGTACAAAAGAGTTCATACTGTATTTACATTCCCAAATATGTAAAAGAGTCTAATCCCATATAAAATGGCATATAACAATGCAACTTTATTGTATTGCTATTTTAGATGAATAAGGATGCTTAAAGCTAATCTATGACCATATATGATTGAAAAATATAGTGTGTTGTTGATGTGCATGTCATTTTTGATGAGGAGACAGTGGCTAGCTTCCACGACTGCTGGCTTCATTGGTCTCCCTTCTGCTTCCTAATCCTGTACCCAAATATTAGCTATTGATTATATTCATCAATATGGGTGATCCCACTGATCCTTACTAATTGCGGGCAGCTAGAATTGGCAAGCCAGAGCTAGCTGCCACTGGAGAAATTGCTATTTATTTGCGACACTTTTCTGGTGTTATGGCCATACCAGAAAAACCTGCACCAAATTTACGAAAGCCTTGCAATGGTTTTCTTGCTTTTTCTGGCGCATGTAACAAAGTCTGTTAGTTCTTAGGTGGGCCACTTTTGGATTCTGGCACTATGTCTGCAAAAAAATACTACATAGGAACTTTTTGATTAAAACAAAATAAAAATATATAAATATATATATTATATGTGAAAAGAATTTATAACTGTTAGAAAAACCTTGAAAAACTGTCAAATGTTAAGTAGAAAAACCACAGCAGAGGAAAAAGATAATACAGCTGCCACCTACACTGAAATGACATAATTTTAAAGCTATTTAAAAAAGCCATATGCACAGTGATGCTCATGTAGCACCAATTCAAAGCATTTTCAAGCCATAGCCGACTGGACCAGGCTTTGACACTTCACATGGCAGCTGTTGCCTCTCTCCACAAGTGAACGGAGGAGTGGCTGCTCGGGGAGAGGTAGATTCAAGCCTGGCATCTGTAGAAGGATATCCTAATATGATGAGTTATCCAAAGATGCATATTTTTATTTTTTTGCACTTTATTAGTGTGCTTTGTATCATGTTATTATTAGCACAGCGAAATTTAGTTTATTTTATTGATTGCACAGTGCTTCTGACTGTTTTTTTGCCAGTAGTTTTTTTTCACCTGCCAGCGTGGTTTCTATTACAAATGGGTATTAACAATTAAGTAAATGTTCATATGTGAGGGTGACAAGGATACAAATAAGAGAGAGACGGTCAGAGGGCACAGTCACTATGATAGGCCTGAAATTGCAGCCAGACAAACAGGAACAGAGCCTATACAGAGGCAGCCTGGGAACTGTGAAAGGCTGTTGGGAGCCTCTATGAACCATAGGAAATGTAGTCACTAGGAGTGATTCTCTATTAAGTGGTGACCTGGATGGGACTACAAGTTCCATGAGAATGGTGTGCTACAGAAAGAAGGAAAAGAGAGAAGAAGCTAGGGTCTGGTGGTCTCCCAAGGTGACTTTTGTAAGGTGCTGCTGAGTCTGAAATGCTGCTGTTGCCAGAGCCCACCATGGTGTCAGAGTGAGACACAGAGGCCACAGCAGTTGGAGAGATCCAGCGAGCTGGAGGTGAGGGATGTCACTGGTTTTGTGAGAGATTGCTGCTACTGAATCCAGAGTCACCTCCATCACCACAGGTTCTGGTCATCAGAGAGCAGGAGGAGGATACCTAGTAGACTGCATAGTGATGATAGGCTGCTGGCCAGAACCACCTTAATCTCCTCTGAAAGGCACAGAGCCACCCTAGCATGGGACCTAGTTTGGGGACTAACACGTTTTTCTGTGGGATACAAATAGATTTGAGTGCCTCAAAGCAGGACTCTAGGGCCCAATATTTAATACCACACTGGCCAGTAGGAAGGGTTTTGGAGTGGCTCAATGACCTTTTAGCTTCTATTACTACATTTAGTTATGAGTATCCTAGATGTAGGGCTTAGGTATAATAATATTTGAAACTCTCATTGTTGGTTGTATTGTACAGATTTGTTTTTTTTTCAATTTTGCTTACTGCTGGTGCCGTTTCCTTATTGTTTCCTTGTTGGGTATGTGACCCAAATAATCCTCCTTTTCTAGCCTTGGAGTGCCAGAGGGTTTGTTGAAGATTTGAACGTTGCTATTGGACTGAATAGTGACTTTGGATCCACCCACTCCTGTGCACCGTCAATAAAAAGTGGAGTGGACCTCATAGGGAACAAGTCTCAGTTCCTTATCAGGCTCCACCCACATCTAGTATAAAACTCCTCGACCATGTGCTTGTCAGTGTGACAGTGCAGTGGTTGAGGAGTGAGTGCAGGTAGAGTGCACTGAAAGGAGTGTCCAGTGTTGATACTCCTTCCCTGGTGCAGACACAGAGTCATGTATCTATCTGTGACAGGTACAAGAAATGCGTGCAAGCACCAACACGTACAGTGAAGCACCCCAGTAGAGTTCCAAGGGTGTCCCTTTATGAATTCCCCCCCCCCCCAATGTATGTTAAGAGCAATAATAAATGCATGTGAACCCCCATATGACCCATTTCAAAATTCATAAACTGTAATGGAGACCCTTCAACAATGTCTCATGGATAAAATACAAAAAACAACCATATATGGACACCATGGTTGACAAGGTCCCAACACTTTAGGCCTGATTATCTAAAGTGTAAAGTGACATGATGAGAGTTTTTCTTTCACATTGACTGCAAGCTCGAGCAAAAAGTTGTAGCCTCCATTTTTGGACACGTAAATAAAAGTTAGCATGCAACTTTCTGACACCAGAAGTTAACAATATATACTTCATCAGGGCATCAAAGTTTGATACCATAAGATAGCAGATTGATTTACACAAATGTTTTTGACATAATACATTTACGGTAGTAACCCC
The DNA here is from genome assembly GCF_037356315.1 of Lithobates pipiens. NCBI lineage: Eukaryota > Metazoa > Chordata > Amphibia > Anura > Ranidae > Lithobates > Lithobates pipiens. Next base: position 13,942,837 of record NW_027507787.1, on the reverse strand, counting down.
GGGTTATATTATACATATTTAGATTCTAATTTCTGGTTGTGCATATTTCTAGGGGTGGCAACCTGAAACTGACAACACCAAGGCTAGCATAAGTCTTCTGACACCAGAAACAGTAGTGAAGCATAAACACTGCGTAAAGGCCCACGCTCCATAAATTGCTCTAGGCACCAATGTTAGTAAAAATAGTCCTGCTTACAGTGTCTACAGATCAGGATGGAAGTCGTTTTCTTTCAGAAAATCACAGTGTACATACAGGCTGGGAAACCATACCTGGTGGCAGGTATGATTGGGAGTGGAGTGGGTATGGTGTGTGCAGAGAGCTGAGAATTGGAGGAGGATGGTGGACAGGAGGTGAGCAAAAGAGAAGTTTACCTTCATTGATAGGGAATTGGATGGTGGACCTGCCACACAACATGTTGACTCAATGTTAACAGCATTTGAGTCCACACAATCTGGAAAGCACATTTAAATCTTTGTATTTTTGGCAGCTTACACACCAGGGTGACTTCTTGGTTGGATTGGCAAGGTTTTCTTCTATCAATACTGAAGTTTAACACACCTGTGGCTTCCATCTTTAAGGATTTCTTTTCTAATGTCACATATGGACTTTTTTCATAATTTTAATTCACATTCGCTGTATGATATATTATTTGGTTGGTTAAACATTTTTTCATTATTGTAAATTAGTTATATCATTTTATATCACTATATATAGCACAGCACTTTTTAACCTTTTTCTGGGAAACCATACCTGACTTCTGAGTCAGCAGTATTCCTCTGTGAATATGTCTTATTACTAATGCAGGAATATAAACACAGACCTAATGGAATGCCTACTTTACATGAGCCTTTAGCCATGTAATGGACATTAAAGTATTTGCACATGTGTAAGTGTAAAAAAAATGCTATTACTGAAATTTGTAGCTGCAGGCACTGTGGAGCTAATCATCCCCAAAATTACAGCAGAAGCATCAACTAAAATTGCTCACCTCACCTTACTCTGCTCCCCTCTCAGAGCACCTGCTCTATATTTGCATTAGATAGAAGGAAAGCTGTCAAGTCAGTGCTGGGTGGGAAAACTGGGTAAGTTGGGCAACTGTGAAAGAAACTTCAAGAACTTCAACTTTAGTTCTTTTGCTGTGAACTTTGAGGATGAGCCTGCAGCCACAATTACAAAAATAATGCAAATACAATGGTTTCCAATGTTTACACCTCAGTTTCATAAAACAATTGTATATAATAAGGAACTAAACATAGAACAACAAAAAAGAAACCAATAACCAACTATGGAGGTATATTCAGTTGGAGAATTGATAAAAAGTGCAATTATGGGGGTACATGACTTTTGAGGGTACAACAGCAAAAAATCCCACTCTCTATAAAAATTAGCCCTTAGACCTAAATTATAAGCTGTCATTCTTTCATGTACACTGATTTCATCAACCTTTCTGATGACTTCTGTCAGGTTTGGAACTATATTTCTCCTCAATCTTTTTACCTAAAGTCTGACCATAAAACGTGTATTCATAGAGAAAAGTTTAAAGATTGAGGGAACCTTATCTATGTCAATGCTTAGTAGTGCTAATTCTACAGAAGGAGTTACAAAATTACCAGTAGAGCTTTCAGTTCAGTTAGAATACTGAGTTCCAATAGCTTTTCAAGCACTTATGCCGAGTACACACGAGCGGAATGTCCGACAGAAAAAGTCAGATGGAAGCTTTTCATCGTATATTCCGATTTTGTGTATGCCTTGGACTTTCTTTTTTTCGAAAATTCTGGCGGACCTAGAAAGAAAACATTTTCTAAATATTTCCGACGGAACCCATTCCTATCGGGAAAACCGCTCGTCTGTATGCTGTTCCGACGGACCAAAAGCGACGCATGCTCTGAAGCAAATACGAGATGGAAGCTATTGGCTACTGGCTATTGAACTTCCTTTTTGTAGTCCCGTCGTATTTGTTGTATGTCAACGCATTCTTGGCGGTCGGACTTTGGTGTGATCGTGTGTACGCAAGACAGTTTCAGCGGAATTCTATTGCAACTCTGTCGGAAAAACCTTCACAGTTTATTCCGACAAGAAAAACGGTTGTGCGAACAGGGCATTACACTGCCATAAATTGTGCTGTAGGATGCCGCTGTAGGATGCCTGCTTGATACAAGCCCCTCCAACATAAATTGATACCTGAATGAGAAAATGATCCTATTCTGCAAGAGGGAAAAAAAAGCATAATTTAATCTTTTTTCTTTTAGTAATTTGTATATTTAGAATATCTTACTGTATATTGTAAATGCCCTGTACAGCAAAAGTCCAATGTGAGCTTTTGGTTGGAAATTACGACCGCGTGTATGCTCCATCGCACTTTTGCTTGTGGAATTCCCGCCAGCAAAAGATTGAGAGCATGTTCTCAATTTTTTGGTCGGAAAAAATTCTGATCGCCTGTACCGATTCCGATGCACAAAATTCCTACGCATGCTCGGAAACAATTCAACACATGCTCTGAAGCATTGAACTTCACTTTCTAAGCTCGTTGTAGTGTTGTACGTCACCGGGTTCTTGGCAGTCAAAAGTTCAGAGAACTTTTGTGAGATTGTGTGTATGCAAGCCAAGCTTGAGCGGAATTCCGTTGGAAAAACCATCCAAGCTTTTTTCCGACGGAAAATCCACTTGCGTGTATGGGGCATTACTTATAGCATCCATTTGGGTCAATGTAAAAACTTTGTTAAAGTCATCCTCCCAGCAAAGTAGTGGTGATAATGTAACACAAATCTCTTTAGACTGTAAACGAGACAGTGTGCCCATAGTGTTGTACATAGTGAGACAATGTGAGATATTCCTTACTGATAAACAGAAAGTGTGAGACTGAATATTTAAACAGGACTTGCTTCTTTTTTTTTTGGACCTGTATATCATCTAATCAGGTAACACCTTTTTTCCTATTATGGGGTAAGTTAAAGTATACCTAAAGGCAAAACTTTTTTTTAGTTTTGGATAGAGTGGGGAGTGAATAGAACTCCTGTCAGTTTTTATCGCTGTCTATGCCCAAGTTAAGGAGATTCACCCTCTCTGTTTGTCCTGTTTACCATTATCATTTAAAGTAAATGTAAAACAAAATCCCAGATTTTGGGTTGTCCCCAGAAAAGTAATAGAGGGAAAATCTTCCAATGAGGGCACTGGTTCAGGTGACCTGGGGGTCCCCAAGGAATTCCCTTAATTTGCAGGAATTTTCTCTTGCTTCCTGTTTGGCTATTGGACAGGAAGTGAAGGGAAATTTCATTAATGGGATATAGATGGCAAAATAAATTTTTTTTACAGGAGTGATAACCCTCCCTTGCTCTATCCAAAATGAAAAAAAAAAATTTTTTTGCTTATAGTTCTAAGCTTTGAAATAAGCTTTCAAATATTGTAATAGGGACTGGAAGGGGTATTATGTCTTCACTTCATGTTAGCTTGTGTCAGTTGTTCCCATGCATACACTGTTGCCTATGCTGTAGTGTAAAGCAGAAAGAGTTGATTTCTAAAAATAGCAGAAGAAATAAGGTATAAACGTATGCTGCATCTGGCTACTGACTTTGTTTCTAACAGACACCAGTGTTTTTCATTGGAGGTATTAAACCAGTATCTCACTTGATCCAAAACCACAGCTATGTAATACGTATTTTATATCTGGATAACCCATCCCAGCCCACAGCTTATTGTTAAGTAAACCCGTTTGAGCGCATATAACCCGTTTGCCTTGCCATACATAAAGGCATAGCGGGTTTTAAAGTGTCCGAAAAAATAGCTAGTGGAGTAACAGCTTGTTTTAAAGCTTATTTATTGTCTTTTAGGAATGTATGAATACTTGAGTGTTCATTTTCAGAAGACATTAACTTTTCATCAGCTGCATTTTTTGTTTACTATAATGATCACTAATCTATATCAAGTGCCTTATAGAATTATCTACACATCTGGTAAAAATAGATATTTCGCCCTGTGTGATTTCTTATGTAAGGTATACTATTAATATCAGAAATAGATCATCTAATATCCCAAGTAAGGATACTGTACAAAATATAACATAAAATACTCATGTTCATTCAATCCGGGTACTACTCTGTGTTCAATAATTCTCAGACTAGGGCAGTGTTGATAGACCAGATGTAGCAGTATGACTTTACTGACCGGCAGAGGTGTGCGTACAAAAAGAATGGTTGGCTAAATTGGCAGGTAAACAGTAAACATCATTATATTACAGCAATGTATATAGGTATTTTCCAGGGGTTCTACTTTAATGCTTATGCAAAGCAATGAAATTGGTCAGTGTTATTTTCATATAAAGTAAATGGACTGATCACGCAAGAGACATTTTTTTAACTTTCTGGCCAGAGCGTAAAAACAATCCCCTCTTTACTCATGTTTGGGTACCTTACTGCACAAGGATCAAAAGAGGTTTAACAAAGATGTCAGATGCTGCAAATTTTAGGGCAAGCATAGAACACAGTCCTGAACAAAATATAACTCAAATAATTGAATGTAATACCCAAACAAAGAAGGGAAGTAACTAGCAGTCCACTAAAAAGTGTTCATTTAATTTCTTTTGGACATTATTTTCCATGGTAGTGCCATTATGTATAGAAATATTTCTAACTACAGTGCCTGGTTATGATGGATACTGCAGAACACTGTTTTGCAGCGTTAATGAGGTGCGTATGACTTTTTAAAGCAACTTACTAATATCCAAAAGCTTTACCATCTACTAAAAACTTTAGCCTGTGTAAAGAAAGCCAGGGATGGGTCCTAGAAGGCAAGTATATTTCTCCATTATTTGGATTATGTTCCCTTTAAGGGGTATGATAAGAGATGTTTTTGAGTACTCAGGGGTTCTCATCCATGCAGGGTGAGGGGTTCTGGGGTAGCCTGGCTGAAGAGGAGAGGGCTGAGTTGTAGTTCTCTCAGGATTGGTAATTAGTTTTTTGGGACCCGGAATCCAGAGACTTAGAGAGACTTTGGGTAGGGAAGAGCCTCCAACCATGAGTAATGAGACTTTGTTTCTATAAGGGTTAATCCTCCTGCAGGGGAGGCTTGAAAAGGAGAAGGAAGAAGTCAGAATCTGTCAGTGAAGTACAGTGGAGAAGCTCACAGCTGTGAGAAAGTGTGCACTGTCTTGTGACTGAGACCTTACTGAGGTCCTGTGGCTTTTCCTGTACCCTGAAGCAGATGGGAACCTCACCCCATGTGTAGGACTGGTATACTGGCTGTGAGCTGAAATACTGTTTTCAATATACCAGAACTATGGACTTTTTGTTTTTGCTTTGCTTAAGAAAGCTGTTTTTTTTTCCAGATTTTGAAGGAACAGTAAAGACTGTTTTACTTTTACAAAAGGCTGGTTGATGATCCTGGGCTTTCCATATTACACTTGTTATAACAGAAGATGCAGAAGTAACAACTGAACCTATCAGAGTATACAAACACTAGTTAGGAACCAATTTGATAAATGTACATTTCCCGGAAGGCCCTGACATAGCCAGCAAACCTGTATACATGTATACTAACAACTGGTCATTTACAGTGAAATCAGTAAAACATGTATCCTTTTCTTCCATTACTTAAAATATGCTTTCCTCTTCGGATGACCAACATTGCAATACCCTGGGCAGACTGAAAGCAACTCCAAAGATGTATTGTTTCATACCTTGGCAGACCTATACACAGACTGGCATCATTTCAAGAGTCATCAGGGAAGAAAATGTAAAATGCACATCTACAAGCTAGAACATAATAACAATATTATAGAATATGGATAGTGCTTTATTTAAAAGGGCAAACAACACACCTGTGGAAAACCTGCAAAAGACTAAACATTCCTGGTTCCATACATGAACATACATCTAAAACTTATATATATTGGGACAGCATAAGGGGACAAATCAAGAACATAGCCATTAGCCATTCTTCTGTTCCAGCCTCCTCTGCCAACTACTATAATGTTACCATCACCCCATGTAGCTCAGATAGTAAAGTTCTACCTAAGTCTGAAAGTGAATTCTTGGTATATAGGAAGTACACAGAACACCTCTTCTGATTAGATACTATAGGACACAGAGAGTCTTTACACTATGTAGAAAGAGATACATTATTCGTTAATGTAAAAGCTAAATGGCTATGTTAGAGGGCCCTGTAGTTATAAATGTACAATTCAATCAACATATTACCTTCATCATGTGAATTGCATGTTATGGCCATAGCGGGCCTGGTAGTGTAACAGCAATTACAATAAAACCAGATAATAAAAAAGCACGGTCATGCAATCTAAAGTAAGTCAATGGACAGACTGGTGGACAATAGAAGACTTATTACCCCTAATGAATTGAATAGGAAAAGAAGACACCTTACTAAATGTACTGCCAAGACAAGAAAGTGCTGGTCTGTATACTCTCAAATAAACCACACCCTTCATTTTACTTTATCTTAAGTGTGAGGGAAATGGGCTCTTACATTATATATTTGCACTCCAGGGTTTAAATACATCCTTTGACAAACACTTTGGTAATGTATCTCAGTTGAAGCACTTAGGATGCAATACCTTAGCAATGCATCTTGAAATGAAGTTTTCACATCCAACAAGGGAAAGGCTTATATAACGAGGCACAGAACAATGCGCAGAGCAGAGGAACCCATACAAACCAACTGGAATTCATTTTTAATGCCGTTTCAGACTGCTCTTAAACTCATGGATGCTCAAAACCGATTGGATGCTGTGCATTATTGCATATCATCCCTCTTCTGCCCAACATTACTCAGGTCATTATACAAAATATAAACAAGACTTCAGTAATAATCAAACCATCAGCTGAAAATTTTTTATCTAGAAAATGTATGCTGTCCATTTTGCATATATGTAGACAGTGTAGGTTCTTATTTGATTGAGCTTTGTAGGCCTGACATAGGCTCACATGGTTTAAGCTCTTTTCAAAGGACAAAGGCAATACACAGGACAATGTATACCCTTTCAAGTCTCACTCCCCCTCAAGATTGAGGAGGTGGTCTTATGGTAATAGAAAACATTCCTAGAGAATAGAAACAGACAGTTTTGATCTCCACTCTGCATCCAAAAGCCTGTGCTTCCATTGTTTTTCAATATTCCCAAGTATGTACAATGTGCGTATAAAAAAATATCACTGAAACAGCCAAATCAACATTTACTGCAGAGATACCTCTAGCATGGATGATATGCTTGTAACGTCAAACATTTTACAAATATACATGGTCTGCCTGCTACATAATGCTGCTAAACACCAATTTCTCGATCTACGCTACAATATAAAAAAAAAATTGTAAAATTAAAAACACTCATTGATTTGGTGGAGACTCGATTAAATTACTAGGAGCTGTCCAAAATGTGATTGCTGAAGCTCATTGTCACTCTGCATCCAAGACCAACACGTGTACAGTATGCGTTTTGTATGAATTCCAAGGGTATTAAGACACAATCACAGATCAATCAAGCAATATATGCGCAGTTTAAGTCGTTTCTATCGTAGGAACCATTGTACTCTCTCAACTGCTGTGCTATTCCCACTGTGAATATTTGATATGGTCAACATCCGGATTATACACATGGAATGCTGTGAATACACAATGATCCACCACTGATACCTTATCATGTCAATTACAGTTACACAGTTGTTTGGCCTTTAACACACTGTTATAACAAAGCATGCCGGTTAACTTCAAAAGTATATACACTGTATGCAATATCCACTGTCAACACCTATAGCAGCTTCTTTATTATGTCATTGATAACAATTGGTAATTGTTTCCTATGAGGGATGTAAAAGACTAACAGTGTAAACAAAAGACTGACAAGCAGTTTGGTGCTTTATGTGAAATACCAAGGAGGATTCTCCTTTACTGCAGCAAATCTACATGTCACCGAACTAGCTCATGCCTCAATGCTCACAGAAAATTAGAATTATCTGTCCTTTAGGGAATATCACAAAGGATCATAAAAAACAGAAGGCCAAAAAAAAAACAAAAAACTATAGCGACAAGCTCTTTCGCTTAGTCTTCGGCCCTTTGGTCAATATTTATTAATTGCGACTGATGAGAGTGAAAACGCTTCTGGGCCTTATCTACAAAACTGGAGGGCAGAGGCTCAGTGAACACTAGACATACCTAATTCTCTATAGGAACATGCATTTTAATTGCCCTTTGTCCCTGGCTGTGAATGCAATATAAGCAAAGCAAAAGGCAGGAACAAAATGTTGGATGAAAAAGCACTGAACTCAATGAATAATGGTACATTTGTGCCAGAAAAATTGGATATAAAAAAAAATAAAAATGAAATATTAGGGAATTAGGTCACACGAGCTAGAAATGAAAACTAAAAACCAAACAAGATATATGATATATAGCTATATATAGATATATAGCTATATATAGATATATCTATCTATCTATATCTATCTATCTATCTATCTATCTATCTAAGATAGATAGATAGATAGATAGATAGATAGATAGATAGATAGATAGATAGATATATCTATATATAGATATATCTATATATAGAAGTAAGCAAACATTATATATCATAGTAAACATTTTTTTTTCCCCGAAAAGCATGTTGGGTAATTTTCACAAATAAACATGGAAGCTGAAGCAGTTAGCCAGAGAAGTGGGAACAAAATTGTATATCCCATGAAGAAGACTGACGTGTACAGAGGACAAACACCCCCTGCACCATTACTGCAGCAGTCAGTACCAGTGAAATGTGGTCCAGGGTTTCAGATCAGCCTATGCCTGGTTGTGCACCTGTGAAATAAACATACAGAATTCCACTTGTCATAGGCAGAAAGGATACCTTTTTCTTTCGATCCCTAGAGCGCTTCCTGTGCCTTCTTTTCTCCTTAGCTTCCTCCTCTGCATTAATTTCAAAATCCCGGTTCTTCTTTAACTGGGATGCTGCATGAGCCATGGTGAGAGAGAATATCCCATGAAAAGCGCCCTTGAAGAAGGTAGTATACCCTAGTGCACCTTCTATCCAGATTCACAGTGAGGACTCCAATAAATGGAGTGATACAGCAGGGAAGCCAGTACGCAGGCTCAGGATGAGGAGGGGAACCATGTACAGATCCACTGCTTACATCTTTTCCATCACCTTCCAGTACCTGAAGCCTTCCCTGTCATTGTTATGTATCAGCACAATGAGAGAGAGAGAGAGAGAGAGAGAGAGAGAGAGAGAGAGAGAGAGAGAGAGGAAAAAAAAGACAGCAGAAGCAGTGTGTGCTGCTTGACGGCACTATCCCCCTGCCACCAGCTGGAAGTGTCTAAGTGATCCCAGTAAAGGGGGATTGCTCCTAATGATGCTTCTATGCAGAAAAACAGTCATGTGGAGCTGCACATGCAAACACACAGCTTTACAATCTGCCTGCCAGCCCGGGCTCTGGGGGCAGCTGAAACAAGCACAGTGTCATCAGCATAAGAGCAGAACGTGTCCTTTGCAGAAGTCTCTGAACCCAAGATACAGTGCAGGCTCCCACTTTGAAAATAGCTGCTGTTGCTGCTGATGAGGAAGGCAAAATAAATAAATAAATCAAGAGGGAAAAAAAAGATATAATAATAATTTTGCCACACAGCCCCCAAGCTGCATTATGCAGAGCACAATGTGAGAGGAGGTTTTTATTAACACAGTATGTGCATAGCACGCTGCCTCACTCAATAAGAACACATTCATAAATGGTGGTGGAATTAAGCTCTTTTTTCATAAATTAATGCATGCAACTTACAGTTTGCCACTACAATATATATATATATATATACACACACACATATATATATATATACAAAAAAAGTGTAATACAAACAATTCATCAAGGTGAATCTGAGAATGTCCGCATTAAAACAGCGCTTTGTAGAAAGTCCTTTATAGATGTAGCAATGTACGAGCAATCACTAGAAAAGTTCTTAATGTGCAGATAAGGTGTCTACAGTGATCTAATCAGAGTTGCAAGGTGATCAAAGTGCTGTCAAACTTTTCTTCCACCACAAACCGGGAGTGCTTCCCCACATGCGATGCGTCCCCCCAAGGGGTTAAACTCACCAGACACTGCTGAGAACACAAGCCTTAAGGAGTAGTCACTTCCTTGAGTATGGTAATATATCACCTTAGCGTTGCAGTTCCAAACAATTCTCCCAGTTTGTCATAAAAATAAAACAAAATGTGCACATAGCATAATACTGTTTTATTTTAAAAGGGTTCGCACAAAACAATAGAATCTCCCATTAGCATATCTGCGTACATTGTCTAAAACATCATGAGCATTTCCAAAATGTGTACTTCACCGATTATCCAGATCTCAGAGCCATCCACAAGTGTTCAACTGTGTACACTGTGCATCACTTCCTGGTCTGTGGTCAGCGGTGGAGCGCACACCTCACTTCCGGTAGCGTCGTGTAGGCCACGCCCTGACGCGTTTCGTCACTTCCGACTTCAACAGAGGGCGTGGCTACACGACGCCGACGGCCAATATATATACAGCAGTCTCACACCCTGTCAGCAAATCACGCAGCCCTGCATTATCCAGCCCACATGACGCTGCACATCGTCATGGTAACCGGACGCGGCCAGCTCGGTTCTCAATACAGGGGAGAGATAATTAGATCAAAACAAACAATCGCCGAACTACTGACGATCTCCTCAGCAAAACAGGAAAAGTGAACATCCCACTAAAAAAATACATGGAAGACAAAATATAGACCTACAAATTAAAAATAACCTCAATATACAAATAAATAAACATACAGATATAAGATTAGATTATATATAGTCTAAATGTCAATTAGACTACATATTAGATAAAAAAGAAAGACAGTGAGCTAGGCATTAGAACCTCACTTGATCCATGTATGTTGGTGTAATATGCGAGTGAGACCCTATATATGTATACATGATCCATAGACTGTTTCTCTAAAAGATACATCATATTAAGAAAAATCATATTAAGAAAAAACTGGTGTGTATGTCATGTGCGTCATCCAAAATATACACATACTTATACCTGTATATATCTCTAATGTCTGCACTAAATGCCCCCATATACCACTGGAATTATCGTTGCAGTGAGCAAAACAGTGGTAAATATGTACTAAATATCCACCACCTCCAAGATTTTTTTCTCTATGAGATGTTATTTCAGTTGAAGGGAACTTATTACTGACTAATTACTAAAATCACAAGCGGGAACAGCCGCATAGCCCTAAAAATATTTAAAATATTCCAAACATTCAAGATATTCAAGAATACCACAAATCTTATGAGTCAACACAAATTTGAACATGATCTTTCTATAGTAGCCATAGTAATCTTATTAGTCAGCTCGTGTCAAAATTTTAGTAATTCCTTACATATCAACCATAGAGTAATTGTAGTTACCAAAACTCTATATGTCCATGGTATTTATATAAAAAATTGGTATAGATATGTAATGGTACAAACGTAGAAGACCGTATCATGTATGTCTTCATTAATCCATACTCTACATATCTTCCCCAAGTATCCCACTGGATACTGCTTAAAGAATTACTAATTAAATTTTTTTTTAAAAATATTAAGAGTAAGAAAACGTAAACCGGAAAACTTAATAGTCACTGATGAAACAATTGATATCTAGGTCCACATTTAACCCTTTTGGTGTTAAAGTGTCAATCAAATATATCCATTCTGTTTCGCGTTTGGATAACTCTCGTACCATATTTGACCCTCTCCAGGAGGGTTTCATATGTTCTACACCCCAAAATCTGAGTCCAGAAGGATCCTGATTATGATGAAGCTTAAAGTGTAGGGATACATTGTGGTCCTTAAAACCAAGTTTAATATTAGCCACATGCTCCGCTATTCTTATCCTTAAAAAAGTGATTGACCCGCCTAAACACCCTCCCACTTTTTGGGAAAAAGATGGGTTTTTTGCTTGTAGACGTTGCAGGGCTTGTAAAGAAGTAAACACACCAATAAGAGCAATGGAACGCTTTTTAGCAGCAGGGAATAATAAAGAATTTACAATCAAAGGGTTTATTACCTGTAATACATCGTATGTTGTATACGCTCTACAATGCCCATGTGGGTTGATCTATATAGGCCGTACCAAAAGACTTTTAAGGATAAGAATAGCGGAGCATGTGGCTAATATTAAACTTGGTTTTAAGGACCACAATGTATCCCTACACTTTAAGCTTCATCATAATCAGGATCCTTCTGGACTCAGATTTTGGGGTGTAGAACATATGAAACCCTCCTGGAGAGGGTCAAATATGGTACGAGAGTTATCCAAACGCGAAACAGAATGGATATATTTGATTGACACTTTAACACCAAAAGGGTTAAATGTGGACCTAGATATCAATTGTTTCATCAGTGACTATTAAGTTTTCCGGTTTACGTTTTCTTACTCTTAATATTTTTAAAAAAAAATTTAATTAGTAATTCTTTAAGCAGTATCCAGTGGGATACTTGGGGAAGATATGTAGAGTATGGATTAATGAAGACATACATGATACGGTCTTCTACGTTTGTACCATTACATATCTATACCAATTTTTTATATAAATACCATGGACATATAGAGTTTTGGTAACTACAATTACTCTATGGTTGATATGTAAGGAATTACTAAAATTTTGACACGAGCTGACTAATAAGATTACTATGGCTACTATAGAAAGATCATGTTCAAATTTGTGTTGACTCATAAGATTTGTGGTATTCTTGAATATCTTGAATGTTTGGAATATTTTAAATATTTTTAGGGCTATGCGGCTGTTCCCGCTTGTGATTTTAGTAATTAGTCAGTAATAAGTTCCCTTCAACTGAAATAACATCTCATAGAGAAAAAAATCTTGGAGGTGGTGGATATTTAGTACATATTTACCACTGTTTTGCTCACTGCAACGATAATTCCAGTGGTATATGGGGGCATTTAGTGCAGACATTAGAGATATATACAGGTATAAGTATGTGTATATTTTGGATGACGCACATGACATACACACCAGTTTTTTCTTAATATGATTTTTCTTAATATGATGTATCTTTTAGAGAAACAGTCTATGGATCATGTATACATATATAGGGTCTCACTCGCATATTACACCAACATACATGGATCAAGTGAGGTTCTAATGCCTAGCTCACTGTCTTTCTTTTTTATCTAATATGTAGTCTAATTGACATTTAGACTATATATAATCTAATCTTATATCTGTATGTTTATTTATTTGTATATTGAGGTTATTTTTAATTTGTAGGTCTATATTTTGTCTTCCATGTATTTTTTTAGTGGGATGTTCACTTTTCCTGTTTTGCTGAGGAGATCGTCAGTAGTTCGGCGATTGTTTGTTTTGATCTAATTATCTCTCCCCTGTATTGAGAACCGAGCTGGCCGCGTCCGGTTACCATGACGATGTGCAGCGTCATGTGGGCTGGATAATGCAGGGCTGCGTGATTTGCTGACAGGGTGTGAGACTGCTGTATATATATTGGCCGTCGGCGTCGTGTAGCCACGCCCTCTGTTGAAGTCGGAAGTGACGAAACGCGTCAGGGCGTGGCCTACACGACGCTACCGGAAGTGAGGTGTGCGCTCCACCGCTGACCACAGACCAGGAAGTGATGCACAGTGTACACAGTTGAACACTTGTGGATGGCTCTGAGATCTGGATAATCGGTGAAGTACACATTTTGGAAATGCTCATGATGTTTTAGACAATGTACGCAGATATGCTAATGGAAGATTCTATTGTTTTGTGCGAACCCTTTTAAAATAAAACAGTATTATGCTATGTGCACATTTTGTTTTATTTTTATGACAAACTGGGAGAATTGTTTGGAACTGCAACGCTAAGGTGATATATTACCATACTCAAGGAAGTGACTACTCCTTAAGGCTTGTGTTCTCAGCAGTGTCTGGTGAGTTTAACCCCTTGGGGGGACGCATCGCATGTGGGGAAGCACTCCCGGTTTGTGGTGGAAGAAAAGTTTGACAGCACTTTGATCACCTTGCAACTCTGATTAGATCACTGTAGACACCTTATCTGCACATTAAGAACTTTTCTAGTGATTGCTCGTACATTGCTACATCTATAAAGGACTTTCTACAAAGCGCTGTTTTAATGCGGACATTCTCAGATTCACCTTGATGAATTGTTTGTATTACACTTTTTTTGTATTTGTATGATAACTTTTTAACGGCTGCTATTTTTGTCCGTATTGCTAGGTACTAATACACTTAGCAGTTATTGTTTAGTTTGCTGTGGTTTTATAACTTTTGCAATTATTTGCATATGAAAAAAATCTTTTTCTCTATATATGTGGGTGCGCCATACAGGTTGGTACGTATACATATATATATAAATTTAGGGAGTGTGTGAAGGTCCCAGTTTGGCGCAGAGAGGTATATGATAGGCCGGCTTTAAAATATACCTTTTTCTTGGTTCATATATATATATATATATAAAAATATATATATAAATATATATATATATATATATATACGCACACACACATATATATATATATATATATATATATATATATATATATATATATATATATATATATATATATTATATGAGCATTCACATTCAATAAAATTGTTCAAAAGCAATAGATGACATAACATTTGTGACATAACATATATGCATGATATGATATACTTGAAATAATAAAAAAAAAAAAGTAAAAAAAAAAAAAATGTATTTGATATTTCAGTGTGCAATAAAATTTAAAATGATTTTGCGGTAGTACGCAATCAGTCCTAAAGCTCACATAGCATACGGGAAAAAATAAAAACTTTTCTTTCCTTTTCTTCCCCAAACACTATTATGCCCTGTACACATGGTCGGAAATTCCAACGGAAAAGGTCCGATCGGATTATGTTGTCGGAAAATCCGATCATGTGTGGGCTCTATCTGACTTTTTCCGTCGGAAATTCAGACGGAAAAAGTTTGAGAGTTGGATGTAAAATTTTTCAACAACAAAATCCGATCTGACTTTTTCCGATCGTTTGTAGAGAATTCCAACGGACAAAGTGCCACTCATGCTCAGATTAAATTACGAGACCAAAGCTATTGGCTACTAGCCCCTCCTTAGTCCCGTCGTACGCAACGAATGTCACCTCGTTCCGAGCGATCGGATTTTCCGACAACTTTGTTCAACCGTGTGTATGCAACACGACTTTCGGCCAAAATCCAACGGAAAAAATTAGACGGATTTTGTGGTCGGAATGTCTGAAGTGTGTACAGGGCATTAAGGCCCGCACACACAATACGAAAATCAGAAGTTAAATGTTGTCCCCTAACAATCTGCTGAATCCCGGATCGTTAGTACGGTGCTTTTTCGACAGCTGTTTCCAATTTTTCGTCTGACAAAAGCTGGATATGCAGGCTATAAAATTTTTGTCGTACGTGAACTCAATGTCCGATTTTTGTTTAATTAGTATGGTTTTCGTCTGAAAAAAATCGTAAGAGCAAGGCTACACATGCTCAGAAACAAAAGAACACATACAAAACTATTCAACACATGACGTCACTTCTGAGAATTTTCATATGGCGAGTAACCGCTTCACTTTCGACATGAGACTAGCATGCAACAAAAAATGGATTAACGGTCATCCCAAAATCTGATCGTGTGTACGAGGGTGTAGGCTGGGTTCATACATGTGTGGCTGTGGTTTGCAGTCTGTAGTCCTGGGCGCTTCTGTTCATCGATTCAGGTGCGATTCAGGTGTGATTCAGGTGCACATTTTTACCTGAATTTACAGTAAACCGGACCCAAAAAATATGCAGGACGCATTCCAAACCAGACCATAGCCGCCCCGCACATGTGTGAACTGGCTCCATTGAAAGATGGTCACATTCACATGTTATGCGAATTGCATCCAATTTGCATATATGTGAGCCCAGCCTAGATGGCTAAGGATTAATGTGTTGCATAAGATCTCCTTCCATCACCTCAATATCTGTTTACCTCTTCAGTATCTGCAGCTTTGAATATTCATTATGTGAACTAAAATAGCAGTATTCTAGCCCTGGAGCAGAAGCATGGAACATACACATA
This sequence comes from Lithobates pipiens, assembly GCF_037356315.1. NCBI lineage: Eukaryota > Metazoa > Chordata > Amphibia > Anura > Ranidae > Lithobates > Lithobates pipiens. The sequence continues at coordinate 13,926,749 of NW_027507787.1, read as the reverse complement.
CAGGTAAAATAAAAAAAAGCCAATAATTGTCAATTACATAAACACACTTAAAAAGAAATCTAGTTAGATTAGCAATACAATAGTACAATAGTGATAAAGGCAAGTTGCAAATAAATGACTGCTCCTGTTTCCATAGAACAGGACTCATCTTTTTTTTATTTTTTTATTTTTTATTTTTTTATTTTTTATTTTTACAGACACACGATGAACAGTGCTCAGACCATTCCACTTTTCATTAAGAGTGGGCATACCATCATGTCATCCCTGAGCCTGGTTAATCTCTGCTTGGTTGATCCAGATGTCAGCGTATACGTAACACTAGACCAATAAAACCTTCTAATATGCATGTAGCAGTAACTGGTTTATCTAAATGCTTCTAATCCAGATGAAAAATTGATTTTACCAACTGGTAAGCACCAACTAGGTCAGGCTATATACGGAAACAAGTCAAAACAAGGAAAGCAAGCAAAACAAACAAAATGATAAAAATGGTAAATCTAAATGTTTATAAAGGCTTTGTGAAATATTATGGTTGTAAAATGGTAATAAAATTATCTATCTCTAAGGCTAGGTTCACACTAGTGCAGCTGCGATTTCATGCGATTTTCAGTGTAATTATGGAATGTGACTTGGTTGCATTTTTGAAACTATTGCATTTTTTGGTAGGGGAAGGAGACTGGATGCTGGTTGGTAACAGTCTTAACAACCTGCAAAAATGCATCAAACATGTACATGTGTTTTTCTTGTGTGTTTCCATTGTAGTCTATTGGGGCCAAAATTGTAAAAGTAGCACCGGACCCTTTTCCAAAAACACATTGTGCTGGGCTGCATTGACGTAAACTGAAAGTGCACTTGGAAGTAAAGTCGGTGTAAATCTGAGGGGGACATGCAAGGAAAATAAAAAAACAGCATTTTAGCTTGCACATGATTGGATGATAAACTCAGCAGAGCCTCCCCTCATTTCAGATCAACCCCTCAGATTTACAGCGACTGCACTTCCAAGTGCACCTTCAGTGCAATTTCAAGTGCTCTTTGCACTTGTAATGCAAAGCAGATTTGCCTTTAGTAAATAACCCCCCTTGTGACTCAAATTACATCTGAAATCACATTAGTGTGAACCAGGCCAAAATTATTTGTAACCACCCCCCCCCCCCATACAAAAAAGGTTATTAAATATATTTTAAAAAAAATCCATATGTATACAAATGAGCATGTTGTTGAAAATGCAGTTTGAGGCCTGGTTCACACTTGTGCGATGCCAGACATCGCATGTAATTTGCAGCGCACTGGTGTTCACATTACAAGCGATGTCTGAGCAGTGCGATATCAGCCACACAGATAGTATGGCTGATATCGCACCGCATTCGGTCCAAACACGTACAGGACCCTTTTTTCTGTTCGGACCAGAATCTGATCGCACGTGTGTTCACACATATGCAATCCTATTCATGTCCGAACTGTCAGTTCGCAGTGCGATATGCAAGCTGAAATGGGGGTGTCGTTAACATGACACTCCCCAGCAGTTCGCATATGGCAGTGTGAACTGTCGTGCGTTTCGGGTGTGATGCGGGAACCCGCAGTTGATTCGCAGGGTTCTTGCATCACACAAGTGTGAACCGGGCCTGAAGTCCAATACAATGTTCGGCTTTGATGCACATGAGCGTGTGCAAGTTCTGCCAACTTTCTACAATAAACACACATAAGACGCCTTTTCAAAAAAAGTGTCAGTTATTTTCAGCACCAATGAGATTTGAAAACTGCAGTCAGTTCCAGTCTCTGCAAAGAGCCCCAGGACCCTTCTATTAGGAATAATTGCTTGCTGCTCATTCCTCCTCTGAACGATGATTACATCACACCCCTACAGTGCAACTACTTTTTTTCATCAAATCAGATGAGCAGTGAAATAATAAATGATGTACATAGCACGTAGTCTATGTTCGCCTTGATTAAGGTGTATATACAGCCAAACCTTTTTTTTAAGTTTTAAATAGAGTAAGGAAAGATTAAAACATGTCTGTTTGTTTGCTGTCTGTGTCCTGTTAGGGACATTTCTGTTCACTTTCCGTCTTGAAGACACAACAGGGAGTAGAAAGCTCCCCTTAAACAGCTGTCACTGGCACATATGTCCCCATTGGAAGTTTCTCATCTGCTCTTAGTCTGGTGACATCTGTAAATTTTTGGATTTCCCATCACTTTCTGTTTTGGCGACGATGATCACCTGAGCAAATAATCACCTGAACAAATAATAATACCTGTCAGGGGTTCTAACCTTTCCCTTCTTAACCCACCTCAAAAAGTTTTGGTTATACATACACTTTAAATCTCTACAGTTTTTTTACCCATTGTATTCTATTGGAAATGTTCACATTTTTTTTTTTTTTTTGATGCCACAGGAGTCAATCTCTCCAACAGTCTACAATTAAAAGAGAAGTTTATGATTTATAAAAAAAAAAAAAAAAAAACAATTATACTCATCTAAGGTGAATGAAGCATTGATCTGATGCTGCACCTGTCCCCCACTGGCTCTGCAATGTGAACTGAGCGATCAAACACCACTGATTGCTCAGTTCTCCCCCTCTTCTCTGAGCAGAGAACATTGACTGTCAGTCACTGACTCTCTGATCTCCCCTCCAGAGCTCACTGGAATGTTGGGCTGTGGAGGGGGCAGGAAGGATTGGTTCAGGCTCTAAGTGGATCGCTGAGATGCTGAGCCAGCTGCCGGTCCATCAGCCTACAGCGAGATTTAGCCTGCTTTTGGCTGAAAATGGGTCACAGGAGTGGAGAACGAATTTGACTCCTGTGTTCCATAGAAGAAGTATAGCCAAAAAAACTTTGGCCATACTTTTCCTTTAAAGAAGATGTCTCGCCAGAAACTGAAAAAGCATGTTAACCCTCCATGGAACCCAGTGTAAATCACACTTGGCCGCATTAAAATCTGTGTAGGGGTTGCTGAGCAGAGTGGTTGAATAGCAATGGTGGGAGAGGGGCTCTCTGACATCTGGAGACACATTAACACAATTAAGCAATCCACGTATCACTGTATATAGCATAGTATATTCTTATGCCTAAATAACAAATTGCTCTATATACTGTACAGCATACAACTGATACAAAAAAATTATCATTTATCCAATCACTGGAAAAGCATTTGCACATGAATGGGTATGCAAAATGAACAGGAATATTGGCTACTGCCCTATTTGAATTCAGTCCAGGCAGGAGGAGTGACCGGCTCTTATGTCCCACAAACTATAAACACTGTATCTAGTGCAGTTTTCAATAATTTACCTCCCAAGTTAGACTACCCCGCTCATACACTATATAAACTGAGCCCTGGGTATGTGTGTGTACCCGTATGGCACCAGTAACTTCAGTCCCTTGGCGGAAGAAGGCATGGAATATTCAGATAGCCAGTTTTAGTTGCACTTAGAGGTCTTGTCTGGTAGAGTGACAATGCAGTATGCTGGCAGTATCCGGGTATCAGAGCGGGCACTGATAAACAGGATGTAAATGTGACCAAGATTCCACGGATGTAGGTAAAGATAGACAACGTTGTCTACATGCAGTGTCTGCAAAATGGGCAAGTGCCCGCTCACCAATCCTACAACCATGGCCCATACGAAATGTCCTGGAACAGACAGGCTCTTCAGTTAGCCTTACTGGCAACCTCACAACTACAGCACTTCACGCCATCAGTACAGGTGCCTCTGGAGATGCGCCTGAGGTCCCCTCTAGGGCAGGATATCCCCAAGCGGCTGTGGATACTTGGAATAAACCGCATACTGACCTGGAAGGCAACACATTTCCCCTGGATCCGGTCTTCTCCCTTGCCTCAAAATGGTGTCCTTACTTACTGGGGTGTGTAGTCCTGCCCCATCCTCCCTTTTGATTGGCTGAGACACAGCTGCAGCATAATTGGCTCCCGTTGCTGTGAAAGTCAGTTAACCAATCAGGAGAAAGAGGAGGCGAGCCAAACTGCGACTCAGTATCTGAATGGACACTTGCTGTAGGGGCACTCGGCAGGAGGGAGGGGCCAAGAGAGCTTGCCAGGGACCCGAGAAGAGGAGGATCTAGGTTGCTCTGTGCAAAACCATATATAACATGTTTGTTATTTTTAAAGAAAAAAAAGAGAGACTTTAGTATCACTTTAAATAACAAATTAAAACTTTTTAGGCAGTCCTAGCAACTGTTTTACTTCTCCTCTTGGGATAAAGGTTTTATATAAATGAGTAAAAGCTAAATGTCGCTTTTACTGGACAGTTTGATCTGTTAACAAAAAAAATAAATAAAATACAGCTAAAGCAGTTACCACATCTAAGGATTGGTAAATTGCACTATGCCACATTTTTGCTTTTGAATTTAATATTGCTTTAGGCTCGGTTCACATCTATGTGTTTTTTATTGCTTTTTTCAGAAATGCACTACAGTTTATTTAACATGGTTTCCTATTGGAAACTGTCACATCTATGCTTTTTTCAGCCACTGAATTTTTGGAAAGGGTCAAGGACTTTTTTTTAAGGCTGAGTTCACATATGAGCCGCATGGGGCTCACAACAGGGGTCTGGTGCCTCCTGGTTCACCGCTTCAGGTCCGATTTCAGTACGAATTTTGGGCTGAATTCGGACCTAAAACAGACCAAAAGACACACAGTGTTTTTGTGCAAAACGAACCGGACCTGCTGCAGAGAAATGTGTACCAGCTCCATAGGGAGCCGGTCAAAATCTTCCGCTATTGCGAATCGGATTCAGGGATCCAATTTGCAATAGTATAAACTCAGCCTAAAAGCAAAAAGGTGCTTTTTGTGCTTCAACAGACTTCAATAGAGAAGCTGCAGAAACACATGTAGTGAATTATTACCTCGATTTTGCATTTTGCATTTCTTTATCTGCCCAAGAATAAATTTAAAAAAAGCATATAAAATGCAAAACGCAAATTGCGGTGAAATCGTGTGTATAAACTCGAAACGCACAGCAAAAAGCACTGCAAAAATGACCAAAAGCAAACTGCATATGTGTGAATTGAGCTTTAAGGCCTCTTCACAAGGGTGCCTGAGCCAACTCAATGTAAATTATGTCATTTTTTCCCCACTGTGTATGGCTGTACTACACGTACAGGGCAGTACTCAGGTAAAAAGGAGTATAGAATAAAGGCATATGCTGTATGCTATATTTATGTTTATGATAGCACCACCAAATACTCAGAGTATAGCAGGACAAAGCCATGCATGTCTATGGGAGGCTGTACATGGCACCACAACTGTCCAGGTGGGGATGGGGTGACATTTACTTTGAACGGGCTCAGGTACCCATTTGCAATTTACTTTTTTTTTTTCTCACATATCCACATACTTATTCCTCTACATTATAAATGGGTTGACTTTTGCAAAATGTTTCTGAATGGTGTCTTTTCCGCTCTTGGTCTCCCCTTTTTCTCTATACATGACTATTCTTATGCTGCGTACACACGATCGGAAATTCGGCCAGCAAAAGACCGATGAGAGCTTTTCATCAGAAAATGCGACCGTGTGTATGCTCCATTTCACTTTTGCTGGCGGAATTTCGGCCAGCAAAAGATTGAGAGCCTGTTCTCAATTTTTCAGACAAAAAAGTTTCTATTGGAAATCTATATTCTGTGGCAATTCCGACACGCAAAATTCCAACACATGCTCGGAAACAATTCAACGCATGCTCGGAAGCATTGAACTTAATTTTTACGTGGCTTGTCGTAGTGTTGTACGTCACAGCATTCTTGACGGTTGGAATTTGGTGTGACCGTGTGTAGGCAACACAAGCTTGAGTGGAATTCCATCGGAATTCCGTCGGAAAAACCATCCTAGGCTTTTCCGATGAAAATTCCGATCGTGTGTACGCGGCATTATAGCAGGGCCCCCCTTAACCCCAGTTCATCTATAGCAGGGTATAATGTGAACCCACATACCACAAAATCTGCCTATCCCACAAACAGTGGATGCCCTCATTGAAACTCCGCGTAGCGTTTTGCATGAGCAATTTTCACGAAATTTTGCATGTCACACATAGGGCATCCCGTTCTCTTCAATGGGCTGCCCTATGCATGTCTGTTATCCAAGAGAAGCTCCTGCTCCTTTTTGGGTGACAAGATTCACGTGATTCTTACAGAGTTTGCAGTGCAACTCTGTCGCATGACAATTGCTGTAAAATCGCACCATGTTTAAGGTGCCAATTACAATGAATGGCACCCAAATGCAGGTTGTGCGTTTTGCACCCACTGCCATGCGTTTTGGAATCGCGGACAGAATCATTGCAATGATGCCTGCGATTCCAAGTCGCCAAGTGTTAATAGGGGCCTAATACTTTATAGCACTACTATCTCTTGTCTTTTATCTTCAGCCTTGGATTCACAGACATTGATACGATCTTCAGTGCCATGTACAAAACTTTCTTGACTTTTTAATACCATATCCATATTCTTGTTTTCGTTCATACATTTACTTAACATTCCTATTCTCTCTAAATGCCCTAGGGAAGGGGTAGGCATTACACTCCATATGCTGTGTAGACAAGTCCCATGAGACATTTCAAGACTGACAGCCACAGGCATGACTTCTGGAGGCAGAGGCATGATGGGATTTGTAGTTTCACCACAGCTGGAGTTCTGAGATTGCCTTCCACTGCCCTAGGGATATTGGAATAGTGTACGATAGGACTACAGAGCATAATGGCACATTAAAACACCGTTTGGGTCTGCAGCTTTCTTAGGCCACAGTTGCCTTAAAATCTGCTATCCCATTCATCATGGTCTGAGCCTCCAGTCTGCTTATGTAAATGCAGAAAATCCTGCTTAATCTCGCACTCCACTGAGGATTGGTTTGAGGAAACTTGAGTTATTCAGGGTCTCCATTACCACAAAAGAACTCAAATCCAAAAGCAGTATAACCCAAAATTTGGCTATAAAGACCAGGAATTATTTTTACAAACATGTTAAGATACAAATGCATTGTCCTTCAGAAATGAACAGTTTCATATGGCAGTGGTATCAGATAAATGAGACTTTCTTTTTCTCTGAGAAGTAGGACTGCACGGTATTGCAAGTCTCACTGTGACCTTGGGCTGGAGATTTTATCATCTGTCAAGAAAAGTCATAAAATTACTGTATATTAAATGCTCAGCAGAACAGAACTCTTTGTTCCTGGAAATTACAAATACAGCTCAGAAGATGAGATGCCACTCTGGTTTTACCATACAATGCCTATGAGACAAAGGAGAGCTGTCAGTGTAGAGCCTGCTTTGTATTAGAACTACTTTTTATTTATCTGTATTCCAAAAAGATCTCTCCCTCTAAGCTTTTTTTTTTTTGTATGCTGAATGATTATAATAAAGAGAGCTTTGGATAATAGAGAATATTATTAAGAGCAACTTCAACCAGTTACAGATTCCAGGATGCACAGGGGCAAAATTCCAAATCCCACCTGTTCTTTACATCTCTTTGGGTCCCATGCCAAAAGTCTGCTAGTGGTTGCTGGTAGAGTACAGAAATACAGTATCATATGTCTACTCTATAGAAGCATTGGGACTATCAAGCTTGTGACACTGACAACAGCGGCTTGGCTGAAATGGCAACCTGTTGGCAAGTGTAATCATGGGCGAATAGCATACTTCCCAACTTTTTGAGATGGGAATGAGAGACACCTATCAGCAAAAGCAATGAATAAGCGCACCTGTTAGTGTGTGAAACGCGTCTATCATTTGAACTGTCTGTAACACTTGGGATGTTCGTTATTAAATAAGAATTTTGATGGATCTTGGAGTGCAGCCATTTCTTCAGTGTTGATGTAAGTAAAAAGTGTGGCTCTAAAAAACTAAGTGAACACGACACACTTTAAAAAAGGAGCTATATGGTCAAAAAGAGCACAGAATAAATATAAAAGAAGTCGCAAAGAAGTCGCAACACTATAGTGGAATTTGTTCACAAATGGTGACTGAATGGAACCTCAGTATCATATACAAGTGCTAAAAAATAAACTCATATGTGATCCAAAACATAAATGTAATGACATAGAATTTGCAGTAATAATGAGCCACTACCAAAAACATAATACCATATATAAATGAGAAACAGACCAATTTGAAACCGTAGGCATGTGATAATTGAATAAACAATACTCATTTCAAATGTGAATGAAAGCAAACATGTGATAGTGCATAAAGCTTCAGAAGTAAGCAGTGGCAAGTGAAAACACACTGTTGCTAAAGATGTCCAAAAGTCTCTTGAATAGATGTATAGACAATGGATAGATGCAACCAAGAGTGCCTTCACCTTCCAAGAAATTGGGGAGAAAAAAAGGGGTACTCTTACCAGAAGTAGTGGACCCAGCTCACTGTACAGTGGTGGATCTATCAGGCATGAAACCGGAGACATGGAGTAAGGCTATTAGGATGAGCCATACGATCGGCCACTCTGTAGGCTGATGGAAATCCAAAAACGCCAGTAAATGCGGAGATGAATAGAGCTCCCCAACAGTAGGCAATGGTAAACGCAGCTCTCCAAATATGTCTCCTCCAGATATAGGTATATATATTCAAGGCATAAAAAAGAGAAAAGGCCTCCACATAACGTAAATCCAAATGATGGAATTTATTAGGAAAAAAAAAAAATATCCAAACGAATGAATATCAAGATAAAAACGGTTCAATTGAACAAAAAAAAGGACAGTATGAGATGGCACAGATATCAGCAAAAGTATACAGGCATTGGACACACCCCTTGCCACGCCCCCTTAACCAATTCCCGACCAGCGCACGACGATGTACGTCGACAGAATGGCACAGGCAGGCATATTGGCGTACAGGTACGTCCAATATTCAATGCCGCCCTGCCATCGGGAGCGCGCCGCCGGCGGCGCGATCCCGCGCTGGTCGGGGCCCCCGTGAGTCCGGTCGCGGGACCCGCGTACTCGATCGCCGCGGGCATCCCCGCGATCGTCTCACGGGACGGCTGAATGGAGGAAATGCCGTGTAAACAGCATTTCTCCATTCTGCCTAGCAACTAGTGATGCTGATCTCTGCTCCATGTGATTGGAGCAGAGATCAGTGTTCACTAAATGAAAGTCCAACCCCCCCACAGTTAGTAACACACCCCTAGGAACACTTAACCCCTACACTGCCAGTGTCATTTACACAGGAATCACTGCATTTATATAGCAGCGATTACTGTATAAATGACAATGGTCCCAAAAATGTGTCAAAAATGTCCGATGGGTCCCCCACAATGTCGCAGTCACAATAAAAATTGCTGATCACCGCCATTACTAGTAAAAAAAAAAATAATAAAAAATTATTAATAAAAATGCTATAAAACTATCCCTATTTTGTAAACGCTATAACTTTTGCGCAAACCAATCAATAATCGCTTATTGCGATTTTTTTAACCAAAAATATGTAGAAGAATACGTATCGTCCTAAACTGAGGGAAAAAATGTTTTTTTATATATTTTTGGGGGATATTTATTATAACAAAAAGTAAAAAATAATGCGTTTTTTTCAAAATTGTCGCTCTATTTTTGTTTATAGCGCAAAAAATAAAAACCGCAGGGGTGATCAAATACCACCAAAAGAAAGCTCTATTTGTGGGAAAAAAAGGACGTCAATTTTGTTTGGGAGCCACGTCGCACGACTGCGCAATTGTCAGTTAAAACGACGCAGTGCCGAATCACAAAAAGTGGTCTGGTCTTTGACCAGCAAAATGGTCCGGTCTGTAAGGCCGCGTACACACGGGCGGACTGTTCGCCCAACCTTGTCCGCTGAACAGTGTTTGGGCGGACAGTCCGCTCGTGTGTGGGCTTTCAGCGGACAGTTTCAGCGGACAGTTTGACGGACAAAGTCTTTCGGAAATTCCGAAAAACTGTCCGCTGAAACTGTGTTTGAGCGAACAGTCCGCCCGTGTGTAGGCTACTTTCGAAATGAGCAAACTGTTCCCGCTCGGAGGAAAGTCTGCTCATTTCGAGCACGTGTGAAGGTAGGCGGGGCCCGCGACGGAGACGTCGCGGGCTCCGCCGCCTGGAATGGGCTTAAAGGGGAACCCCAACGCCGAAAAAAATCGGCGTGGGGGTTCCCCCAAAGTCCACAACAGACCCTTGTCCGAGCACGCTATCCGGCCGGCCAGGAAAGGGGGGCGAGCGAGCGCGCCCCCCCTCCTGAGCCGCACCAGGCCGCGTGCCCTCAACATGGGGGGGTGCCTTGGGGAAGGGGGGGCCGCGCGGCCCCCCCACCCCAAAGCACCTTGTCCCCATGTTGATGAGGACAAGGGCCTCTTCCCGACAACCCTGGCCGTTGGTTGTCGGGGTCTGCGGGCGGGGGGCTTATCGGAATCCGGGAGCCCCCTTTAAGAAGGGGGCCCCCGGATACCGGCCCCCCACCCTATGTGAATGAGTATGGGGTACAATGTACCCCTACCCATTCACCTGTGAAATAAAGTACAAAAAAAAACACAACACAGAGAAAAAATATTTTATTGCACAGCTCCGGGGGTCTTCCGTCTTCGGGGGTCTTCTCGCCGGACTCCTCCGCTATCTTCGTGTAGCTCTTTTACTAGCGGAGGAGCCCGGCTTTCTTCCTCCCCGCCGCCGGCCTCTTCTCCCGACTTCGGGGGTCTTGTCCCCCTCTTCGGTTCTTCTGCCGGGCCACCGCGCCTTCTTGTAGCTCTTTTGCAGGCGGTGGCCCGGTCTTCTGTCGCCGCTGCCTTCCGTTCTTCTGTCGCCGCCTTCGGTTCTTCTGCCGGGCCACCGCGCCTTCTTGTAGCTCTTTTACAGGCGGTGGCCCGGTCTTCTGTCGCCGCTGTCGCCGTCGCCGCCTTCCGTTCTTCTTCTTCTTCTTGTTCTTCTTCTTCTTCCCCAGGAGATGTTCTTCTGTCGCCGCCTTCGGTTCTTCTGCCGGGCCACCGCGCCTTCTTGTAGCTCTTTTACAGGCGGTGGCCCGGTCTTCTGTCGCCGCTGTCGCCGTCGCCGCCTTCCGTTCTTCTTCTTCTTGCTGTTCTTCTTCTTCTTCCCCAGGAGATGTTGACACGTCGCTCTCTCCGGCCGGAATGCCAGAGCCGCGCTGTGCGGTCACTTATATAGTGACAATGGGGCGGTGTCACATGGTATATGTCACATGGGTTGGTCACATGGTGACCCCGCCCCCTTACGATGTCATAGTCCCCATGTGACATCAACCCATGTGACCAACCCATGTGACATATACCATGTGACACCGCCCCATTGTCACTATATAAGTGACCGCACAGCGCGGCTCTGGCATTCCGGCCGGAGAGAGCGACGTGTCAACATCTCCTGGGGAAGAAGAAGAAGAACAGCAAGAAGAAGAAGAACGGAAGGCGGCGACGGCGACAGCGGCGACAGAAGACCGGGCCACCGCCTGTAAAAGAGCTACAAGAAGGCGCGGTGGCCCGGCAGAAGAACCGAAGGCGGCGACAGAAGAACGGAAGGCAGCGGCGACAGAAGACCGGGCCATCGCCTGCAAAAGAGCTACAAGAAGGCGCGGTGGCCCGGCAGAAGAACCGAAGAGGGGGACAAGACCCCCGAAGTCGGGAGAAGAGGCCGGCGGCGGGGAGGAAGAAAGCCGGGCTCCTCCGCTAGTAAAAGAGCTACACGAAGATAGCGGAGGAGTCCGGCGAGAAGACCCCCGAAGACGGAAGACCCCCGGAGCTGTGCAATAAAATATTTTTTCTCTGTGTTGTGTTTTTTTTTGTACTTTATTTCACAGGTGAATGGGTAGGGGTACATTGTACCCCATACTCATTCACATAGGGTGGGGGGCCGGTATCCGGGGGCCCCCTTCTTAAAGGGGGCTCCCGGATTCCGATAAGCCCCCCGCCCGCAGACCCCGACAACCAACGGCCAGGGTTGTCGGGAAGAGGCCCTTGTCCTCATCAACATGGGGACAAGGTGCTTTGGGGTGGGGGGGCCGCGCGGCCCCCCTTCCCCAAGGCACCCCCCATGTTGAGGGCACGCGGCCTGGTACGGCTCAGGAGGGGGGGCGCGCTCGCTCGCCCCCCTTTCCTGGCCGGCCAGGTAGCGTGCTCGGACAAGGGTCTGTTGTGGACTTTGGGGGAACCCCCACGCCGATTTTTTTCGGCGTTGGGGTTCCCCTTTAAGTCCATTCCAGGCGGCGGAGCCCGCGACGTCTCCTTCGCGGGCCCCGCCTACCTGTACACGCGCTCGAAATGGGCGGATTTGCCTCCGCCTTACGTGGGCGAGTCCGTTCATTTCAAAAGTTGAGCGAACTGTTTGGCAAACAGTTCGCTGAAACAGTCCGCTCAAAAAGTGCCGTGTGTGGCCATGTCCGTCCATGCTAATTTTGAGCGGACTGTTTGCCGAAACTGTTTGACAAACAAAGTTGGGCGAACAGTCCGCCCGTGTGTACGCGGCCTAAGTGGTTAAAGAAGACTTGGACAAAAAAAAACAAGATTGGTTAAACCAATGAGTGCTGTTTTTTTTACCACTAATATTCTTTTATATTGGCTTTTGAAATTTACAAATGCAACAACTTAGGAATCAGATGAAATGTTTAATGCTGGAAAACACTTTTTGATAGATAAAAAGTGCATTTTATATACATCTATATAGATCAGACCAAAACGAGGGACAAATGAGGAGGAATGAGGGACAGAGGGACATTGCTTGAAATCAGGGACAGTCCCTCGAAATCAGGGACAGTTGGGAGCTATGGTAATAGGAGTAGGATTCGTTGTAAATGAGTTTGCTAAAGATGCAAGGTTTATTCTAATTCTAAATGCACCACTAGAAAGAGTTCATTAGAAAGGTGCAAGGTGGGAGTTTTTTTCGGTGTGTATTAATCAATTGAGACAAATACATAAAAATTGTTTTTATTCTATATAAACATTGTTAAAAATCATATATTGTTAAAACCAACATGAACAAAATCAAAGTAGAAGTAGGATTAATGTGTTTACCATTAACGTGTAGACTGCAGAATAGGAGTATGATATGGTACATCGGCTGATAGTTTGAATTAGAAAACCTTAAACATACCTTAAACCTTACACATAAAACCATTACTTTTTTTAAACAAGTTACACCCAAAGCAGTGTTTTTTTTTTAAATCAGAAAATACGAGTTTATTTTGTTGAATAAATTGCCATATGCACAAACAATTGGAGTGCAAGCAACACAAGCAAAGAATGTACAGGAAATCTTACATTTTTTTAGTACAGAACATTTGCCTCCAAACCTTTGCGTTATACTGTCATGTATATTTCCAGTAGCAGAAAGGAAAAGCCAGGTAAAGATAGGAATAGAACATACAAAAATTGACTAGATAATCAACACAAATGGTGTGCACCTAGCTCCTGAGCAAATAAAGCAAGTAATCCTAAAATATTCATTTTCCAAAGTACCATTCTCGGTATTACTATAATGTCCCGTGCAGATGCTGGATTTTCCGTCTGAAAAAACTTGGATGGTTTTTCTAAGAGAATTCCGCTCAAGCTTAGCTTGCATACACACGGTCACACAAAAGTTCTCTGAACTTTCGACCGTCAAGAACGTGGTGACGTACAACACTACGACGAGCCGAGGAAATGAAGTTCAATGCTTTCGAGCATACGTCAAATTGTTTCCGAGCATGCGTAGGAATTTTGTACAGACGATCGGAATCTTTTTCCGACCGAAAAATAGAGAACCTGCCCTCAATCTTTTAATGGCTGGAATTCTGCCAGCAAAAGTTTGATGGAGCATATACATGGTCAGAATTTCTGACCAAAAGCTCACATCCGACTTTTGCTGGCAGAATTTCTGATCGTGTGTATGGGGCTTTACTTCAGGCCTCCCGGACGTACCGTAACATCTCCTCACCATTATACTTGTAACAACCTGTTAAGGACAAGTAGTGGAGGCGAACCTCAGGGCACTCCAGCCAATCCTGCCATATTTTGGTGAATTTTTCCAGTACCTTCCTAAACTGGTATGTGTTATTTTCCCTAATAAGTATCTTATTAACTGCTTGAATCCATTGGTGGGATGTAGGGGCTTGAGGAGAAAGCCAATTTCTCACAAACATTTTCCTGGCTAAGTACAACAGCCTTAGGCCTCATGTACACTGCTGCTGGTAAACAGACGTTTAGGAGCAGTTGGGCGTTTTTTTCAGTTGCCCCTGAACTCTCCTCTATGTTATCTCATTAGTACATCTACACAGGGTCATTTACAGTCGTTTCTAGGTAGTTGCGTTTAGAAGCATTTTTTGGAAAGAAAAAAAAATATGTTCAGGACCCATGTTCAGAGGCAATTAAAACGCCAAACACCTGTAACAGTTTGTAAATGCAGATAAACGCAGTAACTCGCGTTTAGCCGTGTTTTTAATTTTTAACTATTAAAAAAAAAAAACGTAAACGGACATTTTTTATGTCGGTTGCTATCTGTAAAGTTAAATCATTCAGAAGAGGTTGTAAAACATCCCGTGTACATTAAGCCTTAGTATTGCTGTGTATGTAGAAGAGGGGTACAAGTCTTCCTCTAAGACCCCTTTCACACAGGGTAATTTTGCAGGCTCTACTGCGCTAAAAATAGCACCTGCAAACCAAGCTGAAACAGCCGTTGCTGTGTCTCCAGTGTGAAAGCCCCGAAGGCTTTCACACTGGAGCGGTGCGCTAGCAGGACAGTAAAAAAAAGTCCTGCTAGCAGCATCTTTGGAGCGGTGAAGGAGCGGTGTATACACCACTCCTGCCCATTGAAATCAATGGGGCAGCGCGGCTATACCACTGGCAAAGCGCTGCTGCAGCAGTGCTTTGCGGTGGCTTTAACCCTTTCATAGCAACGTTTTACCGCCGATGCTGCTCCCGCCCCAGTGTGAAAGGGGCCTTAACCACCAAGTAGGCAAGTGACTGGAGCAAGCTGCAGTTGATTTGTATCATACAGTTTGGGACATCTCCACCGCATATGGATTAGAGTTCCCTGGTGCAGCTGGCATTTTGGACACAGAGGGGAGTCCCTTCTTCCTCACCAGAGTCATCTTTAATCCAGGGCAAAGGGGCAGCTGCCTCAGGCCCAGTCATTGTTGTGGGGTGAAAATCAGCTCCCCTTGAGCCCACACTGCCCACAAATAGTTGACAAGTAGATTTGGCTATCAGTCAGGAGATGAGGGCAGAATTGAATGTTGGAGGTGCTGGTGATTGGT
The DNA here is from genome assembly GCF_037356315.1 of Lithobates pipiens. NCBI lineage: Eukaryota > Metazoa > Chordata > Amphibia > Anura > Ranidae > Lithobates > Lithobates pipiens. The sequence continues at coordinate 13,911,582 of NW_027507787.1, read as the reverse complement.
TGGGTGTTATGCCTGCAGCCTGTGCAGTGATTGGCCAGCTCAGTAAGGTAAACCTTGTCCGGGGAGGGCGTCTGTTGGTCCCAGGCACAGTCCCCTCTCCCTCACCATGTCTGACAGGCTGCAGTCCATCGGTTCGCTGAAGAACTTCTTCGCCTGAGGGTTTGGCGGAGTGTGCTTCCCCCTCACACAAACACTGTAAAAAGATTAGCATTTAGCTAAAGTGCTAATCTGCTTCCTGCAACAATCACAGTACTTGCCGCACTGCACATAGGGAGCTTCAGGGCAGATACATTACTTTCACAAATACTGCTCTGCTATGTCTTCTCTATAGCTCTTCATGCCGGTTAACACCATTATCACTAACTAGAAAATGGACCAGAACTTCTGCTGTGTGCTGATCTACCTCCTGCTAAAACAGTATGCTCTATGTGAACAGAGAGACTTAACAAGACCCGGGTGTGATTTGTAAAAAGAGAAGGCGCAGGGAGTCCAATCTGAAAACAGGCAGCCATGATTGTGAGGGCCATGATAGAAGGAGGGAAATTTAAAAGCCTAACAGTGGGGACCGACAGTATAAAACACCATCCTTCAGATTTCATAATTCAGCAGTTTAATCATGTCTCTGCAATCCTACAACAGAAATTGTGATCATGGAAATAATAATGTGCCAAAATATAAAATAATAAATAGGCTAAAAAAAATTATATACATATAATATAGTCAGATTACACATATCATTTAAATATATATATATATATATATATATATATATATATATATATATATATATATATATATATATATATATATATATATATATATATATATATATATATATATATAGATATATATATATATATATATATATATATATAGATAGATAGATATATATAGATATATATATAGATAGATAGATAGATAGATAGATAGATAGATAGATAGATAGATAGATAGATATAGATAGATATCAATCTGCACTAGGTGATGATAATCAGTTTAGAAAAAATAGTACATAAATGTTTTAAAGCAGCACTCAGTGATCATCTGAATAAAAGGTATCAAAATGTATATGAACATAAAATCTTAAAAACATAAAATGCTTCCCCTTTAAATATAGAATATGTGGATGAGCAAAAGTGCACTAAAAAGCAAATTGTGTGAAAATTCAATATATATTCTCCAAATAAAAAATTTACACTGAAAGAATTAATAAATAAATAAAATACTTTCACGTTAAATATTGCCCCACTACATCCAAATCAAAAACAAGTACAATAATATAGGTAAATCACTCCACAATAAAGAAAATACAGTACTGCATCCACAGGGGACAGTGTTGATTGGATATCACACATGGTAACAACAACAAACACAGCCTCTTGCCAAACATATCAGACCTCTGAATAAGGCCTTCTTCACACCGATCCAGTGCACTTCTCCTACAGTGCAGGTGCAGCGCAATGTACCTTCTGTTTTCACTCAGGTTTGCTGCATTTTGCCTTAGACTTCTTTTATGTTTTGCAGTTTTGGTGAATGATACAAACACATATACTGCGCTGTCTAAAAAGCACAATAGCAGCCAGCACAGCAGTGAGTCAATTGTAAAATACAAAAAAAGTTGAAAAAGTGCAGCGCTAACAAATGAACAATTTTGGAACTGAACTAAAATCAATATAGTGAAAAGATGATAAGTGTACTAATGACATATACTCAATAGACAAAAATGTGCCCATAGGTGAAACTTGGGGACCGAAAAAAGTCCTTAAAAATGAAAAAAATAAAAAAGATAGTCCAATGAGATAAGTTACAATTAGTTGGATCATAAATATGCATTGAGAAATAATAATGTAAATTGATAGGAGATCCACCAACAGAAGCACCAATCGCTTACCAGAGGGATTGAACTCATATAGGTGTACACCTAATGAGTCAATCAAGCTTTGTGAAGTACCCGGGATGGTTCAGGCTCATTGTATGGACACAACCTCCAGAGGGATGTTCGGGATGGTGGATGTCAGCAGATTAGATAAGAATAGGCAATCAGCCCAACCATTATGATAAACAAAAAGAAGAAGGAGGGCACATAGCATAATTCCGTAAGGAATAAATGGATATTTAATATGTAAACAAAAAAAAAATACACTCACATTTCCATGGTATAAGAAGTGCTTGTAAGAAGATGTAAGCGCCGGGAAATATAGTTCCTTCTGGTATATGGCATCATTTTTGACGTCACCCAGACTGCCTAGTTCCCCCGGCTCTATCTTCTAGCAGCAGATGGCACACCACACTGCCTGCAGCTCAGTCCAGTTGATTCCCGCGACCAGCCCCAGCACCTCACAGCAGTCAGCAGAGTGTCCCCCCACCACTGTAGTTTTCATCCTGGACACCAATGGATCTTGACCACCAGCTTACAGGCAGCGGGCTGTCTATCACCTCCTTCCCACTGGGCTGTCATACTTCTCCACATGGTTTAGGATGTTTATTTTCCATGTCCAACCAGCAAGCCACCTGAATGATGTTAACCCTTTTACCACTCGAATGTCACTATGGTACCGTTTTGCTTTTAACATTTTAATATCTTCATCTACACTGGCTATATGCTTTTATGAATGATTGCTGCAGCCCTTCAAGATTTTATTGTTTTCTGAAGTTGTTGTTCATCTTTACAGTGCAACAAACTAGTTTTTATTTAACCAATAGTTTATATGTACTTTCTGACTTTTACCTACAGAGTGCTGCTTTTTTGTTTCCTGTTATGCATTTATACAGTGGTTGGCAGCTGCATTGGCTTGTAGTCTAATTAACACCTTCCCGGGGGTTCTAAATCTAAATAAGAGAATAACAGCATCTAGCGCTCAAGGAACTTAGTGTTTGTAATCCTAAACATACAGTCAGAGCTACAATGAAATGATTTAGATCAAAGCTTATTCATGTGCTATGCCGCGTACACGCGATCGGAATTTCAGCCAGCAAAAGATCGATGAGAGCTTTTCATCGGAAAATGCGACCGTGCGTATGCTCCACTGGAATCTAGCTAGCTGAATTCCCGCCAGCAAAAATTAGAGAGCATGTTCTCAATTTTTCCAATGGAAAAACTTTCTATCAGAAATTCCGATCATGTGTATGCAATTCCGACACGCAAAAAACTCAAGCATGCTCAGATTCATCTACGAGATGGAAGCTATTGGCTACTGGGTATTGAACTTCCTTTTTCTAGTCCCGTCGTACATGTTGTACGTCACCACGTTCTTGACGGTTGGAATTTGGTGTGACCGTGTGTATGCAAGACAACTTAAGTGAAATCCCGTCGCAATTCCGTCGGGAAAACCATCAGAGCTTTATCCAACCAAAATTCAGATCGTGTGTACACAGCATTAGAATGGCCCAGTCATAATCTATCCATAAATCCAATTGAGACTCTGTGGCAAGACTTGAAAACTGCTGTTCATAGACAATCTCCATCCAATCTGACAGAGCTTGATGCCGCGTACACACTCGGAATTCTCATTGGAAGAAGCTCTGATGGTTTTCCTGACGGAATTCCGCTTAAGCTGTCTTGCCTACACACGGTCACACCAAATTCCGTTTAGAACACGGTGACGTACAACACGTATGACGGAACTAGAAAAAGGAAATTCAATAGCCAATAGCTTCTGTCTTGTAGTTGAATCTGAGCATGCGTGATTTTATATTTTTTTTGAGTGTCGGAATTGCATACACACGATCGGAATTACCGATAGAAAGTTTTTCCGGCTGGAAAATTGAGAACATGCTATCAATTTTTGACTGGCGGAAATTCGGACAGCTAAATTCCGATTGAGCATACACACGGTCACATTTTCCGATGAAAAGCTCTCATCGGTCTTTTTCTGGACGGAATTCCGACCGTGTGTACGCGGCGTTAGATATTTTGCAAAGAAGAATGGGCAAAAATGTGATGGTCTATCACATAAAATCCCAATAAAATAACATTTACATTTTTGGTTGTAACATGACATAATTTGGAAAATGTAAAGGGGTATAAATACTTTTTCAAGGCACTGTATCTATTTACTCGGCGTGACATCATCTTTCATATGTTACAAAAAAATTGGGGTATACATATTGTGTTTTTTTATTTTTTTTAAATGTATTCATTAAAGTGTATTTCTTTTCCAAAAAAATTGCATTTGAAAAACTGCTGCGCAAATACCGTGTGACATAAAAAATTGTGTCTCTGCAAAATATGTATATATAAAATGTTTAAGAATTTAGGCCAAATGTATTCTGCTGCATGCCTTTGATAAAAAAAAAAAAATAATAATCCCTATAAGTATATATTAAAATGCACGCTCCCCTACCTGGGAGCGCTGGATCACATATTAGATGTGTGATCTAGTGCGGCGAACCTGCTTTGCCGCTGTACTTCTAAATGAGGTGGTTGGCAAGCGGTTAAGATGTGAACAAGCCCTTAGAGGGATGGAGGGGGGTGTTACCCCTTCTGACGCCAATCACCAAGAAGCAGGTTTTAGGGAATGGAAAACCCTTTAAATGACTGCAATGAATTGTAGGCCCCTTTCCATTCTAGTCACGTTCATCAAGCCTTCTTAGGCTCCATTAGCCATGTTTCTGCTTGTCTAGTGTGAGTCGTGAATCCTGATATCTCCATAAGAAAAACTGAAAAAAAAAAAACTTTCCAGTAAGCATCATAAATGTGTAGTGTTTTTATCTGCTGGAATTAATGGATAGGTGGCAGTAATATAATTTCACCAATTGGCAGAGAAGCTTATTGGTGCAATAAAATAGCTTTAAATGAACAGAAATTGCAGTTATGTGATATATCTGTATGTGTCACACTGCCTTATAATGTACTGTGAAAATCTGATCTGTGTTTTAATGCACGATCAAATTCCATATGGTTGTGCACATACTTTGTAAAAATGCCAGCCATGTCAAATATTATACTGCATACAGAAATGTGGCAATTGATGAACATGACACCATTATCAAATCAGTAGATATCATTTGGAGTGGCAGTGTCCTTGGGCACTTTGTCTTTTAAATTTAATAGAGTGCTGACAATTGCTTTGGTGTGGACAGCTTTTCGACTTAAAAGAACTCCACTAAATACTTTATTCATTGCATCGAAATTTGTTTTTTCAAAATAATGTTATCATCATTTAGAAAAGTACCATTTGAATGAGTCTGAATGTTTGTTGCATGTGTGGCCAGTCCTCTTGTTCAACATTACATAGTTACATAGTTAGTAAGGTTGAATAAAGACACCAGTCCATCTAGTTCAACCTGAGTGAGGTGTGGGTGCGTGTCCACAATTATCCCTATTTTTTAATTAAGGTACCCATATAGCGCTGTTAATTTTACGAGGCACTCCACACATACATCGCACACTCACATCAGTCCCTAACCTCAAGGCGGCCACAATCCAAGATCCCCAACTCACATTCATATACTAGGGCCAATTTTGGACAGAAGCCAGTTAACCTACCAGCATGTCTTTGGAGTGTGGGAGGAAACCGGAGTACCCGGAGGAAACCTCCACAGGCACAGGGAGAACATGCAAACTGCAGGCAGGTAGTGTCATGGTTGGGATTCAAACCAGTGGCCCTTTTTACTGCTAGACAAGAGTGCTACCCACTACACCACTGTACCGCCCTAACGTGTCACAAAAGAGGAAGTCAGAATCTTTCCTATATGATTAAAGAGGGTGTCCCGTACTGGGATTCATAATAGCGTTTTTAAATGCTTGCAATGCTTTGGAAGAAGAATAGTTAATTGGTTATATGTAAGAATTTTAGCAGTTTATAATTTTCAAACAATGTGTATCTTGCAGGAACAAACAATATGGTTTGTTAAAGTGGAGGGCCACCCTGAAAAAAAAATACATAAAAAATTAGAAAAAAATCGAAAAAAAAAATGAAAACAATTTTTTTTTTACTTACCAGAAATGCCTGTTGCTAGGCACATAATCCAAATCTGCCTCTTCCTCCTCCGCGGAGATCTTCTCTCTTCTCTCCTCGTCACGTTGTCTTCTGGGTAATGGGTCGTGCTGTGTTCTGGGAACTGTGTGTCCCAGAACACACCGCGTCCCATTCACAAAGCGCTGCGCGACTCGCGCATGCGCAGTAGGAAACAGGCAGTGAAGCCGCAAGGCTCCACTGCCTGTTTCCCTTAGAAAGAATGGCGGCACCGGGACCCGAGAGCCGAGGGATAGGTCGGCCTCGGGCGGCCGACATTGCGGGCGCCCTGGACAGGTAAGTCGGCTTATTAAGTCAGCAGCTGCAGTGTTTGCAGCTGCTAACTTTTAATTTTTTTTTTTTTTTAAACGGCCCTCCTCTTTAAAGTGGTTGTAAACCCTTACAGACCACTTTGACCTACATGTAAGCCTAGATTAAGGCTTACTTGTAGGTCCATGCAATATCTCCTAAAACTACACGGTTTAGGAGATATTTGCAAAAAGACAGGCACTGCTGTCTACGGTGGTTTTACTTCCTCTTTAATCCAATGTTTACAAAACCACAAAAACCACAGGATCAGGGAACAATCTCCAAAGACACAGCTATTTCTCCATTTGGTGCTGCCAGTGTACTATCACAACCTCTGCCCTTCCTGTAACAAACCTGGGGATCTGCAGTATGCATAATCCTAGCAGACAAACTGGTTATAGATGGAAACAAGATTTGGTGTGTGGGGATGGAGTATAATACAGCATCAACCCTTAGATACGACTCCCCCCCAAAAAAATAATTAAAAAACTAAAAATGTATGGCACTTTAAGTGTACATTCTAAGGTATATTAGACACAAACTCAGAAAGTATAAAAATATTAAAATTTTATTAGATATCACATGTTAAAAAACATGTTTAAAAACATGTTTAAACATGTTTAAAAACATATTCACGAGTTATACAGCCACATAGATATCTATCTTGGCCTTAGGATGCGGTTGATTGGCCAACGAGTTATGACACTATGCCATTCAATGATTAAACATCTCATATATACTTTTATATATAATTACAGAACTTTTTATGGGATCTGAGGCTCTGATGAAGCAGTTTTCCCTGGGAAATGCATTGGCCAATCAACTGGATCCCAAGGCCAAGGGGGCCCCCTTGTTAAAGGGGGCTTCCAGATTCTGATAAGACCCCTGCCTGCAGACCCCACAATCACAGCCCAGGGCTGTGGGGATGAGGCCCTTGTTCTCATCAACAAGAGGGCATGTGGCCTGGTATGGTTCAGGGGGGGGGGGGGGCGCACTCACTCATCTTCCCCCTTTCCTGGCATGCCAGGCTGCGTGCTCGGATAAGGGTCTGGATTTTGAGGGGGCCCCCCGCCATTTTTTTTCACTTTCTTATTGCCGGCAATGGGTTTTCTTTATTCAGCCGTCAGCGGGAAAGCCCATTGACTCATGATAGCTGATGACTCACCAGTTGTTAAGGACACAACGGCTGGCTTCCCAGCCTGCTCCTTAACAACCAGCTATTTACTGTACCGATTGGGCAAAGCTTTGCCCAATTAGTAGAATGCACTGTGCAGCACGTAGTGCATTTCAGGGCATTCGGCGGGGCTAAGTAATATTTAGTGCTCATGCTAAAAAAACAGCAGTGAGTGGGAAAAAAAGAGAGGGTTGGGAGTTAATGGAGGGCGTTACAAGGAGGCAAAAAAAAAATAGTCGGAAACTTGAAAAACAGATTACAGGGCCATTAAAGTGATTGTAAAGTCTTGTTTTTTTTCCCCTATAAAAATAATAAACATGTTATACTTACCTGCTCTGTTGCAGTGGTTTTGCACAGAGCAGCCCCGATCCTCCTCTTCACGGGGGTCCACTTTCTGTGATCCCGGCCCCCCCCCCTCCTGTTCAGTGTCCCCACAATAAACAGCTTGCTATGGGGGCACCCGAGCCGAGTCACAGCTCCCTGTGTTCATTCAGACAGGGAGCCCCGTCCTGTGTCTGACAGCAGAGGGAGCCAATGGCACCGCTGCTGTGTCCAGCAAATCAGGAAGGAGAATCTCGGGCGGCTGAGACACTCGTGGACATCGCTGAACAGAGAGAGACCTCAGGTAAGTGTTAGGGGGGCTGCTGCACACAGAAGGCTTTTTATTCTAATGCATAGAATGCATTAAGATGGAAAACCTTCTGCCTTTACAGCCCCTTTAAATAGAACATTTGAAAAAAAATGTATAATGGAGCTTTAAGTCACAAATCACTTGAAAGCCGCAGTGAAACACAGACCTTTCACTGACTGCAATTCATTTGTTCTTAGTAAGAGTCATGGCATATCAGCAACTTTGTAGCAAGGAAATGTAACAAATACAAGGTCTTTCTGGTGATTTGCAGCTGCTACAGAGTGGCTTCTCTATCTGCCTAAAATACTTCTCTATGCAACACCACACAATGCTACTATTATGACACATTGTAGCAGGCCATTCAGGGCCCTTGATTTTTAATAGTGGCCCTGCTGGAAGCTGGGGAAACCCTAAATAGCTTGAAATGCTGCAACTGGTTAGTCATCCAGCAACTGAACTACAGATGGCTGGGTAATTGTGACACAAGCTTTTCATTGACTGCAGTTCAGTTATTTTATCACAAAGAATAGTTGAATAGGCAGAAAGTAGAAGGTTTTTTATCTTAATGCATTCTATGCAATAAGATAAAGAAAAAAAACCTTCTGTGTGTAGCAGCCCGCGCCCCCCCCCCCCCCAATTACTTACCCTTCTCTCTCAAGCGATGTCCATGAATATCTAAGCCATCAGGGCCACTCTTCCTGATTGGCTGAGACACAGCAGTGGTGCCATAGGCTCCCATGGCTGTCAATCAAAGTCAGTCAGCCAATCAGGGGGTAAAGGGGGCTGGGCCAGGTCGGGGCTCTTTGTCTGAATGGATACACAGAGCTGTGACTCGGCTCGGGTGCCCCCATAGAAAGCTGCTGGCTGAGGGGGCACTCGATAGGAGGGAGGGGCCAGGAGCAGCAAAGAGGGAACCAAGAAGAAGAGCTGCTCTGTGCAAAACCAACTGCACGGAGGAGGTTAGTATACCATGTTTGTTATTTTAAAAAAAACAAAAAAAAACTTTACAATCACTTTAACCTCCCTGGCGGTACGATTATTTCCGATTTTAGGTGCTAAAAGCGGTACCATTATTTTGCATGAAAATTTGGCGTTTTATATTGTAGTCCTGTAATTCTTAGGAATAACTCTCTTAAATCTGTCCAAACCAGAGTCTAGCAGACATCCCGGGTATGATAAAGTTTGAAAAATTAAATCATAAATTATAATATAATAAATAACTATAAATAATTGTACCAAATAATAATATAACAATAATAAAAATTATTCAATAATGTAATCAAATCAAAAACACAGAAATTTGCTCAGTTGCAGAATTGTCACTGTCATTACTTTTCAGTATTTGATGACGGATCTCCGCACAAATCGCTATCGCTCAATTCTGCGAGTGATTACAATTTATTATCGCTGTTTTTCTAGCTGGTCTAAAACCATTTTTGATGTAAAGGGACAGTTTGGTTGCTATGGACAATCTCCAGTTTCCAGGCATAAAGAACAGTTTTTATTATATAAAACTGCATGCAGGACACCGGGCAGACCACTAGGGACAAAGGGGATGTGAAATAATTACATACAGCAATGTAATCTGTAAGATTACATTATAGTGTATGTATACTGTGTGTTTCACTTTTTGAATTTGGCGCCGATCTCCGTCCCCGTGCGTCGCAACGCTCGCAGGGAACGGAGATCGGCTCCGTGATAGATCGAGCGAGACACGGCTCGCTCGTACAGCGGGGAGACAACGCTGGATCCGAGGGAGAAGGTAAGTAAACATCCTCCTGGATCCAGCGATGCAGTCCCGAGTCTGGCTCGGGGATACCGCTTTTGGTATAAAAATTCCACCCCGAGCCAGACTCGGGAATACCGTCAGGGGGGTTAAGGAAAGCAATTCAGTAGCTACTGCAAAATGCTGCTACAGAATCACTTGGGTAAGACCGGCCATAGACAGTTTGAATTTCGGCTGGTTCAGCAGGGACTGCTTCACGTATAGATTCATGTATGGGTAGGCTGAATAAACCAAATTGATCGATTGATCAACTTGGGTACAACCAGCCTGCTGGATTTTGCATGTGACTATTACTAGTAGCTAGTATAGCCGCTGGCAAAAATCACTGTCTTATTATGACAGGGATGGCTGTCATTGGCGGGAGGGATTGCCCTGTCAACACCTTCTGTTTCCTACAGCCCGTAGTTGCAGGAAAAAAATTCACTCTGTGTACGGGCTGCTTTAGACACTGTCTGTGTCTAAATCACACAGAACCTAGAACCCAGAAAAGCTTAAAGCTGGCCAAAGACAGATAGAGAAGTCTTAGGAAAATTAGTATGAAAATAACATTTGATTCTGGAATGAATGGACTTTGCTAAACATAAACCACATACACTGTTAGGAATTCATTCAAGAAAAAATTTCTAACCTGCTCTGTCGAATTTTCTGGTCACTGCGGTTGTAAACAAACCTCGATTTGAACCCCACTAATGATTACAATAATGAACAAACTTTCTTAGAACATTCTTTTCCTAAAAATGTTCATTCAAAATGATACCCATCCATGGCCAGCTTAAGGAATCATATATATGGATGATCTCTTTAGGTGTTCTGGGTATGTTAAACTGGGAGACACACTGGGGGGGATTTACAAAAACTGGAGGATGCAAATTCTGGTTCAGCTGTGCACAGAATCCAATCAGCTTCCAGATTTTAGTGCTTTTTCACACCAGCGAAAATGTGAGACATCGCACGTGATTTGCACCGCACTGCTGTACAGATCACATGTGATGTCTGTGCGATGCAAATTCAGCCATACAGATTGTATGTCTGACTTTGCTTCGCATTCCGACCAAAATTGTGCAGGACCCTTTTTTTTTTTTTGTCCACACCAGAATCCAGTCCGATTTCTGTCCAAATTCACAGTTAGCACTGCAATATGTGAAATGATCTGGGGGTGTCATTGACTTTCTATTGACACCTGCAGCCATTCACATAGGGCAGTGTGAACTGTCTGCGAGTTCTATGTGATTCAGGAACCTGCACTGGAATCTGTCTGGTTCCCGCTGGCATGAACCGACACTTATTGTCAAAGCTTAATTGAAGAAGCTGATTGCCTAACACACACAGCTGTGCCACATTTCAGTGCTCCAGTTTGAGTACATTTCCCCTACTGGGACAGTTCCAGAACACTTGCGGGATTACATGCCTTCTGGCCAAGGAATCAGCATTAGGATCCTCCAGGAAGAGTTGGAGTCAGTGGGGTTGATTTGTTTAGCTGGATGCACACTATACAATTTTTCTTGTAAGATTTCCTTTAGATTTACCTTCAACTATTTAGTGCAAGGGTCTATCTGACTGCATACAAATTGTTTAGGTTTAACCTCATATTATATGGTTTTGGTCAATCTAAAGGGAAAAAAAATAAAAATAAATTGTATAGTGTGTATCCAGCTTAGGGCTATTCACTTTGCAAGGGAATTTTTAATTTTCAAGAGAATTTTCCCTTAGCTTAGTGAATATGGTGAAAATTCACTTTGCAAAGAATACCCAATCACATGCAAGGAAAATTAAAAAAGTAGTATGTATGCTTGCACATTACTAGATGATGGAAGTCAACAGCTTTATCTCATTCACTAACCTCTGGAGAAAATTCCCAAGTAAAGTACAACTTCCCTTTCAAAGTTAACAGTCTATGGGGGTTATTTACGAAAGGCAAATCCACTTTGCACTTCAAGTGCAAAGTGCACTTGAAATTGCACTGAAATTTCACTTGGAAGCGCAGTCGCTGTAGATCCAAGGGGGGCATGCAAGGAAAATAAAAAAACAGCATTTTAGCTTGCACATGACTGGATGATAAAATCAGCAGAGCTTCCCCTTATTTCAGATCTACCCCTCAGATTTACAGCAACTGCACTTTCAAGTGCAGTTGTAGTGCAATTTCAAGTGCACTTTGCACTTGTAGTGCAAAGTGGATTTGCCTTTTGTAAATAACCCCCTAGGTACCTTTACAAGTCAACCCCAGTATCCAGGAACAGGACAGCTTCAAGGCTTACGTGCTTGGCGCAGAGGACTATTCTATTCCTGATGTGTGCATAGGCTTTGACCTGGCCAGTTCAGCTGCCACTCTTTTTAGGTGCCAGGATGGACATGCTGGTACAGGTCTAGAGGCCTAGAGGCGATTCAGTTCGCATTGTGCGCTATACAAGTATTTCATTCATTCATTCACAGGTGGGTGCTGATAGAGTAGTATGGGAGCTGGCCATGAGCAGGCCAAGGGTGGGGTGTGGATACAGGGAGGAACTCCCAACCAAGTTTAAGCGGAACTTCACCGTTGCACTCAACATTGATTATTTTTAATCCTTATGCTGCTAGTATTAGTAAATGGAAACAAAAGTATATTTGCTTGTTTTAAATGTTTATTGAACATTTCTTCAGTTACTTCCTGGCTTCCATGCCTAGGCAAATTATATCATACATCCCAGGAGTCTTCCGTAGGGGAGGAGGGGTTTATCAGCTAAGCACACCCTCTCCTGCTTGCATGACTGAGCTAAGGGCAGGAGGATTCCAGGAAATAAATGCTACATGAATCATCTTCCCATTCTCAAGATGGCCACGGCTAGAAATGCTAGGGGGTGTTTTTCAAAAGTGATTTCTAAACAAAATAAAGCACGGAGACATGAATGGGTGGGGGAGTTTGCTTTGTATAGTAAAAATGAATTAAATAGCATTTTTTGAATTGTGGTGCTCAGATGAAGTGTAGTTCCACTTTACGGCCTTGTTAAGGGAGAGGAGGATGTCTCTTTCAAATATTATTGAGTTTAAAAAAATAGGAAAACAGAACAGATATGTGGCACAAAATAACAGTGACGTTGTCAGATGTACAACTAACATCCAAGAGTTGTATATATAACAAAGGAGAACATAGGAGAATATATATATATATATATATATATATATATATATATATATATATATATATATATATATATATATATATATATATATACAACTCAAACTTGAGTTGTAATGTGCCATTAAACATCAAGATGATCATAATTAAATCATATGTCAGAATATAAAAAATTCTGATCAACTAAAGAAAGGAGCAACCACACGGGTTATCTCTAGTTAGCAATAAAAGGAGCAAACGGTTTTATGATACAAGGCAAGATATATTCACCCTATTAGCCTGTATTGTCGGCGCCGCCAAGGCTCCCATTTTTTATGGAATTAATCAGCGATTCCATCTTTGAGGGCTATCAATATTTTGTACCCAAATATTACGTCTAGGTGTTGCTTAACCTCTGATACGTTAGTAACTAAATCAGACTTCCACTTCCTAACAATCATGAGTTACGCACTAAATGGTTACCGATATAGCTCTTACCGAGAGAGGATATATGTCCATATTTACAGTCAAGAGAGCGTGTTCCACTTTTACTTTAGTAATGATACCTGTTATTCCTGACAGTAACCTGAAAACTGAATTTCAGTAGCGTCTGATGTGGGGGCAGGCCCAAAGCATATGGACCAACATCCCCACTTGACTACAGCCTCTCCAACAGACATTGGAGCTATCTGTAGACAATGTGGATTTTCTGTGCCATCTCCCAAGAGTTTGTGCATTTTGAAAAAGAGCAATTACCGTATATACTCGAGTATAAGCCGAGATTTTCAGCCTCTTTTTTGAGGCTGAAAGTGCCCCCTCGGCTTATACTCGAGTCACCGCTGTCTGACTGCTCGATCAGCGTATCGAGCAGACAGACGGCGGACATTAAAATTCAAAAGCCGCGCCTCCTTCTCCGCCTCCGCCTGTGATAGGCGGAACACTGAATTTCCCAGCAGTCAGTGTTCCGCCTATCACGGACATCCGCTCATTCTCATACTACGGACGAGTATGAGAGGATGTCCGTGATAGGCGGAACACAGGCTGCTGGGAAATTGAGTGTTCCGCCTATCACAGGCGGAGGCGGAATTTTGAATTGTAGAATGGCCGCCGAGAAGAGCGGCGATCCATCGGCACGGCACGGGACGGAGGAGGCACGGGACGGAGGAGGCACGGCACGGGACGGAGGAGGCACGGGACGGAGGAGGCACGGCACGGCACGGGACGGAGGAGGCTCGGGACGACGGCGGCTCGGGACGGAGGCTTGGGACACAGGTAGGCTGGACACACACACAAGGCTGCACGGACACACACACACACACGGATGGATGGATGGATGGATACACACACACACACACACACACAGGGATGGATGGATGGATGGATACACACACACACACACACACACAGGGATGGATGGATACACACACACACACACAGGGATGGATGGATGGATGAATACACACACACACACACACACACAGGGATGGATGGATGGATGGATACACACACAGGGATGGATGGATGGACGGACACACACACAGGGATGGATGGATGGATGGACACACACACAGGGATGGATGGACGGACACACACACAGGGATGGACGGACACACAGGGATGGACAGCCATGTCTCACCCTCGGCTTATACACGAGTCAATAAGTTTTCCAGTTTTTTGGGGGTAAATTGGGGGCCTCGGCTTATATTCGGGTCGGCCTATACTCGAGTATATACGGTAAGTGTTTCGGAACATCAAACCAATTTAAACAATAGTCAAGGACAACACAAGTAAACACAAAATGCAATTTGTAAATGAGTATATACGGTATATGCGTTAGCTTTTTGCCACTGAGGGTCTGTAAAGGAGAATTTGAATTAATTCTCCCACAATCAAGGGGGAAGTTTTAGTAAAGGATAGTTTGGATTGGAGTAAGTTATACAAAAGTGTTATTCCCTTTCTTTTTGGGTGGAGAAGAGTTTAAGAAGGACCAGGCCGAAACTGAATGTTGGGAAAGGTATGCAGCCACCTTGGCATATGGTGAAAAGTCACTCTATGGGCTTGAAAATGTCGAAGTGAGTTTGCCAAGGGACATCAATTTACCATCTTTCAAAATGTCCAAGACAGTTTTGTTTCCCTTAGCCTCCCAATGCTTCAAGGAGACATTTTGAAGTAAAAAAGGAAGGCATTCCAATGGCACAGGAATGGTAGTGGGTCTAGGGCAGGGATATGCAATTAGCGGACCTCCAGCTGTTGCAAAACTACAAGTCCCATCATGCCTCTGCCTCTGGGTATCATGCTTGTGACTGTCAGAGTCTTGCTATGCCTCATGGGATTTGTAGTTCTGCAACAGCTGGAGGTCTGCTAATTGCATATCCCTGGTCTAGGGTGTTTACTGATTGAAAAAGGGGTTGCAGGTGTGGCGCTGTTCTAATTGGGAATGCATTTGAGTGTTTGGTTTGAACCTATTATAATGATATTTCTGTCTTGCACCCTCTGCAGGTTGCAATGATATAAACGTTAAAATACAAAAATATAAAAAAGTTATCTAGTTATGCTAAAGAACACTATATATATCCTCTGCAAGATGCGATATTCAATGAACCATGTGCTAATTAGTGTGTTACAACCTCTGCCTGGTGCAACAGGCCAGGACAGAAGCCCTTGAAGGAGCGTTCAATAATTAGTGATATCACTTGCTGGAATAAACCAAAATGGTGTAAACCAAAAAAAAATGAGGAATCAGGCAGAGGTTGTAACAAACTCATTAGCACATGGTTCATGTGCTAATGAGCACATGAATATCACATCTTGCAGAGGATATATATAGGGTTCTTTGGCATAACAAGATAACTAGTGCATATTCAATTTCTATCACTTTTTCATTTTTTGGATTTTAAAGTTTATATCATTGCAACCTGCAGAGAGTGCAAGACAGAACTATCATTATAATAGGTTCAAACCAAACACTCAAATGCCTTCCCAATTAGAACAGCGCCACACCTGCAACCCATTTTTCAATCTAAAAACATACTTCACCCAGGTGAAAGTATATCTTTGAGAGCTGCTATTATGATAGGGTGTAAACTCTTTGATTCTGACTGAGTTGGGGCACCAACAGAACGGAATGTAGACTACCCAATGTTACACAGGCCAGTTCCAGTTGACATCATAATTTAAGCTGTAAGGGAAGGAGCCAGAATTTTAGTTGATCCAGAATGGTGGCCGTATGGTAATTCTTTGAGGATGGGTAACCAATGCCTACCACCGACCTATTTTTTGTTAAGATGTTGACTGGGCATCAAACCTTCTGTGTGACCAAATAAAAGGAAACCTGCGTTACATCAGAGGGGGCGGGGTCACCCACACGTCACTGGGGAACCCCTGGCTTCCCTCTCCTGCGTCAGAGGGGCGGGGTCAGGTGACGGGTGGCCCCGCCCTCCCAATATAAGAAATGTCAGCGCTCGGCTCTCTGCAGTGTCTCCGCAGTGGAGACAGAAGAAGGAGGTATGGACAGCGCTGGACTGAGAGATCCCCCGTCGCTGGATATGATCATCCATCACTGGACCCCGGAGACCCGTCGCTGGATAGCAAGAGTGGATTAGCACCGCTGGAATTTTTTTTTTTTTTTTTTTTTTTTAATAAAGGAATTTTTCAAAAGTGTGTTTGTCTGATTTAACCATTTTGACACTTTCTTTGTGAAATGGTAGGGGTACTTTTGTACCCCCTTACCATTTCAAACAGGGGGGGGGCCGGGATCTGGGGGTCCCCTTGTTAAAGGGGGCTTCCAGATTCTGATAAGCCCCCCGCCCACAGACCCTCACAACCAACGGCCAGGGTTGTGAGGATGAGGCCCTTGTCCTTATCAACATGGGGACAAGGTGCTTTGAGGGGTCACAGACCCCCAAAGCATCCTCCCAATGTTGAGGGTATGTGGCCTGGTATGGTTCAGGAGGGAGGGGGGGCCGCTCTCTCGTCCCCCCCTCTTTTCCTGCGGCCTGCCAGGTTGCGTGCTCGGATAAAGGGTCTGGTATGGATATTTAGGGGGACCCCCACGTCAATTTTTTTTTAAAATTTGATGCGGGGTTCCCCTTAATATCCATATCAGACCTGAAGGACCTTTTGATTGAATTTAGGGGAACCCCCACGCTTTTTTTTTTTTTTTTTTTAATCAATGAATGAATGAATTGTCGGCTAATACAGAGAACACTCATTGAGTGTTCTCTGTATTACGGAGACCCGACAATTTAGCCGCAAGTGATTTTAACCTCCCTGGCGGTACCATTATTTCGGATTTTAGGTGCTAAAAGCGGTACCATTATTTTGCATGAAAATTTGGCGTTTTATATTGTAGTCCTGCAATTCTTAGGAATAACTCTCTTAAATCTGTCCAAACCAGAGTCTAGCAGACATCCCGGGTATGATAAAGTTTGAAAAATTAAATCATAAATTATAATATAATAAATAATTATAAATAATTGTACCAAATAATAATATAACAATAATAAAAATTATTCAATAATGTAATCTAATCAAAAACACTGAAATTTGCTGAGTTGCAGAATTGTCACTGTCATTACTTTTCAGTATTTGATGACGGATCTCCCCACAAATCGCTATCGCTCAATTCTGCGAGTCATTCTAATTTATTATCGCTGTTTTCTAGCTGGTCTAAAATCATTTTTGATGTACAGTGACAGTTTTGGTTGCTATGGACAATCTCCAGTTTCCAGGCATAAAGAACAGTTTTTACAATATAAAACTGTATGCAGGACACTGGGCAGACCACTAGGGACAAAGGGGATGTGAAATATTTACATACAGCAATGTAATCTGTAAGATTACATTATACTGTATGTATACTGTTTATTTCACTTTTTGAATTTGGCGCCGATCTCCGTGCCCGTGCGTCGCAACGCTCGCAGGGCACGGAGATCGCCGATGTGATAGATCGAGCGAGACACGGCTCGCTCGTACAGCGGGGAGACATCGCTGGATTCGAAGGAGAAGGTAAGGAAACCTCCTCCTGGATCCAGCGACGCTGTCTCGAGTCTGACTCGGGGATACCGCTTTTGGTATAAAAAATCCACCCCGAGTCAGACTCGGGAATACCGTCAGGGGGGTTAAAAGACTTTTTTTCCTGCACAAATGACACTTTGTGCAGCGACAGTTCTAAGCACCAGAAACATGCGCCCCTTCACAGGCATACTATAGATACCCCCCAGCTACGAAATTTAAAGGAATATTACACTTTTATTGTTTCACTTTAATCATTATTAAAATCACTGCTCCTGAAAAAACGGCCGTTTTTAAAACTTTTTTTTGCATTGATCCATGTCTCCTGGGGCAGGACCCGGGTCCCCAAACACTTTTTAGGACAGTAACTTTCATATTACCCTTTAAAATGAGCACTTTAGATTGTGAACGTTCGAGTCCCATAGACTTTAATAGGGTTCTAAAGTTCACACGAAGTTTAGGTCTGTTCGCAGGTTCTGGTGCGAACCGAACAGGGGGGTGTTCGGCTCATCCCTACTCAGGAGTACTAACATCTTAAAAGCTGCCAGTCTACCTGACCATGATAGAGAATGTTCCTTCATCCTCTCCATGTCTCAACATACCAAGTCAATAGGGGGAGCATCATTTTCTTTATATAAATTAGAGAAAGGGGGGCGTAGGGTAGATAGCCAAGTATTGCAATGGGAAAGGGTACAAGGACTGTAAAGAGGGTTTTAGCGCTGTGTTTATATTAACTCCCAATATACTCTATTTATTTTAATGGGCCTTGTAGTAAGATACTTCATTAAATAACTGGAGCACCTTGTAGGCCTTAGGCAGGGAAAGAGCCAGATTTGATAACGACAACATCAAGTCCTCAGCAAATAACGTTGTGGTATGGAAACTATCGCAAAATTTTCTGCTCTGCGGGTGAGTACAGAGCTTTTCTGCAAGTGGTTCCATAAGGAGTGCAAAAATTAAAGGGGAGAAGGGACACCCCTGCCTTCTGCCATTAGAAATAGAGAAACCTTCTCGAGAATGGGCCTTCTATAAACACAAAACTGTAGGGCATGTATATAGCGCTGAAATAGAGGCATGCATTTCTCTAGTAAAGCCAAACTTGTTCAGTACTTGAGAAAGATAGCTCCAATGGATCCTATGAAAGGACTTTTCTGCATCTAGTGTAAGAAACAGAGAAGGCTCCCCCAAGCGTTCCACACAGTGAAGGAGATTTAAAATGCGTCTTGTAGCATCTGGGGCTTGTTGCCCTGGGACCAAGCCCATCTGGCCCTGTTTAATTAAAGAAGGTATAAGACAGTGATGGCGAACCTTGACACCCCAGATGTTTTGGAACTACATTTCCCATCATGCTCTGGCACTCTGCAGTGTAGTGGAGCATCATGGGAAATGTTCCAAAACATCTGGGGTGCCAAGGTTCACCATCACTGGTATAAGGCATGCAATCCCATTAGCTATAAATTTAGCATATATTTAAAGATCTATATTTAATAATGGCATTTAATAATGATATTGATGATGTAATAATGAAATTTTGTGATGAAACCAGCTCTTTCAGGGAGAGCAGCATGTCTGTCTGCTGCCGGGACTGTGCCCCTTGTGTGTGCTTGCAAAGTCAGCAGTCTATTTGCCTTTAGAAAATCAACCCCAGTGTCTGTCTGGATTTGCATGCTCCTCTCATAACCAGTACCCTTGGTCAGCCAGGTGTAAAACAAAAAGTCTGAGTCTCTGTAACAGGCCATAAATATGATTGTCCATGGGTAACTGTGTTGTCCCAATCTACACATTACACAGGAACTCTGTAGCTCACAAAATACCTAAACTGATCAAAACAAAAACACGAAACAGTTAATCTGCAAAATAGGAACACTACAGTTAGGATTATGCTGCAGTGCTGCCTGCAGACATCAGAAGGGAATAAACACCACTGTGCCAACAGCAAGGGAAGGGAAACACTGTAAAATCATTTACATGGCATGAGGCTCTGAAAGTGGCCCATTTGGCTTGAGGCAAAAAAAAAATCAGACATGAGGTGAATACAAGGCTTGAAAAAGAAAATGTCGGTGCTTCTCCCCGGGCTCAACGTCCCTCACTACACACGCAACCTGAAGGTAAGCTATAAACAAATATACTTAGTACTAACACATTTAATAATTTTTGTATGCAGCACTCGAATATCTATCTTTTTCTCCCTCTCTCTGTATGGAATATGATTGTGTTTGTAGGACATCACTGGACATAAATAAACATGATCTATAATTGCATGTTTGTCAAAAAATATCTCTATGCTGCTATATTAGTATTTTGTACAAAAGGGTAATTATAAATGCCCTACAATGATGTAGGAGTTTTCTATATGTTATACATGCATTATTAACATTTTATTTAATATCATTTTACGATATAGCTAATTTCACAATTTTGTATCTTTAGAACATCTTTAGTATTTACATGCTCTCTGTTCCGATTTAAAAGGCCCTGACAAAGCGGGGTTCCCACGAAACGCATAGGCCACACTTCTGATATTCTATACCAGGACTCACACAACCTGGACCAACAAAACAGTAAACTGTACTCCCCTTCAGATTATAACGTTTTAAATATGTCCATCCAAGGATGGTAAAGTATCTTTATATCTTTTAAAAAAAAAAATGTGTTATAAATTATTATTCATACTCCATTGAGGCACATGTAAAGTCCCACTTCACGCCTTTCTAAATTCTGTGTTTCTCAAAGTAACCGATTATCCCCCCCCCCCCCCCCCCCCCACCAGTAGGTAAGTGTACAGGGAGCAGAGTGCACTTAGCACATTTTGTAGATGGCAGAGTTTCCTTGAGAAAGTACAGGAAAGGCAAAATGATATATTCCTGCACATCCTCTGTACTTGGTCATGTTTCATTTCATTACATGACCTTATGGGATTACAATAACGCAATCCCCAGAAAGGAAAGGAAGGTTGAGGTCCACATTAATATCTGTACATAGGCCCTACCATGGATTATAAGCCAATAAAGCAAACAACGTGGAAACTAGATTTCAGAAAGTCTCTATAAGCCTGCCTTTACGCTAATGATTTATGCAAAGCAACAAAGTAACAAAAAAGTGCAACAAAATCCTATACACATGAAATGATTAGTTAGTATGTTAGCACCAGGGCTGCAATAAGGGCAACTGATGCAAGTGCAAGGGCAAGCACAACCCAACAATGCTGTCCCCATTGGCCCCACCAGACAATAAGTCCTGAAAGTGAAAAGTTTGAAAATTTGTTTAAAGTGCAATAATAGCTAGGGGAGAAAACTTTGGGGGTCCCCTTCCTTTGGTGTCCTAAGAATGTGATTATTTTGCCTGTTAATCCAACTCTGATGAGCACCCCACAAATTTCCTAAAAGGTATTATTAAATTATGTTATAGTGGTGTGTCTAAAGACAGAAATTGCAGACTGAAAGCAATGTTATATGTTTGAATATCATTCAGATAATATAGTCAGCCCAGCAAAACAGACACCGGATCTGGCTTAGAGTAAAACTCAAACAGCCACTATACACAAATTGTATGATTTTCATAAACTGGTTTGTGCAAAGGAAGTTTGATTAGTATTCATAGCTAAATATGTAAAAGCCTTTCAGGAGATGATGAGGACAGCAGGCATTGAATACCAATGTGGTAAAGTGGGAGGTGATATTCTCCATCACACAGCTCATTAACCCTTTTGAGGAAAAAATGTCCATCTGTCATCTCGTTACCTTTAATGGCTTCTAATTGCAATTTATATAGAGCACAAGGTTCATAAGACATCAATTTCGGTACAACTATGGGAACTTTTACTTTGTTTAGTAGTGTTGTGCAGCTTTAATTTGAAAAGAATAAAAAATTTTGCTTGGTGTCCCTGTTCGACAGAACCCCCAAAGCACATTTGATTATTTTTATTGAATAAAAAACTGACTGTATTTGGATTTTAAATGTTGGTTTGGCTATTTTTTAAATCACACTTTTTGTCTGAAGTGCTATTCTATTGATCATGCTAATGAACCAAAGCTGCAAGTATAATTTTTAACAGGAGTTCCCTGAGACCAGAACATTTTTGCAAGGGTTCCTCCAAGGTAAAAAGTTTAACAGGGGCAGGCTGAGGTGGGGGGGCAATTGACCACCGGCTTCTCCGATGCCCTGTATAAAGGCCACACCGCTTCTGGCGCAGACATGCCTAAAGGCTTCCTGGTGAAGAGGAGTAAAAAATCCCCCCAGGGGGTCCTACCAAGTGCAGGATCAGGATGAGGACAGATCGCAGGCCGTCCCTCAAGCATGGATTGTGTTCGCTGTGTCTGAGTCGGTGCAGCAGGTGCTGTCCAGCCCATTGGGCAGGGAGTACATGGAGTAGAGCTTAATGTGGATGCAAACCCACTCTCATCCTTTCTAAACTACTGCAATATTGGTTATCTAGAAGGATATTCATGCCTCCTGCATGTATACTTATCTGTCAAATGTCTCCCCTCTGTCTGCTATGAGACCCGAAAAACTGCAGATTTTGTGGGTGGGTCTGTTTTCCAGGGCTCAGTGGGTGGAGTCGTGATGTCAGTAGACTCCCCACCCACCTCTACACTCCCCTTATCAACATGCATTTTCTCCTGTGTATTTCTTACACTGAACTTCTGCTATGATCTCTAACATCCAGTCAAAACCCAGAAAAGTCCCCACGTGACTTCAGCATGCCAAATCATGCTGAGGTGTGGAACAGCCAATCCTTGCAGAGCAGCAGAAGAAAGCAGTGGGAGGGAATTAAAAAATAATGCATGTCATTAGGCTAGTGCACGAAATATACTCTTTGACCCCTTTCACACTAGGGCGTTTTTCAGGCGTTTTTTCAGGCGCTTTAGCGTTAAAAAAAGCAACTGTAAAGCGTCTGAAAGAAGCCTCATCTGCAATCCTAATGTGAAAGCCAAGTGCTTTCACACTGAGACCCCTTTCACACTGGGACATTTTTCAGGCGATTTAGCGTTAAAAAAAGTGCCTGTAAAGCACCTGAAAGAAGCCATATCTGTAATCCCAATGTGAAAGCCCGTGTGCTTTCACATTGAGGTGCTGCGCTGGCAGGGAGTCAAAAAAAGTCCTGCAAGCAGCTTCTTTGCAGCGCTTTTGGAGCAGTAAATACACCGCTCCTAAAGCGTCCCTTTCCAATGAAATCAATGGGAAGCACCTGCAAAATGCCTGAAAAGCGCCTGCCAAATGCTTTTGGCAGCGGCGCTTTGTGGGCACTTTTAACCCTTTATTTGGCTATGAGCGGGGGTTAAAAGCACCCCGCTAGCACTCAAAAAACGCTGGTAAAGTGCCACTTTACCAGCGTTTTTCGGGCACTGGCAGTGTGAAAGGGCTGTTAAAGCACTTGGGCTTTCACTCACATTGGGATTGCAGATGGGGCTTCTTTCAAGCTCTTTACAGGCACTGTTTTGAAGGCTAAAGCGCCTCAAAAATGCCCACAGGGGTCTTTGTGGCAAGACTGGGCACAGCTGATCTGAAATTCCATACATTAAGCCTGTGATGGGGGCCGGGAGGAGGCGGGGAAGAGAGACAGAGGGAGGGGTGCCAAGTCGCTGCAGCATGGGCCTCTAGGTTGTACTTACCCCCTGGGCCAAAAGTTGCCAGTCAGCCCCTGAAGTTTGAGAAACGCTGCTCAAATGTATGTAACCATTTACAGCTGAGATCAGTCTACAAACTTTTGTTAGATAGGATTGCAATGTGCACCGTCAAGTCTCATGTATGTGCACGGCTATAGTGTGCTAAAAAAGATTGCATTGGTGTAACCAAAGAATAAATAGCTCTTGAGGATACTTTATAGGAATTAGGCTCAGAGGAAGAAGCTGAATGTCGGTAAAGCAAACTAAAACACCTCAGAAGACTATGCTCCCCAAGTAAGAGCAAGTATAATTTCCTAACATTTACCTAAAACAGCCTTTTAACATTTTTAATGCAGAGGAACCCTGAAAATAAATTTATTTCTTTTTGCAATAAATTTTTATTGATTATTGACATAAAAAAGCAAATAATAACTGTTGCAGTTACATATCCTGCTCTATATGAAAAAAAAAAATATTTCAGTAACAATCATGAAACAGAACAAATAATAATAATGGCCAGAAAAGAAACACAGATGGTGAAAACTATATATATAGTGTCAGTAGAAAGGTGTAACTGTCTAGGGGTATCCCTTAAGATCCCTTAAATTGCTTACTGGGACTTCCTGTTCCAGGCTTATCTAAAAAAGCTATCCGATTGACTTCCTATATCTTATTAGCGGCAAAAAGGCTTATCCCGTTGTGTTGGCTATCTAATGCTCCTCCTCCATGGCCCAGATTTCTTCACCTGATAGCAGAGATTCGGAGAATGGAGTACCTAACGGCCACTGTGTATGACTCCATTCCCCAGTTTGATAAAATTTGGGAGCCCTGGGACCGGTCGGACTATGGGACACCCATGCCTAATAGTTGCTAATGGATATACTCCACCTCTACATTGAACCTGTCCTTTTCATGCCCACCCCCTTCCTATGTTGTCTGGGCTATTTTTGCTCCTTTGGAGACCTTTCTTATTCACCCTAAACCTTTTATGATTATATCACCTCGTATTGGCTTCCTGGTTCTGTGCCTGATGTATTCCCTTTTTCTGTGAACTGTATGTTTATTATATTATTGACAGATTATGCAGGCCACTTCTGTGCTCTGCATTATTGGACATCAACCATCTGTAATTAGAGTTTTTGTTATTCTCTTTAAACATTTGTGTTCAGTGCAAATTGTAACGCATAACTACATTGTATATGTTCATTAAAACTTAAAAAAAAATACAATAAAAAAAATAAATAAAGGAGTAACGGTCCCATACAATGGTGGCTAATGGGAGAAAGACCCCTTGTAGTAATGGTCAGTTGGAGAAGGACACTCTTAGCCCTTGTACACACGGTCGGAAAATCCGTCGGAATGTGTCCTATCGGACCGTGTTGTCGGATAATCCGACTGTGTGTGGTATGCATCGGACTGATTCCGTTGGAATATCCGTCGGACCCAATTTTCCAACTTGTTGGAAATATTTTCCGACCAACTGGTTCGATCGGACATACTCCGATCATGTGTAGAGAATTTTGATCGGACCAAGTGCTACGCATGCTCAGATCAAATTCCTACATCAAAGCTATTGGCTATTAGCCTGAACGTAGTCCCATCGTAACGAAATTACGTCATCACGTTCTGAATGATCGGATTTTTCGACAACTTAGTCCGACCGTTTGTATGCAACAGTTTCAGACAAGATCCAACGGACAAAATCCGATGGATTTGGTAGACGAAATCTCCGAACGTGTGTACAGGGGCTTACTTTGTTGACCAGTAAGAAAACTGCCCTCTTGCCCCCCCCCCCCCCCTATACACAAGTAAAAAGATAACTGATATCGGTGATTATTGGGAGTCATTTCTTCATTGCTCAAGGAAGAACCCAAAGCAACCTCTGGAGGAACCCCAGGAACTATGACCTAGCGTGTGCCTTAAAGATCAATAAATGTTTTTTCTCTAGTAAACACTCAAAAAAATATACTTCAGCAAAATAATCCACTTATAAGCACCTTTGTCAGAAAATGCTCAGTGCATCTAAAAACGCATCTAAAAATGCAATTATTTTCATGTTCAGCTGAAAAACTGTAAACAGTTGAACTGTTCTTTAAAACCAGAAGTGAACACCATCTAGTGGTAACAGCATGCTATGTCACAGATGGACAATAAAGCTGGGAAATGATTTCCGTATGTATGTGACTGACAGAACGCCAGTGGTTTTACTGAGGTCCGGAAAGCTTTCATAGGGAAACACTGTGGTTCACACTATGATCGGTAGTTATGGTGCAATAATAAAGGCCCTAGTAATTGAACTTATATGTATTATCTCCCCTATCCATACAATAGAGAGCAAAAGAAACATCAACCATAGTCAGTCCTACAGGATAAAACATGATATAGCAATGATATTTCAATAACATACTTTTTCACTTAGAGTAAACAACCCAAGCCATTTTAAATTACTACCCCAGAAAAAAGAATGCAGAAACCAGAATACTGTATTAACTAATTCAATCATTTTAATTGCTAGCCAGAAAAAAAAAGGTTTGTATTGCTGTTCCATGTTCCCATTTCATGAACAGAAAGTGATAGTAAATCTGACCCTTCTCCATTCATCCAAAATGAATTAACCACTACAATACAGGGCACTTTCGCCCCCTTCCTTCCCAGCCCAGTTTTCAGCTTTCATCCCTCTCGCACTTTCAAGAAAATTGCGTGGTCATGCTAGACTGTACCCAAATGAAATTGTTATCATTTTGTTTGCACAAATAGAGCTTTATTTTGGTGGTATTTACTCACGACTCTGTTTTTTATTTTTTGCGATATAAGCAAAAAAATAACGTAAATTTGGAAAAAAAAAACAATATTTTCTTCTTTCTATTTTAAAAGAATTCCAATAAAATAGAATTTTGTCATAAATTTAAGCCAAAATATATTCTGCTACATGTCTTTGGTAAAAAAATTTCCGTTAAGTGTATAATAATTGGTTCGTGTGATCACGGACATATGTACGCAAATGATCATGTAGATGTGTGCAGGTGATCACGGACATATGTGTGCAGATAATCATTGGGACATGTGATTTTAGTGGGACATATGTGGGGGACATGTGTTTTTATTATTGGGGACATATGCTTTTATTATTTGGGGACATGTGTGTTTTGGGGACATGTGTGGGGACATTGTGCTTTCACTGTGTTTTAGACTAGACTGGTGATCAGTGAGTAAAAAACGGTAAAAAAAAAAAAACAGCTCATACTCACTGATCAGCAGCCAGCTGCAGCGATCTGCTCTCCTCTCCTCAGCGATGACTTCCGTGTGAGGAGAGGAGAGCCAATTGCCTAGCAACTGGCTGTTTGTTTACATCACATGACAGCTGTGATTGGACATGGCCATCATGTGATCAGGAGGGCCAATCACAGAGCCCTCCTGCCGATCCGAGTAGCGCCGTGTCCGGGTGACACGAGCGCATCGGGATCGCGCCAACTGCGCGGGCACGCGCGCGCAATCCCCCTACTTCTGAAGGACGTTCAGGAACGTCCAGTCAGAAGTAGAAGGCTCCCACCCGGCCAATGTATATATACAGTAGACATGGGCGCCGTCAAATTCGTTTCGTTCTGTTCTGTTTCGATTCGTAATAAAATTAATTCGTACTTCGTATTTCGTGTCCGAAATTCAGTTCTGTTTCGTACGAAATACGAATTGTCGTTAGGTTCGTTAACGTGTACGAGCGTTCTTTACGATGAATTTAAAGGTAAACACATTGCTCATTATGTTTATTATGACTTGCGAAAGACTTCTGTGATAGAAGTCAATGTAAGTTGCCTGAAGACATCAGTGAAGGACTTTCCTGCTCTCTGGGCAGGCTGCCAAGAAAAGATCAAAGTGATACAATGTTTCTTCTTCAATGGGCTGAACTCCCTGTGTAGAGTTCTCAGTTTAACCATTTAAAGACTAAATCTTTTCTGACACTTGTTGCTTACAAGTAAAAATCCTGAATTTTCTGCTAGAAAATCACTCAGAAGCCCCAAAAATTATATATATATTTTTAGCAGAGACCCTAGGGAATAAAATAGTGGTTGTTGCAATATTTTATGTGACACGGTATTTGCGCAGAGGTCTTTCAAACGCAAGTTAGACCTTTTTTTTCGGTCGACCTCTAGAGAGCACTGACATTAGCAGCGTGACATACAGCAATGACACCTGCACCGTGATAGAGTGATCTGACACCAGCACCGTGATAGAGAGCACTGACATCAGCAGCGTGACATACAGCAATGACACCTGCACCGTGATAGAGTGATCTGACACCAGCACCGTGATAGAGAGCACTGACATCAGCAGCGTGACATAAAGCACTGACACCAGCACCGTGATATACAGCACTGACACCAGCACTGTGATATACAGCACTGACACCTGCACCGTAAGCAGCCCCAGGAGGAAGTCAGCATAGCACAGGGATGGTGGGAGCCCCTCATAATAAGCAGCCCTAGGAGGAAGTCAGCACATCACAGGGATGGTGAACTTTACAAACCTACAGGTCATATTTGCAGCCACAAAATAATTACTAGCTGTGCACACATAGTCCCACCACATGGCCAATGACATAACACATGTATGAGGTGAATCTGGGATCGACAACTACAAGCATTCTTTTTTTTATATGTGAAATTCTGAAAATTCAGGAATCTTGAGACAATGGAGGTGAGGGAAGGTGAGGGTAGGCAAAGAAGAGGGTGCAGGAGATGATCACCAGCACCAGCACCGTGATATAGAGCACCGACACCTGCACCGTGATCATGCTCATTATGAGGGGCTCCCACCATCCCTGTGCTGTGCTGACTTCCTCCTGGGGCTGCTTATTATGAGGGGCTCCCACCAAGGAGGGAACATTGGTGAGACAGATGAGTAGGGGGGTACAGAGGTGGGGCAGGTGTGCAGGGGGGCAGAGTGGTGGGACAGATGAGCAGGGGGGTACAGTGGTGGAACAAATTTGCAGGGGGGTACAGTGATCTAAGGTGTGAAGGTACATGAATTGGGGCTGATCAGAGGACAGGAGGTGCAAGAATTGGGACTGATCCAAGGCATGAGAGTGCAGCATGTTAATTTGTCACCATTACTCAAGTAGTTTTACTTTATAAAAAATCCTTTTTGTGATGGAGATTGTGAAGTTGACTTTTTTGTTATAAAATCGGCATGCTCAATTTCTTTGAAAACGTTTTTTCGTCACACTGTGCTCAAAAGGTTGCCTACCCCCTCTTGATTTTTTTTTTTTTTAACCAATATCATTATATTTACAACATTCAGATGAAGAAAACCATCACTCTCTATTTTTTATTGTCTTCATTCAATAATAATGAAAATTAATATTATTATGAAAAAAGGGTGTCAAATAAACTATGGAGGTTATTTACGAAAAGACAAATCCACTTTTCACTACAAGTGCAAAATGCACTTGAAATTGCACTTGGAAGTGCAGCCGCTGCAGATCTGCGGGGGACATGCAAGGAAAATAAAAAACAGCATTTTAGCTGGCACATGATTGGATGATAAAATCAGCAGAGCTTCCCCTCGTTTTCGATGTACCCCTCATATTTACAGCGACTGCACTTACAAGTGTACTTTCAGTGCAATTTCAAGATCACTTTGAACTTGTAGTTTGCACTTGTAGTGCAAAGTGGATTGGCCTTTCGTAAATGACCCCCAATGTGCGTTTTATTTTATTTTTTACAATATGGCTGCAGTAAGGTCCCACCACTGCTTTATAACTGAACATCTAAGTATCTGCACAACACAAATTTAACAGCATTTGAGGGATTATCCAGTTATGCTTTTGGGGATCAGAATTTTTTTGTCCCTGTTGGCGCAATGAACGACGCTTCATAAGGAATTTGTTTTGCTTTCCTCTTGATCAACTTAGGGTTTGCATTTTTTTAATTTATTTTTTGTTGACCGGATGTCTTTTTTTCAACCCGACTTACTATGTAATAGCTTGACAGGGATCTGGCTCTCCTCAGACATACGCAAGCCCTACAAAGTTGAATTATTTAGTAAATAAAGCATTGGCTGTGTAAATATTTTTTCAGATACGCAATTTCAATTAGCCTTTGCCTTAACATTTTCCAGAACAGATTAGTGAACAAAACATTTGATTTGTGTCACATTTAAACAGCATACAACATTCTTAATCTTTATACAGGGACACTGATACTGAGCCAGTGGAGCTGAATTGTATTAATGACTAAGAATTTAGGCATTTTTGGGGGAACTATTCCTGGCGATCAAGGATGCCGGAGAAATGCCTGATATGTAGGATATATAAACAGACACAGTTTAACCATAGCAAATCAATCACTAGTTTTTGTTGCAATGTTATATGATACAAATAGGGTGCCATCTAGTGGCCAAATTGTATATTACCATTTTACCGTTTTCAAGACTTATAGGTGTTTATAAAACATCTTTGTTAGCTACAAATTGCCATCTGTTTGCAAAATCAATCAGTGGAAATCGATTCAGTACTGAATAACGCAATATTCACTGTAAGCACTTATGGAAAAGTCAAACGTGAGCTGGCTCATTTACTGGATCATATGCAAAAATACATTGAATTTTGTTAATTTTTTGATTGAAATGCAATAAAGCTGCAAGCGGCGGCAAGGCCACTAGTTGCCAACATAAATTGTTCTGCCCAACAGCAAATGCCACAATGAGCTTTTTTTTTTTTTTCTAACCCGAATAAGTCTGTGTTCCTCCCCGATTTTGTTTTACTTTGTTACTAGGTGCTTAAAGGGTAACTCCACTTTCGTGGGGCAAATTAAGAAAATAATTATATACAGCTAGTGTATACAATTGCGACCCAAGTCACAATGTGATTGAATGTTATTAAAAATGACCTTTTCTTTTCAATCTGCAGCTCTGTAATTTTCTGAAAACGCAATGCAATACCTGGAGCTGTTTTGTACAGAGTGTGTACAGAACGCCCCCCAGAAACATAATTTCCTGGTTGTGTGATTGGCTCACTGATTTTCCCCCAAAGTCTCTACTAAGATACAAGTCCGATTTCAGGCATCCCCTGGAGCAAAAATTTTATTTTTGGTGAGATACTATCAATAGGGAATCAAGGGTAAAGGGATGCAGGCCCAGCAGCTTTTCTGATTAGAGCCCTGCAGGTGCACAGGTAATTGATAATTACTAAACCACTCCCATTAGACTCACGTTCCCACATGGGCACAGACAAATACACAGGTATTTTTTCCAGAATAACAAAAGGTAGGAATCTGCAACAACGTTTGTTAAAATCCTTGTAATGTACATAGATCACCCAGAAGGGAATGTTTTTTTCTCAATAAAAGTGGAGTCACACTTTAAATTCCCTGAATTATGGACCCTGCCTGGTCTTCATTCTGTTCAAGAATCGTGCCCACTGAACATGGAATGGCTGGAGGGTTTAGCACAGAAACACAGTTGCTTAGAGAAGGTTTTTCTTACTAAAGATGAGGGAATGCCCCTCCTGGTGCCCACTCTTGGGGCTCATTCACACTACATACCAGTTTTCCACAAAGGATCCTGCTTATATCTGCTCTGCATATGGTCTGTGTGCTGTACAAGTGTAAAAGCTGAACTCCATCTGTTAGACACACCTGATAAGACATGGGGCGGGCCAGAATGGTTTTGCACTTCTTCCATCGGGTCTGCTCTGATGGCCAATAAATATTGGTTGGCTCATCATATTCTACAAAGGCAGAAATGGCTCCACCAATCAGTCATCAGTGTGGACCTGATGGAGAAACTAAACCCCCTAAACCCATTCTGGCTCCGCCCCTTACAAATATCCCATGAGGTCTGACTGCTGATGGTAGGAGTCATTTCTGAATGTGTACAATTTAAATATCTTAGCCACTCAATTTCTACAAAGGCAGAAATGGCTCCTCCCACTAGCCATCAGAGCAGATTTGATGTACTATCAGGTGCGCTCTGACAGCCAATGCGATAAGTCGGTTGTGCATGGGTAGAATTTGATTGGCTAAGCCGCCAGAGGGGACCTGATTGGGAACTGAGGCCCATATGTTATACATGCAGAAGGCTCCTCCAGCATAATGCGCAAAGTATGAATGACTCCTTCATTCAGCTGACATGTAAAATCAACAATGTGTAATCAGTGTGGAGGACTTACATATTGTTGATATACTCTATACATATTGCCTCTCAGCAATAGCAGCAAACAACAGGGTTGCACAAAGGTTTACATGTGTACATCATTAACTATATATGGCTCTGGACCCAGCTGTGTCCTACTTTTTTGTATACTGCCAAACACAGATCAAATTTACACTGCAGGACACAGATATATATACAGTATGGGCCCATACGCTTATTTGGTTCTGCATTCAGATCCATAAAAATGTATACACTGAACGCATTTGATTGCAGCTTTTTCTATGTCTTTGTGAAAAAGTGTTTTAATGCTGCCTGCATTCCTATTGGGGGGTTGACAGAAATGTGAACCCTTTAATTGCTGGAATTGGGCATCAATATTGTGTAAATGTGAAATAATATGTTATCTGGAAACATTGGTAATGCTATAGAGGTTATTAACACTTTTCAATTGTTGATAACGTAAAGTACAACTAATACCGCGTACACGCGACCTGGCTTTTCGACGGACTAGGTCCGACGGTCTTCCTGATGGTCTTTCGGCGGAGGTCCGACGGACTTTCTGAACGAACGGACTTGGCCACACACGACCAGACTAAGTCTGTTCGTTTTGAACGTGATGACGTAAGACGGGACTAGGAAGTTTAATAGCCAGTAGCCAATAGCTGCCCTTGCGTCGTATTTGGTCCTTCGGACTAGCACACAGACGAACGGTTTTCCCAACTTGAGTCTGTCAGATAGATTTGAAACATGTTTTATTTCTAGGTCCGTCGGACTGATGGGGAAAAAAAATTCCGCTGGAGCTCACACACGATTGAATTGTCTGACGGATTCCGGTCCGACGGACCAAGTCTGTCGGAAAGTCCGATCGTGTGTATGCAGCATAAGAGTAATGCCCTGTTAACACGGTCGGAAATTCTGATCGGATTATGTTGTTGGAAAATCCGATCATGTGTGGGATCTATCTTACTTTTTTTGTTGGATTTTCCGACGTTCGAGAGCAGGATCTAAAATTTTCCAACAACAAAATCCGATCCCATAAATTCCGATCGTGTGTAGACAATTCCGACGGACAAAGTGCCACACATGCTCAGAATACGAAAACTATTGGCTAATGGCCTGTTTATAGTCCCGACGTACGTGAATTTCCTGACAACTTTGTGCAACCGCGTGTACGCAACACAAGTTTCGGACAAAATCTGACAGATTTTGTGGTCGGAATGTCCGACGGTGTGTACAAGGCATAATACATTTTTATATTGGATAGAGTAAGAGAGGGATATAATCCTTATGGGGTTTTTTTTGCCATTAGTGGCCCATTGGGGAAATGTCCATTCACTTTCTGCCCAATAGTCACAACAGGAAGTTACATAGTTAGTAGTAAGGTTGAATAAAGATCCAACCTGAGGGAGTGTCTACAATTGTCCCTATCCCTGTATATTGCACACTCACATCAGTCCCTACCCTCAAGTAGCCCACAGTCCAAGGTCCCCATCATATACTAGGGCCAATTTTGGACAGAAGCCAATTAACCTACCTGCATGTCTTTGGAGTGTGGGAGGAAACCAGAGTACCTAGAGGAAAACCACACAGGCACAGAGAGAACATGCAAACTCCAGGCAGGCAGTGTCATGGTTGGGATTCAAACCAGCGACCCTTCTTACTGCCAGGTGAGAGTGCTAACCACTACACCACTGTGTCACCCAGCAAGTGAGTGGAAATCTCTCCAAATTTAAGAGAATCCCTGGTAGCGACCAAAACTAATGTCCACATTGGAAGAATTCTCTTCATTCCTCTTCTAGTGACTACTCAAAATTTAGGATTTCTTTCACTTTCACTGATTACGGTCACCTGGACAATGGGTGGCCCAGACATAATAAAAACCTGACAGTTGTTATAATTCCTCTCCAATCAATCCTAAACTGGGTGGGAAAAAAAATTGCCTTCGGTTCTACTTCCATGCAAGATTGGTCCTGTTGTCATTTAAAGTTACTCTGATTAGCAGATTTTATGCCATCATGCTGGTGTCCACGGCCTCCAACAATAAGGGGGTACCATCAGCCCTCCTGTACAAAGCCTAGGCTCCATAAGTTCAGAAGGGGGGCCCAGGCAGCTGATAAGCAGGGTGAATCAGATTGTGGACAGTGAAGGTGATCGGTCCAGTGGAAGGACAAATACTGGAACTGATCCCCCTGTGTGGCTCACCCTGCAGCAGCTGAAAGCTGGCGGATGGGAAAGGAGGAGCCAGATTTCAGCTGCTGCAGGGAAAGACATACAGGGGGTTTGGTTTCAGTAACTGCCACACCGATCACCCTCCCTTGATCCGATTCCCTCTACTGCCCCCTCCCCGTGTGCCCCTTTCCCCCGCAGTGCTGCTGGCTTCCCCTCCCCTTTCTCCCTCCTGTTGGCTGCTGCAGTCACCGGGGGGGTATTTAGGATGGTGAGTAGGGGGCACACAGGGGGCCCCAGGCAGCAGAGGGAATTGGATCATGGGAGGGTGAGGGTGCGGTAGTTACTGGAACCAAACCACCTGTATGTCTCTCCCTGCAGCTGAAAGCTGGCTCCTCTCTCCCTCTGCCGGCTTTCAGGTCATATAGCAATCACTCACTGTGTTGATTCACATAGCCGAAGCATAGTAAACTGTGTTCATTATGCTTCAGTTTATGAATGAACTGGAAGTCTCTGTACAAAGTGACCCCTGTTCATTCATCTGCAGTTGAGGTTGCAATGAAAGGATTGGGGATCCATGTCCTCAATTCCTTTCTCTGTCTCAAAAGTCAGACATCAGGGATCCGTTTAGACCTCTGATATTCCACCCCCCCCCCCCCCCAACAGCATTGTGGGGATTTTTTTTAAAGAAGTAAAAAAAAAAAAAAAGTAAAAAATAATTAAAAAAACAAAGGGCTCATTCACTGGTCCATACAGCGTAAATGAGCATTCTGTTTGTGCCACTCTTTACTCTATGGGGACCCAGCAGCATCATGCCCTAATTTGACAGGAGTGAAGGTGCAGGTGAGTGCACCCGAATGCATACTGTACCTGCACCCACAGGTTGACTGTACAGGGCCCCATGATTTCTAACAGCAGTCCTGCTGGCATGTACCAGACTTCCCAGCCAAAAAGTTGCCATAGCTAATTTTACATTGCCATTGGAGTGACTTGTCATGTGATTTGACAGGTCAAATTTCATGACAAGTTGCACCCTATTGCTGGCAATGGCCATTATCAAATCGGTGTGACGCCGACTTTGCAGTTCCGCATCGATTTGAAAAAGTAATTCCTGCAATTCTTTTGTGGATTTCGGGCGCGAATCGCATAGACATCTGTGCATGAAGCCACACAGATGTCTTCAAAATTGCACTGACATACGGCTTTGAAATCACACGATTTCAAAGCCGCGTTCTGTTTTTTGGCAGATGCTTTTTCTATTGAAATAAATGTAAAAAAATGCATCAAAGCAAACATGCATAAAAAAAACTGTAGCACATACCTCCCATGTGTTTGGTAGAAAAGTACCTGTTTTCGGTCATCAGAAGTCATTGAGGGAGTGGTTTTGGTTAAGTGTAGGGCATCATAATTAAAATAAAGAATGTTTTTTAAAAAAGTGTGTAGGGCATCATAGATCACGCTTGGCATAACCAAATTGGAGCTTAACTTGAAATGATTATCAAAGGAAGATGTTTGGAGGTGCAAGATAACAGCACATTACACCAAGGCAGTGCTTTCTGAGGACATGCTTCCTCCTGTGAAGGGATGAAGAAGTTCTAAGCTGGTCCACACCACAAGCTGATTATTAGGATGAGGATAAGGATGAGGTCAGCTGAACATTTTTCATTAGGCGGCGTAAACCCCAAAAAAACAGCAATTTTATATATTGCAGCTTACCGATACTTAAACATGGAGGCTGCATTTGTTTTTTTTAAATATATACCTTTATTTTTAACTGATGATCCGATCAACAACTAATTTCCTGTCTTAGCCTGGCTCCTCTATCTATGGAGAGGCAAGGGAGTCACCCTTGGACAGCAGCATTGTCCAGGGGGGATAGTGTTAGTCCCTGTACACACGGTCGGAGATTTTGACAACCAAATCCATCGGATTTTGTCCGTCGGATCTTGTCTGAAACTGTTGCATACACACGGTCGGACTAAGCTGACGAAAAATCCGATCTTTCAGAACGTGATGACGTAATTTCGTTACGATGGGACTACATTCAGGCTAGTAGCCAATAGCTTTGATGTAGGAATTTGATCTGAGCATGCGTGGCACTTGGTCCGATCAAAATTCTCTACACATGATCGGAGTATGTCCAATCGAACCAGTTGGTCGGGAAATATTTCCAACAAGTTGGAAAATTGGGTCCGACGGATATTCCGAAGGAATCAGTCCGATGCATACCACACACAGTCGGATTATCTGAGGACACGGTCCGATAGGACACATTCCGACAGATTCTCCGACCGTGTGTACAAGGGCTCAGATGGACAAGTCATTTTAGATTCTACAGTGATTAACAAATTAACCACTTATCGGCTGCCCTATAGTTTTATCGCTACAGGGCAGCAGCTGTGCACCAGATCACGTATATATATATATATATGGGAGTCCAGACTTCCACCTGCAGGTGTTGTGCACTCGATGTTCTCCAGCACCCACCAATCACCGGTACACTACATAGAACGAGGATCTTGATAAAGCGCATGCATGCGAAACGTGACGTCTCTGTAACAGGGAAGCATGCTATCTATTCTTTCGGACACACTAGGTCCTTCCCGGGCTCCAGTGACGTCACCCTTACACGGCAGCCACGGCAGCTTTCCATCCTGGGCACCGTGCTTCTACCCTTAGCTCCAGTGATGTCATTCATACACGTTGGTGAGTCCAGCATGGAACACACCATTTGCCTGCTCCAACTGCGGCGATGATGGTCAGCGCTTCCCCTTGGATTTTCACTGGTCTGGATACAGTGATCCATCAGTGCCCGAGCCAGCCTCACAGCCAGCGCTGTAACACTGCAACCATATATTATATGAACTATGTACTGTTTTATTACTTTGAAAAAATCGCCTGCAAGCTTATTGTAGAGATATTGTGGTTTATTGCAGCCACCATTCACTATTCTTCATCTCAGCTCCTGAGTACCGTCAGCCTTGTTTGTTTACAGAATGGGGATCTGCCTATGTAAACAAGGCAGATCCCAGTTCTGACAGGGGGAAAGGCATGGATTCTGTATACTAAAAAGCAGGGACTAGAATCCATGTCTTTCCCGACTAAAAGCAGCACACACAGTAAACACAAACACAGTTAACCCTAGCTGTTTAACCCCTTCCAAGCCAGTGTCATTAGTACAGTGACAATGCATATTTTTAGCACTGACCACTGTATTACTGTCACTGGTTCCCGAAAAGTGTCAAAAGTGCCAGTGTCCGATTGCCCACCACAATATCGCAGTCCTGCTATAAATCTCTGATTGCCGCCATTACTATTTATTATTTTTATAGTTTGTAGACGTGTAAACCAATCAATATACGCTTATTGGGATATTTTTTTACCAACAATATGTAGCAGAATACATATTAGCCTAAATTATGAAGAAAATTGAAATTTTAAATTTAAATTGGATATGTTTTATAACAGAAAGTAAAAAAATATTGTTTTTTTTTTTTCATTTTAAATTGTCGGTTTTGTATATAGCGCAAACATTTAAAAACAAAGCGGTGATCAAATACCACCAAAAGAAAGCTCTATTTGTGGTAAAAACTGACACATTTTTATTTGGGTACAGTGTCGCACAACCACGCAATTTTTAGTTAAAATAACGCAGTGCCATTTCGTAAAAAATGGCCTGGTCACGAAGAGGGGTAAATCTTCCGGAGCTCAAGTGGTTAAAGCCAAACGCTAGCTTAAACACACTTATTGAGCTATTACAAAAACAATCTTTTTTTTCTTTTTGGGATAAAGGTTTTAACTAAATTAAAAAGAACTGACCATTGTAAGCCCCTCCTGTCAGTGTGAAATGGTTTTTAAACCTCTAAATGCCACTTTTGCTGAAACGAACGAATGATTTTAAACAAAGGATTAAAAATTAAACAAAATTACAGGAGTGACTCAGAAAA
Source organism: Lithobates pipiens (assembly GCF_037356315.1). Lineage (NCBI taxonomy): Eukaryota > Metazoa > Chordata > Amphibia > Anura > Ranidae > Lithobates > Lithobates pipiens. The sequence continues at coordinate 13,873,754 of NW_027507787.1, read as the reverse complement.
GCTAAGCCTGCTATGTTAATGCTAGTGACAGACTGCATCATATATTTCATCTTTTATTTTGTCTTTAGAACCACTTTATCCGCTTAAAGTGGTTGTAAACCCCTTTAGCGCATTTTTACCTACAGGTAAGCCTATAATAAGACTTACCTGTAGGTAAAATGAATGTACGGTTAAGGAGATATTCACCTTGCATGCAGTCGCTGACGTGAGCGGCGCATGCGTAGTGAAGGTCCCGCAAAGGTCCGGCGTATCATGCCAAAACTTGTCGGAAGGGAGGGCATGCGCGTGGGAGTGCCGTCATCATGGCTGTTGCCACTCACAGCGCCAGAGCCGCGAACCCGGAAGAATCACAGAGGCATAATGTCAGCTCTCTCGGCGGTCCAAGAGCTTCATTCTAAGCTAAGTATTTCATAATGAGGTAGTATGATTTTTTTTTTTCGGATTGGGAACCCGACGATCGTTCCGAGAGAGGCAGAACGGCTGTCTCCCTATGTAAACAAGGCAGATCGTTCTGCTAGTAAGGAAGACAAATCTCTGTCTTCCTACAGTTAAACCACCCCCCACTCAGCAAGAAAGCACTCCCAGGGAACACATTTAATTCTTTGATTGTCCCTGATGTTAACCCCTACCCTGCCAGTGTCATTAGTACAGTGATAGTGCATTTTTTTTAGCACTGATCACTGTAAAAAGTGTCAGATTTGTCTGCCGCAATGTCACCGTCCCACTAAAAATTGCCGATTGCCGCCATTACCAGTAAAAAAAAAAGAGGAAAAATTCACAAATATATCCCATAATTTGTAGTCTCTAACTTTTGCGCAAACCAATCAATAAATGATTATTGGGATTTTGTTTACCAAAAACATGTAGCAGAATAAATACATTGTGGCCTAAACTGATGAATAAATTAGATTTTTTACATGTTTTTATTGGATATGTTTTACAGCAGAAAGTAAAAAATATAGTTTTTTGTTTGTTTTTTTCAAAATTGTTGGTCTTTTTTTGTTTATAGCGCAAAAAAAAATAAAAAAACGCAGAGGTGATCCTATATCACCAAAAGAAAGCTCTATTTGTGGGTAAAAAAGGACACCAATTTTATTTGGGCACAGCATCTAATGACTGTGCAGTTAAAGAAACACAGTGCTGTATTGCAATAAATAACCTGGGCAGGAAGGGGGGTGAACCTTCCGGACCTGAAGTGGTTAATGAAACAAACACAACATCACCTGCTAAATATCTACATGTAACAGAGGAAGAAAAAATAAATAAACGTTTTTGGCCACTAGAGGGCTCTGTTATTCTACTGAATCCCATGACGCATGACTTCTAGCATAGATACAGCTTAACAAAGAGAATTTTTCAACTGCCTGATTGCATACAAATTGAAACTCCTAAGGTTTGACCTCATATTATATGGTTTTGGTAAATCTGAAGACAAAAATCAGCAGAAAATCTGATAGTGTGTATGGGGCTTTATTGTGCTCCCATTTGATCGCTCACACCACAAAGGGCCATGCCGACACACATTGGACAAACATGGTCCACTGTTGTCCCAATGAGGAAGCCAGCTCAAGTCAATGATGTGCAGCTCACATTGAAACGAGTGCATGTAGACAGGAAGTATCTGAAAGAGGCAGGAGGAGATCAGCAGTACTGAAATACAACAAAGGATGAAAAATTGTGAAAACATCATTTTATGAAAAACCGAATCATAAGAAATGTTTGTTATGCACGGCATGATAGCAAGCAAAATTTCTTCCAGATAGGGTTTAGATCTACTTTAAATACACAATTAAAAGTTCACCTTTTCCCCCTTTACTAAAATTCAAGTCAGTATGCACCTCTGTATGCTGATGTGAAATCTTTTAATATTAGTTACTTTAAAAACTTTTTTTTTTTTTTTTTGCTTTTACTTCATTTTTTGGCTTTAACATCCACTATCATGGTGGCACAAAGGCCCAGGCTACAGAACAAGGGTGCACACACTGCTTCAGGCAAAAAATGGACACACCCGATCCAAGGTGCTCATCACCATAAGCAATATCATGAAGAGAGGAAAAGATCGCACACTTGAATCCAAAAGTTGCTGTCGAAATTTGTTTATTGTCATCAGCCAGACAAAATTGCATTGATGATCAGTTGATGCGTTTCACATGAAAAGAACCGTGCTTGCTCACAACGGTTCTTTTCGTGTGAAACGCGTCAACTGATCATCGCTGCAATTTTGTCTGGCTCATGACAATAAACTAATTTCGACAGCAACTTTTGGATTCAAGTGTGCGATCTTTTCCTCACTTCTTGATAAGGCCCAGACTACACGGAGGAACTAAAGAAAATGAAGAGAAAGTTACCTGAACATTGGATACGTATACTTGCTTGTATACAAACAAGAATAAAAGAGGGGGGAGGGGGGCAATAGCTAAAATATTGATATACAATAGCTCACAAAAGTGAGTACACCCCTCACGTTTTTGTAAATATTTTATTGACAGGCTGACCCCTTCAACCTCACCAGCAATGCTGGCAGCACTTATACGTATATTTCCCAAAGACAACCTCTGGATATGACGCTGAGCATGTGCACTCAACTCCTTTGGTCGACCATGGCGAGGCTGTTCTGTGTAGAACCTGTCCTCTTAAACCGCTGTATGGTCATGGCCACCGTGCTGCAGCTCAGCTTTCAGGGTCTTGGCAATCTTCTTATAGCCTAGGCCATCTTTATGTAGAGCAGCAATTCTTTTTTTAAGATCCTCAGAGAGTTCTTTGCCATGAGGTGCCATGTTGAACTTCCAATGACCAGTAATAGAGAACGAGAGCGATAACACCAAATTGAACACGTCTGCTCCCCATTCACATCTGAGACCTTGTAACATTAATGCGTCACATGACACGGGAAGGGAAAATTGATAATTGGGCCCAATTTGGACATTTTCACTTAGGGGTGTACTGACTTTTGTTGCCAGCGGTTTAGACATTAATGGCTGTTTGTTGAGTTATTTTTAGGGGACAGAAAATTTACAGTTATAGAAGCTGTACACTCACTACTTTACATGGTAGCAAAGTGTAATTTCTTCAATGTTGCCACATTAAAAGATGGAATAAATAAAATATTTACAAAAATGTGAGGGGTGTACTCACTTTTGTGAAATACTGTAGGTCAGGGTACCGGATGCATGGATAATGGGGGCACGCCCAATGCACCCCTTATGGATGGGCCGCCACTGTATATACTCACTTTTGTGAGATACTGTAGGTACCATATACTAAATTGAATATACAGTATTTACATATTTCGTATAAATTAAGTAATAGTTTATGTTTATAGACAATATATTATTTTATATGGGATCTTGTAAAGTTATAAATATATGATTGTTTCTATCAGCATACCCGGAATATACTAAAGCCAGGTTAAGCAGGGAACGGATGAGATTTGAACCATGTATGGGCAAGGCTGATTGTACCCAAGTCGATCCATTGATTGACTTGAGTACAGTCAGCCAGTTCAGATAAAGTCGTACGATTTTACAGCAATATTCAGTGTGAACAAAGGCCAAAACCTGGAAGCTGATTGGTTTCTATGCAGAAATGAGCGTGATTTTGCACTTTCCAGCTTTAGTAAATAAACCACAGTGTGTTCTCCCAGTAGGGACGGTTCTACACTGACTTTGTTGATGGGCAAATCAAACAATTTTCTTTCCTGCAACCCGTATCATCTATCACCTGGGTAAGCCCCTGTACACAAGGTCGGACATTCTGCCAACCAAATCCGTTGGATTTTGTCCTACGGATTGTGTCCGAAACTGTTGCATACACACGGTTGGACCAAGTTGTCGGAAATTCTGATCGTTCAGAACGTGATGACGTTATTTCGTTACGACGGGACTACGTTCAGGCTAGTAGCCAATAGCTTTGATGTAGGAATTTGATCTGAGGATGCGTGCCACTTTGTCCGATCGGAATTCTCTACACATGATCGGAGTATGTCCGATCGGAGCAGTTTGTGGGAAAATATTTCCGACGGAAACAGTCCGATGCATACCACACACAGTCGGATTATCCGACAACACGGTCCGATAGGACACATTCCGTCTGAATCTCCGACCATGTGTACAAGGGCTTAGAGAATACCAAATCTGTTCAATCTCAAAATAAAGGGAGGGTAGAAAATACTGAGGATTATCGTTATATGTGAATAATATTATACAAACTTGGGTTCCAAGAGGATTCCTACAAGTGTGTATAAGAGGGAAAATTTGGATAATGCACAGTAGGGGGACAAAGAAGGAGAGGATTCCCCTCCACCTCCTGAAATAGATACAATTTAAATGTACTTGTCTTTTAACTGCTTCCAGACCCCCCCATGTACATTTACTGTAGCTGGGAGGCCTCTCTTCCTGGTCTGGGGTGCGCATATGGGCTGCCGGCACCAGCTCCCACCAGGGCCCACCGATCGTTCCCGTCGCAGACAGAATGGCGGTCTGCCTATGTAAACAAAGCAGATCGCCGTTCTGTGATGGGAGACAACAGAGATCATGTGTTTCTGCTAAGAAGGAAAACGGATCTCTGTCTTCTTACAGTACAAGCACATCATCCACAGTTAGAAAGCACTCCCTAGGGGCACATTTAACCCATTGATTGCCAATGTTAACCCCTTCCCTGCCAGTGTCATTAGTACAGTGACAGTGCATAATATTTAGCACTGATCACTGTATTGGTGTCGCTGGTCCCCAAAGAAGTGTCAGAAGTGTCACTTTGTGTCCGATTTGTCCACAGCAATGTCACAAGATTCATGTTTCTTCACCTTTTGTTACATTTAATATAATTGGGAGTGTTTATAGCACTTATATATTCAGCACAGCAATATTTTTTATTTTATATTTAATGTCGCAGTAAGCTGCTGATCACCGCCATTACTAGTAAAAATAAATTAATAAATAAAAATTCCAAAAAACTATCCCATAGTTTGTAGATGCTATAACTTTTCCGCAAACCAATCAATATGCGCTTATTGGGTTTTTTTAAGCAAAAAGATGTAGCAGAATACAAATTGACCTAAATTAAAGAAGAAATTAGATTTTTTTAATTTTTATTAGATATGTTTTGTAGCAGAATGTTAAAAATATATATATTTTTTTCAAAATTGTCATTTTTTTTTGTTTATAGCGCAAAAAAAAAAATGCAGAGGTGATCAAATACCACCAAAAGAAAGCTGTATTTGGGTGTGGGGGGGGGGGGGGGGGGGGGGAGGCCATCAATGTTACTTGTATAGAGCTGTCATAATTGCAGTTAAAGCGGAGTTCTGCCTAAAAAATAAAAAGAAAGAAAAGTCAGCAGCTACAAATACTGCAGCTGCTGACTTTTAAAATAAGGACACTTACCTGTCCAGGGCACCCGCGATGTCCTCACCCGAAGCTGACCCGTCCCTTGGCTCCCGGGTGGAGGCGCTGGCATCTTCAGTAAGGGAATCAGGAAGTGAAGCCTCGCAGCTTCACAGCCTGGTTCCCTACTGCGCATGCACCACCGTGTTCTGAGTGATCCCTGCTGTCTTATGGGACCTGTGTGTCTCCCAAAAGACCCAGGGGGTTGGGGGACAGAGGAGGGGCCAGACATGCCGTAGATCGCCACGGATACTGTGGCAATCTATTGCCAGAAGTGGGAGCAAATACCTGGATTAGACAGGTATCTGCTCCCCCCTTCCCCCTGAAAGGTGTCAAAAGTGACACTGGAGGGGGGAGGAATCTGGACAGCGAAAATTAAATTTTTGGGTGGAACTCCACTTTAAAGTAATGCAGTGCCGTATTGCAAAAAATAGCCTGGTCATGAAGGGGGGTAAAACTTCCGGGGCTGAAGTGGGTATTCTCATAATCACATACAGAAATGGAAAGGAATGGTTAAAGGTTTTGTAGGAGGATTTTCCTGAACGTGAGCAATTTGATTGTTCATGTTCAAATATTCTGATACACAGCAGCATCCTATTTTTAAACTGAACTATTTTCCAAAAACGTGTTGAGCCGTATGGTGTGCTGTATAAACATATGGAAGAAAATTTTATTTGAAATGTAATATCAGACACAGAGCTAATATTTATGCTGACTGAACTAATAAACAAACAGCGATGAAACTGTAACTGTCATGTAGGAACTGACATTTAGTGCCGGTTCACACAGTGGCGGCTTCAAAGTTGTCTGACTCTGAAGCCGCCCCGCACAGCACGACCTTAGCGCAGCTTGCAAATTACTTCTTTAATAGAAGTCAATGCAAGTCACTCCGAAGTCGCTCCAAAGTAGTACAGGAACCTTTTTTCTAAGTCGGAACAGTTTGAGTCGCTCCTGCTCCTATTAGATCAGTTCCATTGTACTGAATGGAGCACCACTTGTCAGGCTGAAAAGTCGCCTGACAGGTCACCCCTGTGTGCACCGGCACGAATAGGCTCTACATTTTTATTTTTTTCTATATAAGTTATGGAAAACAGCAAGCTGACATACCCATCATAAAAACGTCTAAAGTAATGGCCCCCAGGAGCTTTATGCCATAATGTACTCATATGAATTGCATGGTAGCACATTATGGCAAACATATCTGCTTATCCTCACCAGCGCTTTGGTGTCAGTGTTCTCGGCTGTCATGGGCACTTTCATCTTCTGGTCTTCCTTCCGGGTTCAAACTCTAGAGCCGCCTGCTGTTTCCATATGTGTCCAGTAGAATGGGCTTGGGCGTGTTTGGATCGTACCCACCAGGAAGCCATCACTTCACACTGCCAATCATAAGCAGTGAGGCATTTCCCAGCCTGTAGCTGCACATACACACGCTACCTATGTTTGGCGGTGTGCAGTTATGGCTTCCTGGGGGTACAATCCAAACACATCATTAGTGTCCAATGAACAATATGAGGATTTCAGAGTGGCTGTGAACCCTTCATCTAAAATTATTAATGATTTTGCTGCCCTGTAGCAGACCAACACTGTATATTACAACCTTTCTTAACTAGGTTTCTATGAAACCCTGGTGATCCTCCAGAAGTTGCTAGGGATTCCTTGTGCAACTTCTGCCTCTCATGTAACATGGACATCAACCAGCAATGATATTTTAGCTATCTGCAGGAGTGGGAATTATTCACACTGACCCTACAAGTATGAAGAATTCTTCTCACTGACATCCAATGTAAAGAGCATTCTTCCCAATGACCCCCAATGTAAGGATCATTCTTCCTACTGACCCCGAACATAAGGGTCTTTCTTCCCACTGATTACACTAACTTCCCAGTTTAATGAGACCATCTACCACTGACTACCATAGTAAACCAAAGTGGGACTTCTCATAGTCACCACAATCTAAGGGGGCCCAATGTAATGGAGAATTTAATTGACCACCTATTTAAAGGGGCACTTCAGTGACCGCTAGTGTAATATATATATATATATATATATATATATATATATATATATTGTAAGGGATCTTCCCGGGGTAGGGTGTGTTTGGACACAGTTCACAGCAGACTTGGAATTTATAAAGCAGATCTTGGCGTTTATTCGTGGTACAAACAGTCCAGCAAACAAAATATACAGCAACACCGTGCTTTCTAAGTACAACAAAAATAAAAGTCCTAGCCCGGCTGGGCGCTTACTAACAGGTTCTGCTCACCTATCTGACACTTACAAACACAGCGTCTTTCGCCTGGATGTCGCAGGGTGAGTTTTAGCTCCAGCAGTGGCTGTGCTTGCAGCTTCCTTCAACACACAGATTGTTCATTCCCTGGCTGAGAAGCAATCACCTGCAGACCCTGCAGTGCCTTTAGCTTCCCAGGCTAATTAGGATCAAAGCTCACCTGATCCCAAACCCAGAACTGGATCGGGGGATGTGGAATGACAGGTCCCTCTACCAAACCTACCTGCCATTCCATATAAACCCAGGCCCGGCAAAATTAAATAACAACTCAGCAGCATATCGCTGCTGAGAAACTGATCCATCCTGGATTTACCATCTCACACTGTGTAGCAACCTAGGTGAGATGTACACCCCCTCGATCACTTCTCCAGTGACATGTCTACAATATATATAAATTTATTTCATTATTATAACTGAAAAAAACTAATATAAAGCCAGTGTCAAAGATGCAGAATGAATATGTACCATTCCTTATAAGTTGATTTTTTTTTAGATTTCAACTTACAGTTCATGCTAGGTACCTTGAGCTATAGATACAGTAAGTATTAGCTAGGGTTTCCTGAGACCTGAAAATTATTTTCAAGGGTCCCTAGTTGTTAAGTTGAGAAAAGCTGGTTTGTTGGGTCTTGCACTGCAGAGGGCAGAAGGTGTCTGGTCTGCCCATGTATAGTGAGCTTGTCCTCTATTTGCAATCTTCTTCTCATTTCAATGGAAACCCATCAATAACTTTTGACCACCTTTATTCAGTTAAACCAAGCATTTCTGTGACTTGATACCCAGAGTGCTGAATCCCCCGCAGGCTGCATGGTGTGGAGATCAGATTACTGCCGGTTTTGGAAGCGGTTAAAATGCAGCGTCTGTACACAGCTTTACACAGTATCACTATACACAACATCATGTTCTTTGTGACACGGGGCTTCCCGCAATGACATTCACCGTTTTTGGTTTCCACGGTGCACCTTGCTAAGAGTCTGCCCGAGTAACTTTGCCTGTTGGCATACAAAGATGTTTAGGGGAAGTGACATGGCTTAAAAAATGTCTCTTGTCACACTGTACGACTTGACAGGTTTACACTATAGGCAGTTTTGTCATGGACAACATCAATTGCACATTGCACTTCGCCAAGTATAGTGTCAACAGCCAGGACTACGACAAAGGATTTGCTGCAAGCCCTTAGCACTGTAGTTTCCATAAGATTTTAACATTTTTAGAACACATCTCTAAGTCAATGACATGTAAACATCAAAAGGTGAAATCATTCTTTGAATTGCTAATATTCAAGACTGTAAGGAAATCAAAAAGTCCACTCAATTTATATTATTTTACATTTTTCAATGTGCGCTTATCTAAGATCCTCATACAAGCAAGGACTGAGCTCCTTGTCACATGTCGCATGACCATACAACTTCTCTTCCTGTGTTTAGGCAGCAACAAGGAGAATGAAATGGTTGGGACAGGAAAGTCATTCACCACATCACATAAATTCAAAGTTAGGCCTGATTCACACTAAGGCTTGATTCACACCTATGCATTTTTAGTGCTTTTTTGCATTTTGCAGATTTGCTCTATAGAACGTGTTCCGTAGGAAACCATGGTAAATGGACTGTAGTGCAAATCTGCAAAATGCAAAAATCACTAAAAATGCATAGGTGTGAATCCAACCTTAAGGGCCATACACACTATATAAAGGTCTTTAGATTTTTTCCTTTAGATTTACCAAAACCATGTAGTGCAAGGGCCTGCCTTATTGCATACAAATTAAAAGTATTTAGATTTGACCTCATATTATACGGTTTTGGTAAATCTAAAGGAAAAAATCTGCAGAAAATTGTATAGTGTGCATCTAGCTTTAGGCCTGATTCACACCTATGCATTTTTTGTGCTTTTTGCATTTTGCAGATTTACACTACAGTCCATCTACCATGGTTTCCTATGGAACACTTTCTGTAGTGCAAATATGCAAAATGCATAGGTGTGAATCAGGCTTTATGCAGGTTGTGGTTTGCATACTGTAGGTGCATTTTGTGTTTATCAATACATGCTTTTCATCCATTAAAAGTCTATGGAACCAAAAACTAGAAAAAAGTCCCAGGTCCTTTCCATAAAATGCACAGATGTGAACTACGTCCATAGGAAACCATGCTAAATGGACTGTAGTGTCTTTCTGCAAAACTGAAAATGTGCTAAAAATTGCATAGGTGTGAACCAGGCCTCATTCGGGACCATGACAGCTTGCAAAACCTGCAATGATGTGAAAATCCTGACCTCTCTGCTGCGAGTTCACTCCATTACAGAGTTTGGCTGCAATTTATTTTGTGACTGTATTTGAAAGACAAGAATGTATGCATATTAAGCCCTTATATAATAATACCTAGAAATATTGTGAAAAGGAGATTTCTTTATAAATTATTATTGTTGATTTAGGAATTCTCAGTACTTTGTTGGGGCCCCAAAGAATGCATTCAAGTATTTGTAAAACCCCCAAAAAATACAGATCCTGGTCCTTTAAAGTGGTTGTAAACCCTTACACACCACTTTTACCTACAGGTAAGCATATAATAAGGCTTACTTGTAGGTACCATGAACATCTCCTAAACTTGCACCGTTTAGGAGAAATTCACTGCATCAGCATGTGCCGATCGGCACATGCTCACTGAAGAAACGGCTCGCTTGTGCCATTTCTTCAGCTGCTGTGCTGTTACCGTGCCCTCACCAGCGGCTCCCACGCAAATGCACGGGAGTGACATCATCACGGCTCCAGCCAATCACAGTGCCGAAGCCCACGATACCCGGAAATAACTCCGGGAGACATGTCGCTGCCCACAGCGGTGTGCTGGGAAGGCTGCATGGGCTTCAATCTAAGGTAACTATTTCAGTTTGGTTGTTGTATGGCTCTGAAATAGATTGTTCTGACATTCAAATATTTACATATTCTTTAAAAGAAGTAAGTGAACTGCTGAGCATCCGTAGCTGCAGGCGCTGTGAACGTGTTCATCTTTAAACATCACAGCATAAGCACTAATGTCCTCTAAGCTGTTCTCTCTGCAGCTCAGTTAATTCTGCTTCCCCCAACTCTGTGTCTGCTTTAAGGGTTAGAAGGCTGAAAGGATGCCAACTCACTAGTGGGAGAGGGTTGCCAGGTGAGAGAAGGTGCTGAGAGATGACTTCAGTATTTCTGCTGTGAACTCAAAGGACTTTGCTCAACATTGCCTGCAGGTACAGAGGTCAGCACTTTAGATTGCTAAAGGAGATCTATGATCACAGCTTACACTTTCCTTTTATAGTATCAGTACTGTAAAAATAAAAGCAAACAATAGTAATTTATGACACTCCAATATAAGCTTACTTGAGAATCCTCCATTTATGCTACAAGTTCTGCCTGTTTCTGGCCATCATTTTCCACAATTTCCTAGATTCCCAGCATGCTTCTCTTCAACTGTTTCCTTTAAATTTCGAAGGACTACATATCCCATGGTACCATGCTGCCTTCAAGCAGTGATTCCTGTACTGACTCCACCCACTAAAACTCCTTTTCTCAGCAACTCTGTAGTTCAGAAGGTAGGCTCTGTGAATTCTGTGACACCAATGCCTATTAACAGGGCATAGTAAATGTGTGTCAAAGAATTCAAGGAAGTAAATGAGTGTGATGTTCATAAAGTAAGTTTATTAACTTCAAGATCATTCCGATTTAATAGGAGTAGGCTAGAAATATTAGAAAAACAATGTGGAAATGCATATATAATTTTACATTTTGACTATAAATACGCTTTAAGAATATTGCAAATACTTGAGCCATAGGCTGGTCACAGGTTAACTTTACAATTATGAATATTGTAGATCTTTCATTTACTTCTTTAAATCTAGCAGCATGAGACAGTCCTGGCTCTTATAACATAGTATTATTGTTCTAGCTACATAGTATTGATTGTGATTCTCATAACACAGCTCTAGTTTTGACAATTTAGCAATGTGTCTGGGTCTGCTAACTCTGTTAACAGACATGGTGCTGTGCCAAGGTTAGAGGATTCCAGGAGGACCTAGTTAGATTTTTTTGCCCTGGAAACATTTCGTCTAAAACTGTCCTTGAGATAAGGTATATTTGGCATTAAACACGCAGCCTCTGGACCACGAGGAGAAGTGCGCAAAAGTCTATGACTAACTCTTCTCCTTGCCCGAAACTTTCCAGTTGTTTTATATATTATTTATAATGACAAGAATGCTTTGACTTTAAATTGTGTAGTCCAAGGTTACTTTTTCTAAAGCAAAATGTTCTATTTTGGTTTTAGGGCCTGGGTTCCTGTGCAATTCATATGCAGTTCTGCGCAATGCGATTTCAGACTATTAATTTTGAATGGGCTAAAATTGAGCAGCACAGCATCAAAAGCAAGCAGTGCATGCACTACTTTTGGAAACTTACTGCAACTGCATTGAAAGGTACTTCTGCACCAAGCGATCCAGTGTGGGCAAATGCACTGCATTTGAGACCTGCATTTGGGGTCATTAACTTAATATTGATACCTGCTGCGCATCACAACTGCAGTGATGTTTTGAACACAGTGTGGAAAACGCATGCGGAACGCAGATTACCTGCACCACCTTCTGGCCTAAAGTGCAAAAATACTGGACTTGTCTGTGTTTATTTACTCTTGATTGTTTTCTTGGCCAAGAAGGAGAGCTGATGAATGAGGAAGATTAAACTGAACAGGTAGAGGGAACATTTCTGGACATTGTTTAATCAGCCCAATGAGAGCCCAGTGACCACTGAAGAAAGGAAGGCCGCAGCTGTGTCAAGTTGAATTATAAACTTTCTTACCTGCTTGAAAATGACAAAGCCATCCTACAATGCAAGTGTCACTTTTCTGCATACAAGCCGACTTTCTAATTCTAGGAAGCAATACTAAATTTGAAAAAAAAACATGCAAATCCACCGCTCAACACATGGCAATGCCCTGGCATCTTGAAAGGATGATCATGAACTGTTGTTGGGTCTATGTTCCCACAATGAAGTCAGTATTCTATTCTAAAAAACATATGGTAGGTGCTGATACCTAACAGTGACTACAATTATGAGACATATATACTTATTCTAGAGAGTTCCTATTCTAAGTGATGCTTCGTTCCAAAGCTGGTTAAGCAGAATCTGTTTGATCCTTCCCAACAGTCCTGCACAGAGAAGAGGGAAAAGAACAGGGATTTCAAATCCCAGACTGCTGCACCAGCTGCATGGGTAATGGCAACTCATCACACACAGAGGTAAGTACAGTGGTGACTGGGGAGCGGGAAGGGTGTTAATTCACCTTAATTAAGGCCCCTTTCACACGGGTGCCTCAGTGTGGCAGATTCTACTTACTCAGCAGTCCACTGGAAAAAACGGACAGGCCGACCTGTTCGGACAGCCCATGTGAAAGGGCCCTAAAAGGTGACCTAACCCTTTAGAGATAACTTGTAGGCCAAATCAATAATTTAATCCTAAAAGTCTTGTTTAAGAGCAGGTAGGTGTTTCTATAACCATTGTTAACTATACATCCCTCTGGATGTAGTTTCCCTTACTAAGGGCCTAATTCTGTGACTTCTGGACTAAACTCTTCCCAAATGCAAAATAAGAGAACTTACTGCCTACAAGACCACTGTTACTGAATAGCCATCCATATTCCCATCGCACACGCTCCTGGAAGAGGCTCTAGGTTATCGGGCGCTGCAACAACCACCAGCTGAAGACTGGGTCATGCATGGCACAGTGTAGATATTTGCCAGCATACCACAGATCTCCAAATGTTTTTTTTTTATTGAAGTATGATCACGTCACAAACAAGAGTGCAACATTTCGAAGTCATGCAGGACCCCTTCCTCAGGAACGTGATGACATGGTCACATGCCTGACAAAGGGGTCCTGTGTGACTCCAAAACGTTAGAACTCTCTTGTTTTCTCTTGTTGTTCTCTTGATCATATTTTAATTAAAAAAAAGTTTGGACTCAACTTGAAGATCCATGGTGTGCTGGCAAATATCTACACTCTGTTACTCGATAAGGTACAGTAAGGTGAGTGGGGCTTAAAGGATGGTTTTCTGGTCATTAAGCAGACACCCGCTATTAGCCAGGACTTTTACTTTTAAATGTATAAAATGGCTGAATGATTCATTAAACATTTCAAATCCTTTAAAAGGTTTACAGCTTTCTTATAGAAACACTTTGGTATTAGTCTACTATAGAAAAAAAAGTAGTTTTCCATTAGTAATATTCAGCTTCTCGCTGTTTCACACAAGGATTTATTCTGCCTATTCCTTCCAGTAGTTTATAGAACCATCTTGTTATGACGCACAAGCAATTACAATGAAAGGAAAATGTTTTTCCATCACTGAAAAGCCTCAAGTTTAAAGCATCGAGTATTCGAGATGTTCAATATCTATTATTAGGAATCTGTGTTGGTGGATGAAGATGAACACTCAAATGTTTAACCATCCAGTGTCCTCTTATGTCAGAGCACCTGTGAAATATTATTTATCATTAATGCATTCAATATTTCCTCAGGGGAGCAGATCCTTGGAAATGAAAACATGTATAGCTTTTTTAGAAGAATTACTTTGCATTCTGTGTAATCAGCAATGGTGCAAAATGTTCCATGTGTACAATTAAACTGCAACTTTCAATGCAATGCAGTGACACAAGCTTATAGCTCCTCGGATGCTATGCCACACACAGATAACGGGCTTTTGTGAGATTTGTTTTTTGATTTTTTTGGCTTTGGTACCTTCTCACAATTGGCGGTATGCCCCACCACCACCATTTTTAAGGTTATATATATTTTTTTTTCATGAACATATGCAAGAAGAAATAAGAAGAGGTACATAACAAAGACTTCACATCTCCAAAAAGAGTTTACACTTAGAATGAATTAACAGCCAATAACAAATACAGTAAACATTATTGACTGGAGTTGTAAAAGGGACCCTGGAGCAGCCGCTGAGGGGGATAGCATGTAATATAAGTAACTGTAACAATGCCAAAGGCTAACGGGATACGGGAAGAAAATTAAATAAGTATAAATCATAATATAAATAGAAAAAAATAAAGAAAGAAATAAGGAGGGGTGGAGGCAAAGCTTCCGTATAGAAACTGCAATGTGGCATAAAAATAACGGAGTGATGGCGAGATCCTAATTTGAAAAAGAGGAGGGGACTACATTACTACAAGGAAGAGCTGAGGCATCCATGATGGTGAAGGACAGCGCTATCTAAGGCCGAAGGCCGGTGACCACCACCATTTTTAAAGAGCTGACCACACGAAGCAGTTATCTCACCAATCCTTTAAAAAAGCTAACATGAGAAACATTTTTACCCCAACCCCCCAGAACATATCATCTATATTTCCCAGAAGAATGTGAAACTTGATTGTGGTGAGGGCATCCTGGTGTGTGCCTAGTATTTCTACAAGGTGTAGAATACAACAAAAAACATACATTTTCCAATATGTATTCTACGTGGCTTCATTCTAAAATAATAAACATCTGCAAAATTATGATCAACAGTAGGAAACAGAACACATTATACAAAATATTTGTTGAAATTATGCTGCTACAAACGTTATTTCCAGTTCAAAATATTTTATGTATTTGCATAAATCCACAAAACAGGTACACTAAGGTTTAGGTACGCTCTATGACCAGGAGCAAGGGTGGGACATCCATGCTGCTGTATCATTTTTCAATAGTCACACGGTGTGGAGGAACTAAACGGCTAGACGTGCACTGACAAAAAATTTTGGAAATTCAAAAACATTGAAATTCAAAAATTCGAGAATTCAGAAATCCAAAAATTCAGATTTTCACATTTCCGAACTTCCGAATTCCAAATTCCGAATTTCCGAATTTAAAGTAAGAAAATCAGTAAAATTTGAAATAATAACTAACCAATAATAAGCAACTATAAAATTATAGGTATTGGAATTTCATTTCAAATTTGGCTGTTTGTGAACGTAACAAATACAAATTTATCTAAAGTTACGAATTATCCGAAATAAGGAATGCCACATCTAAACAAATGGAATGGAACAAAAGAATAAATAATAATAATAAAAAGGTTTTATTATTATTATTATTGTTATTTAGTATTATTAGATCGTAATGTTCCATTCGTTTAGATACGGCATTCGTTATTTCAGATAATTAGTAACTCCAGATAAATCTGTACTCGTTACGTTCACTAACAGCCAAATTTGAAAGGAAATTCCAATATCTATAATTTAATAGTTATTATTAGTTAGTTATTTTTTCAGATTTTAGAATTTTCGGATTTTCATTCTTTTGAATTTTCTGATTTTCATTCTTATTTTCGGATTTTCACATTTGCAATTTTTTTCATTTTCAAATTTCTGAAGTTTTGAATTTCAGAATTTTTGAATTTCCGAAATTTCAAACTTCCAAATTTCAGAAATTTCGAATTTCTGAAATGTAGAATTTTCCAATTTTCTAAATTTCGAATTTCAGAATTTTCCCATTTCCGAAATATTGGGAATTCGGAATTTTGGAAATTCTAAATTTCGGAAATAGAAAAGTTCGTCAATTTTAGAATTGACAAATTTGTCAAAATTAGTTAAAAAACGAATTTGGAACTAAACGAATTGCACATGTCTCCAAACGGCCACGCTGGTGGAACATAAGCAGAATGAAACATTGCTGTTTGGGTACCGTATATACTCGAGTATAAGCCGAGATTTTCAGCCTCTTTTTTGAGGCTGAAAGTGCCCCCCTCGGCTTATACTCGAGTCATCGCTGTCTGCCCGCTCGATCAGCGTGTCGAGCAGACAGACAGCGGCCATTCTATGATTCAAAAGCCGCGCCTGTGATAGGCGGAACACTGAATTTCCCAGCAGCCTGTGTTCCGCCTATCACGGGCATCCGCTCATCCTCGTACTACGGACGAGGATGATACGACGTCCGTGATAGGCGGAACACAGGCTGCTGGGAAATTCAGTGTTCCGCCTATCACAGGCGAAGGAGGAGGCGCGGCTTTTGAATTTTACAATGGCCGCCGACGAAGAGGGCACGGGACGGAGGCAAGGCAAGGCACGGCACGGGACGGGACGGGACGGGACGGGACGGGACGAGACGAAGGCAAGGCAAGGCACGACACGGGACGGAGGCTCGGGACAAAGGCTCGGGACACAGGTAGGCTGGACACACACACACACACACACACACACACACACACACACACACACACACACACACACACCTGTACTGCCCACTAAACATGATGGGATTTTTGTCGTGGCTATGACGCAAAGTGGCTGCTGGATGGTCTTCTCTGTGTGGGTGGCCAGCGGGAATAAATCTGCGACTCAACTATTCCCTTTTCCCTGCCAAAGTGAATGGGTCCTCAGCCCTGGTTCACACTATATTGCCATGCAGCTAACACTGCAAACCCTATTCATTTCCGCACTGCGTTTTGCGATCTGCTGCGGGTGTAGGTGCAGGTAGGCTGGACACACACACACACACACACACACACACACACACACACACACACACACACGGATGGAGACACACACACACGGATGGATGGATGGATGGAGACACACACAGGGATGGATGGATACACACAGGGATGGATGGATGGATGGAGACACACACACACACAGGGATGGATGGATGGATGGATGGAGACACACACACACAGGGATGGATGGATGGATGGACACACACACACACAGGGATGGATGGACGGACACACAGGGATGGACGGACACACAGGGATGGACGGACACACAGGGATGGACGGACACACACACAGGGATGGACAGGCATGTCTCACCCTCGGCTTATACACGAGTCAATAAGTTTGCCAGTTTTTTTGGGGGTAAATTGGGGGCCTCGGCTTATATTCGGGTCGGCCTATACTCGAGTATATACGGTACTTTTGTCTTTTTTCAATAGTAATGAAGATTTTTTTTAAATTTATAATAAATATATATGAGTGTACTTTTTCAGTCATTGTTGGTGATAATTTTGGGAGTTGCATCACATTTTCAATAATATAGGTGTAAAATCAATTCTAAATAGAGAGGAATTGTTTTAATAACTAGTAAATCCCTGGTCTGCATATGTGTTCTGTACTACTGCTACAGCCTAAATAATACCTTTATTGCATCTTTTTCTGCTTTGGACATGCTGACACTTACCAGGCTGACTGAGTCATGCTATGAAGTAAGAGAATGTACTGCCGCCTTCACTGTTTGAAATAACAGCTGCCTAATCTATAGAAGAAAATATATGCTATAGTGACTCATACTGACATAGTTTACCATATAGTCGTATCTGAAGAATAAAGACATTTCTATGATTAAAGCTGGACATGAAGGAATGGTTGAATGTGAGAGCTTATCTGCTGGTTCCAGCTGTGGTTATAGAGAGATAAGATCAAGATACATGCATGTCCCTTTTTAGTGATGGAGATGAGAGGAGCAGGCACGGCTTTACAGGCAGCAGACAGTTACAGTTTTTTGTTTATTCTACCAAAACAACTTGATTAGGGTAATTCAGAGTGATCATTACCACTATTTTTAACATACAGCTAGGTCCATATATATTTGGACACAGGCCCAATTTTCATACTTTTTGCTCTGTATGCCACCAGACTAAAATTAAAATGAAACAATCCAAATAAATTTGAAGTACAGACTTTCCGCTTTAATTCAAGGAGTTGAACATAAATATTAAGTACAAATTTTAGCAACTGCAACCATTTTTTTTACACGACTGCCTAAAGTCTGGAACCCATGGACATTACCAAGGGTTTCCTCCTTTCTGATGCTTTGCCAGGCTTTAAAGCGGGATTCCACCCTAAAGTGGAACCTCCGCTGATCGGATCCCTCCCCCCCTCCGGTGTCACAATTGACACCTTTCAGGGGGGAGGGGGGTGGAGATACCTGTCAAAGACAGGTATTTTCACCCACTTCCGGGCATAGACTCCCGTGGGAGTCTACGCCATTTCCTGCCCTGCCGCCGGAGATTTCCTATTGCGCGGCGCGGCTCGCGCATGCGCAGTAGGGAACCGGGAAGTGAAGCCGATTCGCTTCACTTCCTGATTCCCTCACCTAGAATGGTGGCGACAGCAGCCGAGAGCCGAGCGATCGATCGGCCTCGGCTGCCGGCATCGCTGGAACCCGGGACAGGTGAGTGTCCATTTATTAAAAGTCAGCAGCTGTAGTATTTATAGCTGCTGGCTTTTAATATATTTTTTTGGTGGAATCCCTCTTTAACTGCAGCTGTCTTCAGTTGTTCTTTGTTTGTGGGTCTTTCTGCCTTTAGTTTTGCCTTCAGCAAGTGATATGCATGCTCAATTGGGTTGAGATCAGGTGATTGACTCGGCCATTGCAGAATATTCCCCTTCTTTTCCTTCAAAAGCTCCAGGATTGCTTTTGCAGTGTGTTTTGGATCATTGTCCATCTGTCATCCAGCTGCTTCTGTCTTCTGTCACATCATCAACAAACACCAATGACCCAGTGCCAGTAGAAGCCATGAATTCCCATGCCATCACACTGCCTCCACTATGTTTTACAGATGACGATGTGTGCTTTGGATCACGAGCTGTTCCAAGCCTTCTCCACACATTTACTTGCCGTCATTCTGGTACAGATTAATGATAGTTTCATCCGTGCAAAGAATGCTTTTACAGAACTGGTCTGACTTTTTTAGATGTTTTTTGGCAAAGTATAATCTGGCTTTTCTATTATTCAGCCTTATGAATGATTTGCACCTTGTGGTGAACCCTCTGTATTTGCTCTCGTGAAGTCTTCTCTTGATTGTAGACTTTGACAATGATACACCTACGTCCTGGAGAGTGTCCTTCACTTGTCGGGATGTTGTGAATGGGTTTTTCTTTACCATAGAGTGGATCCTGCGATCACCAACCACTGTTGCCTTCCATGGATATCCAGGCCTTTTTATGTTGCTGAGCTCATCAGTGCGTTCTTCTTTCCTCAGAATGTACCAAACCGTTTTTAAAGCCTTATAATGGTCTGTTTCACTTGCACGGACAGCACCTTTGAACGCATGATGTAAGTTCACAGCAATAGCTTCCAAATGCAAATACCACACTTAGAATCAACTCGAGACCTTTTACCTGCTTAACTGATGAAGAAATAATGAAGGGGTAGCCGACATCTGGCCATGAAACAGCTTTTGATTCAATTGTTTAATTACCTTGAAAAAAAAGGCGGGGGAGTGGCTATTCTTAAGAGCTGTAATTCCTAAACCCTTCTGCCGGTTTGGATGCACATACTCTCAAATTAAACCTAAGAGTGTGCACTTTCAGCCCATATCCATTATATAACTATAGCTTGAATATGTTTTGGGAAATACCTGAAAAAATATAAGATTGCACCTGTGTCCAAATATATATGGACCTAACTGTAGTCCGAAGACACCAAGATGGATTTAATGGCTATATCAGCTTTTTATTACAAAGCTTTCATACAACAATAAAAAGAATGGTTGATGGAGAAAAAAGAAGAATGCCGCTCTCCCAACCAGCCTGTGTAACAGAGGTATGGAGCGGTCTAAGCCTACGTGTCTCTGGAGCAGGATGAAAGTTTTTTATGCATCATAAGCTGCTAAAAAAACTCCAATATGTGATGTGGACAGGATAGTGAATGGTGTTATAATTAGAGCTCATTGTTGTGTTGCAAAGAAAGGAAGATGGTGAAAAGCGCAAATAAGATAAAAGAACTTAAAAAAATCCTGAAAATAAGAATAAGAAAAAAAATGAAGAGGAAAAGTAAAAAAGACAAAAAACAACAGATAAAGTGAGAATAAAAAGTATAATTTATTCTCACTTTATCTGTTTTATTCTTTATTTGTTTTAGTTTTTTCTTTCAAATTTTTATTTGCTTATCTTTATTTATTATAATTTTGTTTACTTATTATTTTTGGTTACCTATTTTTACCTTTTCCATTCTTCTTTTCTTTTTGTCTTTTTTTTACTTTCCATCTTAATTTTTTATTCTTATGTTCATATTATTTTTATATTAATTTTTATTCTAGTTTCACTTTTCACCATCTTCCTTTTTCTCTGTAACACAACAATGAGCCCTAATTATAATAACACTAGTCAGATGCCTTGTCCATGTCACATATTGGAGGTTTTTAGTGGCTTATGATACAGAGGCAGAGGCTGCCCTTATATCTCTGTGTTACACTAGCTGGTCGGGAGAGCGGCGTTTTTCTTTATTCGCGTGCACACTACTCTCTGGATGAGTACATCGGTACGCCTGCACCTCCTTGTTTCTGTGGATCATGGGAATAGAGGTTGCAAGGATGGTTGATGGTCCTTGAAGGCAAAGGAGAGAACAAACCAAAACAAGAGCCAGCCAGAGCAATGGATCTGCAACCCAATCTGTTACTTGCCATGTCCCTAGCCACACCACACTGCGTAGGGGGCAATAACAGAAATCTACAGCAGAGGCACCTTCTGTACACCAGTCCTAGATAATCAATAAATGGAACAACAACACGTGATGACATCGACAGGTTCCCTCGGTCACTGGTCGAGCTGAAAATGACCCCTGCCCTCCTTCCTTCTGCAGATCGGCTCATAATGCCCCCCACCTGCCCTCTGTGACTACCCTTTACAGCCAGGTAAGGCGAACCTAGTCCTTTGTTCTCTGACCCCTTCTAACAAACCTCCCATTGCCAAGCACCCTTCCCCCTGTCATGAGTCCCCTCTACCCATTAACTTTGCCTTCTTTCTCCAGGCTCTTTTGGACTTTCTGAGGATGCTCTGCAGATATTAGATCATCCCCAGATCCAGCTGGAAAAGGACTGTCCTTTAATGACCATGGGCCCCTTAACATGCAAAACACAACCCTAGGCAAAGCATACATTTTTCACTAAGCCTCAATTTGCTATTTTGTTACATATTAAACCAAGTATGATCTCGTTGTGACTAAATAAGCATTTCACGTAGTAAACGCACAATGTAAAATATTACCCAACTCACCAAATATATAACTATATATAGTAAACAAGATAAAAAAAAAAGGTTGAGAGAACAGAGAAGAATGTTAGCAAAGGATAGCCGCAGTCTCCATAGATGACTGGAAGGTCAATGAGTTAAAGCTTCATAAGATATGACAATCAAAAACTGTTAGCATGACTGAAACTCTTCTACATGATAAAGTATCAAAGCTACAGTGCATGGTAAATAAATACCATTTTCTGGGATAATGAGCAATGTACAGAGCTTGAGAGCTAGAACAAAAAATGCCATGACCTCATCATAATATCTGCAACAGCATAAAAACATATCCCCAGTCCATTAAATACATTTATGGAAACACAAGTCACAACAAGCAAACAGCCATTTTCCCGTAAGGAATGAAAAATATTGATGCGGGCTAATGAAGCAGGAAAGTGTTTGGAGAGCAGCCTGCGCCCTAACAGGGATTACCACACTGTGCAAGCAATATCTCCAATAAGAAGTGACATGATCTACAGGAATCGCAGCAATGAAGGCTACAGCATCACGGTCTCTTAAAGTGCTACATTTGCCAACTCTCTAGTTCTGAAGTTTTATATAACCTGCAGAAACATTGATTCTTGTTGTGTGATGATGATGACTACTCTGCAGTGACTCAAACTAAAAGTCTTGTCTAGATAACTCCAACTGAGACAAAAATTGCCAGTGACTGTATATTTACTAGGTCATGTTCACCTTGTATATTGCACCATTTAATATGAGCTCCCAAAAGTGACTGTTTTCAAGGTGAAAACTTAAAATTAAATATACAAAAGAAACACACATACAAGTGCTATTTTACCTGTCAAATGATTTTTATTTCTGAGTCAGATAAAAAAAAAATGTGTGGGATGTTCCCAGTCTGCAGCTATCAGGACCAACCAAACGTGCTCCAAGAAAGAAAAACTGGTGAACCATCAGCAGGGACATGAGTGGTCAAAGGCTTGTTGATGCACGTTAGGAGCTAGGGCTGGCCAATGTAGTCTGATCCAATAGAAGAGCCACTGTAGCTCAAATTGCTGAAAAACTTAAAGCTGACTCTGATAAAAAGGTGTCAGAACACACAGTGTATTGCAGTTTGATGCGTATGGGGCTACGTAGCCACACAACAGTCAGGGTGTCCGTTGCCGATTCATGTCCAAATCCAAAAGCATCTACAATGGGCACGTGAGCATCAGAATTGGACCACCGAGAAATAAAAGAAGGTGGCCTAGTCTAATAAATTTAGGAATGGTTTGAAGAACACAAGTTTGAGGTTGTTGCCTACAAATTCTCAATACAATTGAATATATGTGTGATGTGCAGGATAAACAAGTCCGATTCACGGAGGCCCCACCTCGCAACTTACAGAGGTCTAATGGAGTTCATGCCTCGAAGAGTTATAACAAGTCTGTGCCTTGACGGGTTATGGTAAGTGGTCATAAGTTTCTACTTAAGATTTTTTCATAGTTGTGTGTAAAACATTACACATTTTGAAGTATTACTTTATACCATAGACTTGTATCAAAATGCAAAACCTGTATGATGCAAAGAAAAACCCATTAACACAGCCTTCCTCAATCTTTTTTCCCTAGAAGAATACTTGAAATAATTTTGAGGTCTCAGCAAACCTTTGCTAAAACTGCTTAATTATCGGCCAGTGGGAAAAATGCCCCTTACTTGTTGGTCAGTATGAATATTACAGCCCCTATAAAGTTGTGGTCAGACTGCCACCCTTCTGAATAGCAAAAAGATCATGCTGGGGAAGCAGATTTAGGGTGTCTGACACTAACAGACTCAACAAACTGATTTTCAAGGCCAGTGATTTTGGATTGGAATTGGAGTCTTTAACAACAGTTTTGGAGAGGAGAATGTTGTTCAAGGTACGTTCAATCTTGAACACTTCCTCCCACCCACTCCACAATATGCTGGTCAGTCTGCGGAGTACCATCAGTCAGGTTGTTACAACCACAATGCACCACAGAACGACACATCAGATAATTTTTGCCTGTGGCAATCAAGTTATATAATTCTTCTCTGTGAGGGCTGGAGGTGAACACCTCCCCCCTATGCGCGCATGAGACGGGCGGCCTCCTTAACTGCCTCGGATGGCTCAGATCCCCCCTCCTCCTCCTCCTCTCTCCCCTGTCTGAAGCGGGGGGTGCTGGATGCCATCAATGTCACAGTGGCGACTGGTAGGTCAGTCGATTTCTACTGCAGCTGTGCTCTCCTCTCTCATCCTCCTCCTTCCTCCTTCTAGGCGTCCAATAGGATCGCCTGACATTTTGGCCAATCAGGTAAACAGGTCTCACGAGTAGATTTAGTGTGAAAATAGAGAATATTCATTTGCTATTGTCACACAACTGGGTGGGCTCAGAGTGCCCAGACCACAAATTTTTTAAAGCCTGTTAGAGCCTCCGGCTCTAATCACGTACTTCAAACTCCCCCCCCATTGGAATTCATGCGTCCGGCATCCCTGTATGTACAGTATCTCACAAAAGTGAGTACACCCCTCACATTTTTGTAAATATTTTATAAATTATACTTTGCTACAATGTAAAGTATTAAGTGTACATCTTGTATAACACTGTAACTTTGCTGTCTCCTCAAAATAACTCTGTTGGGCATGGAAATCACCAGAGCTTCACTGGATTCCTCTTCCACTCCTCCATGACGACATAACGGAGCTGGTGGATGTTAGAGACCTTGCGCTCCTTCACCTTCCATTTGAGGATGCCCCACAGATGCTCAATAGGGTTTAGGAGATATGTTTGGCCAGTCCATCACCTTTACCCTAAGCTTCTTTAGCAAGGCATTAGTTGTCTTGGAGGTGTGTTTGTTGTCATTATCATGTTGAAATACTGCCTTGTGGCCCAGTCCCAGAAGGGAGGGGATCATGCTCTGCTTCAGTATGTCACAGTACATGTTGGCATTCATGGTTCCAGTACCAGCAGCACTCATGCAGCCTCAGGCCATGACACTCCCCCCCCCCCCATGCTTGACTGTAGTACTCCTCCTCAACTGGTTGTCACCACACACACTTGTCACCATCTGAACCAAATAAGTTTATCTTGGTCTCATCAGACCACAGGACATGGTTCCAGTAATCCATGTCCTTAGTCTGCTTGTCTTCAGCAAACTGTTTGTGAGCTTTCTTTTTTTTCTATTTTTCAGATCCTCAGAGAGTTATTTGCCATGAGGTGCAATGTTAAACTACGAGTGACTAGTATGAGAGAGTGAGAGCGATAACACCAAATTTAACACACCTGCTCCCCATTCATACCTGAGACCTTGTAACACTAATAAGTCACATGACACTGGGGAGGGAAAATGGCTAATTGAGCCCAATTTTGACATTTTTACTTAGTGGTGTACTCAGCGCCAGCGGTTTAGACATTAATGGCTGTGTGTTGAGTTATTTTGAGGGGACAGAAGATTTACACTGTTATACAAGCTCTACACTCACTACTTTACATTGTAGCAAAGTGTAATTTCTTCAGTGTTGTCACATGAAAAAATATAATAAGATATTTACAAAAATGTGACGAGTGTGCTCACTTTTGTGAGATACTGTAGATCAGGGGGCCGGATGCATGGATAATGGGGGTGACACCCATGTGCCCCTAATGGACAAGCCGCCAATGTATATGATCATGTTTGTTGGTATGTTAATTATTATTTGAGATAATGTTAGATTAAAGGGTGTATTATTTGCATTTGGTAATTTGACTTTCTGTTATTTTATTTTATGTTGTATTTTAATTGTAAGGATGGTTTTATTTGTAGTATCGTTTCAGTTTGTTTTATTTGGTGCTAATGGTTGTTACTGGTAATTTTGTTGTGTTTTTGTATCTTGTTCTGTTCATTGTTGTGATCTTGTATTTCCCTTGGGATTATTAAAGTATTCTGCCATGCTATTGATTTATCATGGCATTGGCCTTGGAACTATGCAGGCACCATCAAATGGGAGGCCAATCAGCCACAGTTCAAGGAACCCCTAGCAACCTTTGGGGAAACCCTAATTGAGAATGGCTATTTTAGAATACTAGAACAGTGCCTGCATCTGGTTGGATGCAGGCACTGCTTAGCTGACACCCCATTCCTCCCATTTTCCAATGGAACGAAGTCAAGGAGAATGGTGCAATCAGGGCCACCCGCTAATCGAATTTTAGCTAGTTCATTAGAGACTGTCTGAAATTTGCTCAGTGTATGGCCAACTATAGTAATATTAAGACCCTTTTCAGTTTAATACTTTCAGTCACTGACTCAGACAAAGTGCACAGGCTAGCACAGTGGTCATCAACCTGTCCTCAGGGCCCACTAACAGGCCAGGTTTTATGTATTACCTTGGGGAGATGCAGACTAGAATACTGCAATTACTAAACAGGAAATGATGTCACATGTGATGTATTTCAGTTATCTTGCAAACCTGGCCTGTTAGTGGGCCCTGAGGACAGGGTTGATGACCACTGGGTTAGGAGATCTGGCTTTGCTTTGACTTTTCGGATCTGTGTGCTTATTCCTTGTTATCTACTTTTTCAGATGGGGGTTGTTCCCATGTTTTTCCCAGGAATGGCTTTTAAAGGTGAGTGATGTACTGACTTAGCTGCTCACTGATTTATTTTACCAGTTGCTTCCAGTTGCTAATTCATCATAAATGTCAGCAAAGCTCTCCATAATATTTTCAGTAGATGCTTTTTTCACTGGTCTAGCAATACAATATGGTGTCCTAGGGATTTATAAAAATGCGCCACATTCATAACACCAGTTTTGTCCGCAGTCAAGTGTCAGCTTCAGTTGACAGATGTCTAATATAAAAAAATAAAAATGGAAAAATAAGGTGACAGTGAAAACTGAACAGGACTGCCGGAATCAGGTGTAGTACCTGGAGTCACATCTAATTTAAAAAACTGGATTTATGATCAGAGGTGATGGTAATGACTAACAAAGTTAGGTAGACTCATTCAGCAACAATGTCAAGTCTCATCTGAAATGACAACTTATTAGTTCTTATTGTCATTTGTCACTGTCAGTCTAGACCCAGGTGTCGGCATCAGTCACGGATCTCACTCAAACAACACTGATGTCTGACTGGGAAGTATGATGATCGACTGAAACAGAGAATGAGACAATGTGCAAATAAAACCTTCACAGATCATCAGGCTAGAAGTAATGAGGATCTTACATTATCAGATTTTTGTATTAAAAAAAGGAAATTGTAATACTTTTTTTACATTGAACAAGCAAGGTCTTTATTGAAAAGTTTGCATATAAAAGGCAAAAATAAAGTGAAAAAAACAAAAAAAAAGCCAATTATAACCAGAGTGTGACTTACAATATTACTCAGTATTCCAGGCCCCTTCTGGAGTCATTTGGACATTAGCAGAGCAGACAAGTACAAAACAGACTACATGCATTGAAATGCTACACCAAGGTTCTTTACATGTGTCTAGCAAAGTAGTAATGGCGGGAGGTGGTAAACAGGATAGTGCAGACATCTAGATTGGAAGGCCCATTAATTGCAGGAGAGAAAAACATGTTTGGGCAGTGTAACATATACACTATATTGCCAAAATTATTGGGACGCCTATCTTTAAACGCACATGAACTTTAATGGCATCCTAGTCTTAGCCCTTGTACACGCGGTTGGAGAATCCGTTGGAGTGTGTCCTATCGGACCGTGTTGTCGGATAATCCGACTGTGTGTGGTATGCATCGGACTGATTCAGTCGGAATATCCGTCGGACCCAATTTTCCAACATGTTGGAAATATTTCCCGACCAACTGGGCCAATCGGACATACTCCGATCATGTGTAGAGAATTTTGATCGGACCATGTGCCACGCATGCTCAGATCAAATTCCTACATCAAAGCTATTGGCTACTAGCCTGAATGTAGTCCCATTGTAACGAAATTACGTCATCACATTCTGAAAGATCAGATTTTTCGCCAACTTTGTCCGACCGTGTGTATGCAACAGTTTCGGACAAGATCTGACGAACAAAATCCGACGGGTAAAATCCGACGGATTTGGTTGTGGAAATCTCTGACCATGTGTACAGGGGCTTAGTCCATAGGGTTCAATATTGCGTTGGCCCACATTTTGCAGCTACAGCAGCTTCAACTCTTCTGAGAAGGCTGTCCACAAGGTTTAGGAGTGTGTCTATGGGAATGTTTGACCATTCTATCAGAAGTGCATTTGTGAGGTCAGGTACTGATGTGGCTGGCTCAAGATCTCGGTTATAATTTATTCCAAAGGTGTTCTATCGGGTTGAGGTCAGGACTCTGTGCGGACCAGTCAAGTTCTTCCACCTAAACTCACTCATCCATGTCTTTATGGACCTTGCTTTGTGCACTGGTCGAAATCATTTGGTGGAGTTGGGATCATGGTTTGGGGTTGTTCTTCAGGTATTGGCCTTGGCCCTTCAGTTCCAGTGAAGGGAACTCTTAAGGCGTCAGCATACCAAGACATTTTGGACAAATCCATGCTCCCAACTTTGTGGGAACAGTTTGGGCATGGCTCCTTCCTGTTCCAACATGACTGCGCACCAGTGCACAAAGCAAGGTCCATAAAGACATGGATGAGCGGGTTTGGGGTGGAGGAACTTGACTGGCCTGCACAGATGCGCTTTTGGAAGAATGGTCAAACGTTCCCATAGAATACACTTCTAAACGGCAATAAACAAGACTGTGTACATGGTCACATAGGATAACATTGAAAAAAGCATCCAACTGCCTCTGAACGTACGTTTATCAGTGTCCCGTGTACATGGGGCCTTATTATAGTCCTCGGATGAGCAGAACATAAATGTGCGCACAATGTGCACAAGGTCAAAGAACTGCAATTTAAAAATAGTTGCTTCCCCAACCATCCTTTTGTTTTGTCCACAGAACGGCAATAATTATGAAGATGCTAATCTGGACTTTCTTTTTAACAAAAACAAATGTGTTACACAGATAAGCATGGCCGCTTTTTAGAATCCCTATCAGTCAATTTCATGCAGTAGAAGCTCAAAGGACCATTCCGCAGCATTTATGTACATTCATCACACGCTCAAGAACATAATCACAGCCGTCACCATGGTTACTGAAAGCATAAAAAAAACACACTTTATCCCCAATGTTAGAATTAAAGAATCTCTAACCTTTTGGATTTGGTTTTAGAACTGGATGGAATTGCATATCTGAATGCGTTTAATCCGATCTGCTCCCAGCATGGAACACACTTAGGAGAATTAGTTTGTAGGGAGGGGGGAAAATATGCTTTGTCTTTAATATTTCCTTTGCTGTTCTGCTTAGCCACTTTGCTTGGTTCATTTCTGGAGACATGGTTTATAGAGATGAGGCATTAATGTGGTTTAATAGGTATAAAGGTTTATTTATTTGTGGCATGCGATTTACCAGATAGAGCTGTACTTTCCCATTTCCTTTTATCTGTTGCTTTGTTTTCACTGGAACAAATATAAATGCAAAAAAAGGCATAAAAAGGAACTAAACACCAGAAGGTGCATGCTGGGTAGCCAGCAGCACTGTATCCCAGAAAGGAGTGAAGAGTAGGCTCCAGATGCCCACATTAAAGATGGAAGTGAGTATTTAAAAAAATACATTTATTACTAATACCATTATGTATTAGGATTAGTTGTGACCATCATGTTTTTTTTTTTTTTAAAAAAAGAAAAACAAGTTGAAACTCCGCTTTAACTGTTTTTCGAGACTGTTGATAGGTTTAGTTCCGCTTTGAAGTGGAAGTTCTCCATAGAATTACTCTATAAACACTGAACAGCCATATAACGTATGCACCTTGATAATTGCATAGCACCATGTTTGACTTCTGTCTGTGCTTTGGTTGTCCAGAAAACAGTATTGGAATCTTCCATGGGGTCGCTCAGCCCCCTTCATGCTACCTACATCTTTGACAGCCTTAGGGCGTAAAGGAGATGTTTCCATCTCAAGTAATGAGACATCACCAGAGGTGCATTACAAACATGTACACTAATTTATAGGTGCAATGTCACATCAGTCAAAAATGCCAAATTTTCAAGGTCCCTTCTTCAAGGCAACAGAGTGACAACTTGCAATGCAATGAAACATGTATATATACATAAGTGAACACACAAACCAAATACCCATCCCCAGTGATGTCATAGTGACATAATCTCGCCTAGAAAAACTCCTTGACGTTACACTCCAAAAAATTAAGTATATACAAAGAAATATTCCATATGAAAAACAAACAAGTGGAAAGGTTATTTCAAAACCCTGAAATGCCATGCAGGTGGCAAGGTAAAATGAGAATTCAGCGGTGACATCATTGTTGCCTAGAAACCCATGCGGCTCAATGCCCACCCATCAGTGGGAGCAGTACAGGGAATCCTGCCAACATGTTGCCAAGTTGGCACATGTAGAATACCAAAGACACATTTGCACCAAAGTCACAATGTCTATGACGTCTGCTAAAAATCGGTAACAGCTGCCACTCTTGAAAAACTCCAATGTGAGTGTCTCTCCCACAGAGAACATACGACATGCAATCAGTAGGGATCAAAAAGAGGAAAAGGTACCGAAAGTAAACAAAACCAAATAAAGTAAATACATATGTATTTTGGGCACCATAAACAAAATTAAAAAGTGGAAAAGGCTACACACAAGGTAAATGCTAATGATCTCAGTAAATATATTATGAACATCTCCATTTTATATTGTAACATAATGACAACACAGTCATGAGGCAGCATGAATGACATGATATAGCATATTATAGTAGAACAATCAGAAATAAACATGCCCAAATGAAAACCATCCACAAATAAAAAACCCTACCAGAGACTACAGAAAGAATAAAGTGGGCACAACAATTTGTGCCCCCTTTCTTGGGATTGCGGCCATCGCAGCCCATTTTTTCCTTTAATTGTGTATAACAACATTTGTTTTTATGTAGATGCAAATCAGTACACCGTGTCTTTAAATATGCAGATAAGGTATCCAATTTGACCCAAGCGTGATTCTTGGAAGTTTCCGGAAAAGTTGGGAAGCGCTGTATAAGGGCTCAGGGCTACAGGATTGGGGAATTTCCTGCAGTTGGCCAAAAATAGCACCAAAAAAGCTTCACACCCTGTCACGAGTGCCGTATGTGGTTGGGTCACCCTGGATTTCTATAAGGGGATGTTTTGTTATTCAATGTTAATCTGTGGATAACGTTGCTTGAGCTCTGATAACTGAGCAAATGTTTTGGACTTATTGTTCTATCAATTAAAGTTGTAATAAAATACCGGTTGTTGTTTGGATATTATATGTAAACCAATAAAGTGCCGTGACCATTTCGTTCAAATTTTTTTATTTTATGTTAAAATAAATTACATGTACAGAATATAAAACAAATTATGTGATACCAGAAATAAAAAGTAGACATATTGAAGTACGGATGATACAAAGCAAAGAAGAATTTCAAGATATTCTCGTGGGAATGACAATAAATGGCCTTTATATATTTTAGAATTTGAAAACATTTTTATAGCTGAGTTTTAAATATTTTAATCCCAAGAAAATATAAATATGTCTAAAAGAAAATATATGATTTTAAAGTTTTGACCATAACTTCTATAGTATGTTTATAGTAAGTATTATATAGTAAGGGAAGAACATAAAAGTTATATAGGAGGGGAAGGGGAGGGAATAATTCTCCGGAGGAGGTTTTATATATCATCTAATGTTGTAATTCTATAAAAAATCTTAATCACCATAACAATAAAACTCGGTTGTCAATATTATCTGATGTATAATATTTAATCCAGGGTTTCCATATGATATCAAACTTTGTCATCTGGTTTTTATCTATAGCGTCCATTTTAGCATGGATGAAAGATTGATTCATTCTACGTTTGGTTTCTGCAATATTCACCACATCTGTTTTCCACGCATGCCGTGACCATTTCTTGCCAAGAATGGTCTTATGTTTTATTTATTGGCCTGCAATCCCATAGATGTGGAAATGCTGGCTAGCGGTCATTGAGAAAACATGAAAATGAGAAGGCAATGTTGAGGCTTCTCAGATAGGTGGTGTCTAAAGTGTACACCCAAAATGCTTCACGTCTGAGTAAACAGTTATCCCAGTTGCCACCCCATGTAGTTTTCATTTCAATCACCGTCGCTCGGACTTTATGGACTTGGTGATTATGCATTGACTTTTTTGGGGTTTTAAACTTGACCCAAGACCTAAGACCTGAAGACCTGAAGCACACCATTCCGTGCCTAGATCTCAGGCTCAATGTGATGATTTATTTACTCTGGGATATCCCTTCTTCTTTATGTGGATCTGAAGCTTTCTCTATATTCAAATCAGTTGGGAAGCTTCCAATAACCTTCACTCTCAGATAAAGTCTTCACAAGCCTCCCACACATAAGAGCGTAAGGTCTCCTCAGGTTCCCATGAATGGAGAGGACAGGCACAGGAGTCAAGGAGAGCTATGGCCCACAGTAATGTAGAAATATTTGGTTATCATTTTTCCCACAGCAAAAGATGAAAAGCCTCAGTGCACTTACACATATAACACCACGTGCTCCACCTAGGATACTTTCCAATCTTCCAACCTACTATTCATTTGGCATCTTTTTCCAAAATGTAAGATTTTCCCCTACAGTCATGTCAGTTATTGTACCAGCTCTGTCTAGCAATAAAATTACATTCTGTAGAAGTTACCAGCCTTTCACATCCGCTAGACAATATTGGAATAATGGTTTAGCAAGTGCATCTAATTTAATGTGTATCCTGAAAGGCAATCAGGAATACAACAAGATGGATTTAAAAGCTCTGAGTACAGCCTGTTCTGTGAGACTCACGTCAAGAGAAATTGCTAGCACATCCATAGCGTGTACAAGGAAATGCAGTTAGTATTGCAATCAATGGTAAGAGTTTGCCCAGGAAATAATGGAAGCAGATATCTACAAACAGCTGGGATGTCATGTCAGAAGGTACCAAAATTAACCCACACATTCCTGTCATCACTACAGTCAGAATATTTCAGTCTTGTTTCCGGTCCTACGTTCCTTACAAAGGACTCAGCAGACTGCTGCAGTGTCACATTATATTTTAATCACCTGCTGAGTTATAAAATTGATTGGGCTGTCATTGATTAAATCTGAAATCAGAGCTGTATACTCACAGCCTGCTCCCCATACCCTGTTTTGTTCTAGAACCTGTACAGTTCATTGAGTAGAAAAAAGCACAAACGACTTAAAGAAAAATCTGACCTCTAAAGCAAACGTGTAAGCCCTTGTACACACGGTCGGAGATTCCGACGGAATGTGTCCGATCGGACCGTATTGACGGATATTCAAACTGTGTGTGGGCTACATCGGACTGTTTCCGTGGGAGTATCCGACGTACCAAGTTTCCCAACTTGTTGGTAAAATTTTCCGACAAAATGCTCCGATCGGACATACTTCGATCATGTGTAGAGAATTCCAATCGGACAAAGTGCCACGCATGCTCAGATCAAATTCCTACACCAAAGCTATTGGCTACTAGCGTGAACGTAGTCCCGTCGTAACTAAATAACATCATCACGTCAGATTTTCCGACAACTTTGTCCGACCGTGTGTATGCAACAGTTTCAGACAAAATCCGTCGGACAAAATCTGACGGATTTGGTTGTCGGAATCTCCGACCGTGTGTACAAGGGCTAAGAAGTACCATTGTGTAAAACTAGCTTATATGGAATTTATATAGCACCAACAATATGCCCAACCCTTTATGAATTAAAGGAAAGACAGTACAGTTACAATACAACTCAAGACAAGAGGGTTAGGAGGGCCCATCTCGTGAGAGCTTACAATCTAAAAGGAAAGGGCAAAGCTTAGAAAAGGTAGCAACTGTGTGGGGATGAGTTGTCGAGAAAGCAAACTGTCAGTTGATGGCTAGAGGCGATAGACTTGATATTATGAGTTTTCAAGGATCGCCTAAAGACATACAGAACAGGAGATAACCAAACAGGTTGGAGTAGAGAATTCCAGAGGATGAAAGAGGCTCTGGAGAAATCCTGTACATGAGCTTGAGAGGAGTTGACAAAGGAACCAAAAAGAGTAAGAGGCCTCTGTAGGGGAAAAGAGGATGATTTGGGTGACAAATTGAGATGAGGTTAGTGATGTAGCTCAGGCCAGAGTTGTGGATGGCTTACTATGATGATGTTGATAGGATAATAAATTGTATTATTTGGGTGAGCGGAAGCCAGTGGAGGAATTGGCAGAGCGGGGCGGCAGATACTAATGTGTCCTTAAGGTGGAGTAGTCTGGCAGAAGCATTCATGATAAACTGAAGGGGGGATAGGCTGTGTAGGGGAAGGCCAATTAGAAGAAGTTGCAATAGTCAAGGCAAAAGATAACAAGTGGGCAAATTAGTAGCTTTGGGTTGCCACTGGTTATTTGTTATGTTATCTGTCAACATTAGGCAATATCAACTCCTGCAGACAATTAGCTATGCTCAAAAACTGCTTTAAGTGATCAGTTAAGTGGCACCCACAATGAACTGTAGGATGCATATGAATTCTTGATTTTCTTAAAGGTAAACATTTGCATAGGGCTGTGGTTGGGGAATCCCAGGGTGACGCAGATGAAGTATATAGCTTCAGCCCTATAAAACACCTACTTACAGAATATATTTGCCAAAGGAGACTCTATGACCTTGCCCATACATGAAGGTGAAGGTGTGTATAATTAGAAAAGGGCTGCGGGGGGGGGGAGTAACATGGTCTCTGGGGCTCTACGATTAAAGCCTCTTTTACATAATCCCAATATACTGTAGGTGCTTTATAAAGGTACAACTATATTTTGCATTTTTAGATTTAAAATTTAGCAGTATACTCCATAATAGTGATGGCCGAACGGTTCGCCCGGCGGTCGTTTCGCGGCGAATTTCCGACTTTCGCCGTCCGCGGGTTCGAACGCCTTTTTCCGTCGTTCGCCCCGGCGGACTTACGTGTTTAATGTATACAAGAACTTTAACCTTTCGTGACACGTTTATCATGTGTTACAGGACAACCAATTGAGACATGACAGCTCATGGACACTTGGACATTCCCCCTAACCTATAAATACACCCGATCCGGTGGCCATTTTACATTCTTTCTTCTGTCACTGTAGGGAAAGGATCCTGTGTGGAGTAGGGACAGAGAAAACGCTAGCTATTTGGTACACAAAAGTTCTTTTCAGGACTGGTATAGGTGTTAGGTCAGCAGCCTGAGTTTCTTTTGTCAGTTTAGATAAAGGGACAGAGCGCTGTATGCTGCTATTTTAGGGACAGCTCAGCCAGATTAGTCTTTCTTCATCATCATCATCATCATCATCATTAGCTGTTACTATCAGGTCCACAAAAGAGCTGTTCCAGCTAATCGTTCCAGCCTACTCTTTTTTGCCAATTTGTATAGGGACAGGCAGGAAGCAGTGTGTCAGGCAGTGAGGATAATTTTAAAGACTTGCTGTTACTATTAGTTCCACAAAGGTTCTTTTCAGGACTGGTATCAGTGGTACGGTAATAGGCTTGTACACGTATAATATTCTTTCTTCCAAATATAGAAAGAATATTATACTTGACTGCTGCCCTTCTGCTGCAGTCTGCTAAACATTCACAACTCACTTGTTCCACAAAGCTCTTTATCAGGACTGGTAACTTGGTCTGTCTAGGGTGCTACGGTACATAGGCTTGGGTGCGGTACAGTCTGCTGTTCTGTAAGGACCGCTATCGGTCCACAATAGATAGGGTTGCCGTGCACTACTGCTGACCGCTGCCCTATACTGCAGCAGTCCTTCAGCGGTATAGGGACTGACGCACAGTCTGCTAAACACTAATACACAACCTGCTTGGTCCACAAAAGTTCTTATAAGGACTGGTAACTTGGTATAGGGTGCTACGGTACATAGGCCTGAGTGCGTTACAGTCTGCTGTTCTGTAAGGACCGCTATCGGTCCACAATACATAGGGTTGCCGTGCACTACTGCTGACCGCTGCCCTATACTGCAGCAGTCCTTCATTGGTATAGGGACTGACGTACAGTCTGCTAATCACTAACACACAACCTGCTTGGTCCACAAAAGTTCTTATAAGGACTGGTAACTTGGTATAGGGTGCTACGGTACATAGGCCTGAGTGCAGTACAGTCTGCTGTTCTGTAAGGACCGCTATCGGTCCACAATACATAGGGTTGCCGTGCACTACTGCTGACCGCTGCCCTATACTGCAGCAGTCCTTCAGCGGTATAGGGACTGACGCACAGTCTGCTAAACACTAATACACAACCTGCTTGGTCCACAAAAGTTCTTATAAGGACTGGTAACTTGGTATAGGGTGCTACGGTACATAGGCCTGAGTGCAGTACAGTCTGCTGTTCTGTAAGGACCGCTATCGGTCCACAATACATAGGGTTGCCGTGCACTACTGCTGACCGCTGCCCTATACTGCAGCAGTCCTTCATTGGTATAGGGACTGACGTACAGTCTGCTAATCACTAACACACAACCTGCTTGGTCCACAAAAGTTCTTATAAGGACTGGTAACTTGGTATAGGGTGCTACGGTACATAGGCCTGAGTGCGTTACAGTCTGCTGTTCTGTAAGGACCGCTATCGGTCCACAATACATAGGGTTGCCGTGCACTACTGCTGACCGCTGCCCTATACTGCAGCAGTCCTTCATTGGTATAGGGACTGACGTACAGTCTGCTAATCACTAACACACAACCTGCTTGGTCCACAAAAGTTCTTATAAGGACTGGTAACTTGGTATAGGGTGCTACGGTACATAGGCCTGAGTGCGTTACAGTCTGCTGTTCTGTAAGGACCGCTATCGGTCCACAATACATAGGGTTGCCGTGCACTACTGCTGACCGCTGCCCTATACTGCAGCAGTCCTTCAGCGGTATAGGGACTGACGCACAGTCTGCTAAACACTAACACACAACCTGCTTGGTCCACAAAAGTTCTTATAAGGACTGGTAACTTGGTATAGGGTGCTACGGTACATAGGCCTGAGTGCGTTACAGTCTGCTGTTCTGTAAGGACCGCTATCGGTCCACAATACATAGGGTTGCCGTGCACTACTGCTGACCGCTGCCCTATACTGCAGCAGTCCTTCATTGGTATAGGGACTGACGTACAGTCTGCTAATCACTAACACACAACCTGCTTGGTCCACAAAAGTTCTTATAAGGACTGGTAACTTGGTATAGGGTGCTACGGTACATAGGCCTGAGTGCGTTACAGTCTGCTGTTCTGTAAGGACCGCTATCGGTCCACAATACATAGGGTTGCCGTGCACTACTGCTGACCGCTGCCCTATACTGCAGCAGTCCTTCAGCGGTATAGGGACTGACGCACAGTCTGCTAAACACTAACACACAACCTGCTTGGTCCACAAAAGTTCTTATAAGGACTGGTAACTTGGTATAGGGTGCTACGGTACATAGGCCTGAGTGCAGTACAGTCTGCTGTTCTGTAAGGACCGCTATCGGTCCACAATACATAGGGTTGCCGTGCACTACTGCTGACCGCTGCCCTATACTGCAGCAGTCCTTCATTGGTATAGGGACTGACGTACAGTCTGCTAATCACTAACACACAACCTGCTTGGTCCACAAAAGTTTTTATAAGGACTGGTAACTTGGTATAGGGTGCTACGGTACATAGGCCTGAGTGCAGTACAGTCTGCTGTTCTGTAAGGACCGCTATCGGTCCACAATACATAGGGTTGCCGTGCACTACTGCTGACCGCTGCCCTATACTGCAGCAGTCCTTCATTGGTATAGGGACTGACGTACAGTCTGCTAATCACTAACACACAACCTGCTTGGTCCACAAAAGTTCTTATAAGGACTGGTAACTTGGTATAGGGTGCTACGGTACATAGGCCTGAGTGCAGTACAGTCTGCTGTTCTGTAAGGACCGCTATCGGTCCACAATACATAGGGTTGACGTGCACTACTGCTGACCGCTGCCCTATACTGCAGCAGTCCTTCAGCGGTATAGGGACTAAGAGTTTTGTCACAGGGTGATTTAAAAAATGACAGGCAGAGGAAGAGGCAGGCCCTTCCGCAGGGGTGGTAGGGGTAGGGCAGGAGCAACAGCCTTGAGCCAAAGTGGGAAGTTGCAGAAGGTGCGTTCAATTACTTTAAAGGACGCACCAGACTTGGTTGAGTGGCTCACTCAGCCTTATTCTTCTGCACCCTCCTCATCCTCTCGATCTGCACCCTCTTCTTCACTCTCTGCTATGTGCACCCCCAAAGACACTACCACCAACAACACCACCACCACCACATACCTTCCGCTTGAGTGCAAATGGGGGCCTTCATGCTCCAGTGTTTTAATAGGGACCCCCGTATAAAAAGCATGAGGGTCAAGGACCAGTACTGGGTGGCAACGTACTTAGATCCCCGGTACAAACACAAAATGGCGGAAATGTTACCGCCGTCGCAGAGGGCTGTCAGAATGCAGCACTTCCAGGCCTTGCTTCGAGAAATGCTGCATTCTGCTTTTGCGTGCGCTGGCAGAGGAGCAATTCCCACTCCCAGAGAAGGATTTGCGGGTACCAATCCAACAGCGCCTGCAAGAAGAGGCCGGTTTGAAGATGTGTTGGTGACTTCGGATATGAGGTCATTCTTTCAGCCGACCCATCGACAGGTGTCATCCGGATCCAGCATCAGGGAACGCCTAGACCGTCAGGTGTCCGACTACATTGGGTTAACGGCCGATGTGGACGCTCTGAGGAGTGATGAACCCCTAGACTACTGGGTGGGCAGGCTTGACCTCTGGCCAGAGCTTGCCCAATTTGCAATCGAACTGTTGGCTTGCCCCTCATCCAGTGTCCTGTCCGAAAGGACGTTCAGCGCAGCAGGGGGGATTGTGACCGATAAGCGTACTCGCCTAGCTCACGACAGTGTTAACTACCTCACATTTCTAAAAATGAATGAGGCATGGATCTCGGAGGAATTCAACACATGTGATCAGTAGACCATGTATATGTCTATAAACAATTTTTGGAATCAAGCACACAGACCTTCTTAATTCATTTGGCTCACTTCCCTGACCCAAAAAAGCACACCGTACTATATGCCCCTACCCTCCTCTTTGAAGAGGTTGAGCGGTGTCATATTTCTACTGGGGCTGCTTATTATGAGGGGTTCCCACCATCCCTGTGCTGTGCTGACTTCCTCCTGGGTGTTCTTATTATGAGGGGCTCCCACCATCCCTGTGCTGTGCTGACTTCCTCCTGGGGGTTCTTATTATGAGGGGCTCCCACCATCCCTGTGCTGTGCTGACTTCCTCCTGGGGGTTCTTATTATGAGGGGATCACACCATCCCTGTGCTGTGCTGACTTCCTCCTGGGGCTGCTTACGGTGCTGCTGTCAGCGCTGTATGTCACGGAGCTGCTGTCAGCGCTGTATGTCACGGAGCTGCTGTCAGCGCTGTATGTCACGGAGCTGCTGTCAGCGCTGTATGTCACGGAGCTGCTGTCAGCGCTGTATGTCACGGAGCTGCTGTCAGCGCTGTATGTCACGGAGCTGCTGTCAGCGCTGTATGTCACGGAGCTGCTGTCAGCGCTGTATGTCACGGAGCTGCTGTCAGCGCTGTATGTCACGGAGCTGCTGTCAGCGCTGTATGTCACGGTGCTGCTGTCAGCGCTGTATGTCACGGAGCTGCTGTCAGCGCTGTATGTCACGGAGCTGCTGTCAGTGCTGTATGTCACGGAGCTGCTGTCAGCGCTGTATGTCACGGAGCTGCTGTCAGCGCTGTATGTCACGGAGCTGCTGTCAGCGCTGTATGTCACGGTGCTGCTGTCAGCGCTGTATGTCACGGAGCTGCTGTCAGCGCTGTATGTCACGGAGCTGCTGTCAGTGCTGTATGTCACGGAGCTGCTGTCAGCGCTGTATGTCACGGAGCTGCTGTCAGCGCTGTATGTCACGGAGCTGCTGTCAGCGCTGTATGTCACGGTGCTGCTGTCAGCGCTGTATGTCACGGAGCTGCTGTCAGCGCTGTATGTCACGGAGCTGCTGTCAGCGCTGTATGTCACGGAGCTGCTGTCAGCGCTGTATGTCACGGAGCTGCTGTCAGCGCTGTATGTCACGGAGCTGCTGTCAGCGCTGTATGTCACGGAGCTGCTGTCAGCGCTGTATGTCACGGTGCTGCTGTCAGCGCTGTATGTCACGGAGCTGCTGTCAGCGCTGTATGTCACGGAGCTGCTGTCAGCGCTGTATGTCACGGAGCTGCTGTCAGCGCTGTATGTCACGGAGCTGCTGTCAGCGCTGTATGTCACGGAGCTGCTGTCAGCGCTGTATGTCACGGTGCTGATGTCAGTGCTCTGTATTACGGTGCTGCTGTCAGTGCTCTGTATCTCCTGCACCCTCTTGTTTGCCTACCCTGGTCCCTGACCTTCCCTCTCCTCCATTGCCTTCATTAGCTCCATAGTCCTGAATTGTCAGAACAATTTCCCAAATAAAAAAAAAATGCTTGTAGTTATCGATCCCAAATTCACCTCATACATGTATTATGCTATTGTCCAGGTGGTGGGACTACGTGCTACCCCCTAATAATTACCCCGTGGCCGCAAATTCGACCTAAAGGTTTGCGAAATTCGCCTCCCATTGAAGTCAATGGAGCCCGCGGCGAACGGTCGTTTTCGCGAACGTTTGTGTCCGTTCGCGTTTCGCGTTCGCGAAACGTCCCGTCGGAAGTTCGTCCATCACTACTCCATAATATATGGTTTCAATAATTAATCAGGGTCCTCAGTAACACTGTGCAATACTAAATAGATTGACAGTATAAGCCATATTATATTCTAACGGACATTAAACCACATGTATTAAGACCTAAAGACAATTCCAACTGACAATGGCATGTTTGCTGACTGACATGGAATAAGGAGGCTAAACTATCACTCATAGGTGTGCACAGCCTACTGTATTAGGGTGTGCACCCCAAAGCTCAGACACACGTGTGTGTATATACACGCACATAAACACACCCTTATAAATGTAAAAAAAACATTTTAAAATGTATTAAAACATGGACAGTGCCAGAAAGCCTGTGGACTTTGTCAGTAGGGCAGGGGGTGGTGTCATCAGAGCGGAGATTGGTGTCAGTAAGGCAGTGGATGGTGTCAGTTGTTTTTACATTTTTTGTTTACAATTTTTTTTTAGGAGCCCTACTTAGGGGGAAAGGGGGGAGGGGTCAGAGTTTTCCCAGTACCTTTCTCCGCAGCCTCAGCTGCCCTGCACAGTGAATGAATAGGGGGTGCTCTGTGCTGAGCGGCTTCCTGTTCATTCACAAACTGAAGTATAGTAAACGCAGTTTGCTATACTTCAGTTATGAATAAACGCAGCACCAATCACTCACTGTGTTCATTCAGACAACGGGGGCCTGGGCAGCAGGGGGAATCTGGACCAGGCACGTCCGACACACCCCCTGTGCACACCAATGCTGTCACCTAAAGTGGTTGTAAAGGTATTTTTTTTTTTACCTTAATAGATTCTATGCATTAAGGTAAAATAACCTTCTTTGTGCAGCTAAACCCCCAGCTCCACCTTATATTTACCAGAACCCCATGTCGACCAGCGCTGTGCTTGAGAGCAGCATCTCTCCTTGCTTTCTCTCTACTCACCAGACAAATAGGGAACAGTGGGAGCCATTGGATCATGCAGCTGTCAATCAAATCCTATGATGAGGGAGCAGGGGACAGGGC
This sequence comes from Lithobates pipiens, assembly GCF_037356315.1. Taxonomy (NCBI): domain Eukaryota; kingdom Metazoa; phylum Chordata; class Amphibia; order Anura; family Ranidae; genus Lithobates; species Lithobates pipiens. The sequence continues at coordinate 13,832,378 of NW_027507787.1, read as the reverse complement.
AGACCCACAGTGTCTGTGTCTATGGACACAGGCAACGCCGCTTGGGATCAAGCCTGCAGGTCATGGTGGCAACTTGAGATGAGGAGGAGCCAGGAGAGGTGGCAAGGGACCAGAGAAAAGCAGGATCGGGAGTGCTCTTTGCAAAACGATTGCATGAAACAGGTAAGTATAACATGTTTATTATTTAAAAAATACATTTACAATCACTTTAAGAACTAGAACGAGAAGAGAAAATCTCCTTCACATTCAGGACAATAACACAAAGTCACTTATTAGCCCAACTCCAACCCACTTAAACTTTACATTGCTACGCTCTCCCACCTCAATAGCAGCTGTTGCAAATACCTAGTGCTTCCAGATATAGGAGAGTATACAACCTTCTTCCAGGATGCAGTGCCCAGACCTAAGTGGCAAATTGGCAACCTGAATACTTTCACCCTGAAAGCAGGACAGCATCATCAACTATGTGTAAGCTACAACACTATATATAATAAAGCTTTCTTGAGTACTCCAGTTTTCTCTCACTCTTCAAAGACATGTTGGTAGGTTAAGTGGTCCCTGTCTAAATGATCCCTAGAATGTTTGTGCATGTGATCTAGGGATATTAGACTGTAAGCTCCTTGATAGCAGGGACTGATGTGAATGTAAAGTACAGCGCTGTCAAATTATTTGGAGCTACATAAAAATACCCATAATCATGGGCGTCCGCAGATAGGGGTAAGGGGGGTCAACTGCCCCCCCCTGGCAGTGTTCCCAACCATCCGTGTATTTAGGGGCAGCCCCTAAAAACGGGGCTATTTTTCCATGCCTGTGAAAACCAGTGAATAAAAAAATCTGACGGTCCCGGCTTGGAACTGCACATGTGCAGTTCCGAAGCATGCCGAGAGTCTCCGATGCATCCCGATGATCTTTCTGACACTGCTGCGCCTGCTACTAGTCTTGTTCCCTCCCCCCTTCCTTCCACAGCGCGCCTTATTTGATTTCTGCACAGGAGATGCTGGAAGGAGGAGGGGAGGAGTCAGCCTCCAGTGGAGCCGGACGGACTGTCTTCAGCCTAGCAGAGGAGGGTAAGCAATGATTAGTTAAATGTCTCTCATTGCCTTGTCTTAGTGGGCAGGAGGAGGGGGGCAGAGAATGGGCTGTGTAGCAGGCTTGTTGTGTACAGTCAGTACATCGTTTTTTTGTGTGTCAGATCTGCATCGCTGTTTGCTTCTAAACTGACTAGGGGGGAAGTTTTCTGAGATCTCCCATCTAACCATTGCCTGCAGTGCTCACCAGTCCAGTCCAGGCACAGCCTCCTGAGTCCTCTCCAGAGTTACCACCTCATATGTCTGGGGCACTACAAATCCCAGCATGTCATGAGAGGGGAGGCAGCAGCAATATGATTTGGCTGATTTTCTGATGAAAAGTGCTGCTGTATATTGTGTCTGTATAGTTTGTGTGTACTGTTTGCTCATAATATAATTGATTATGTATTGTGCTTGATGGTCTTGAGGTGTTCATTCATATATTTTTATCTGAATAAGTAGTAGTGAGCACATTTTGGTCTCCTGTATCATGTCCGACTCTCCTACCGTCTCCTGTAGCATATCCGCGGCCCCTGACCGTCTCCTCTAGCATATCCGCGGCCCCTGACCGTCTCCTCTAGCATATCCGCGGCCCCTGACCGTCTCCTCTAGCATATCCGCGGCCCCTGACCGTCTCCTCTAGCATATCCGCGGCCCCTGACCGTCTCCTCTAGCATATCCGTGGCCCCTGACTGTCTCCTCTAGCATATCCGCGGCCCCTGACCATCTCCTCTAGCATATCCGCGGCCCCTGACCGTCTCCTCTAGCATATCCGCGGCCCCTGACCGTCTCCTCTAGCATATCCGTGGCCCCTGCCCTCTCCTCTAGCATATCCGCGGCCACTGACCGTCTCCTCTAGCATATCCGCGGCCCCTGACCGTCTCCTCTAGCATATCCGCGGCCCCTGACCGTCTCCTCTAGCATATCCGCGGCCCCTGACCGTATCCTCTAGCATATCCGCGGCCTCTGACCGTCTCCTCTAGCATATCCGCTGCCCCTGACCGTCTCCTCTAGCATATCCGCGGCCCCTGACTGTCTCCTCTAGCATATCCGTGGCCCCTGACCGTCTCCTCTAGCATATCCGCGGCCCCTGACCGTCTCCTCTAGCATATCCGCGGCCCCTGACCGTATCCTCTAGCATATCCGCGGCCTCTGACCGTCTCCTGTAGCATATCCGTGGCCTTTGACCGTCTCCTGTAGGATAAAACCCAGAGCCACCAAGCTGGAGCCATTTGACTGAGCTTTGCATGATGCGCCTGAGAGGAGGTCAGTGACAGTGCCGCCAGGCCAAACTGAGGGGGAGCCACTGATGTAAGGGGGCACTGATATAAATATTAAGGTTTCCCCCCTATATTAGTAACCCCCCTTACTTTAGTGTATTCACTGTACGGAAGGTGGTCTCTAGTTACCAGAGTCCCCCCCCCCCCCCCCCCCCCCCACATCAGAGTTCCTGGCATTCCCCTTCACATCAGAGTTTGCAGGATTCCCCCTTACAGTGCAAGGGGGAACTCAATCTGCGTACTCTGATGCAGTTGGGATCTCTGATGTAAAGGGAACACAGTGGACTCTGATATAAGGTGGTCTCTGGTCACCAGAGCCCCCCTCTACATCAGAGTCCCCCCTTAGATCATGATTTGCAGCGTTCCCCTTTACGTAAGTTTCGTGCAGACTCTGATATATGGGGGAACTCTGTGCTAGCTGGGTTATAGTAACCTGACCTTCATGTCAATGCAGAAATATACGTTGTTTTACTTTTGTTAAACTTAAACATATTGCTAATAGAACTAGATATATGTTTATTGTTTAAATATTGATATTTGCACTGTTTGGCACTGAAAACTGTAATTTTAGGTACTTTTTTGCAGTGCCAGTAAAAAATTGGTGCCATTTGTAAATTGTTGGCATCCTGCCAGTAAATTTTGCCTCGGAGGGTTGGCAACTCTGCCCCCTGGAATCGGGGATCGGATCAGCACTGTTAAATTCAGCACAGTGGCGTCGCTATATGGGTCTGGGCAGCCCACACCCGGGTCCCACCTGCCAGTCAGGTGACACCATCAAGGTGCTGTCAAGCCCCCGATCAGTGTAGTGTGACTGCAGGCTCTTTTCCCTGCTCAGTCCAGCAGAGAACTCAGCGGTGCTGTGACAGGAGAAAGGCGAGCTGCGGGGTGTCAGGTTTCCCCCGCTCACCCCCTTTCTCCAGTTAAGGAGAAGAGACAGTAGCTCTCACTAGGTTCCCCACCCAGCTTCCTGCCCCCTCCGTTCCTTCCCCACTGGCCATAACTGAGGGCCAATCAAAGGAGACGAGGAGAGGACAGCATCATGGGACATGTAATCCCAAAGATTTGTTGCCCCATTTTCCTAGGGGGGGAGGCTACCACTTGATCAAGAGAGAGATTGTCTGGAAAAAAGCTGAGGGAGAGAGTGCTACCGGACAAAGAACGAGGAGTGTGCTTGGCAGAAGCCAGAGAGAGAGAGTCACCCTGCCCACGCCACCAGAGAAACACACTGTTCAGTGCCACCAGAGAGTGAGCCACGCTGCCCAGCTCCATCAGTGAGTGAGCCACGCTGCCCAGCTCCATCAGTGAGTGAGCCACGCTGCCCAGCTCCACCAGTGAGTGAGCCACGCTGCCCAGCTCCACCAGAGAGTGAGCCACGCTGCCCAGCTCCACCAGAGAGAGTGCCACACTACCAAGTGCCACCAGAGAGGGAGACACGCTGCCTAGTGCCATCAGAGAGAGAAAGGCAAAGACACTGGCAGGGTACAAACATGCTACACTACTGACCAGAGTCGCCCCAGGGAAACCCAGAGGGAGTTATCATCCGGCCAGAGGGATCACTGCTTTAGTCTCACTGGGTCTGGTAAGAGGGCCTGTCGGCCATTATCCATTACTTATCCTAGGGACTGGACTACGTCTGTAGTCTCTGACCATGATAATGTGATAATGACACTGTCAAAAAGGGGCTGCTCATGGGTAGCCCTAAGATGATGCCCCCCCCCTGAAAAAAGTTCTGCGGACGCCCATGCCCATAATAAATAAATAAAACTTGGACAGGGTTAGGACTGCTGAGTAATCAAGCAGTGGAAGAGTGCGAGGAAAGCGAGTATAAGTGGGTTGGGGGTAAGATTTAAAAATATACTGAGACTTTGCCCTAAATGGTCGGAGTGACGAACTATCTTTAAAAATAAGCACGCTGATAAATAAAGGAAAATGATGAATGGCAAATGTTGTTAGACAGGTATATATTGTGCTTTTTTCAATGAATAGAGGCTTCTTTATATACATGTCATTTAGACAATCCAGCATGCCAATATCAAATTATATAAGGCATCTACATTTATTTATTTAAACTATTTCTTTTAAAAGTATCAATGATCTTTTGTTCCTGCCACACCGTACAATATACTGAACGAATAAATATCATGCATGTCTGTTCAAATCATCCGTACAGCGACACTATGAAATAAAGCTATTTGCCAACTAAAAATAGCAGCCGAAAATGCCTGCCTGCTCAGCTAAGGGAAGTCTTGGAGCTTACAAGGAGAATTCTTAGAATGAAGCCTGGAGTGAAATTTCTTTTGGTTCCTTAGACACAGCTGAAAGTGCTGAAGTCATACAGTGGGCTCAGCTGGTATACTGCGCACAGACTGTAATTGGAAGTAAAGTATTTCAAATAATATCCATCTTCTATGCAAGGAAGGAGGGAAGTAGCTTGTTGCTTAAGATGACACATAATACATTGGGTGTTCAAAACCTATATGAGCTCCAGGTGCTAAGCTGAGGATGTAAACTGGAATGATAAATAAAACATGGCAGTCTTGGTACAAAAATTTACCAAAATAAATATTACATGATTAAATAGTTGGAAAGCCAAAAGGTTTTATAGAGGCGATTGCCTCTGGTGCTTCTAATCTGGATCTATAATTTAACCTATACATTTATGCAATCATCCATTAATGTCGTAATTGTTAGAAGTTACCAGTGTCTGTGAGATTCTGGTTTTCATGCTATCACTCAGCCTGAGGACCCCTTATTTTGTTATTCTTCTGATAGATCTAATTAGACAGCCCAGGATATAAAAAAAAATTATGATCTGTTTTTCTTGATTGCCTGGGCTGGGATTACAATAGGTCACAGTAGGCCTCATATTTTTTTTCTATCATTTCATATAAAGTTATCTACATTTTCTAAGACAGATTAGAACCAGTAAGCCCTTGTACACACGGTCGGAGATTCCGTCGGAATGTTTCCTATCGGACCATTTTGTCGGAATATTCCGACTGTGTGTGGTCTGCATCGGACTGTTTCCGTCGGACCAATTTTTCCAACTTGCCGGTAAAATTTTCAGACAAAATGTTCCTATCGGACATACTCTGATCATGTGTAGCCTACTCCGACGGACAAAGTGCCACACATGCTCAGATCAAATTCCTAGACCAAAGCTATTGGCTACTAGCCTGAACGTAGTCCCGTTGTAACGAAATAACATCATCAAGTTATGTACAATCGGATTTTCCGACAACTTAGTCCGACCGTGTGTATGCAACATCACTTCCGGACCTCTTCCGGAATTAATCCGTCGGAATTACTCAGACGGATTTGGTTGTCGGAATCTCCGACCGTGAGTACAAGGTCTTAGACAACAGAATGGTCTTGACCTTTTTACTCCAAAGAACCCCTTAAAAATATTTTCAGGTCTCATGGAAACCCTGCTAAAATTAGTTAATCAAGGGTCAGTGGAAAACATGCCCCCTTTACAATAGTGGTCATAATGCCACCCTAAAAGACACGTAAAAAGATCACTAGTGTCATTCTGCTGGTTCTGCCAAGTGCTATTTGGCCCAGAACTATCCAGGCACAATCAAATGAGAGCTCAATTAATCCCCACCAACCTCGGAAGGAACCTTAGAGTTCCACAGAACCCTGGTAGAGAATGCCTACCTATATAATAGAAGTGATCCTGGTAGATGGGTGCTGCTTAGAGCAAGGTGTCTGCTTACAGGGTCCAGTAATGAGAATCCAAAACTGGCAACAGCCTTAGCTGCTAACTAGCAAAAAACACATAAACAGCTAGTTGCTGGTCCTGTAACTCTGAAAGTTTATCAACCATAGTGCCTCTTATTGCCCAGAAACATCTGGTCACCAGACAAAACATGTAAAGGTATTGTTAACAGAAAGTAATGGGAAAATTATAATTTTATGGTTGTCACTGGAACAGGAGGAGAGGGAACATTTTCTGGTGGAAACACCACGCATAATGTGTGCTGTGGTGCCATTTTATTTTGAATGGCACTCCAACCCACCTTTATATTGCAGCTGTGCTTTAACATACCTGTGTTGCTATGGCTATTTTAGTGACTTTTTATAGTGAAATAAATGTATTAATACACATTAACCCAGAAGCTGGGCTTCCTCTACTCAAATGCTAATCAACTCATTTGACTGGTTCATGGAGGCTAGTAAAATAGGAAGTGATGTTGGCAGGAAATGGGAGGAGTCAAGAAAGGAGATAAGGCAGACAAGTGCTGGACACAAAGGAGAGGTGTTCTAGAAGAAGACTTGGGTGGAAGTAGGACAACAACTCCATGACACCAGGAAGAACGGAGTAGAAGGAAGGTCTGTGCCAAGGCCAAAGAAGGAACTTCACCTGGAGATGACACTAAATCTACACTATAAACCAAGCTAAGTAACCTTATAGTGTATCCCTATTGAATACATTGCAGTAATGTGCAGTGATTAATTTTAACTGATTCCTCCACATAAAATAAATATATTTAAGGCAGGGGACCAGTCAAGCAGCTAAAACATGGCAAAAATATATATAAGTGAATGTTTTATCCGTGAAAGGTTTGTACTTCTGCGTAGCCAATCTTTGGTTATACGATCTTCTTTCAAATAACGCAGACAGATCCTTGACCTCCACTGAAGAACAAACTGCTTCTTCAAAAACACCCTCAAGCTTGCTGATTGGAAAATGAAAGAATAGCAGCATACTGATGCGTCATCATTCTGAGCTGGCATTCTGGAGACATTGTATACAAATGCTCTAGCGTCTTTGAGTAATTAGAAAACGAAGTGAGGTGGTCTGCGTTCAATTGTGGGTGGAGGGATTTACAATCAGTGGTGGAGTGATTAAAAACAACTCTTTGAAAGTCTCTTTGATGTCACTTGAGGTGCTTTGGAAGACTTTAATTGTAGAAGATTTTGTAGAGACTACTATTACATTTAATTTGTTTATCCAGCACTATTAATGTTGAGAGTGTTCAATTGCTTCTATATGTGAACAATATTCTGCACTTCTTCCCTCTATCCAGTGGATGAGATGGAGCAAACACCTAAATTTATGTCGGGCCGCATGCCATTTAGATTACCTTCAGATTCAATATGCTGACCATACAAATAACCATACAACTGTTGATTACTATATAATTAGATAAATGATCATTTTTATATCAACAGATTAAAAGGAACCTGCAGTCTTGTGTAAAATCCAACTGAATTCAACTTTAAACTGCTCTATTACATGAAGCGTAAAGCCCCCGAAAAAGTAAATCGCTGCAGCAATACTGCAAGGGTTAACTCGCCCTTTTCATTGTGGGGATAAGAAGTCAGTTTTACTTACCAGATCCTCTGCTCCCTAATGCTCTGTCAGCGGATTGCCCCTCTGTGTAATGGAATTCCAGTACGGTGACTGGTGCATATATATGTGCATGAGCATAGCATCACTCATACAAATGAGCACAAGCGCATCGCTAATGGAAATGAGCATAGGCGTATGTGGGAGTGTGCCCAAAGTTTCTGGCGCCAGACGGGCTTTGCTCACCGTCAGTGCTTTCTGGTCTTCAGCTTTTCCTGTGTCTCGAGTGTATCCTGTATCTGATTTCCATTGATGACTGGGCTTGTTACTGACCTGATCCTGCCTGTACCTCTGCTCCCCCGTTCCTGACCCTGGCTTTGTTCCTGACAATGCTTCCACCTGCGCTTCTGTACCTTGTTGCCCACCTGCTGCTGACCTTGGCTACCCCTGTGACCTCACTCCTGCCACCGATTTGACTTCATACTACCTGTGAGTGTCTGCTTCAGCTGTACTTCATAACTGCTCCAGTCATCACAGTATGTTCCTGCCTAAAGCTTGCTGAGAGCTTCCGAAGCCATGCTTCCAGAACCTGTAGTACATGCATCCCTTTTGTCTCGGCTGATCCTGTGTGCTTCACATCTGCTCCTGGCCTGATGTCCTGCCTGACTTTGTAAGCCTGCATCTCATGCTGAAAATTCTGCTATCAACACCTGCTGGCATTTGTGTTCCTCCTGTCCCTCGGCACTATCTGTTTCACCTTCAGTGGGGCCTGGGCTGAAGATACAAGTGAAGCCAACCTCATTGATTCAGACTGCTATCAGGTATGTGAAACTCGGCATCCTCATGTCCAAACCAAGGCCCTGCACCTTGATGACATTAAAGAACTCTGAAGCACCGGGGGAGAGGAGGACCAGTCTAGCAGTTTGGAGGAACCTGCATGTGTAAAGGATAAGTTGGGCAAAACTACTATACTGGGTTTTCTTAGACATAAATGAGCAGTCAACCCCATCAGTGAGGGTGCAGCCCAGAGTTCAGCTTTAATTATAGAAAAAGTGCCAGGAAAGAATCCACCTCCTTTATATTTAGGCACAACATATAAATTGGGGGCTAATATTATTTTTTTCAAGTTCAGGGTTTTGCATCTCTGTGTAAGAAAACACAACTACAAAAAAATTCAACTATGAGCAAGCACCAAAGTTAGTAGGTGCAACACAACCAATGACCCTTTCAGGTAAGAGTGCCAGTATAGCAAATAAATACAGCAATTGAATGTGAATGATAATTATTGTGGGTTTACTTTACATTTAGTATTGATACCTTTTTAAACTGATGTGTTTTATATATTTTTAGCCATTTTTATAAAGAGTTTGATTTACTAATAAACAGAGTGCTCCAATAGAATGTAGAATGTAACAAAAGCACAGTGGCGGATGGTGTTTTTTTTTTTTTTTTGGAGGGGGCAAAAAACAACCACTTCCTGAGTGACCGGTGGAACCTCCCCTCCCGCATGCCCTCACTATCTCTTCTTACCCCCTTTGGGTGGCAGGGAGCGGCTCCTGTGTCTGCTCCTCCATCACGGTGGCTTCTGCCGTGCGTCTCCTCCCCTTCTCCTAGGCATCCAATAGGATCGCCTGTCCTTTAAGCAATCGAGTGATGGGTTTCAAGACCCACTTCCTGATTGGCCGGGAGGAGGATCAGTGTTACAATAGCAAATATTCGTTTGCTATTATAACACATCTGGGTGGGCTCTGTTTGCAGTGCTCTGCGCTCCAAGCCCACCCTATTTTGAAGCCTATTAGAGCCTCTAGCTCTAAGCAGGTGCTTCAAACCCCCCCCCCCATTGGAATCCATGCATCCAGCGTCCTGCAACGGGGAGGGGGCGGCAGTTGTGCGCCCTTAATGGACGGGCCGCCCCTACAAAATCAGTTAACTTTCAAACTTGCTCTCTCTGATTCAAATTTTGTAATGCAGTGTGAACATTACAAACAGGAAGGAGTGTGGATCAGTCATTCTTTCTTTGAGCTTGAAGGACTGAGCTCTGTTAACAACAGGATTTTTTCCTCAAAACTGCTAAAACAAATCTAACAAGCACATAAAAGGTACTGAGAATTCCACTAAAAATTAAAATCTGAGCTCACCCCATCTCAGAAACAACCATACATGCTGGCCTGGGAGAGGGATCTCAATTATGATAATGACTTGGAATCTTGGGAGAGGGATCTTAATTGTGAGGGTGACTTGGAATCTTGGTCATCCAAGCTCCCGCTGCCCCATTGTTTTCAATGTGAGGGGGTGCTTTAGGAGCGGTGAATACACCGCTCCTTTAGCACTGCAAAGATGCGGCTTGCAGGACTTTTTTGACCGTCCTGCAAGCACACCGCTCCAGTGTAAAAGCCCTCGGGGCTTTCAAATTGGAGTGAATTGAGCGGCTCTTTCAGGGTGCTTTGCAGGTGCTACTTTTAGCGCTATAGCGCCTGCAAGGTGCCTCCGTGTGAAAGTAGCCTAAAGTTTTGTTAGAACTTTTGTCTCTCTGTATTGGAACTTTGCTTTGTTTGCTTTTTTTGCAAATGACATTCTAGTGTCACTGTCTCAATCTTTACATTGTAAACAATAAAAATGTATTGAACGTAAAAATGTAAATCTGAAATACTCATATGGATTATTCCATATTTACTGGATTAAAAAAATAAATTTTATTTATTTATTTAATAAATATTACTATAACAGACAGATATATACACAAAAACGAATGTGCATTCCCTTTCCCTTTTTATTAAATTAGGTCTAAAATTGAAACCTGGTTTGTTCCTTGTATATCCAAATCCCATTAAGCATAAAAATGGATATAATATATTGGATTTAACATATTGCAAATCATTTTATTCTGAAATGTTATGTGGAATGTAACTCTGACAAGCACAACATTGATACATGCTAGGTGGCACAGTGGAGGCAGTAATTTTAATGCGATTGGATGACGACGAGGCCAGGTCATATAACAGCTCTTCAAGTCAGTAATGTATTTTTCCTAGTAGAAAATGCTCTGATCCCCAAAAATTGCAACTGATCTCCATATCTGATAGGATTGGACCTCTTCCTATTTACTTCCATACCAAGATACTGCTGCCATCAACAACTAAAGAATTAGTGATGTTTCCAATTTAAAAAAAAAGCAAATATGTAGACACGGAATGTACGCACAGGGCTAATGATAGTGGAACTACACTTTATCAGAGATCTTTCTGTAAAAAAAATGTATACATAAATCTTTGACTCAAAGTATTGGAGCAAGAAGGTTAGAATGACAGCCAATCAATTAACGGTTTGATCTACTAACCTTCTGGGTCCTCTCTGGTGATAGGTTTTCCTTTAATTAATACAAGCAAGATGTAAAGAGAGGAATTTATCAAAACTGGAGCAGCCACAATCTGGAGCAATTCAGCTTCTAGCTTCAGCTTGTTCAGTTAAGCTTCAAAAATGAAAGATCAAAGCTGATTGCAAAGGTGGACTGTCCACTAGGGGTTCCCGGGCTCTGCCCCTCTCTCCAGGCCACCCCTTATATGCAATGGATAGATTCATGCATGGTATGAATCTATCCATGGCTGCCACAGCCACCCCCTATTCATGTGTCCGTCCCCTTTCACGACACTGGCGGAAGAATTACAACGGCCAGGGTTTCTTTTAAGCACCTGAGTCAGAGGCTCTAATAGGCTTCAAAATAGGGTGGGCTCGGGACACAGAGAGTGCGACCGGAGCCCACCCAGGTGTGTTGCAACAGTGAATGAATATTCGCCTGATGAAGTCACGTGGGCATGGCGCTACGCGTTAGGACAGACAGGCACAGGACATGACGCCAGCGTGCGAACTCGCCACTCGAGGAGATTAGTTCTTTACACTGTTGTTCATGTGAGTACCACAGTTGTTCATTTTAATAAATAATTATCTGGTTTTACAATACTACACTATCTGCAAACCCTTTTCTCTTATATATCATACGGGTAAGCCCGGGAGGGACCCCCATGATACTCACTGGTTGCAAAAAAGTTCTGTTAATATATATATATCGTAGTGGGAACCATCCATCAGGAGAAAGATGCCCCCTAGAGGATTTTCGTTTTATGTTATCCACAAGAAGTTTACAGTGTGACCTACTATACTATCCAGGATCTTCACTGTTATCTTCATATGCTGTTACCTTACAGCTGTAAGGTGAGAGGCCACCTTGCACTGAGGTATCACTGCACAGAAGAGAAAAAGGCACTTATATTTATTTTTGCATTTTGCACAGGGTGTTAGAGGGAATCCAGCACTACAGTCACCCCTTTTCCCATTGCCAACCTATTTATTCAGGACATCTGTTACATTTGTTATTTGTGTGCACTATACCCTTTGGACTTCATCATTGTCAGTCTAGTCACATAGTACTTTATTTATGACTGTAGTTATTACGTCATTTGTTTATACACTGTTTGGATTTTCTTATGATATATGTACTGCTATTGGCTTTTACCACAACATTATTCACTTATTTGATCACTTTTGCACTCATTACTAACAGCGCAGCACCATTTACTTTGCATACAAACAGAATCCATGTTTCATTTTTGGAACTGCATGAGGCCTGGTTCACACCTAAGCATTTTTCAGTTATGCAGACACGCACTACAGTTCATTTAATATGGTTTCCTATTGGTACCACTCAAACCTGTGTGTTTTCCACTGGTGCGTTTTTTTGGAAAGGGTCAGGGACTTTTTTTTTTCTGCAGCATATTGCATTTTTGCATTGACTTCAATGGAAATGCATCAAAAACACAGTACTTGCATTTTTTATGTGTTCTGCTGCGTTTTCTATTTTTTCCCCCCCAGAGGATAACAGACACCCCCCAAAAAATGCATCAAAAATACATTAAGGGTCAGTTCCATGCAGTTCTGTTTTTTCTGCACCAATACAGTCAGTTTCCGGTCAGTTTCTGCACTGGAAACTGACCAAAAACTGACTGCATGATGTGAACTAGAGCCATTGGAATACATAAAAAACACTGTGCATGCATTTTTAATGCAGAAAAAAAGCACACGGAACTGAATGGAACTGCGTCTGGTGTGAACTGGCCCTAAAAAGCATATCAAAACCACATGTGAAAAAAAAGCAAAATGCCCTGGGAAAAGGCATTAACTGCAACCTACATAGATGTGAACCAGACCTAAAACAATAAAGGGAAACAGATTGGTTACTACTGGCAACAAAAGTTCCTAGTCCCCATAACAGAACGATTCAAACAAATCCAGCACCATTTTTAACTAGAGCAAGTTCGTAGACTAATGACAGTACTGTATATAATTCTCAAATAGATACCAGCTTCAGCAAGTGCTAAATTATTTTTATTAAATACGTCCACAAATGTTTATCTGTGGTTTACAGGGCTATCTATACGTCTCCAAAAAAATGCCAAGCGAAACACAAGCAAAATAGTGGAGAAATGTAATCCAACTCGTCCGCAGGGATATTTCTCTTTACTATCGGCCCTGTAAACATACCAGTGAGTACAACAAAGCACAGCCATTTAGCTTGTGACCAATAAATGTTCTTCTCATCATACGCAATTATCAAATATTAGCACAAAATGCTGACACGTTGTCACGGGCAAGCTTCCAGAGAGCCGCATGCCTTAAGAAAACACATACATCAACAGAAAATCAATATTTCCTAATTTAGCAGAGTGGCCACTTTATTCCAGATAAAGCTTCTGTTCCCTTGGAAAGAATTAACGGCCAGTGTCAGATGTGGTCAGTCCTCTGCAAGACGGGTAACGTTCACTTACCATATTGTTCAGGTTTTAAACCCACAGGGGATCAGAAAATTCAACGTTAACATAGCAGCCATCATCAACATAGCACCATAGAAAGTGATAGCGAGAAGAGACGGTTCACGGTCACTTACCTGGAAAGAGAAAAGGACAAAATTTGAGCTTGCTAATCGCAAAAGGCTAAGCTCTTTACCATGCTACTAATTAGTTTGGACACAAAGTAGGATCAAGGCCTGACGTGGCAAAAGGAAACAGGAGTGTTTAACCTTGGGGTGAGGGGGATATTTGATGGAGTGACACATTAGAGACGGGAAAGAATTCATTTATTGAACAGAAACATTCAGACTGTTTAAGGGATCGCACAACAGACGAGACAATGGGGCAGGTGATGGATATGTAAGCATCTCAGGTCTCGCTGTGGTTATCCCTTCAGGAAATATCGAATGATTGAAGCGAGATCTGTGGCAGCTTTCTCTCTTTGTAGGCCAGCCGGGTGCAGGTTGTTGTTGGGAGTCTGCCAGTGATCTCCTAGGCAACTGACATCTCAAAGGAGCCACAAATAGCAGCAAACCCCAGCGTGCTTACTGGTGTCGCGCACAATCCTATCCTGCCTGACAGCAAACATGCAAGTAATCTTCAAACATGCGTTGTGCAAACAAACGTAATCAAGCTTTCTTTTGACTAGCTGGAATTCACCACTTCGTCTGGGTTTGATACAGAATTTTATGGTGACTGCCACTGGTTAAGGCTAGGTTCACATCTATGCAGGTTGCGGTTGATGCATTTTACTGGCGCGCATTTTGCGCTTTTGAACATGTGTTTGTTGTGTGTTTTGCCGTTTTGTTTTTGCTAATAGGAAAACATGACAGTTCTGTTCATGTAGTGTGACTTTAAACTCTCTGGCACTCAAGTAGCATCAAAGTCACATCAAAGTTGCAAAATACGTGAACAGTATGGTCATACTTTCCTATTCGCAAGAAAAAAATAAAGAAACATAAAACGCATCAAAAACACAACACTTGCATTTTTGGTGCGGGTCCACTGAAGTCTATCACATGCAAAAAGCAACCTGCTGCGGGAAACCCTGTCCAAAAATGCAGAGGCTGAAAAATGCATAGATGTGAACGATGTTAAAAGTGAATTTCTGCAAAAAGCATTAAAAAACACATTGGTGTGAACCAGGCCTTATATCACTGTGAAACAGAACCAAATTGCCTATCCTACAGTAACCAATCAGCTTCTGTACCATACTAATCTAGAACCAGTGGTCTCTAAACTGCAGCCCAGGGGCCAGATGTGACCCTTTGCTTGCCTTTATACAGCCTTTAGGGCACTCTACCTCCCACTGACACCAAAGATGGAGCACTATTTATCCTACTGATACCATAGTTGGGCCATTATTCTTTCCACTGACACCATAGTTGGGTTTATAAATCTTATTACACAAGATTTACACAACTTTTGCCCAAGATACACATATTTTTCTTAGTGGATTCAATTGTTAAACGCTGTGAATTCTGGGTGAAAGTTGCGTGAATATTTTGGGAAATCATTGATAGTGGTGTTTACTGGCCGTACATTCATTCTGTCTGCTATATAGAGCGCTGACAGAAAGGAAGACGTCTCTCCTTGGGATACAATCATCCTACAATTCTACAACCCAGGAGCAGGGCCATCTTTAACATTGATTGGACCCTGGGCAAACATTTACTTGGGCTCACCCAAATCCACTTATCAACTATTTGCAGGAAACACAGATTCAAGGGGAAGCTGCTTTGGGCCCCACAACAATGGCTGGGCCCGGGGCAGCTGTTCCTTTTGCCCTGCGTTAAAGATGGCCCTGCCCAGGAGCAGGAAGAACATGGGCATCACTCTGATGGGAGTACTCCTGTCTACAGGCATTCATCTGCACCATTCTGTTTATGTGGACATAATTCACCAATCACTGGAAGGTCTGTGTACAACTCTGGGGAGTGAGCAAGTGCAGCCTGATATACTGAGTACATAGGAGATCTATGAGAAGGAAATCAGTGAGTTATTTGTAGTGATCACCTCCTTGGAACAGTGTGCTGAGGACTGGATTTCTTGCCTACTGACATTTGCACTGGCACACTGTCTGTGAATAAGACATTTGGAATGGATGCTGAGTGTGTGTGTATTGATCCCGGGAGTGTCCATGTAAAGGATGCAATCAGCATACATGATGATGATGATGATGATGAAGCTCACAGAGCTCACCCTCTGTACAGTGTCTGGGATCAGAGTGACAGCGGAGCACGAACCCCGCCCACCTGGCATCATAATCACATCAACCAATGGCCGTTCATATAGGCGGGGATATAAGAGGCCAATGTGAGTGATGCTATGATGGAGGAGGAATGTTGAACAGTGACCCGGCATGGCAAGAGAGGCGCTAACAGGGACAAAAACGGAGCGCAAGACAGTCGCTAATAAGGAATAATGGGGTGCAAAGCAAGCATTAGTGGAGGATAACGGGGCATAAGGCAGGCGCCAATAGCAATCAACTGGGCGCTATGCAGGCGCTTGTAGGAAATAATGGGGCGCAAGGTAGGTGCTAACAGGGATAAAGTAGGCGCAATACAGGCGCTATGGAATAGGGTTTAATACCAGTTTAGGGAATCATGCACACTGCTCCTTTGGACGCCTTTTCTGTTTACAAGGGAAATGCAGCTTAAAAGCCGCATTTTTCAAAATCATTTATGCGTGTTTACGTGCATTTCTGTGCATTTGCCCTTAATACATTCTATTGATCAGAATATTCATCTTTTTTAATTGATCTATAAATGCTCCTCTCCTGAATACATAGGTGATGTTATTTTTTCCTGCCTGTAAGTGCCTGTGTGTGTGGACATGTAGGCTAACAGGGGTGTTTAGAGGCGTGAAAAAAACACCTACCTGTAAAACAGACATTTTTAGGTCCCGTTCACACTGATAGGACATCAGAAGTTGGACCCCATTCTGTGTAATGGAACTGTTCTAATTAGTGCAACTTGAGTCGCACCGACTTAGATAAAGGTTTCTGCACTACTTTTGTTATGACCTGTATTAACTTTTGTTACAGAAGCCGCATGGAATTCATGCCAAAGTTGCGCTGTTTGTTATATTTATTTATTAAATCGCAGTCAACATTACTATATGAAATACGGGGACGTCGCAGACTTTGTTTTGCAGATAAGTAGCACATAATGTGCTAGCATGTGATGCATACTAGCAAATTATGCCTTTACTTTGCAGGGAAGAAAAAAGGGGAAGAAAAACTACAGAGTTTACTTCCTCTTTAAAGTGGTTGTAAACCCTGGTATACCACTTGAGATATTCACTATATGCGCTGTTGCCAACGTTATTGGCGCATGCGCACTGAAGAAACGGCCTGCTCGAGCCATTAATTCAGTACCCATGCTGTGACTGGCGACACCCGCGTGCATGCGTGGGAGTGACGTTATCGTGGCTCCGGCCAATCACGTGGAGTGCGGGCAGCACTGCAAGGCCTCATTCTAAGATAAGTATTTCATAATGAGCTAGTATGTGATGCATACTAGCTCATTATGCCTTTGTCTTGCAGGTTTTTTTTTTGGAGGTTTACAGCCTCTTTAAGCTGAAGACTTCCAGGAATCCAGACCCAGCCTGTGCAACAGTGTGTCAGTACAGCAGACTACTGGATTCAAAGAGCTCCAGTGTCCTATGTAAAAATTAATAGTCAGCAGCTACAAAGGCTGCTGAATTCTATTAAACAGCCACTCACCTGTCCCACAATCCAGCACCGTCCTCACCCAGGCTAGTTCTTCACTAGCCTTCAGGTTCCTGGCACCAGCACCTAATTGTGTGTACCCGTCTGTGACAGCTTGCAGTTTCAAAGCCGGGTGCCAACTGGGCATTTGTAAACAACACTGCACATAGTGAATGGTCCCACAGTCTTCTGGGACCTGTGACGTGTCCCAGAAGGCTGCGAAGGGGGAGGAGAACTTCCACTCCGACCGCCTAGGCAGTGGAAGTGGGAAACTGCCAAAATCAGATACCCGCCCTCTGAAAAAGTGTCATTCTTGAAAGGGGGGGGGGGGGGTAAGAGGCCTTAAAACAGAACTTCCCCTTTGGGTGGAGTTCTGCTTCAAAGGGACTGAGTGAGTATCTTCCATTTCAACATACCCCAAGGCTACAAAGAGGACAGTAAGGCGCAATATTTTACAAGTCTGGGACCAGAGGAAAGCTTAGAGCCAGCACAAAGCAGCCAGAAACACCCCAGTATCTCTAGCTTGGGACAGTAGCAGCCAGGTGCTTTGGGATTTCTGCCAGAAGATGCACCTGCATCTTCAGTTTGGAACCTTTTTGTTGCTATTTTAGCTGCACCATTTCTCTCATGGGTGTGCTGCACAGTTGGAGTCAGTTCATAGCAGCCAGAGACATTAGCATGTCCTCAAGTGTTTATCTAAATGAATCTTTGTTTCTGGGAATCCCATGCATCCCATGCATCCCTATTCAAGTTTACCCTTTTAAATAAATAAAACAAAATCAAATCCGCTGGACTGATTATTGAGCCCATTAAGAGAGTGTGAAAGTTCCTGGTGCCTGGCTGTGGGGGGAGCCCAAAATTTAGCGGCTCCTACAGGAGAATGTTTTGTTGTTGTTTTTGTCACTCATGATGCCATGAACTGTGATGTATCAATGGGTTGTAGCCCATCTAATTGTACAGATTATCAGATGGTCTCTGAAGCACTAAGCCTGCTATATAACATGAGCATGTCAATTAGTGAGGCTCCAGCTGTGTTTTCGTCATCTCTGTGGGCACAGATTTTCAGGCCTCATTCACCTGGAGCATTTCAGTCCATGTCCCGTGTAAATGCCATGTTTCTATCTGCACAGGTGTTCCACACATCCCTGTGCAGGCAGCACCCAGGGTGCATTCTGGGCTGTGCGCCAACATGGGTGTCATGGAACACCTGAGCATCCTCATGTAGGTATACGCAGCCTTCACATGGGGCATTGATGTATACGCTCCCTGTGAAAAAAAAACTTAAAAATCTTCTAATGGGGACATTTGCTTAGAGAACAATTGTCTAAAAAGGGAATTCTCCTCAATTTGGGAGATTTCCTCTAACTTCTTGGGACTGGTGGCTCTGATGTGCAGCACTGATAGGCTGCACTGACTGGCATCGCTAATGAGCACTGATTGCTGGTACTTGTGGGCAGTGGTGGGCACTGATTGCTGGCACTGATTGGCACTGATGGGCAGTGGTGGGCACTGATTGGTGACACTGCTGGTGCTATATTGTAATCAGGGCATTGATGATCAGTGCCCTGATTACATGCCTAGATGTCCCTCTGCGTGGAGATGCCGCTGATTGTCTCTTCTCGCCACAGAATCTGTCAGTGTGAGGCAAGGAGCACCGATTACCGGCATCTCCATGTTTACATGTGACCGGCTGTGATTGGACAGAGCCGATCACATGGTTAAAGAGCCACAGACACAGCTCTTTAGAGAGACGGGGGTCACGCTGTGTCCTAGCAACACGGCACAGCTGCAATTGCCACACTGGGCATGCGAGAGCGCCCGTCCTGGGACGCCATCATATGACATAATCCCAGAATGAGAGCCATACCACCCGGCATCATTTGACAGTGGGCAGGCAGCAACTGGTTAATTTAGGCCAATATGTTTTCTGCTATATATTTTTGGTAAACATAATCCAAATAAGTGTATATTGACTGGTTTGCGCAAAAGTTATAGCGTCTACAAACTATGGGATATATTTATGGAACTTTTTTTTTTGTTACTAGTAATGGTGGCAATCATGACTGCAAAATTGCGGAGGACAAATTGGACACTAAGTGACACTTTTTGGGGGCCAATGACACCAATACAGTGATCAGCACTAAAAATATCTACAGTCGGGGCGCATGCGCGAAGCCTAGCATGGAGGACGCTTTCCGCTAGTGCTCCGCACTCCTCGCCGCTATATCGGGACCTAATTAGCGTACCGAACCGGACCTAACGCTATATTCCGGACATACTACCCCCTGAAATATCTGAGCACCGGGTGGAATGGTGCTGACCAGCCATAGGGGTAAGAATAAGCCGAAGCCGATCAAGGAAGCTCTCGCCCGCGCCTCATCCAAGATGGCGGCGAAGGCCCTTGCTAGCCAGAGAGCAGCCTCCACACCTAGCAGGGATAACTCTGATAGCGAAGACGATCGTGCGGACGAGGAACCTGCGATCGCCAGCTCTCCCTCGCTACCATCAGCAGGTATGTCGCAAAGTGACTTCCTTAAACACATGGAGTCTATGCTCCAGAAAGCCCTGAAAACCACATCAGAACAAATCACGGACAGACTTTCTAGGGAAATCCGCGAAATTGGCCAACGCACTGCAGACCTAGAGACTAGGGTCGATGACATGGAGCTCACGCTGCATGAACACACGCAAGAATTTGCAGCCCTCCGGGAGGAGAACGCCACCCTGCTCTCTCGTTTGGAAGACGCGGAAAACCGCTCACGCAGATCCAATTTGAGGATCCGGGGGATCCCCGAATCAATAGAGGACGTCCAGTCCTTCACCACAGCCTTATTTCAAGAGCTGGCCCCTGGTACACCTATTGAACGTTTGGAATTCGATAGAATTCACAGGGCCCTAACCCGTCGTCAAACTGACGGACCACCGCGTGACATCATCGTTAAATTACATTTTTTTCGCACCAAAGAGCAACTCCTCACTGCAGCACGCAATAAAGACTCACTGACCTTTCAGGGTCATACTTATCAAATCTTCTCTGACCTGGCTCCACTTACTATCGCCAAACGCCGGGCCATGAAGCCGCTGTTGCAGATTCTTATCCAACACCGTCTGAAGTACGCCTGGCGATTCCCATTCGCCATCCAATTCGCCTACCAGGGCCAACAACACACCTGCACATCCCCGGACTCCCTGCAACGCTTGCTGGAATCTCTCCACCTCGTCCCTCCGGACCATCAGCCTGAGACTAACCTCCCTCGTACTCCAACCCGCCCAGCAGCTCACCCTTACCTGAATACACCACTACGTCAACTGCCAGGCCCAGCTTCTATCCGCAAGGGAACCCCATCGAAGCCCGAGATGGACAGAATCACTACACCTAAATCCCGCACACCACGCTGAAGATGCTGGGTTTGTCATCTCTCCTTTCCGCTTAGTTGTAAGCGCACCATTTTGTCCCTCTTACTTTTTTTTCTGTAGGTTTCGGTCTACCGTGAGGAAGGGAGTCACTGATTCTTCTACTAGGAGTTCTCCTTTCACCGAAACCTTGGGACCCGCCAGATGGTATGTACTCTCTCTGTTCCTAATAAGCCCCTGCTGACTCTTGGGCTCCGGCTCGCCGAATTGGTCCCCTCTCTCCGCCTATGATTTTTTCTCAACAGGCCCCTGTTACCATCTCCTGGCCTAACTTACTCCTGATACCCCCCAGAAGGTCTGGTTACCCTTACTTTATGGCAGACCACACTCCAACTTGACCCGGTACTCTGTCCCCCTGGTTCAAAATCATCTTGTATACTGCTTTCTATAGTCCGACATTTACACCTTATAACCCTTATATGGTTCGGTACTTTTCAGCCTTTTTTCATAGACTCGTTCTTTTTTCTTTACATGACTTTTTATTTTTTTTTTTAAATATTTTTTGTTTTTTTTTTGTTTTTTTTTTTTCTCTTTTTTTTCAATATATATAATCTTGCTTAACTTGATGTATCTCATGTTATTTACTTTTTGATTTTTGTCCTTTTAACCTCTCTACTACCCTGTCTTTCTACAACATCACCCGTGGCTCCCACAGTCACTGGAGCACGATTTATTCAGAGGTTACCCGGTTGCTGCGCAACTATGTTTGTAGATTTATGCTCATAGTGACTACCTATCAGCCATGTACCCACTGTAATTCCCTTTACCTTCCAATTCCTTCCCCCCCTTGTCCCCCTCCTGCCCCCTTATCCTCTCTCCTCCCCCTTTCCTTACCCTGACCCCCCCTAACTCCCTCCCCTTGTCCTTCTCCTTTCTCCTCCTACTGCTCCTCTTGTCCTCCCTCCCTTGATACCCTTCCCCTTCCCCTTCCCTCCCTTCGGACTCTCCCCCTCCCCTCTCCCATATCCTTTTCTCCCTACCCTGTCCCCTTAGGTCCCCCAATACCCCTTTCAAAGCTTCTCCTTGACTTCGGTTATATGTTTTTCTTGTTGTTCTACTCAATATGTTGACAGCTTGGGTGGTTTACTTGTTATGTTGCATCTAGTATTGGTCTATTTTGTGTTCCACAAATGACATGTATGTTATGCTTATGGAAAACGATATTTTCCCGCTGGCGGCGGGGAACAGCCACTGCTCCCCTGTTTTTCAATGCACCTTCTCTTGGGCCATCCTTTTTTGGCCCCGGAGGTTGAGCATTGCTTGGTTGGGCGATTTAGCCTGGCTACTGTGTGTCTCTACCCTTTCATGGCTCGCCCTATACGCAGAGTCCTTCCCCCCCTCTTCTTCTCCCACCTTTTCCTTCTTATCCCTGTAAGGTTCCCCCCACTCACCTTAGGTCGGTCAACTCCCACGTCCTCTACCATGCCCTATAAGCCTCCCCCCATCCAACTCTTATGGCTCCGCTGAATATATTGTCCCTTAACGTTAAGGGTCTCAACTCCCCTAATAAGAGGATTAAAGCCTTCCGTAATTTCGCATCCTTGAAAGCTAACATTGTAGCCCTCCAGGAAACTCACTATGCTGTGTCCCATACCCCGAAATTTTTTAGTTCCAGTTATCCCCAAGTTTTCACGGCCTCAGCTGGCACTAAACACAGGGGGGTCTTGATAGCTTTCCACCACAATTCCCCGTTCACCCCCACTTTGGAAATTAGAGACCCTGAAGGGCGTTATATTATTCTAGTGGGATTACTTCAGGACATTGAAACCACCCTAGTCTCCTATTATGCACCCAATGGAAACCCAAATCCCTTTTTCTCACACCTCCTGCAAGTTGTTAATATGCACCGCAAAGGCTCACTCTTTATTTGTGGGGATACTAACCTGACCCTACACCCTCATCTCGATAAGTCGCCATACGCCCCAGAACAGCACTCCCTTTCGGTCCAATTATGTCAACAACTACAGAGAGCTTCCCTCCTCGACACCTGGAGAGAATGTAACCCCCTCAAACGTAATTACACTTTTTATTCATACCCACACAAATCCTTCTCTAGAATAGACCACATTTTTACACCAGTAGCTACCTTCCCGACTGTGATCCAGTCCATAATCTGCCCAATCCCCTGGTCGGACCACTGTGCGGTGCTTACCACGGTATCCTCGCTGATCCCCCAGACTGCAGATAGAACCTGGTCCATGAACGAGGCACACCTCACTAGTCAACCTTTCTGTTTCGACATTCGTTTTTCCCTCACAGACTACCTGCAACACAATAATACCCCCGAGATCTCCCCGGTTCTCCTCTGGGAGGCTCATAAACCCGTGATTCGGGGCAGCTGTATATCAATTGCCACCCACCTCAAGAAGGATAGGGTACGCAGGCAACTACAGTTGGAATCAGACTATCACTCTCACTTCCTCCAATTTCAAGCATCACCCACAGAACCTCATAGACTGACCCTGGAAAAAACTAAGCTTGAACTAGACCTCCTTCTAGCGGAATCAGCAGACAAGATCTTACGTAGGAATAATCATACAATTTATACTAAAGCCAATAAACCCGACACCTTTATGGCCCTACGTCTCCGTCAGCCGGATAGAATCCGCAAACCTATACGCCTTAAAATAAATAAGAATGTACACACTAGTGATCCTATCAAGATACTCTCCGAGTTTCGACAGAAATTAGCTGACCTATATGCAGCTAAAACCGAATTTCCCCCCCAACAAGCAGACGAATTATTTCAGGACTTGCCCCTCCCCGAACTCTCGCAATCTTCTAGGGAATCAATAGACAGTTTGATCACCGTAGAGGAGGTGCTCACAGCCATAAAATCCCTTAAGCCCCGAAAGCGCCCGGGCCCTGATGGCTTGCCTGCCAATTACTACAAGAAGTTCTCTGATGTACTGGCCCCTTTATTAGCAAACGCTTTTAATGCCCTTTTGAAGCAGCAGACCCTCGGCAGAGACACTCTCGCTGCGTCCATTGTCATGATACCCAAACCCAACACCGATAACACCCTGTGGTCTAACTTTCGCCCCATATCTCTGCTCAACGTGGACATAAAAATTTTGTCCAAAATCCTGGCGCTGCGTCTCAATCCTCTCATTGGCAAATTAATCCATAAAGATCAAGTGGGGTTTATCCCTCTTAGACAGGCCAGTGACAATATTCGTCGTGTCATATTATTACAACACCTAGCGAGATCGCGCTCCATTCCCATGCATCTTTTGTCTCTGGACATTAGAAAGGCGTTTGACACCGTATCCTGGCCTTACTTACATTTTGTCCTGCAGCGTTGGGGTTTTGGACCACACTTCCTCCAATGGATTGCATCTTTGTATAATGATCCTCACGCCTCGGTTAAATATTCAGGTTTTCGCTCCCAGATTTTCCCGATACAGAGGGGGACTCGACAGGGTTGCCCCTTATCCCCACTGCTATTTGCCTTGGCTATAGAGCCGCTAGCGGCGATGATACGGGTAAATCCTGATATTAGGGGCTTGGAGATAGCATCAACTGTGCACAAATTGTGTTTGTTTGCAGATGATGCTTTGTTATTTGTCACCTCTCCCCACACCTCCATCCCCAATCTACTCCACCTCCTTGATCAGTTTGCTCAGATCTCCGGCTTGGAGGTTAACCAAGCTAAATCAAGGGCTCTGAATGTGTCTCTGCCGAGGGATACTGTCACTCTCCTGCAACAAAATTTCTCCTTTCAATGGTCTGACTCCTTTATTCCATATCTAGGTATTAAACTGTCTAGTGACCCAGCAAACCTCTTTCGTTCAAATTACATCCCGATGCTGAAACACCTGTCTTCCCTACTTCATGACTGGAGCTCCCTTCATATCTCATGGATGGGTCGCATTGCTGCCACCAAGATGTCCCTTCTACCTAAACTCTTATACCTTTATAGGGTTCTCCCTGTACCAGTGCCCCCCTACTTTCATCGTATCATCCAGAGCCGGGTCTTCAGCTTCGTCTGGGGATCCATTAGGCCTAGGGTGACAAGATCTGTACTACTCCGCCATCATAAGTGGGGGGGATTGGGAGTTCCTAACTTCTCTCACTATTATCATGCAGCCCAACTGGCCCAAATGTCTCTGTACCATGCTAAGTTTGAGATCCCTCTGTGGGTAAGCCTGGAAGCGATAGACATACACCCGATACCTTTGGCAAACCTGTTATGGCTCCCCCGTACAGCTCGGGATCCCATTATTAACCCCATCACCCAACACACTCTGAAGCTCTGGGATAGTTTGAGTAAACGATTTAACCTACGATCCCTACACTCCCCGCTCCTCTCATTCATAGGCCATAAACACTTCTACCCGGCATATACAGAACCTGCCTCTTTCCGGGCGTGGGTTCAAGCAGGTTTAACCCGTATTTGTGACTTAGTGACTGGGGGCACTCTCAAAACATTCCTGTCCATCCAAACCCAAGCCAAACTCCCCAATAAGGAATATTTTCGTTACCTCCAAATTTCTCATTTCGTGCGGGGGGCCATCGACCCAGCTGCGACGACACATGCTCTTTCCATATTTGAGAAGATTTGTGACTCCGATCCTCACGCACCGGGCATTATATCCCAATTGTATGAATACCTTACCTCCCGGTCCGTGACACTACCGACCTACGCACAACAATGGGTCAAAGATTTGTCACTAACCATGGATGAGGAGGACTGGTCCAGTGTATGGCACAACACAAAAATCTCATCGCACAATATTGTTGCCCTTGAAGCCAGTTACAAAGTGCTTATGAGATGGTACCTAGTGCCTGACAGAATAGCCAAGTTCCTGCCGTCCTACTCTCCAAATTGTTTCCGCAATTGCGGCGGAAGAGGTACCCACATGCACATCTGGTGGACATGTCCTGTAGCGCAATGCTTCTGGGCAACAGTATTCCAAATGCTATCCACTATGTTTCAGAAACCGATAACCCCTGACCCTGCAATGGCCCTCTTGAATTTTTATCCGGACTCTCATACCACGGCGCAGATACGTTTATCTCTGCAGCTTATCACGGCAGCTAAGCAAACAATTGCCAAAGCATGGAAAAGCCCAGCCCTTCATGTAACCGAAGTGAAAAATCGGGTCACACAGGCTATGATTCATAGTCGTATTGAAGCCACTGTTTTGGACAAGATCCCTCGCCACACTAAAATTTGGCAACCCTGGGTTGACCACTACCTACCACCGCACTTTGATAGGCAGTTACTGAACCCTTAAACATACATATCCCCTGATCCAGTCGTACGTGTATACCTTTTGCCCCCCCCTTTTTCCTTGGTGTGAGTCGGCCGACCTCCCTTCTTTCCTCCCCCTTCTTCTCCCTGGCGCTTCTGCCTTTTTTCCTTTTCTCTTTCTTCTAGTTATCCTACTCCTTCTCTTCCCCCGATCTTCGTACCTCTTCATTTCCCCTATCCTCCTTCTTTGTTGCTCTCTGTTCGTGTATATCCTCTATATTTCTTTGATACCTACTTAGGTAACATAGGTTATTAGCAGTCCTGTTTATGTTCTTGCACTGTTTCCTGCGAGATGGCATTAAACTGCACTCTGAATGTCAAATTTGTGAGGGTCCTGGCCCTGTCACGTAGCAGGCCTCCTTTGGAGCCCGTGGCAGATCTGGGACCTGCTCTACGAGCTCGTTCAAAATGATCGCCATGTGTGTTAATATGTGCCCATGATGCACTCTGTCTAGCTTTATTTGTTATGTAACAGACTCTTGCTTTTTATTTTTTTTACTGATACTATATGGCTGTTATCTTTGTATTCTTTGTTCCTGTTACCAATAAAAAACTTTTGAAAGGAAAAATATCTACAGTCATTGTACTAATGACACTGGCAAGGAAGGAGATAACATCAGGGGTGATCAAAGGGTTAAATGTGTGCCTAGGAATTACTTGCTAGCTGTGAGGGGAGGTGCTTTTACTATGGAAAGGCAGAGATCCCTGTTCCTGCTTTGCAGAAACACAGGATCTTAACCTTCCCCTCTCACAGAACGGTGATCTGCCTTGTTTACATAGGCAGATCACACTTCTGCCTGTGTCCCGAATGATTGGCGGGTCCCGGTGGACATCGCAGCTGCTGGTGGCATGTGTGCGCGCCTCTGACCCAGAAGTTCAGGGGCACATACAGGTACGTGATGCTACCCAGGGGAGCCACCTTGCCGCCATATATTTACTGTATATACAACCTACTCCTACAATATTCAATTTTCTTCAGGTGCTAACACTTTACTATGGCTCCAACAGAATTCTATTGGAATGCCCTTCTAAGACCTTTTGAAGCCCACATGTAGCACATAATAAGTCTCTGTAGTGTTATATTCAGACACCTACTGAACATTCGATCCCCATGGAGAATTATTTCTATAATGAAACAGTTCCACAGTGCTAAGGGGATGATAGAGAATGGACAGAGGCCATTTTCCAGCATGGCGAGCTATCTTCTCAGTGATGAATATGAATAAGATGGAAAATAAATCCATGTCTTTAAAATGACAGTTGGGTTTCTGCAAGTGCAGAACAAGATACAACCAAAAAAAAAACTGAACAACTAATCCATTATGAAATGAATCGATTACTATTTTCATAATCGATTAATCGGCCACTAACATAATGGGGTTAAAAAAAAAACTAAAATTAGCCCTTTATAGTACAAATAGAGCAAATTGCTACTGTAAATATTACTTTCACTGTCCCATAGTAAAAAATTAACCCCTTACAGTAGCGATTATTTGCTCTTTTTGTACTAATTTTAGTTTTTTTTAACCCCATTATGTTACTAAACATCTCAGGCTTGGGTCACACCTCTGTGTTTTTTGGTGCTTTTTGCGGAAACGCACTACAATTCATTTACATGGTTTCCTATGGGACACGTTCACATCCATGATTTTTTCAGCTGCTGTGTATTTGAAAAAGACAAGGACTTTTTTAACGCAAAACGGTGCTATTTTGGTTTATTGGTTCAATATACTTCAATGGAAAAACTGCAGAAAAGCATGTAATAATGCGTTTTTGCACCAATTTGTGTTTTTTAATCTGCCCAACAACAAATTGGCCAACAAAAATATGTAAAAATGCAAATCGTAGTAAAATTACCTTTTTTTAAATTTATTTTTTTTAGGTTATTAACCGATTATTCGATTAATCGAAACAATAATCGGCCAACTAATCGATTATGAAAATAATCGTTAGTTGCAGCCCTACAACCAATACAGTATAAAACATAAAAATTCACCACAGATGTCATCTACTCTTTTATGATATCACTTCCTCTCTGAAAATACATATACTGCTTAGCAGAGGTTAAATCAACTTCCCCTAGGCTGCCTTTAAGTGTTTTCAAAATTAACAAATGTTTTGTAAATGCTACATGAAGGTTCTGACAGCCAAAGTCCATGTAAATGATGCCAAAGGCACATGAACAAAGCTCTAAATCATGAAATATTTCTCATATACCTTACTATGATACAAGAGTAATGTCTAAAACATGGTCACAACTCCATTGCATTATTCTGCGAACACACGGTCGGAGAATCCGTCGGAGTGCGTCTTATCGGACCATGTCGTCAGATAATCCGACTGTGTGTGGTATGCATCGGACTGATTCCGTCCGAATCTCCGTCAGACCCAATTTTCCAACAGGTTGGAAATATTTCCCGACCAACTGGGTCGGTCGGACGTAATCCGATCATGTGTAGAGAATTTTGATCGGACCAAGTGCCACGCATGCTCAGATCAAATTCCTACATCAAAGCTATTGGCTACTAGCCTGAATGTAGTCCCATCGTAACGAAATTACGTCATCACGATCTGAAAGATCGGATTTTTCGACAACTTAGTCCGACCATGTGTATGCAACAGTTTCGGACACAATCCGTCAGACTAAATCTGACGAACAAAATCCAACGGATTTGGTTGGCAGAATCTCCGACCGTGTGTACTGGGGCTTAGACATACAGGGAGCATGGATAGAACGCATGCTTCAACATGTCCCATGCAACTGAATGTGAACTATTTTAGAGGTGGGGAGACAATGCATGTTACGTTAGGGACAGATTTATTAAGCATTGGTATAGCTGGGTTCTCTCTCTGCTGTAACGCAAAGAGAAGACTGCGTCAAAAAGGGGTACTTGAAAAACACCTCAAAACAATTCACACTTATGTGTAAAAAGAAGAATTGATACGTATTCTAGCAGACATCCCACAAATGTCACCCCCACAACATCAATTTAATATCAGTCCTCTTCTGGCATTTCTAAAAAGTCAGAGCAAAAGAATGTCACCAGCACACCATGGATTTCCAGAACGGGTCCAAAGCTTTAATCAACAATCACATTGTTACAACAGATAGCAACATTTTGTAATGCGGAACCCCTTGTTTTAGGCATGTGGCCATGACTGATGAAGGGGTCCCGCTCCGAAACATTGCTATCTGTTGTAAAGATTAAAGCTTTGGACCCGTTCTGGGAAA
The DNA here is from genome assembly GCF_037356315.1 of Lithobates pipiens. Lineage (NCBI taxonomy): Eukaryota > Metazoa > Chordata > Amphibia > Anura > Ranidae > Lithobates > Lithobates pipiens. Next base: position 13,803,280 of record NW_027507787.1, on the reverse strand, counting down.
CCATGTTGTGTTGGTGACATTCTTTCTCTCTGACTTTTTACGGTTCCAGGCGGTGGTCACCTCAGCACCCATGTCATGGTTATGCAATAGAGTTTGTCTGTCAGCTTACCTCTCACCATGTGTTCATCTCTAGAGACCAGCCGCTCTCACCTGACTGCTTTTATAATCTCTCCTCTAAGCATGGCTCCACCCTAGATCCTATCAGAGAACTCTATATGAACCTGTGTTTGGCTTCCTGTTCCCTGCTTGCAGTGTGATCTTCGTTTGTTTCTGTAACCGACCTTGGCGTGTTCTCAACTATTCCTGTTTGCCTGTGACCCTGAACCTTTGGCGTTTACTCTGTTGTTCCTGTCTGCTAGTCCCCCTGACCTCTGCCTTATCCCTTAATATCCTTGTTGTTCCAGCCTGCTGCTTCCTTCTCCTGTAGTCTACTGTGAGCGTGAGCTGGGATACCCTGGGGGCCGCGACCTGGAGCCAGACTGCAGCGCAGTCCATCCTCACCACTAGAAGCTCTGGTGAACACCTGCTGGCTCTTAGACTCTGTGCCCTGGGGAATCTATGCTCTAGCTCCCACCGGGATCTGTGTTAGGGATCCAGTAGACCTGCTTCCTGAACCTCCCTGCAGCAGTCAATCCTAGGGTCTACTACCTTAGCGGTGCACTTCCGACTCCTACGGAGTGCATCTGCCACCTGGTCTCAGGTGACCTGACAACCCACTTACATGCACAGCCATTTCTACAGGAACGTGTGAGTTTGACTCTTCTGGCATTCGACCCTTAGCAATGCTTTTGACACTGGTATTTTCTGTATAGGTCTATCCATATAAGGACATATAATAAACTTTGACCTTGTGCTGCAATGGAACTGGATGATCAACTACTTGTTTTACCACTTGAGTGGGCATGGAAGTGTGCAGCTGGGCATTGAACTAATCAGTAGGGTTGGTCCAACTTTAACTAGAGGCCCCAATTCTTTCTTCTATAATAAAAAGTCTCCTGGACTGTCAAACTGTCCTGCTGGTGCACAACACTAATACTGAAGGCATCCAAAAGTATTAGTACATATACCACACTACAGCAAACACTGCATTAACAGATGAATGACTCACACTATAAAGAGAAGCAATGCACTTATTTTAATAATGCCTTTTCTGTTGTACATTTTCTCACAAGTACCTGTAATATCCAAAACACATTACTCACATTGCTTAAAAAGATTTATGCATGAACGCAATTGTGAATCACGACTTTCATTGTTCTGATTATTTTTCTGAGTCACCGCGTTGTACAAATTACAATACACTCAAAATGCAGAGCGATGGTCAAATGTTTTAACTGTTGCTTCAGCAGATCTGACATCACATCAGCAATCAGTCTTTTTACATTCTATATCTACAAAATAAAGCTGATGTTTTAATAAGAGCTACGCAAAGCAACACCTATACATAATACAGAATATGACGCCATATGGGGTTACACTTGGCTTCTTTCTCAGTTTTATAGTAAACCTGTTAGAAATAATGTTTGAAAAATTGGCAGTTGAGCCACATTTTTTTCTCCCAAGACTTGCTTAACCTAACACAGTAGCTTGAGGGTGTTGTAGACATGCTACAGCAAAAAGTTATACCCCCTGTCACAGCACTACCATCAAACATGCAGTCTGCAACAATGCACGCGGTTGAGGCACAGTGGTAGAGGCTTTTTAAAGAGATTGTAAAGACAGAATTTTTTTTATCTTAATGAATTCTATGCATTAAGATAAAAAGCCTTCTGTGTGCAGCAGCCCCCCTCAACCCCCTAACACTTACCTGAAGTCCCTCTCTGTCCAGCGATGTCCACAAGTGTCTCAGCCATCCAAGAATCTCCTCCTGACTGGCTGAGACACTGCAGTGGAACCATTGGCTCCTGCTGCTGTCAGTCAAAGTCAGCTAGTCAATCAGGATGAGGTTCTGGGCTGCCCTGTGCAAAACCCCTGTGCAGAGCAGGTAAGTATAACATGTTCATTATTTTTATAGAAAACAAAAACAAAAAACAAGATACTTTAGTATCAGTTTAAGGTTAAAATAGGTAGCGAGGAGGCAGCAAGCCTGTTTGTAGACATCCACCCTCTCTGGAGACCGCACCACGTTACAGGGACAGAAAGAAAAGAAAAATTAAAAATTGAATGAATTGAAATGAAATGAAAATTGTCAACTGAAGAGCAGTGTATGGGCAAATCTTTCAATGGGTAGACTTGTGCCAGTGGCAGCTGTTTAAGATGAGATTTCCCCCATTTATAGGGACATAAAAAAACAGTTTTGCCTAGGGATTATATATCCCTAAGCCCTTGTACACACGGTCGGACATTCCGACGGAAAATGTCCGATCTGACCGTGTTGTCGGATAATCCGACCGTGTGTGGGCTCCATCGGACTGTTTCCGTTGGAATATCCGACTGACAAAGTTTTAGAGCTGGGCTATAACATTTTCCGACAACATGATCCGATCAGACTTTGTCCGATTGTTTGTAGAGAATTACGATCGGACAAAGTGCCACGCATGCTCAGATCAAATTCCTAGACCAAAGCTATTGGCTACTAGCCTGAACGTTGTCCCGTCATAACTAAATAACGTCATCACGTTACGAACGATCGGATTTTCCGACAACTTTGTCCGACCATGTGTATGCAACACCAGTTCCGGACAAAATCCGTTGGACAAAATCCGACGGATTTTGTTGTCGGAATGTCCGACCGTGTGTACAGGGGCTAATACAAAATATGCCATCATTTGGGTTAATGAAACAAACAAAAATGGTTAACTGTAGCTACCATAATATACTGCATCAGTGGAACCAAATCATTTTAAAAAATGCCCAGTAAATCAACAGTTTTATAAAAGTTAGTATGTACAGTACCTGTTTTTGTCTAAAGTTATATCACTTTATTATTTTTTACATAGGTATATGTCCAATCTCACTAAAAAATCAGTTTACAGTGTTGAAAAGAAGAGCCGATGCTAAAATGTATTGTTGAGCTCTTCCAAACATTCTCTTCTATAGATATTGCATTAAATACAAAAATGAAACCCAGAAACTATTGCATTCATATCTAATATACAGAAAATAAGGATTTTTGCAGCACTTGAAAAATGGCAAATCGCAAGAAATTTTATAAGGACACATCTTCAAAATCTGCGGCTGTCCATTGAATTTAGGCACAGCATTCTCTAATAAGCCCCATCTGTAGCTAAACATATACAGTATCTCACAAAAGTGAGTACACCCCTCACATCTTTTATTATATCTTTTCATATGACAACACAAGAAATTACATTTTGCTACAATGTAAAGTAGTGAGTGTACAGCTTGTATAACAGTGAAAATTCGCTGCCCCTTCAAAATAACAACACACAGCCATTAATGTCTAAACCGCTGGCAATAAAAGTGAGTACACCCCTAAGTGAAAATGTCCAAATTGGGCCCAAAGTTTCAATATTTTGTGTGGCCACCATTATTTTCCAGCACTGCCTTAATCCTCTTGGGCGTGGAGTTTACCAGAACTTCCCAAGGTTGATACTGGAGTCCTCTTCCACTCCTCCATGATGACATCATGGAGCTGGTGGATGTTAGAGATCTTGAGCTCCACCACATTCCAAAGAGTATGCCCCACAGATGCTCAATAGAGTTTAGGTCTGGAGACATGCTTGGCCAGTCCATCACCTTTACCCTCAGCTTATTTAGCAAGGCAGTGGTCATCCCAAAGGTGTGTTTGGGGTCGTTGTCATGTTGGAATACTGCCCTGCAGCCCAGTCTCCAAAGGGAGGGGATCATGGCTTTAGTATGTCACAGTACATGTTGGCATTCATGGTTCCCTCAATGAACTGTAGCTCTCCAGTGCCGGCAGCACTCATGCAGCCTCGGACTATGACACTTCCACCACTGTAGGCAAGACACACTTGTCTTTGTACTCCTCATCTGGTTGCCACCACACATGCTTGACACCATCTGAACCAAATAAGTTTATCTTGGTCTCATCAGACCATAGGACATAGTTCCAGTAATCCATGTCCTTATTCTGCTTATTTTCAGCAAACTGTTTGCGGGCTTTCTTGTGCATCATCTTTAGAAGAGGCTTCTTTCTGGGACGACAGCCATGCAGACCAATTTGATGCAGTGTGTGGGGTATAGTCTGAGCACTGACAGGCTGACCCCCCACCCCTTCAACCTCTGCAGCAATGCTGGCAGCACTCTACATCTATTTCCCAAAGACAATCTGTGGATATGATGCTAAGCACGTGCACTCAACTTCTTTGGTCGACCATGGCGAAGCCTGTTCTGAGTGGAACCTGTCCAGTTAAACCGCTGTATAGTTTTGGGCACCGTGCTGCAGCTCAGTTTCAGGGTCTTGGCAAATTTATTATAGCCTAGGCCAATGATGACGAACCTTGGCACCCCAGATGTTTTGGCACTACATTTCCCATGATGCTCATGCACTCTGCAGTGTAGTTGAGCATCATGGGAAATATAGTTCCAAAACATCTGTAGTGCCAAGGTTCACCATCACTGGCCTAGGCCATCTTTACGAGTCACATGGATGTAGACAGCAAGAACCACTGGGTGTTGCAGGGAATGCAGGAGATCGTCACTCCCAGAAGTGTTGGATTCTCAACAAACTTTGAGTAAAAGTTCCTTAGCATTGGAACAGCCAAGTTTAACTTTGGCAGTATGATGCACGTTACACCTGTATTTAGGGTGTAATGTGTAAAATGCTCCAACACCTCCAGCCACATCCCCCAACCCCCCCCCCCTTGTGACAGCAGATGGGGTTCCTCTCCCTAAACCCACTGTCACATTTTAAAAACAGCTTGGCTGTGCGGGCTCTGGCTACACAACTGCATCATTCATTCACAGGAATCAGTGAATGAATGAACTACAAGTCCTGTCAGCAGGGCTTTTTTTTCAGCTGGAACTCACCGGAACCTCTGGCAGCCCTCTCCTCTCCAGCTTGTCATTTAATACTGAAGCCAGTAGAGGAAGTTTTCTGCACAGCGCACTTCCTCTACTGGCCTCTCTGTGCTAGTGCTGCACAATCAGGACTGCTCCCCTCGATCACCGTGAGGTCCTATGTCCCAACTTTCAGCTGCTGCAGTGAAGGAGCTTCCATCCCTGCTTGCCACCGCTACTCACCCTTTGTAGCACGGAGCAGAGGAAGTCTGAACACCTCCTTGGCTCTGTGCTACAGTAGGCGGAGTTCTCCAGTCCACTGCACTGTGCAGAAAAAAAAAGCCTGTACATACCATGGAGAGCGGTGATAGATCTGTCCCTGTGAAAACAAGGGAGAGCTTTGCAGAGACCAGAGAGTTCATTCAGAGAGGAGTGCACTGTGGAAGTGTGTGGGGGAGGGGGAATATCTTGAGAGAGGTAAAGTTTGTATGTGTTTAGCAGAGAGGGGAGCATTGTATACAGAGGAGAGCTGGGGGGAACTTGTGATGAGAGGGGAGCTGAGAAAGTATTTGTGTGGAGGAGGAGGAGGAGGGGGAGGTCAGCAGAGTGGAGACCTGGGGGATTTGGAATGAGAAGAGAGCTGGGGGGATTTGTGATGAGAGGGGAGCTGGGGGGAATTGGGATGAGAGGGGAGCTGGGGGGGGGGGGTGATTTGTGATGAGAGGGGAGCTGGGGGGATTTGTGATGAGAGGGGAGCTGGGGGGTTTGTGATGAGAGAGGAGCTGGGGGGATTTGGGATGAGAGGGGAGCTGGGGGGGGGGGGGATTTGTGATGAGAGGGGAGCTGGGGGGTTTGTGATGAGAGGGGAGCTGGGGGGTTTGTGATGAGAGAGGAGCTGGGGGGATTTGGGATGAGAGGAGAGCTGGGGGGTTTGTGATGAGAGAGGAGCTGGGGGGATTTGGGATGAGAGGAGAGCTGGGGGGATTTGTGATGAGAGGGGAGCTGGGGGGGTGATTTGTGATGAGAGGGGAGCTGGGGGGATTTATGATGAGAGGAGAGCCGGGGGGATTTGTGACGAGAGGAGAGCCGGGGGGATTTGTGACGAGAGGGGAGCTGGAGTGATTTGTGATAAGAGGAGAGCTGGGGGGATTTGTGATGAGAGGAGAGCTGGGGGGATTTTGATGAGAGGAAAGCTGGGATGATTTGTGATGAGGGGAGAGCTGGAGGGATTTGTGATGAGAGGAGAGCTGAGGTGATTTGTGATGAGAGGAGTGCTAGGAGGGGATTTGTGATTAGAGGAGAGCTGGGAGGGGAGATTTGTGTTGAGAGTAGAGCTGGGGGGATTTGTGATGTGAGGAGAGCTGGGGGGGGGATTTGGGGAATTTTCATTATGTGATACATAGTTCTAAGCATAAGCTCATTACAATTTGTTGGCGCCGCTGTAAATCTCTCCTCTAAGGAAGGCGTGGCTGGGGGTGGGGTTTGGGTGTGGTTAGGCCGGAGTTTGGGCATGGTTGGGACGGAGAGTTGGACAGAGAGGGTGAGTTCCTGCACCTGCCTGTCGGCCATCACGGAAGATGGTTTGTAGCTCTTAATGAACTGCAAGGGTGCTGGTGATGCTCTCGTAGTTCATTGATACATCCTAAAGCTTTCAAACAGAAAGACTGAAAGCTGTATGTGTCGTCTGAAGGAGGCCAACATTGCACCCGCAATCTGCTGATCACTGGTGCAATGCTCTGCAGGCTCCTCAGAAAAAAAAAATTATAAATGCATTTTTTACCTGCAAAATGATGTGAATTTATAATTTTTTTTTTTAAAAAGGTGTACATAGCCTTTAAGATAGCTGATACCTTTAAGTTGACCACCTGCTCCTTCTCAGCAAATTACACTCCCTTGGCCTCCGTGATTCTGCTTTATCCTGGTTATCATCCTACCTATCTCAGCGCACTTTCGGTGTCAATTACAACTCCATCTCCTCCACTCCCCTTACTTTTTCTGTTGGGGTACCCCAAGGCTGCGTCCTTGGTCCTCTCCTATTCTCACTCTATACCTTGTCCCTGGGCCAGTTGATAACCTCCTATAGCTTCCAATACCACCTCTATGCCGACGACACCCAGATCTAGCTCTCCGCTCCTCAACTCAACCCCCTCGATCTCCTCACGGATCTTAAACTTATTGAATGACATATCAGTATGGATGTCACACCACTTCCTTAAGCTCAATCTTTCTAAAACTGAGCTTGTTATATTTCCTCCTTCACGCCCCCCCCCCCCCCCTTGACTTCACCATTAATATCACATAACACAACCATTGGTCCCTCCACACACATGCCAGGCTCCAGGATGTAATCCTTGACTCTGACCTCTCCTTCACCCCCCATATCCAATCACTGGCTAAATCCTGCCACCTTAACCTCCGCATCATCTCCAGATTTCGACCCTTCCTGACTAATGACACCCCAAAGCAACTTATTCACTCCTTGATTATTTCCCGCCTTGACTACTGCAACTCTCTCCTTAATGGCCTTCCCTTAAGCAGGCTATCCCCCCTCCAGTCTATTATGAATTCTGCTGCTAGACTAATATACGTCACTAACCAATCCGTGACTGCTGCTCCTCTCTGCCAATCCCTTCACTGGCTTCCCCTACCCCACTGTGTAAAATTCAAAATGCTAACCATAACATACAAGGCTATTCACAACATCGCCCCCATCTACATCACCAACCTCAGATATCGTCCAAATCGTCTCCTCCGCTCCTCCCAGGACCTCCTGCTCTCTAGCTCCCTTGTTACCTCCTCCCATGCTCGCCTTCAGGACTTCTCCAGTGCCTCTCCCATCCTCTGGAATTCCCTGCCCCGGTATATCCGATCAGTCCCTATCCTGTCCACCTTTAGGAGATCCCTGAAAACTCATTTATTAAGGGAAGCCTATCCCACGCCCACCTAACATCTGTCCCCGAGCCACCCCCATCAAACCATTCTCTGCAGCTATTACCTTTTGTACCACCACCCCCTCCCTTTAGACTATAAGTTCTACAAGCAGGGCCCTCCTGTGCCTTTTGTATTGAACTGTACTGTACTTGTATTGTCCCCCCTATACAAATTGTTGTAAAGCGCTGTGTAAACTGTTGGCGCTATAAAAATCGTGTATAATAATAATAATAATAGCCTTTCTCAACCTTTTTAGCACTGAGGAACCCTTGAAGTAACTTTATGAGTCCAGAGAACACCTGTTAATAATTATGATATCTATAGCTCACAATACATTAGTTTTAATCAATAGTTTTTATTAAAGTTTACATTTTTATCAAGACAAATGACAGAAATTATGACTAAATAACAGATCAGTTACAGTAGTTAGATACATAGATAATAGTATCCAAAAATAATAAAAAATATAATATAAAGAAAACCATATTAATTATCTCAATTATTTTGATGACCATTGGGAAGAAGCTCCCTATATTTGAGGTCACTGGAAATAATTCCTCCTTAGATATAGTTAAAAATATCATTGTTGTCAGTGGTTACTCATATGATAAGCAGAAGTTGCTCATTGCTCAAGGTATACCTAGCAACCACTGGAGGAACCTCAGGGTTCCATAGAACTCTGTTTGAGAAAGGCTGCTTTAGGTACTGATATTCTTCTTTTCAGGTAATAGCTTTAATTTGAATTTGATATTGGGAACAGAGTCGCTTTAAGCACGAAATGTATCCAATCTTTTCTAAACCTCAATATTGAAGAACCAAGAGTCACATTCTGCAGGCCTTATGTGCAGTCAGTCACCCCTGGGTGTTTGTCTATATGGGTCTATTCTGCATGTTTGTAGGAGGGAAGCTTAAGATGGGCAACTTTTTGCCAGACTGTACCCTCAAAAGTTAAGCTGTAGAAACACTTCACTGTTCAAGGCATTGTCTTCCAAACCGTAGCAATACATTTTTATTACTTGTTTGTCACAGACTTATAGCTGTGGGATTGCTTATCTCAAGGGCTTGGGTCTGATGGCCCTAAGGATACATATTCATTAAAAACAGATCCCTAGGATATAATTCATGTTCTCCCGGTGTTTTCATGGGTTTCCTTGCAAAATCATACTTGTATGAGGATCATCCTAAAGCCAGGCTGGTCAGTGTGCATGTACATGTGTGACTTTGGTAGGGATATTAGGATGTAAGCTATTTTACCGACAGCGAGGGATGTGAATACTTTATATACTTTGTAATGCTACATCAAAACTATACAAATACAAAGAGATTATAAACAGTTAATTGTGGATCTCATTGATATATTTACTCCTCTTGCTTGACAACATATACTAATACAAATTGGTTGTTGTGGATTTTTTTCTTTTTTTTTGCATTGCCTTAAAAGAGCCTGGCATAAGGATTCCCACTTCCTACAGGTCTCTACTTTGGCTTTCTGCAAGCATTGTGGGCACCCTGACACATGAGTCGGATGAAGGAATGTGTTTTATCTGGAGTAAGCTATTCCTGATGCACTATGATCTCTAGGAAGTGCTGGAGCACACAGCTCTGATTCCAAAGCAGCGGAAGCATTGGATCTATGTAAGTAATGTCAACACTGCACCGGACGAGCCATCCACTAGGTTCAAGTTATTCCTATTATACCCCATCATATCCTGTTTCCAAAGAGTGAGTGACACAACTTCCTATACATATTGCTAATTAGAAACTCTTGACAGTGACCAGGACCAACAGAGCTTTCTTTTCTGCACGCACAAATAAAGCAAATTAAATAAAAGTCATGGGGATGGCTGGAGGAAACGTGAGCCCAACATCTGTAGAGATGATAGAGGAAAAACAATTCACTGCTCATGGGAAAATAAAAATTCAAAAAGCACAAAAATCAAATACATACATTTAAAATATATACAGTAATTAAGTAACTTTTTATGTAGTCTCTCCAATTTATAATGGTTTGATGCGGATCACTGTTTTAACATAAATCTTTGGAATGTATCTGTGCTTAAAGGTGAACTCCAGGCTGCAGAAAAAGTTGCCCTCTCTCTACTGCATGGGTTCAATGCTCATTTTGTCTTGCATGATGTACAAGGTTAACTACCTTATTCCTCACTCCTCCAGCAGCTGGTGCTCTCCTCCACTTCCAGGATATGGGCATGACCTCTGCATTCTTACATACAAGGCAGGACCACTGGTCCTACACTGTACATCATGACATTGGGCAGCAAAATTGAGAAGCTTTAGGTGACCTATCTTGCAAAGAGAAGAAAGCACTATTTCACCTTCTTCCTATTCTTTTTGGATAGAGAGGAAAAGGCCATTCACAGGTTTTTACTGCTGTCTATGTCCCCAATGGAAAAATTCACCCCTTATTTGTCCTAGTGATCAGTGTTAGTGAAACATAAAATGATGAGTAATACAAAACCTCCCCCAAAAAAAGCTGCAAAAAAACAAAAACTGACAAGGGATTAACAATTTTCTACTCTAAACAAAACTAGGAGCTACAGCAGGGGTCTCCAAACTTTATACACAAAGGGCCAGTTCAGACTTTAGGGGGGCTTGACTGGGACAATCGGGAGTAGAAAATTTCAGTCATCATAGTAAACAATTCCCCATCTTTGGTGTCAGTGAGAGGAACTGTGTCCCATCGTTGGTGTCATTGGGCCTCATTGTTGATGTCATTGGGAGGAACCGTGCCCCATCGTTGGTGCACTTGGTAGAAATTGCGCCCCATTGTTGGATTTATTGGATGGAATTGTGCCACTTCATTGGTGTCAGTAGATGAAATAGTGCCCCAAGGGCCAGATAGAATCAGGCAAAAGGGCGCATCCACCCCCCAGTCCACAGTTTGGAGACCACTGAGCTATAAATGCACTTTAACAGGATAAAGCCATAAGGTATTTCAGTTGTTGTTGATGCTGTTGGACTAAACCACACATTGACTTAGTAGGGCTCTTGATGACACTGGAAACAAGATCCTTATAATTTCTCAGTCTGCCTATTCTCAGTCTGACTCTTAAATTTCCCCTTCTGGCCATTTGCAAGCAGCAGCAGATCTGCAGGAACAAATTAGCAATAGGCTTGTGTGGAATCGCATAGGAGGACATCCTAAGAGAAACCACCAACTGCTAGATTTCAACTCTTTGATCCATACATAAAAATTATTATTTTATTTTATTTAAGGTACTTCTATAGTGCTGTCAATTTATGCAGCACTTTACATCTATATTGTACATTCCCATCAGTCCCTGCCCTCTAGGAGCTTACAACCTAAGGCCCCTTATGCCGAGTACACACGATCAGACTATCAGGCGGACTTTGCAGCGGAGGTCCGAACAAGGGGACCTGCCCACACACGCCCACACACGACCGGACTTTTCCGGCAGCTTAGGTCCCGCGAACAATCCGCCAGACTTTTGGCAGAGGTCCGCCGGACTTTTGAAATGAACAGACTTGCCCACACACAGAGTAAAGTACGTTAATTTTGAATGTGATTCCAGGTAGACGGGACTAGCGAAGGAAGTCAATGTTGCTGCCTCCATCAGTGAGATTGACACCTCACGAGCCCCGTCGCCTGGTATGGATTTAAAGGGGAACCCCTATGCCGAAAAAACTGCATGGGGGTTCCCCCAAAGTCCATACAAGACCCTTATCCGCTCCGACTTCAGAAAAGGTTCCTGTACTACTTCAATCCGACTTCTAGGTGACTTGTATCCATAGAATTGAATGGAAGTCGCCTCCAAGTCGGATCTCCATCTATACTGAAGTGACTTTACAGGAAAAGTTGCCTCTCTAATAATAAAAACCGTCATCGGATCCCCTCCAGGGGCTAGTCCTGTCTACCTGGAATCACGTTCAAAATTAACAGACTTTACTCCGTGTGTGGGCAAGTCTATTCATTTCAAAAGTCCAGCAGACTAGCACACAGACGGACAATTTTGAGTCAAGACTTCTTTCTAATGCCGCGTACACACGGGCGGACTGTATGGCGTACTTAGTTCGTCATACAATCCGACGGACGGTCCTTCGTACTTTCGACTGAACGGACTTGACCACACACGGATACCCAAACAGTCCGTCGAAAGCTTGCGCGATGACGTGTACAGCACGTACGACGGGACTAGAAATAGGAAGTCCAATACACAGCAAAGCACCCTTACGCCGTGTAAATCCTTTCTGGGCATGCGCCATTCTTAGTCCGTCGAACTAGCCTACTGACGAGCGGATTGTCCGCTGAAACCAAAGTACGACGGACAGAATATAGAAAAATCCGAAATACTTAGTACGCCAGACTGCACGCTGAAAAAGTCCGCTGAAGCCCACACACGAGCGGACTGTCCGCTGAAATGTGTTTAGACGGACTAAGTACGCCATACAGTCCGCCCGTGTGTACGCGGCATAAGTCCGCCAGACTTTTGGGAAGAAAAAGTTAGCCGGAGCTCACACACGGGCGAATTGTCCGGTGGACTCTGGTCCGCCGGATAGTCCAATCGCGTGTACACGCCATTACTCACATTCATACATACACGTACTAGGGCTAATTTAGACAGGAGCCAATTAACCTACCAGCATGTCTTTGGAGTGTGGGAGGAAACCAGAGTACCTGGAGGAAACCCACGCAGGCACAAAGAGAACATGCAAACTTCAGGGAGGTAGTGCCATTGTTGGGATTCAAACCAGTGACCCCAGTGCTGATTACCTTTATTATACAATAATATGGTTCACATACATATCAAATTACAGAGCAAAATAACAATACAGCTCTACTTAAACAAAAAATGACCCTTTCACACCTTTCTGTTCATGTGCATTGCATGAATGCATATTGTGTCATGCATTACTGTGCATTCCATAAACACAGCCTAATAATTGTGAATGGGATGCCAACACTGGAGCTGCAGCCATAGGAATGGAGCAAAACATGAACATGCAGCATTCTTCCCAATGCAGCATACCACATTGCATGGTAGTACATTATTCTGTGCTGCAACACAAGTGCATTGCAGCTGCGCTAAGGTACCATTCAAAAATGAGGTCAACTAAATGTGCTAATACACTTAATAGTGTTTTTCAGCCCTAAGGGAATCATCCAAGTCAATTTAAATCTGCATATATTTTATAAAAGATTACCATATTATTATATGCATCGGGCGTATAGAAAGGAGAAAGCACTTAACCGTGACAAAATAACAGACAAGAATTATTCATGCAGGACCTAAAACAGATAAAATGGATTGTAAGTACAATGGCAGGTCTCGAGATTGCTTATTACAGAAGTCAATTTTCTGGACAGAAACAGCAACTAAAAACCTATCACAGGTTTTTGGATGTAGAATGTGCAGTGTATTGTCTGACTACAAAGAGCATAGTTTTGCAAGATTTTTTTTAACCATGGTTACTTTCATGATTCAATATCTGACATGATTGAAAAGATTATCCACTTTTTAATATGTAATGTATTTGGGGCTTTAATCTACCCTAGCTACAACAACTGAACATACTTTTGATCACCAACAAATAAAACTCTTTTTTGCACTAACTGCATGCTCAGATTCCATTCACACAGAGACAACTTTGGATCCGACTTCAAGTTGCCCCAAGTCGATAATAATAATACAATAAAATCTAAGTGAATGGATGCATCTTAATGCACACTACTGCAGTCGCTCCGACTTCAAAAAAGGTTCCTGTACTACTTCAATCCAACCTCCAGGGGCTAGTCCTGTCTGTATCTATATTGAAGCGAAAAGTCGCCTCTCTAATAATAAAAACCGGCATGGGATCCCGTCCAGGGGAAAACCAGGCCCTTAGGTCTGGTATGGATTTTTAAGGGGAACCGCTATACTGAAAAAATGGTGTGGGGGACCCCCCAAAATCCATACCAGACCCCTATCCGTGCATGCAGCCCGGCCGGTCAGAAAAGGGGGTGGGGACGAACGAGCGCCCCCCTCCTGAACCGTACCAGGCCGCATGCTCTCAACATGGGGGGTGGGTGCTTTGGGGAAGGGGGCGCCCTGCCATGTTGATGAGGACAAGGGCCTCTTCCCAACAACCCAGGACATTGGTTGTCGGGGCCTGCGGGCGGGAGCTTATCAGAATCCAGGAGCCCCCTTTAATAAGGGGGCCCCCAGATCCTGGCCCCCCACCCTATGTGAATGAGTATGGGGTACATCGTACCCCTACTCATTCACCGGAGGGAAAAAAGTGTCAATAAAAAAACGCACTAGACAGGTTTTTAAAGTAATTTATTAGGCAGCTCCGGGGGTCTTCTTCCAACTTCGGGGGTCTCTTCCGACTTCTCCGCTCTCTCTGGCCTCTTCTCCCTCTCTCTGGTTCTTCTGCCGGGCTAGGCATGGAGCGTGGCCACTGGGTGATTCCGCCCCTTATGACGCCATAGTACCACCATGCCCCGGGACTTTGACGTCATAAGGGGCGGGTCACCGGGTGACATCACCTGGTGACCACGCCCCATGCCTATATAAGTCGTTGTGCACCTCGCACTCGGCATTACAGAGGGAGAGAGAGTTGTGTCAAAGTCGGAAGAAAAGAAGAGGGATCAAGACGACTGAGAAGACCGGGCCACCAATAGCAAAAGAGCGGCAAAAGAACAGAAGATAGCAGAGGAGCCCAACAGAAGAACCGAAGAGCGGGAGAAGAGGCCGAAGAGCAGGATAAGAGCTGGACACCAGGAGAAGAGGCCGGAGAGAGCAGAGAAGTCAGAAGAGACTCCAAAGTCAGAAGAAGACCCCCAAAGCTGCCTAATAAATTACTTTAAAAACCTGTCTAGTGTGTTTTTTTATTGACACTTTTTTCCCTCAGGTGAATGGGTAGGGGTATGATGTACTCAATCACATAGGGTGATACTCATTCACATAGGGTGGGTAGCTGGGATCTGGGGGCCCCCTTATTAAAGGGGGCTCCCGGATTCCGATAAGCCCCCCGCCTGCAGACCCCGACAACCAACGGTCAGGGTTGTTGGGAAGAGGCCCTTGTCCTCATCAACATGGGGACAAGGTGCTTTGGGGTGGGGGGGCCGCAGTGTGCCCCCCTTTCCCAAAGCACCCCCCCATGTTGAGGGCATGCAGTCTAGTACAGTTCAGGAGGGGAGTGCTCGCTCGTCCCCACCCTCTTTTCTGACCGGCTGGGCTGCGTGCTCGGATAAGGGTCTGGTATGGATTTTGGGGGACCCCCATGCCGTTTTTTCAGCGTAGGGGGTTCCCCTTAAAATCCATGCCACATCTAAGGGCCTGGTATGCTCTTGGAAACGAACCCATGCTGGTTTTTTATTTAAAATTATTTAAAATTCGTCAGGGAGTTCCCCCTCGAGAGGTGATTATTCTGTGATTGGCCACAGCCAAAGTCACCTGGCCTGGGGGCGACTTGAAGTCGTGTTGTAAGTCGCCCCAAGTCGCGCTGTGACTCATACTCAAGTCGTGTCCAAGTTGCCTCCCAAAGTCGCGCTGGAAGTCATGTTGCCCTGTCTCAGGGCTATATTTACCATAATGTCACTGACAACCTTCAGGAGCCTGAGCTTGCACCAGTGATGTGCTGATCACAGGTGAAATGCTTTAAAGGCTCCTACTAAAAAATAAAAATAAAGTAATTTTTTTTACCTGCAAAGGGGCTTGCATTTATAATTTTTTTTTTTTTTTTAAAGGCGATCTTATCCTTGAAACCACAGCACCAACAATATATATAGTATATCAAAACAACACAGGACAATCTGCATTACGGTTTATGTGAATAAAATATATTCTACCATTGTATCTAATCTAGGTTAGGAAGAAATAGAAAAGATCTGACTGGTGGCTTAAAGTATTCCCACGTTTTTGTCCTATGTTATTTTTTTAAGGTCAACTGAAAAATAATGTATGCATACTGTAGACTATAAATTATATATACGGTAAACATTGTAATATATGGACTAAAATCAAAAAATAATTACTCCACCTGCTCTTCATGCTGCAAAGTCCTGTGTTTACCTGTTTAGACATCACTGTCTAGATATCTAATTGTAAATTGAATTTGGACCAAAGAATATCCATTTGAATTGTTAAAGTGGTTGTAAAGGCAGAAGTTTTTTTTTTATCTTAATGTATTCTATGCATTAAGATAAAAATCCTTCTGTGTGCAGCAGCCCCCCCCCCCCCCCCTCAGCCCCCATCTAGATCCAGGGATGTTGCAGGAGTGTCTCAGCTGCCCAGGACTCCCCTCATTGGCTGAGACAGCAGTGCGGCGCCTTTGGGTCCCACTGCTGTCAATCTAAGTCAGTCAGCCAATGAGGAAAAAAAGGAGGCAGAGCCGTGGCTCCGTACCTGAATGGCTCAGATGTCCCCATAGCAAGCTGCTTGTTGTGGGGGCACTCAACAGGAGGGAGGGGCCAGGAGCACAGAAGGAGGACCAGAGAAGATAAGGATCTAGGCTGCCCTGTGCAAAACCACTGCACAAAGCAGGCAAGTATAACATGTTTGTTATTTTTAACAATACATTCACTTTAAGTACCTGTGATTCAGAGAACTCTGCCAAGTTTGATGGTTTATCTGCTAGAATATGTTGCATTGAGATAGGATTATGTCCCAGAAGCGTACCGTGTATGGGGGAGGCCTGAAAAGTTCTGGTCCCGATCCCTTTCCCAACATGTAACACCAATTTTGTTATTGTAGTTTTACATAGTGATATTTCAAATATTATGCCCATTTGGAGGATTAGAGCTCTATTTTCTCAATTGTATCAGGTAATTGAATAAACCATGGTGGAGAGGCTGCTACTGAAAGATCTAACCATTAAGTTGTTCTTAAAGCAGAACATTCTCTCAATTTACTATTTTTAATTCTTATGACGCTAGCATTAGTAAATAGATAGGAAAGTATATCATAACTACAACTCCAATTCCCAAAAAGTGTGCAATCTACAGTGGTGTGAAAAAGTGTTTGCCCCCTTCCTCATTTCCTATTCCTTTGCATGTTTGTCACACTTGTCACCACTGTTCCATGTCTTCGCCATTTGTGGATAATGGGTCTCACTGTGGTTCGCTGGATTCCCAAAGCTTTGGAAATGGCTTTATAACCCTTTCCAGACTGATAGATCTCAATTACTTTCTTTCTCAATTGTTCCTGAATTTCTTTGGGTCTCGGCATGATGTGTAGCTTTTAAGGATCTTCTGGTGGACCTTACTGTGTCAAGCAGCTCCTATTTAAGTGATGCCTTGATTGTGAACAGGTGTGGCAATAATCAGGCCTGGGTGTGGCTAGAGAAATTGAACTCAGGTGTGGACAACCACAGTTATAGTATGTTTTAACAAGGGGGGCAATCACTTTTTCACACAGGGCCATGATGGTTTGGATTTTTTTTCACCTTTAATAATAAACACCTTCATTTACAAATTGCATTTTGTGTTTACTTGTGTTGTCCTTGACTATTGTTTAAATTGGTTTGATGTTCCGAAACACTTACCGTATATACTCGAGTATAGGCCGACCCGAATATAAGCCGAGGTCCCCAATTTACCCCCAAAAAACTGGAAAAAATTATTGACTCGTGTATAAGCCGAGGGTGAGACATGCCTGTCCATCCCTGTGTGTCGTCCATCCCTGTGTGTGTCCATGCATCCGTGTGTGTGTGTGTCCATGCATCCGTGTGTGTGTGTGTGTGTGTCCATGCATCCGTGTGTGTGTGTGTGTGTCCATGCATCCGTGTGTGTGTGTGTCCATCCATCCCTGTGTGTGTGCATGCATCCGTGTGTGTGTGTGTGTGTGTGTGTGTGTCCATGCATCCGTGTGTGTCCATCCATCCCTGTGTGTGCATGCATCCGTGTGTGTGTGTGTGTGTGTGTGTGTGTGTGTGTGTGTGTGTGTGTGTGTGTGTGTGTCCGTGCAGCCTACCTGTGTCCAGCCTGCCTGTGTCCGTCCAGCCTGTGTCCGTCCAGCCTGTGTCCGTCCCGGCCTGCGTCCCGTCCCGGCCTGCGTCCCGTCCCGGCCTGCGTCCCGTCCCGGCCTGCGTCCCGGCCTGCGTCCCGTCCCGGCCTGCGTCCCGGCCCGTCCCGCAGCTCTTCGTCGGTGGCCATTCTAGGATTCAAAAGCCGCGCCTCCGTCGGTGATAGGCGGAACACTCAATTTCCCACTGACTGCTGGGAAATTGAGTGTTCCGCCTATCGGATGTCCGTGATAGGCGGAACACTCAATTTCCCAGCAGTCAGTGGTCCGCCTATCATGGACGTCCGCTCATCCTCATACTACGGACGAGGATGAGAGGACGTCCGTGATAGGCGGAACACAGACTGCTGGGAAATTCAGTGTTCCGCCTATCACAGGCGAAGGCGGAGACGGAGGCGCGGCCTTTGAATCCTAGAATGGCCGCTGTCTGTCTGCTCGACACGCTGATCGGGCAGACAGACAGCGATGACTCGAGTATAAGCCGAGGGGGGCACTTTCAGCCTCAAAAAAGAGGCTGAAAATCTCGGCTTATACTCGAGTATATACGGTAAGTGTGACAAACATGCAAAGGAACAGGAAATGAGGAAGGGGGCAAACACTTTTTCACACCACTGTACTTAAAAACAGAATGCAATGATTTGCAAATCTCATAAACTCATATTTTATTCACAATACAAAATATAAAATTCAACATATAACACTTTAAGAAAAAAATAAAGTGATTTTGAAATTTATGGCAGCAACACGTCTCAAAAAAGTTAGGACAGGGCAACAAAAATCTGGCAAAGTAAGTTGTATTAACCACTTCAGCCCCGGACCATTTTGCTGGTCAAAGACCAGACCACTTTTTGCGATTCAGCACTATGTCGCTTTAACTGACAATTGCGCGGTCGTGCGACGTGGCTCCCAAACAAAATTGATGTCCTTTTTTTCCCACAAATAGAGCTTTCTTTTGGTGGTATTTGATCACCCCTGCGTTTTTTATTTTTTGCACTATAAACAAAAATAGAGCAACAATTTTGAAAAAAACGCATAAAAAAACTTTTTTCCCCCCCAGTTTAGGCCGATACGCATTCTTCTACATATTTTTGGTAAAAAAAATCGCAATAAGCGATTATTGATTGGTTTGTGCAAAAGTTATAGCGTTTACAAAATAGGGGATAGTTTTATAGCATTTTTATTAATAATTTAGTTTTTTACTAGTAATGGCGGCGATCAGCGATTTTTATTGTGACTGCGAGATTATGGCGGACACATCGGACATTTTTGACACATTTTTGGGACCATTGTCATTTATACAGCAATCACTGCTATATAAATGCAGTGATTCCTGTGTAAATGACACTGGCAGTGAAGGGGTTAACCAGGGGGTGGCAGTGTAGGGGTTAAGTGTTCCTAGGGGCGTGTTACTAACTGTGGGGGGGTTGGGCTTTCATTTAGTGAACACTGATCTCTGCTCCAATCACATGGAGCAGAGATCAGCGTCACTAGTTGCTAGACAGAACGGTGAGATGCTGTTTACAACGGCATCTCTCCGTTCAGCCGCCCCGTGAGACGATCGCGGGTATGCCCGCGGTGACCGAGTCCACGGGACCCGCGATCGGACTCAAGGGGGTCCCGACCAGCACGCGGCATTAGAGATTGGACGTACCTGTACGCCAATATGCCTGCCTGTGCCATTCTGCCGACGTATATCGGCATGCGCTGGTTAACTGGTTAACAAGGAAGAGTCAGAAGAACATTTTGTAACTAATTAGGTTGATTGGCAACAGATCGGTAACACGATTGAGTATAGAAAAGGGCATCTTAGAGAGTAATGCCTGGTACATACTAGATTATTAGATGAATGATCATCCGTTTGTTTTTTGTTTTTTTGCATGCTAGTCTCCATATCGAAAATGAAGAGGTTACTAAAGTTATGAAAATTCTCGTACGACAGAATAAACATTTGGAAGTTATGTAAGACAGTGGTCATCAACCCTGTCCGCAGGGCCCACTAACAGGCCAGGTTTGCAAGATAACTGAAATACATCACAGGTGATATCATTTGCTGCTCAGTGATTGCAGTATTCTAGTCTGCATCTCCCCAAGGTAATACATAAAACCTGGCCTGTTAGTGGGCCTTGAGGACAAGGTTGATGACCACTGATGTAATGTGTTGTATTGTATTTGTATCATATTTTTGGAGGAAAACTGTACTGATTAACCAGCGCACGACGATGTACGTCGACAGAATGGCACGGGCAGGCATATTGGCGTACAGGTACGTCCAATATTCGATGCCGCCCTGCCATCGGGAGCGCGCCGCCGGCGGCACGCTCCCGCGCTGGTCGGGACCCCCGTGAGTCCGGTCGCGGGACCCGCGGACTCGATCGCCGCGGGCATCCCCGCGATCGTCTCACGGAGCAGCCGAATGGAGGAAATGCTGGGTAAACAACATTTTTCCATTCTGCCTAGCAACTAGTGACGCTGATCTCTGCTCCATGTGATTGGAGCAGAGATCAGTGTACACTAAATGAAAGCCCAACCCCCCCACAGTTAGTAACACACCCCTAGGAACACTTAACCCCTACACTGCCACCCACTGGTTAACCCTTTCACTGCCAGTGTCATTTACACAGGAATCACTGCATTTATATAGCAGTGATTACTGTATAAATGACAATGGTCCCAAAAATGTGTCAAAAATGTCCGATGGGTCCCCCACAATGTCGCAGTCACAATAAAAATCGCAGATCGCCGCCATTACTAGTAAAAAAAAATAATAAAAAATTATTAATAAAAATGCTATAAAACTATCCCTATTTTGTAAACGCTATAACTTTTGCGCAAACCAATCAATAATCGCTTATTGCGATTTTTTTTACCAAAAATATGTAGAAGAATACGTATCGGCCTAAACTGAGGGAAAAAAAAATGTTTTTTTATATATTTTTGGGGGATATTTATTATAACAAAAAGTAAAAAATAATGCGTTTTTTTCAAAATTAACGCTCTATTTTTGTTTATAGCGCAAAAAAAAAAAACGCAGGGGTGATCAAATACCACCAAAAGAAAGCTCTATTTGTGGGAAAAAAAGTACGTCAATTTTGTTTGGGAGCCACGTCGCATGACCGCGCAATTGTCAGTTAAAGCGACGCAGTGCCGAATCGCAAAAAGTGGTCTGGTCTTTGACCAGCAAATTGGTCCGGTCTGAAAGTGGTTAAACGAAAATCGTATGATCTGGTTTCGTACAAGAAAACTTTTCATGCTTGTCCCATTGGATAATTTTGCATCAACTGTCATGATTGGCTCTCGAAAACTGTGTACTAATGATCAGATTTCTGTACTATCGCTTTTGAAAGCAGTATTTTTTGTAAGATTTTCTGATCATATCTACGAGCCTTAAAGTGTTACTAAACCCAAAACAGTAAAATTAGTCCGCATATGCAATAAAGCAGGGGTAGGCAACCTCAGCTCTTCAGCTGTGCTGAATCTAAAAATCCCATCATGCCTCTGCCTCTAGGAGTCATGCTTGTGTCAGGGTCTTGCAATGTCTCATGGAACTTGTAGTTTCACCACAGCTGGAGGGTAGAGGTTGCCTGCCCCTGCAGTAAAGTATGCTTGTTATACTCACTGTGGAATCTAAGGGGTTAATCATCCACATTGTGTAAAAAAGGTGTTTGATCCTGTATGCACAGATCCTCCCCTTCTTTCACTGCATCCTAATAATTTCCTCTCACACAAAGTCTATGGAGTCAGGCTGCACATGCTCAGTTTGGTGTGTATTGCTAGATAAGTTTTTCTTGGGAGAGTGCATGTGATAAGCACAGGGCCAATCAGCACTGTCCAGACAAAGGGTCCTGCAGCCTCATAGGATAGTAAGAAAACTCCTCCTACAAGCTTTAACCAGTGCTCTAACTGCTGATGATAAAAGGTATGTAGCAGTTTATATTTACTAAAATAATTGCATTTCCATGTTCTGTGTACTGTCGGAGACCAGCTATAGTGAATGCAGGGTCCGGGGCTTAATAACACTTTAAGAGTGTCTCAGAAATAAAGATGGGCAGAGGTTCACCAATATGTGAAAAGTTGCATCTAAAAATTGTCAAACAATTTCAGAATAATGTTCAATGTAAAAATGCAAAGACCTTTAATATATAATCAACTACAATACATAATACCATCAGAAGATTCTAAGAATCTGGAGAAATCTCTCTGTGCAAGGGAGAAGGCTGAACCCCAATATTGGATGCCCATGATCTTCGGGCTCTCAGACAGCACCGCATTCAAAACAGGCATGAGTCTGTGGTGGACATCACTGTATAGGTTTAGGAATACCCCCAGTAATCACTGTCTAAAGCCCCATCAGATTTTCTTCAGATTTTTTCCCTCAGATTTAACAAAACCATATAATATGAGGTCAAACCTTAGGAGTTTAAATTTGTAATCAATCACGCAGGCCCTCGCACTGCATGGTTTTGGTAAACCTGAAGACAAAAATAAGCAGAAAATCTGTATGGGGCTTAAGAACACAATTCACCATGCCATCCAAAAATGCAAGTTACAGCTCTGTCATGCAAATAAGAAGCTGTCTTCCTCTGGGCCAAAGCTCATTTAACATGGCATATTGAATAGTGGAAAACTGTTCTGCGGTCAGGCAAATCAAAATTTTTATTTTTTTTTGGCAACCATGAGTGCCACGCCCTCCAGACTAAAGAGGAGAGGGATCTTCTGACTTGTTATTAGTGCTAAGTTCAAAAGCCTGCATTTCTGATGGTATGTGGGTGCATTAGTGCATACGGAATGGGCAGCTTGCACATCTAGAAAGGCATTATCAATGCTGAAAGACATATCCAGGTTTTAGAGCAGCATATGCTCAGAAAAAATGGGGCAACATTCCTCTCCCAAAACTCCAGAAACTGGTACACTCGGTTCTCAGATGTTTACAGAGTGTTCTTAAAAGAAGAGGGGATGCTACATCATGGTAAACATGGCCCTGTCCCAACTTCTTTGGAATTGGGGTTGGTCTTTGCCAGCTTTTTGTTGCCCTGTTCCAACTTGTTTAGAACGTGTTGCTGCCATCGATTTCAAAATTACCTTTTTTTTTTATTATTAAAACTTCTTTATGTTGAGGAACATTATTCTGAAATGATTTTACACATCCCATGTGTCTGCAGGAAGGGGGGGGGGAGATTTTCTCAGTTAAGCACACCCTCTTGCCTGCATGCCTGAGCTAAGGGCAGAACAATTCTAGGAATTAAATGCAACATAAATCAACAGCCCTTACTCAAGATGACCATGGCCAGAAATGCTAGGAGGGCGTTTTTCAAAGTGATTTCTCAACAAAATAAAGCATGGAGACATGGATGATGAGAGAGTTTAAATATAAAAAATGTATTAAATAGCATTTTTGATTTGTGGTGCTCAGATGCCTACTGCAGATATACTGCGGACTCTATGTCCGCCGGCACCTGCTGATTGTACAGTACACAGGCAGAATGAGGATCTGCCTATGTAAAACCCTTCTGACAGTAGGGACAGTATTGATCATGTGTTCCTGCAAAGCAGGAACATGGATCAGCGCCTTCCCATAGTAAAAGCACTTTCCATGCAGTCAACCCTTTAATCACCCCTGCTGTTAACCCCCTCCCAGCCAGTGTCATTAGTACAATGACAGTGCATAGTTTTAGCACTGATCAATGTATTAGTGTCACTGGTCCCCAAAAATAGTCAAAAGTGTCAGCTAGGGTCTGATTTGTCCACCACAATATCACAACTCCACTAAGTTGTTAATTGCTGCCATTACTAGTATAAAATTTTTTTTTTAAATACCGTATATACTCGAGTATAAGCCGAGATTTTCAGCCTCTTTTTTGAGGCTGAAAGTGCCCCCCTCGGCTTATACTCGAGTCATCGCTGTCTGCCCGCTCGATCAGCGTGTCGAGCAGACAGACAGCGGCCATTCTATTCAAAAGCCGCGCCTCCGGCTCCGCCTTCGCCTGTGATAGGCGGAACACTGAATTTCCCAGCAGCCTGTGTTCCGCCTATCACGGACATCGTATCATCCTCGTACTACGGACGAGGATGATACGACGTCTGTGATAGGCGGAACACAGGCTGCTGGGAAATTCAGTGTTCCGCCTATCACAGGCGAAGGCGGCGGCGCAGCTTTTGAACTTTACAATGGCCGCCGACGAAGAGGGCACGGGACGGAGGCAAGGCAAGGCAAGGCACGGCACGGCACGGCACGGGACGGGACGGGACGGGGGCAAGGCAAGGCACGACACGGGACGGATGCAAGGAGGCAAGGCACGGCACGGGACGGAGGCAAGGAGGCAAGGCACGGGACGGAGGCTCGGGACAAAGGTAGGCTGGACACACACACACACACACACACACACACACACACACACACACGGATGGAGACACACACAGGGATGGATGGATGGATGGAGACACACACACACAGGGATGGATGGATGGATGGATGGAGACACACACACACAGGGATGGATGGATGGATGGATGGAGACACACACACACAGGGATGGATGGATGGATGGACACACACACACACAGGGATGGATGGACGGACACACAGGGATGGACGGACACACAGGGATGGACGGACACACAGGGATGGACGGACACACACACAGGGATGGACAGGCATGTCTCACCCTCGGCTTATACACGAGTCAATAAGTTTGCCAGTTTTTTTGGGGGTAAATTGGGGGCCTCGGCTTATATTCGGGTCGGCCTATACTCGAGTATATACGGTACATAAATATCCCATAGCTTGTAGACGGTATAACTTTTTTTTTCCAAAAATATGTAGCAGAATATATATTTCCCTACATTTTTAAAGAAATTCAATTTTTTAAATTTTTTTTATAGGATATCATTTATAGCACAAAGTAAAAACATTTTTTTTTTTTTTTTTCAAAATTGTTGGTCTTTTTTGTTCATAGCGCAAAAAACAAACTGCAGAGGTGATGAAATACCACCAAAAGAAAGCACTATTTGCGGGAAAAAAGGACATAAATTTAATTTGAGTACAGTGTCGCGCAACCGTGCAATTGTCAGTTAAAGTAATGCAGTGCCATATCGCAAAAAAATGGCCTGGTCATGAAGGGGGTACATTTTTCGGAGGTCAAGTGGTTAAAGAGGAATTACAGGCAAACCCAAACTAGACTTAAAACTGTCCCCTCCACCCTCCTAATACCTATGCTAACAAATCATGTAAGAAAGATGCATATACTTACCTATTTTCAGGCCACTCTGTTGTGGTCAAATGATCATGCTCCCCTGTGTCTGCAAGGAAGAGGAGCAAGCACTGAAAACAGATGAGCCCCTGAACCCTATGGGTAACGTCACACTCTCAGGCATTCCCAAAGGTTGTCAGGGAACTCTCTCTCCTGCAGCTGATGCTGGCTGACATAGGGGAGATCCGATGACCAAGTTGGAGGAAGCTGAGAATAGGTAAGTACATGCATTTTTACACAGGTTACTTAGAATGTGTAATGCCCCGTACACACGAGCGGACTTTTCAACATCCAAAGTCCGAAGGACCGAGTCCGTCAGACTATCCGATCGTGTGTGGGCTGCAACGGACTTTTGATTCGCCAAAGTCTGACGGACTTTAGAAATGAAGCATGCTTCAAATTTTCCCGAAGGAACTCCGCCGGACCCGGTCCCCTTCGAAAACTCTGCTCGTGTGTATGCTACTCCGACGGACTAAAACCGACGCTAGGGCAGCTATTGGCTACTGGCTATGAACTTCCTTATTCGAGTCGGGTCGTACGTCATCACGTTCGAATCCGTCGGAGTTTAGTGTGATCGTGTGTGGCCAAGTCCGTTCGGCCGAAAAGTCTGTCAGAACTCCGTCGGAACTCCGGCGGAACTCCTTTGGAAGTCTGTCGGACATAAGTCCTCTCGTGTGTACGGGGCATTAGGCTGCATTCACACCTGTGCGTATCGTTTTCAGGCATAAAGTTGCGTCTTTTTACAGATTTTTTTGCCGTGATTTTATACAGGTTAAAAGGTCACCAATGTAAAAAGGAGAAAAAAGACAAAATTTGCCCAAATTGAGCTACAAAAA
Organism: Lithobates pipiens; assembly: GCF_037356315.1. NCBI lineage: Eukaryota > Metazoa > Chordata > Amphibia > Anura > Ranidae > Lithobates > Lithobates pipiens. The sequence continues at coordinate 13,777,360 of NW_027507787.1, read as the reverse complement.
AAGCTCCAGAACTTTTTTGAGCTACGGCATTTGGCTTCAGGTGACATGGAGTGGAGACGTGAACCATCTCCATAGACAAAAATAGATTATTTCTCCTCCAGTGTTTTGGAGCTTCAAGCTAGGTGTGAATGGAGTCTTAAGAGGGAGGAGGGAACAGTTTAAAGAGTAGTTTTGGCCTAAATTCTACTTAATTTTCGACTGTAACTGAGAGGCCACCTTTGAAACATGGGAGCCAACTTTTACATGTAGACTTTGTTCTTTCAACTTTGATATGTAGACTTTGCTCTTTCGAAGTATAGCAGTACAGAAGTGTATAGTTTTGAACAGCAGTAGCTGTATACAGTAGCTTTAAATTATTTCTAGTTTCTTTAAAGTATTTGTAATTGCTTTTTCTAAATTGTTTATTTTATGATGAAGTCTATGACGATACGCGTTGACCACGTGGCTACATTGTCGGTCAGTGAGTGTGTTGCTCAACCTAGGATCACCACAAGCAGTTACCCTACGAGTAATGAGAGCCTCACACTCAGACTAAGCAATGACCCAAAGTGTTACATGCTTTTTTATATGCTTTTAAATAATTTTAACATTGTAAATACATTACTTGAGGGGAGATTTGTTTGATCAATAAATTTACAGTTACTCTATGAGTACTCTATGTTTCCATTGCCGGGTACTTCTGACGAGGGGAGGTTCCTTATTCATCAGACTCCTGTGGGAGAAGTTCCCTGTGCTTAAGGTGTTGTGGATACCGGTTGCAGAGGTGGATTCCAGCTTGACAAAGTGGTTGAGTCTAAGGCATGATTTATACTTAGATCTGGTGAGTGTAACATGTACATGGAGTGGGACCCCATGAGATGCGGTGATGGGATCTTGGAAGCAACTATGATCATAGTTTCCTGCCCTGACTTTGTGTTTGAGATTTATTATTGCAGCACTGCTAAAGCTATTTCTATTTTAGTAGACAAAGCACATTGTATAGTTTTATGTGAAATGTATTAGTAGCCGCTATTCATATTATTATCTTTATTTATACATTTGCGCTAAGGGAAGTGATAGTGTACACATATTTATGTGACATATTTGCTTTTGTTTTATTATATGTAATAGCAATACAAATGATAGAAAATTCAGTATACTTATTTCTTGAAAAATCTCCTTTCATGTTGTGAATGCTGCCTGTCTACAGGTCATCTCTTTCCACAACTTCCTGGTTTCCTTGCATGCTTTTGCAGCTTCCTCTCTGCATTTAATTTTCAATTACGAAGTACTACCTTTCCCATGGTACCTTGCTTCCAGCCAACAGTGATTCCTGTACTGACTTCGCCTCCTGAAACTCCTCTCAGCACCTCCGTAGTTCAGTAAGTGGGCTCCATGAAATGTGTGACACAGGGCATATTGATAATGTAATTCAAGGTAGCAAATAGGTAGTAGGATTTTTCAAAAAGTGAGTTTACAAAATTCAAGATTGTTCAGATTAATAGGCATAAAGTAGTATTAAACCATTAGTGTAAATAGAAGTTTTGCCAAAAGCTCAACATAACTACCTATTAAACAAACATGTATCCTCTCATTTTCCGCAAAAATACATTTGAATTTTAGGAAAATCTCCAGGCGGTGTCCCTCTCTGCTCTGCTTCATCTGCACTTTGGGTCAGGAGGCATGCACTGGGAAATTGTTTTGATATGATGATCTTGAACTACATGTCCCGCAATTCCTTGCCCACTCATCACATGTGCATGCATTCCCTTTAAAGGACCCTGGCCACACTGTTTATGTGCATCTCTAGAACAGTGCACAATGCAAAGGGTCCTGACCATATTGTACTTGCATGCCCTTAAACATAGCACCTGGGCAGGCACAATAAGAGGGAGACCTCTGCCACACTGTGCATGCATACCCACAGACTGAGAAAAACCTCTGCCTGCAGTGTGCATCTCAGGGTGGCTCCAGGATGACTCTGCAAGGAAACAGAGCCACCCTATAAGGTAGAAATGAGTTACACTCCACTGTAAAAGCTAATTGTGCAACACACAGAGGCTGAACAGAAAAAGGGTACTAGAAACAAGCATCAGAATAAGGTATGCTGCTACATTTTCCACGGGGAGAGTTTACTAACACTTTATGTAGGGAAATGGTAAAAATGTCTGTCAGCTTTTTATTGTTGTACGTTTCCCTGGTTCAGATTTTCCATAACTTCCAGTTTGACGAAAGGTTGTCATCAGAGCAAAAAGTTCAGGAAAATTTCTCTAGTGGAGTTTCTCACAACAGTAATGCCGCGTACACACGACCGGACTTTCCGTCAGAATAAACTCTGACGGTCTTTTCCTACACACGATCACATCAAAGTCCGTTTGTTTAGAACGCGATGATGTACAACGGGACTAGAAAAGGAAGCTCAGTAGCCAATAGCTGCCCTTGCATCGTTTTTTGGTCCATCAAAATAGCATACAGACGAACGGTTTTCCCGATAGGAACTGATTCCGTCGGAAAGATTTAAAACATGTTCTATTTTTAGGTCCATCAGAATTTTTGAAAAAAAAAGTCAGATGAAGCCCACACGCAATCGGAATATCCGATGAAATTATTCCGTCTGACCTTTTCTGCCGGAAAGTCCGATCGTGTGTACGCGGCATAAAACCTGACAAGTTCCATACTAAGATTGGGGCCTGGCCATACACTTATAGAGGAAGTAAACCCTGCAGTCCCTATGTTGCTTTTCATATATTTCTTTTTTATCTCTTTTTAATCACTCTTTAGCAAACATTAAATAGACTAATAGCACACAATAGCCGATAACTTACTTTTTTTTCTAACTTTGAAAAATGTTGTCTATCAAGATAAGGCGGCGTCATCTTCAATATGGTTTTCTCAGCCCAATTAGAATATAATTTCCGCCCTTTTATGTTTCCGTTCAATGTAATCTCGTGCCTGCGCGATCTGACATCCCTGCGGTAACCGAGCACCGCCACTCATAGCTGACCTGCTGCATTGTTTTTGTGCTTTATTATTGGGTAAATACCTATTCTGGGTATATACGTGCCTGTTTGTTTTGTTGCAGCTGATCATTGCGCTAGGATACAGAAGGTTTACTCTCCGTGTGACATCATGCTGTCACATTGGGAGTTCCAGGATGCTGGGAAACACTCTGCACTCTCGCGTGATTTAACAACTATGCTGCTGGAAGAGGAAATCCAATTCACGGCACCCTGTCAATAGATGGACTGTACACAGAGTGTGCCGTGAATTAAGGGAAGGGAAGCGCATGTGCCTGTGACGTCATAAAAAAAACGGGACGGATTACAACAAAAATAAACAGGTAAGGAGACAGCTACAAGCAGCAATCATTAGTGTCTTATATGAGGATTCCAATACAGTAAAGTTGTGTGGGAAGGTTTAAGTGGAAACTTACTCTCTCAATCAACATTGGCTATTTTTAATTCTAAAGCTGATAGTTACAGAAATTAGGTAGGAATGTATATTATATTCACTTGTTTAAAACTTTTTTTTGTACATGTCTTCAGTTGTTTTCTGGTTTCTGGCCTAAGTCAAAATGGTTTCATACATCCTAGGAGTCATCAAGGGCATTTTTTCTTTTATTGGGAGGAGGGGCATTCTCAGCTATGCACGCCCTCCTGCCTGCATGATTGCAAAAATGTACTGGCAGCCTGTGTATATTGTACTGTGCATGCACACGATTTTCTAATGTGGCATCGCAGTAAGGGCAGAGAGATTTCAGGAAAAAAAAATGCTACATAAATCATTTGCCCTTACTCAAAATAGCCACAACTAAAAAATGAGGGGTATTTTTCCAAAGTGATTTCCTGACAAAATTAAGTATGGAGACAAAAAGATGAGTGAGTTTGCTTTGAATAGAAAAAATGGTTTTAATAGTATTTTCAGTTTATGTTGCTCAGATACAGTTAAGTTCTGCTTTAGGTATCTCTCCTACTAAATTAAACACCTCTAGTAAATGCATACTTGGACAAACATTTTCATTTTTGAACCTCATATGGTTTATGGATAATATACCACTGTGATTAATTTCTCTTCTTTTTTGATTTATTTTCTGTAATCGCAGTATTAAATGCAAAATCAGTTAGCGCAAAACAATACCTTCTGTTTAAAATATAAGTAAGGCCCCTTTCACACATGCGGACGATATGTCCGTATTTCATCCATCCGTTTGCGGATGAAATACGGGCATACATTAATCCCTATGGGATAGCGGGTGTCTGCGGATGAACATCCGCAGACACCCGATATCGTCCGCCTCCGCTACTGTCCGATTCTGCAGACGGAGGAAAATCCTATTTTTCTATCCGTCTGCAGAGCAGATCGGATAAACACGGGCAGACGGTCCGTGCTCATCCGATCCCCATAGAGGAGAGCGGAGAGCTGACAGGGCGGTCCCCGCACAGTGTGCGGAGACCGCCCTGTCCGCCGCCGCCTCAGCGGGGACAACGGAGCGATCCCCGCTGAGCGAGCGGATCATCACGGGGCGGATCATTACTGATCCGTCCCGTGTGAAAGGGGCCTTACGGAGCAGCTGAACACTAAAGGTAAACATAACAAAAACCTCAAAGAAACATCATAAACAGAGCAGTGCAGCACTGAAAAAAAACCCTATTGGTATTATATAAAGTCTCTCAAGATGAACAACAACATAAAAAGGAAAATGATAAAAAGTGAATGCACAGTCTCTGATGGTACTGATCAACAATCCTTCATTCTTCTCAGTTGATAGAATGCATACTGATATCCTTAATCACCGAAAACAGGTGCTCCCACCACCAGACAGCCAAACCACTCACCTTAAAAAATTGACCCCTGACTGAACAGATAGGTCAAATGGAGCATTCACCACTGCCAGTGGTCATATACCAGGATTCAGGTGGATCAAAAGGGTGTAACTCAGCTCCTTGGATACCACAGCGTTGTCATCAATGATGGCTCAAACTCCCCACTAATATCAACAGTCATCAATTCAGCTTAAAATTCAAGTGTTGTCTCCCCTATACATTGTAAAGTGCTGCGTAAACTGTTGGCGCTATATAAATCGATAATAATAATAATAATCTTGCTCAAAGGTAAGATTAAGGTAATTTTAAGCTGAATTGATGACTTTTGATATTAGTGGGGAGTTTGAGCCATCATTGATGACAACGCTGTGGTATCCAAGGAGCTGAGTTACACCCTTTTGATCCACCTGAATCCTGGTATATGACCACTGGCAGTGGTGAATGCTCCATTTGACCTATCTGTTCAGTCAGGGGGTCAATTTTTTAAGGTGAGTGGTTTGGTTGTCTGGTGGTGGGAGCACCTGTTTTCGCTGATTAAGGATATCAGTATGCATTCTATCCACTGAGAAGAATGAAGGATTGTTGATCAGTACCATCAGAGACTGTTCATTCACTTTTTATCATTTTCCTTTTTATGTTGTTGTTCATCTTGAGAGACTTTATATAATACCAATAGGGTTTTTTTTTTTCTGTAATCAGCCTTATTTTTTAATAAAGAGGAATAATATCAAACATCAAGTATGTACACTACATTCATTTTGCTATGCTATGTAAAATAGTTGTCCTGAAAACGATATAATAAATCTACACCTTTGCACACTGCAGTCTGTGACCTTAGTTCCATGTTAACATTAAAATATTTTAATCTAAGACTTGGAAAAAGCACAGAAATGAAAATCCCAATTAATGAAATACTGCACCCAGCTTCAGAGCCAATATTGCAGTCAGTTTTAATAATCAAGCATCCAAGGATTCACTCATGCTAGCCAGCTTTAATTTGCATAAATAAAATAGAATTAAAATGTGAGAAGAAAAATGTTATCAGTTCACGCAGAGTATTTTTCATACAAAACGCTCCCAGTTTAATTATGTATATGGTACTTTTCCCTCCAAGTTAAGCAGCGCATAAAATAAATTTTTAATGTTCCGGGTAACTAGAACTAGATGGGAAAATCTCTGCAGGCAGAGGGCATATGGTCTGTGTGGAGGATTACAAAGAAGCATGAGCACTAAATGATTAACAAGACCAAGTGATTAAGAGTAAAAACTGTGCTTTACTATATACTGTACAATCGACCAGTCAGGGATGAATATGTATGCAGATGATTGAAGCCTTCATTGAAAACACACTTTTTCCCTAAATGAACTTTGGTTTGGGAAATCTATCTTTAAAACCCCACTAATGAACTATATAGCCAATTGTTTGCATACATCTCCTAAACACCATTTGTGACTATAACAGCCTCCACTCTTCTGGTAAAGCTTTCTTTGCTAAATGATAAGAACTGACTCACAATCATTGTTCCAATTCAGCTCAAAAGTGCTCAATAGAGTTGAGGTTACTCTATATGGAAGTCATCAAACCAGGTCTTAATGGACTTAGCTTTGTGCACCCGGGCACAGTCATGCTGTAACAAAATAATGGTGTCACAAGATTTGATGTACCCATTTATTTTTTTCAAATTGTTATTTACAAAACAGCAGATTCCATTCACATAAAAGATTACAAGGCAAACACAGTAATGCCCAAGTATCAAGTACATAATACACCCTCTTGACAGTTACAGCGTATAACAGGTAACACATATGATGACTCTAGTAACATAGGGTCACCTCGGAGATTGGAAAGTTAAAGAGTAACAACTGAGGCAGGGCCTCTAAAGTTTAACATGATGTGGGACACTGCTGAATATTTTGACTCTTCCCTAAGGCTAAACCAAATATGTAGCCTGGGAAGAGAAAAAGTAGAGGCCAAGAAAGCCGAGAAGAGAAAGAAGGTGAATAGAAGATGGGAGAGGCTGAAAAAAGGGATCAGGGGAAAAAAAGAGAGGGAGGGGGCTGAAGGGGAAAGGGGTTTCTTAGAGAAAAGAAAATCAGTCATATATTTAACCGCCAGTAGAACTTAACACAAGAAGAGACTTCCCCTCCTCAGAATATATGAACATGTTCCATAGAGACCAAGTTTTGGAGTAAACCTCACATGGATGTGGCCATTTATCTAAAATGTCTTTGTGTGCCGCACCCTAAAAAAACCTGAACTCAATATTTTTGTCCATACACATATGTGAGATGGTCAAGTTTCTAAATACTTTTGGCCTTAAAAGTGTAGGGGGTTAGGGAAAATACTGTTAGGCCATCAAATACTCTTTGTAAGATTTCTTTTTTTTCATTATGCCTACAATTTATTTCAGTTTTACATTTTCCTTTTTTATATTCACATATTCATATACTAATGAATAAATGCTTCTTTTATCCACGTATTTTACTCACTCTATACCTCTGAAACCAGGACAATAAATGAGGAAAATGGGAGTCTAATCTCTTCCTATCCTACTAAAGAAAGCCAATTTTGCTGTGGTCTGATTTTGTTGTGGGAAGAATTCCTATCACTTGTCCTTCTGACCTCCTGTGACTAGGACAGGCAGTGAAGGGAAAACTCCACAATGCAGATGCAACAATAACAACCTTAAAGAAGTTCTAACTCTAAGCCCCTGTACACACGGTCGGAGATTTCGACAACCAAATCCGTCGGATTTTGTCCGTTGGATATTGTCCGTCGGATCTTGTCCGAAACTGTTGCATAAACATGGACGGACTAAGTTAACGAAAAATCTGATCATTCAGAACGTGATGACGTAATTTCGTTACAATGGGACTACGTTCAGGCTAGTAGCCAATAGCTTTGATGTAGGAATTTGATCTGAGCATGCGTGGCACTTGGTCCGATCAAAATTCTCTACACATGATCGGAGTATGTCCGATCAAACCAGTTGGTCGGGAAATATTTCCAACATGTTGGAAAATTGGGTCCGACGGATATTCCGATGGAATCAGTCCGATGCATACCACACACAGTCGGATTATCTGTCCGATAGGACACATTCCGACGGATTCTCCGACCGTGTGTACAAGGGCTTACATTCAAAATTGGAGTTTGGGTTAAAAAAAAAAATCACAGAAAGCTTGATCATGACTTGTGAGATTAGGGCCACATACAGAATTGTTTTCAAGAGATAAACATATGCCAGTGTGCCAGGATCCCATGTCCTTGTTATCACACACACACATTATTCATTATGTTACAAAATTCCTGTGCTTATCACAGAAGGAAACCATCCTTTCACTAGGCAACTGAAAGACAAAAGAAACATATGAGTTGGTGTTAAAATTAACTGGAGCCTATAGAACTGTGGTGATATGAGGGACCACATGAAGTGTTCTCTCCACCGGGGTTCAAAGTGAGGGCACTGTCCATGTAAAGTCAACCTTGCACCAAAATAAATGATGATGTATGAGTACAGATAAACATGACAATAGGAGAAACCTTTTATGCTTTTTTATAAGTGTTGCTCCTACAGACTACTTTAAAAAAATACATCTGAGCTACTGTAACAATCTTCTATCAGCCAGTCTTTCTCAAACTTTTTACCTTAGAAGGAACCACTGAAATAAGTATCAAGTTTTAGGCTGGATTCAAACTTGCTGTGGCCACGGCTCACATTAGGGGGTCTGGCGTGTCCCCGTTCAATGATTCAGGTGCGAATCGGGGTCCTAATTTGTGCCTGAATTTGCACCTAATTCAGATCCAAAGACGCACAAGACCCTTTCCAAATGTGGCAGCGGCTGCCCCAGAGGTGTGAACCGGCTTCGTCCAGAGCTGGTCACACTGTCCTGTCATGCAAATTGGATGTGGGGAAGCCCACATCTATTTTGCAAAATTGTGAACTCAGCCCGAGGGGAACCTCTGTAAATGATTATGATGAAAATTCCAGCTCATGGTACATTAGCATGATCAGTAAGTTGCACAAAGTGTCAAATAAATGAATAAAGCATATTGCCTACCTAGTGTATTTGACACCCAGCACAGATACATTTTCTTTTAACTACCACCTGTTTTATACAACAAAATAATTGGCAGTAATATTCTTAAAATAAAAATTGTGGTGTCCCCTTACAATATTGGCCAGCGTAGACGTGACCTTTTACATTGGGCGTTAGTGGAATATTGACCACTGCTCACTTCGGAGTTTGGGAGGAAATCAGAGTACCAAGATAAAAGCCACGCAAAAACAGGGAGAACATGCAAATGCAATGCTATCTGTGTCCTAGATGGGATGTGAACTGGGGAATCCAATGCTGCAAGTACTAGCCACTAAGCCACTGTGCTGCCCCACATCACAGTGGCTTACCTCCGTTACAGTGTTGTGGCATCCTTCTGTGTTTACATTCCTTCTATTTAGCGCTGCCTGTACTGCACACTGTATCCTCATTGGTTTGAATGAACGAATGGGTTATATATACCATGTTAAAGGACGTACTTATTACTTCACAGGACCAGGGCTCTTATTTGTACCTGCAATAAAATAATGAGGAGTAGTAGTAGTTACATAAAGGATCTACTTTTTTTATTCTTCCAATTGTACTTAGGTAAACATGCAGAGACCCTAAAAAGCAATTTCCTTCACAGGAAGGGTCTTAGTTTTTCTGTGGGATTTAGATGTAAATAGCAGCAATGACTACGGCTTTGATATTTTACAAATGTAAAAAAAAAAATTCTCCTTATTTTATTATGTGTTGCCATCAGCTGGAAACCTACACATGCAGCCTGCTGGTTGAATAAAGCATATATTAGCTTTCATAAAGCCCACTGTTTCTTCATTTTTCTAAGGTTTCAAAAAGAATACATTTATACACCATCATCAGAAATCCCATGTTTTAATTCACTGTGATAAAACTATAATTATTGATTGTTTGCCACCATTCACTTAAACAGCTATTAAATTAAAGCAACTGATGTCCGCTGTAACCATTTAAAAAGATTCTATTTGCCAGACTTCCTGTACAAACAACATTACACAATAATGAATAATTATTATTTGATTGTAACCTATTATTTACTTCTAATTTTGGTCTGGTTTCAAAGATTATGCTACAACATACTGGTGTGTTGCAACCTGTGTTATTTAAAGTAGAATTGCAGCTTAAAATGGAAGTAAACCCTTCCAAACAACTTTGACCTACAGGTAAGCCTAGATTAAGGCTTACCTGTAGGTCCAAGTAATATCTCCTAAACCTATATGGTTTAGGAGATATTTGCCCGAAAATGGGCACCGCTGTCTACGGCGCATGCGCCGTAGACAGCGGCGCGCATGCGCACTAAATGCGGCAAGTCCAAGAATGGATTTGCCAAATTTGTCGACTCCCGTGCGCATGCGCGGGAGTGACGTCATCGCGGCCTCGCCGTATGACAGCGGCGGAGCTGCGAGGCGCGACTCCCGTGCGCATGCGCGGGAGTGACGTCATTGCGGCTTCGCCGCTGTCATTGGTCGGAGCTGCGAGACGCCACCAGCAAGATGGACGCGGCGGACTACAGGGATCAGCGGCGACTTCGCTGGCTCCTGTGTCAGGTAAGTGACACATAATGAGCTACTATGCGATGCATAGTAGTCCATTATGCTTTACCTTTGCAGGGAAAAAAAGAGGAAGTAAACCCATCAGGGTTTACTTCCTCTTTAAACTGACTACTAAATACTTACCTATTCTCAGCCTGCTTTGATTCGGTCAGGTGGTTGGGGGCCTCCATGTCAGCCAATGCGGCAGCAGGGGAGAGTAGGGTGCACCAGAAACGGGTGGCACATGGGAGCCTATAGGTGACGTCACCACTCCTGGAATTCCCAGCTGTTGTCGAGTGCTATCTTCTCTCCCCTGCAGTCGCCATTGGCTGACACAGGGGATCACATAACCAGACTGGAGCGGGCTGAAAATAGATAAGTATATACATCTTTCTTACACAGGTTAGTCAGCATAGGTGTTAGAAGGGAGGATGGAGCACTTTTAGGACTAGTTAGGTTTAGGCTGGAATTCTACTTTGATGTGCCATTTAACGCCTAGGTGCCGACAATATGTAAATATGCGGCCTCTCGGCATGTGGGCCTTGATGCCGAGCGGCCGCATATTTGCGTATCAGTTAGCAGACACAGCTAGTTCCTGGCAGTTACCAGCGGCTAAGAAGTGATCGGGAGCTTTCTGATCATGTGAACACCATGACAGCTAATCACAGCAGTCACATGATCATGAACCCTGCCCTCCGGGGATCTGAAACCCCTTAACCACTTGCTTACTGGGCACTTAAACCCCCCTCCTGCCCAGACCAATTTTCAGCTTTCAGCGCTGATGCACTTTGAATGACAATTGCGCGGTCATACAACACTGTACCCAAATGACATTTTTATCATTTTTTTCCCACAAATAGAGCTTTCTTTTGGTGGTATTTAATTACAGCTGGGAGTTTTATTTTTTGCTAAACAAACAAAAAAAAATGCAAAAAAAAAATAAAAAATTTTCTTAGTTTGTTGTAAAATTTTGCAAACAGGTCATTTTTCTCCTTCATTGAAATGCACTGATGAGGCGGCACTGGTGGGCACTGATAGGCTGCACTGGTGGGCACTGATAGGCGGCACTGGTGGGCACTGATAGGCACAGTTAAGGCGGCACTAATAGGCACAGATAAGGTGGCACCGATAGGCACAGATAAGGCAGTACTGATGGGCACAGATAAGGCGGAACTGATGGGCAAAGATGGGCACTGATGGGTGGCATGGATGGGTGGCACGGATGGGTGGCACGGATGGGTGGCAATAATGGGCACTGATAGGTACCACTGATAGATGGGACTGATGGGCACTGATAGGTGGCACTGATAGTTGGCTCTGATAGGTGGCACTGCTGGGCACTGATGGGCACTGGTAGATGACACTGATGGGCACGGATATGTGGCACTGGGGTGCAGCACTGTTGTTGAGGCAGATTTTGGGCACTGATGGGTGGCACTGTGGGCACTGATGGGTGGCACTGTGGGCACTGATGGGTGGCACTATGGGCACTGATGGGTGGCACTGATAGGTGGCAATTTTTTATTAGTTAGGTGGCACTGGCAGGGGGCAGGTGGGCACTGCTAAGCTGGCCGTGATCGGGACTGATGTCCCGATCACGGCCGCCGGTGATCGATTACCGGCTCTGTTGTGTCACATGATCAGCTGTCATTGGCTGACAGCTGATCACGTGGTAAGGGGTCGGGATCGACCCCTTGCTCCGATCCGTGATCAGGCGAGTCTCATATATTCGCTGATCACAGAGCGCGCCGCGTGTGCCCCTCAAGGGGCACGCAGGCCGCTCATGCACGGGACAACGTCAATAGACGTAGTCCCGGCAAAGCAGGTCCGCGCTGTAGCCGTCATTTGGCTATAGCATGGATCTCTAGTGGTTAAAGGGCAGGAAAGTGACGGCCGCTGTGAAACCAACATTTTGAGTAGTGCTGATGGACTTGGTCTCCCTCAGCAGTTGATGGTTTCTCCTGATAACTTCCAAGTCACTATATTAGTGACCTGGAAGTTAGCAGGGGGTAACAGTGAGAACTGCATGGAACTAGATCAATATTCTTAACATGTTGGTTGGCCAGCAGACTTTGGGGGATGATCTCTCAGGAAAATAACAGCTTCTAGGTTTTTGTCAAAGCCTAATTAAACAAGCTAAAGCGGATTGGTTACTATGCACAGCTGCACCAGATTTTGTGTTCTCTCTTTAGTAAATACTCACCCTCCTCCCCCATGACTATATGGCAGGATTGACAGTCTTTTGGACTCCACAAGGCCTGAGGAAATGTTCTTACACCTTTCTGTTTCCTTTTCCGGGTTGTCTCTTATTGCACTGTATAAAGCATCCCCTAAAATCATACTGCGGTGTGCAGTATTTTAGCCCACATAGTGCTGGTAACAACCTCTAGAATGTTCCTCTACAGACATCAGTGGCCACTAAAAATGCACTTAAAGGATATAAAAACCCAAGAACAAAAATCTTGCAGCTAAATAAACCTTAGATGTGGTGGTTGCATTTGTTTTGGGGTTATTTTCAGTCAAGTACATTTTCTGTAAATCCAGAAAATATCTGTAGATCTTACCAAAATTTCAGTGACCTTGAAACTTTTTTTCTGAGCTTTGAACTGATACTTTAACCACTTCACATCCCTTGTCAAATGACGTCCGCAGGTAGGACAGGTGGGCATCCCGGCCATCTAGGGGGCGCGCGCGCCCGCCATGTCACTCGGGAGTGATGTCCGCCAGGCACCCACGATCCACAGCCTGTCAGGGGAGAGGAGATCGATCATGTGTTCCCAGTACAGAGGAACACCGATTGTTCTCCTCCCCTTGTGGTTCCCTTCCCCCTACAGTTAGAATCACTCCCTAGGTAACACATGTAACCCTTTGATCGCCCCCTAGTGTTCCCTGCCAGTGACATTTATACAGTAATCAGTGCATTTTTATAGCACTGATCGCTGTATAAATGTGAATGATCCCAAAACAGTGTCAAAAGTGTCCGATGTGTCCGCCGCAATGTCACAGTCATGACAATAATCGCAGATCGCCGCCATTACTAGTAAAAAAAAAAAATAATAATAAAAATTTCATAAATCTATCCCCTATTTTGTACACACTATAACTTTTGCACAAACCAATCAATATAAGCTTATTGCGATTTTTTTTACCAAAAATATGTAGAAGAATACATATGTGTTTGCCGCAATGTCACAATCACGATACAAATCACAGATCGCTGCCATTACTAGTAAAAAAAAAAAAAATTATAATAAAAATGCCATAAATCTATCCAGTATTTTGTAGACACTATAATTATTGCGCAAACTAATCAATATACACTTTTTTTACCAAAAATATGTAGAAAACATATCGGCCTAAACTAAGGAAAAGGAAAAGATTTTTTTTTTTTTATTGGGATATTTATTATAGCAAAAAGTAAAAAAGATAGTTACTCAGTTAGTAAGGTTGAATAAAGACACCAGTCCATCCAGTTCAACCTGAGTGAGTGTCTACAATTGTCCCCATCCCTGTACAACCCACACTCACATCAGTCCCTACCCTCAAGGAGCCCACAATCCAAGGTCCCCATTCATATACTAGGGTAAATTTTGGACAGAAGCCAATTAACCTACCAACATGTCTTTGGAGTGTGGGAGGAAACCGGAGTACCCAGAGGAAACACACGCAGGCACAGGGAGAACATGCAAACTCCAAGCAGATAGTGTTGTGGTTTGGGATTCTGAACCAGCGACCCTTATTACTGCTAGGGAAAAGTGCTAACCACTACACCACTGTTTTTTGACTTGTCACTCTTCTTTTGTTTATAGCGCAAGAAATAAAAAACACAGAGGTGATAAAATACCACCAAAAGAAAGCTCTATTTGTGAGGAAAAAAATATTTATTTGGGTACAGTGTTGCATGACCGCGCAATTGTCATTCAAAATGTGACAGCGCCGAAAACTGAAAATACGCTGTCTGCTTTCCCAACTATCTTCTGTCAACTACAAAACTCCACCTCTCTATTTAGAAGATGAAGGGAGGAAAACGTGCTTGTAGTTCAAATCAGAAGAGCAGACAAGGCTGGCAATGTTGCATTTAAATATGTTTATACAGTATACACACAAACAGTACAGTGAGTGAGCAAGCATTGTAGGACACTTGTTGGCCTAATGGGGACTTCTGTTCTAGGAAGGCTTTGGTATAATAGGGTTGCTGAGAGTGAACACCAATATAAAACATTTATGGTACATCTTAGGATGTCTCCCTGATTACCCTAGTACCTTTGAAAGCAATGTCTGAAGTGAGCGTTACAAAGAAGATGCACTCGAAGAATGTAAACAGAAGGCCGAAAGTCCTAAGAAACAGTAATGTAATACAAACACTAGAGGGCATTGAAGAAGTGCACACAGAATAAAGCTTTCCAGGTCAAGCAATGCATCTTAATGATATTAAATCATACCTAAATAAATCTCATTTCTTTTGTTCCGGATTTAAGGACAGTTCTGTCTGCATATAGCACTTTATCATTTGCAGTAGATCATTTATGTAAATTAGTAGCCATACAATTTCTCAATGACAAAAAAGGGGAAACGTTGCGATACAAAGAATGTGTTAACTTTTTAAAATAGATTAAAGTGGTTTACCTGTGATTGTCAGGTAGTGCTACACTTTCCCAACACTGCTCTGTGACATGACAGGGGCAGAGCTTATGGTTTGAGTTAAAAAAAATAAAAAATAAAACTATGTTTAAAACTTACCAATAATATATGCTTACCCTGAAAACAAGAAATCGCATAACTTTTTTTTTAACGTAACCACAGTTTTCAACATCTGTGTCCCATTGGGGAGATTTCCCTTCACTTTCTGTCCCATAACCAAACAGGAAGTGAGGGAGTCTGTGGTTGTCACGGGGGTCACTGGAACGAGTATCCCCACTGGAAGATTTACCCTCTATTTCTGTTCTGTTCTCTATTTCTGTTCTGGTGATCACTCAAAATGTGGGATTTTCTTTTACTTTCACTCTCAGTAAACAGGACAAATGGAGAAGCCGAATCTCCTTAATAGGGGGACAGACAACAATAAAAACCTGTCAGGGGTTCTAATCCCTCTCTAGTCTATTCAAAATGAAACAAAAGTTTTGCCTTTAGTTATACTTAGGTTTTACTCAGCTATTTATTTACATAATGGATTGCACCCTAAGGTATATAAAATATATTTTGAGCACTCATTTTGAGTTACAGTAGGTGCCGCCGATATTGTGTTTCCAGCGCGATCCTGTCGCGCTGGTTCCCGGCGACAGGCTTCTCTAACCAGCGTGATCCCGTCACGCTGGTTCTCACGCTGGCTGCAATAGGAAAATGTCATTTTCCTATAGTAGTGAGCGAGCGGCGATAATGTCGATGCCCCCCCCCATGTTGATGAGGACAAGGGCCTCTTCCCGACAACCCTGGCGGTTGGTTGTCGGGGTCTACAGGGCCTCCGCTTTCTTCCTTTAGCTCTTTTACTAGTGGTGGCCCGGTCTTCCGTCGCCGCCGCCCCTTCGTCCAACTTCAGGGTTCTTGTCCCCCTCTATGGTTCTTCTTGCCGGGCCACCACTTCTTCTTCCAGCTCTTTTACTAGCGGTGGCCCGGTCTTCTGCTGCTGCCGCCGCCTTCCATTCTTCTTCTTCTGCTTCTTCCTTCTTGAGCTGTTGACTCAACGCTCTCTCCGGCCGCAATGCCAGCGACGGAAGACCGGGCCACCGCTATTAAAAGAGCTAAAGGAAGAAAGCGGAGGCCCGGCAAGAAGAACCGAAGAGGGGGACAAGACCACCGGAGCTGTGCAATAAACAATTTTTAACCCTTGTGTGTTGTGTTTTATTTACTTTTTTTCACCAGGTGAATGGGTAGGGGTACATGGTACCCCAATACTCATTCACATAGGGTGGGGGGTCGGTATCTGGGGGCCCTCTTCTTAAAGGGGGCTCCTGGATTCCGATAAGCCCCCCGCCCGCAGACCCTGACAACCAACGGCCAGGATTGTCGGGAAGAGCCCCTTGTCCTCATCAACATGGGGACAAGGTGCTTTGGGGTGGGGGGCACCCTTCCTCCAAAGCACCCACCCCCCATGTAGAGGGCACAGCGGGCTGGTACGGCTCAGGAGGGGGGGCACTCGCTCGTCCCCACCCCCTTTCCTGACCGGCCGGCCTGCGTGCTCAGATAGGGGTCTGGTATGGATTTTGGGGGGACCCCACGCCGTTTATTTTCGTCGTAGGGGATTCCCCTTAAAATCCCTACCAGACCTAAGGGCCTGGTATGCCTCCGGAGGGGTAACCCATGCCGTTTTTTTTTTAATTTGGTGTGGAGTTCTCCCTTAGGATTCATACCAAATACAGTGCCTGGTATTGGCCGGAATCCAATTCGGATCCCCGCACCAGTGTGAACCCGGCCAGCGATGCTTGTCTCTTATCGGGAAAGGAAAATAATAATTTTTCCTTTCCCGATGCGAGCCGGCTTGGCGCTGGCTCCCGCGACGGAGCTCGCAGGGTGTCAATCTCACCGATAAAAGCGGCGAGATTGACACAATATCGTGGTCACCTACTGTATAGCATTTACCAAACAGTCATTTTTGATGTAACACTATAACAAGCTTGCATTTTTATTTTTTTATTTTAAATAACGTAAATATTAAACCTAAACTCCGAAAGTTTTTCCGACAGAGTTCCGCTGAAACTGTCTTGCGTACACACGATCGCACCGATCATTAAGAACACAGTGACGTACAACACGTACGACAGGACTAGAAAAAGGAAGTTCAATAGCAAATTGCCTCTGTCTCGTACTTGCTTCAGAGCATGCGTCGATAGGAATTGGTTCCATTGGAAATATTTAGAACATGTTCTATTTCTAGGTCCATCAGAATTTTCGTAAAAAAAAGTCAGATAAGGGATACACACGATCGGAATATACGATGAAAAGCTTCTGTGTGACTTTTTCTGTGTGACATTTCACTCGTGTGTACGCAGCATAACTGAATAATAGATAATTTGCTTAACTAGTTGCAGACTTTGGGCATGCTACCAATGGCAAAGAAGACCTCATTGTATCAAAATAAATTGTAAACAACATTTCTCAAAAGTGATTATACAAAGATAAAAAGCAATATATTGTTGCAGTTGTATCTTTCTGTTCATTCATCTGAAGATCAAAGGAATAAACTTAGATCTGCAGATGATGTCTGTTAAAGCAACCTCATAAGTAAAAAAAAATTTTTTGTTTTCTTTTTTAATAAAAAGTTCCTTGGTTTAACCTCTTATTCACCCTTGGTTTATACTAATCAGCTCTAATTGACTCATTTGTTTCCTTCTCTCTTGAACTGCTATTTTCCTGCTGAATTTTTTGTTTGTTTCTATTTTTGAACTATTAATATTTAAAGTTTTTTGTTTTGTTTGTTAATATTTTTACACATTAAAAAAAAGGTGCAAAATTAAAAAAAACTAAAATACTTTACTTAAATTTGTAAAAAACTTTGCAATGCTTTGTACCAGGATCATAGTTTTAGTGTCATTTTAAACAGGACGAATTGCAAAATAAATTGAACACATTTTATGTAAAGTAACACTATTTATTTTTAAACTAACACTGCTCAAAATAAAAAAAAAGTGAATTTAGTATAATTTTGTTGCGTTTTATTGTCCAGGGATTGAAGGGAAAAAAAAATAATTGTTGTAAGACAAAGTTATGGCTCAATAAACAGGTCCATAGCAGAAATGCAAACAGTGCTTTGGTCCATAGGGGGTGAACAGGTCCTCAAAAAGTATACTTCCATGCCCAGCATTGTGTGGTGTAGCCTGTTGCTGCTCGGTGACCCATGCCACCATCTTCTATACCAGTGTTTCTCAACTCCAGTCAAGAGGAGGCAGAGGACCGGCTCTACCTTCACAGACACCACCAGCCACATCTCCAGCCACATCATTTTGACTCCAACTTTAAGATCCATAAGGTACATCCAGATATCTGGCTGATGGATACAACCATCTTTAACGCTTGATGTTCTGGATGGTTTAATAACTTTTGATACACACTCTCTATCAACCACACCTGCATCAAGGGGTAAGTACGATTCTACTTCTCCGCTACGGTCTATATAGAGTTATACCACTAAGTTATATAATAAGACCCATCCCACAATATACGGACCCCTGGCTGATGTCATTCATGTTCTCTGTTGCTTGTGCGCTGCTCTGACGGACATAGCTTTCTTTTCATTTTTGAGTTATGTTTTTTTGTCTTTATGGGTGGAGCATTGACATTTAGGATATAAGCTACAGATTCCATTTCTGCTCCCAATATTTGTGTTTGTTGCGTATATCTCCATGTTCATGTTGCTATATATAATCAATGTGTAATAAATTTTGAATATATTTTTTTTTACCATCAAACTGTTTGTGGCCCGATTCAAAGTCCCAATCTGAGGAATTCGTGTTTTGACTCTATGTATCAGGGATGTGGTCCACAATCAGTTTAAGCAATTAGTTGCAGTAGAGGGTCTCTTTAAACTTTTAAAAAATAACAGTAATAGGTTACAGCTCATATATTTTAGAGATTGGGTTTACATGTACTTAACCGCTTGCCGACCGCCTCATGCCGATGTACGTTAGCAAAAGGGCTCGTACAGGCAAACTAACGTACCTGTACATTGCCCCTTAAGAGGCGGCCCGTGGCAAGCTCCGTGAGTTGGGTCGCGGATCCCGTGGACTCGATCACCGTGGGGATAACCGCGATTGCCTCACGGAGAGGAAGAACGGGGAGATTCTAATGTAAACAAGCATCTCCCCGTGCTGCCTAGTGACAGCGTCACTGATCTCTGCTCCCTGTGATCGGGAACAGAGATCAGTGACATGTCGCATGTAGCCACGCCCCCCCACAGTTAGAAACACTCCCCTGTAAACACTTAACCCCTACACTGCCCCCTAGTGGTTAACCCCTTCACTGCCAGTGTCATTTACACAGGAATCAGTGCATTTTTATAGCACTGATTGCTGTATAAATGACAATGGTCCCAAAAATTTTTTAAAAAATGTCCGGTGTGTCTGGCATAATGTCGTAATGTTGCAGTCACAATAAAAATTGCTGATCGCCACCATTACTAGTAAAAAAAAAAAAAATTATAAAAATGCCATAAAACTATCCTCTGTTTTGTAAACGCTATAACTTTTGCGCAAACCAATCAATAAATGATTATTGCAATTTTTTTTACCAAAAATATGTAGAAGAATACGTATCGGCCTAAACTGAGGAGAAAAAAAACATTTTTTAAATTTTTTTATATATTTTTGGGGGATATTTATTATAGCAAAATGTAAAAAATAATTCGTTTTTTTCAAAATTGGCACTCCTTTTTTGTTTATAGTGCAAAAAATAAAAACCGCAGGGGTGATCAAATACCACCAAAAGAAAGCTCTATTTTTGGGAAAAAAGAACAGGAGCCATATTGCATGACCATGCAATTGTCAGTTAGAGCGACGCAGTGCCGAATCACAAAAAGTGCTCTGGTCAGGAAGGGGATAAATTCTTCCGTGGCTGAAGTGGTTAAAATGTAGAGATTTGTAGACTAGTCAATTTACGTATGGTACAACAATGACTCTGCCTAACATTGGCAATACATAGGAAAGTTTTTTGTTCAACCAGGTGGTTAAATGACCCGATTCCCTCATCCACACATTCCATGTGGAGGTGGGAATCCTCCCCAGTGTGTCATTGAATTCTGACAGCAGGTCTCCCCCACCGTCATAATACAGTGATCAGCGCTACAGCCTATTGACTGTGTATGCTGATCGAGCAATAATTTACCATCATGCAGTTCATGTGAAATTGATTGATAGAGTGACTGCTCATGCACAGGAAACTTACATGGATCGAAATTCAGCCGATTCCCGCTGAACTTTCCATCCATGTATGGCCAGCTTAACAACTGTTGAGACGTCTGCCTGGCAGGGAATATAAATGTTTAGAGTGAGTCATCCAAGTCAAAGACTTGATAAAACAGTAAAGCACAACCACCGTGGAAATTGGTTCTGTGGTTGGCCCTGTCAGCGACACCAAGATCAGCACCCGAATCAATGCCCAGGTCAACTTTAGTTGAAAATTGTTGGCCGGAACAGTGCTGGCATCCAATCAGATCAGATTGGCTGTTAGAATACAATGATCCACAGCAGGAGATTCATCCAGAAAATGCTGTTAGATTTCTTTAGTTCAGCCCATAGACTCAACTAAAGAAATCTGTAATGTGTAAATATGGCCAGCTCTAAAGATACGTGTGTGTGTGTGTGTGTGTGTGTGTGTGTGTGTGTGTGTGTGTGTGAGCACCTGTGGGTTTGAGTGCCAGCAGTGTTTTATTTGTATAATGGAACATCACAGCCCAATAAAATAATAAAAAAAAGTATAATTACTTTACATGTTATTTCAAAACACAAAGTACACCATAAGGTAACAAGATGAAAGTTACGGGAAAAAAAAGGAACACTGGGTAACAATAAAGTAACCCTTTAAACATCTGCCAAGACATCAAAGCAACAGATTAATCTTATTATTAGCCAATAATGACAACATTCCCCTAACCTCATCTGGAACATCTTAATGGAACTGATGCAGAATCATAACACTTTAGATATTCAATGAGGTTGTTGAAGAAAACAACAAGTCATCAACTGGCATTTTTATTTCAGTGCAGGTTTAAAAAGGGAAACAGAGAATGTGACTTAAAGCGGAGGTCCACCCTAAAGTGGACCTTCCGCTCATCGGAACCCTCCCCCCCTCCGGTGCCACAATCGGCACCTTTCAGGGGGGAGGGGGGTGCAGGTACCTGGATAATCCAGGTAACTGCACCCACTTCCGGGATAGCTCTCTGCGGAAAGGGGCGTAACTTACGCCCCTTTCCGCAAGTGCCCGCCCCTTCCCGCAAGTGCCCCGTTGCCTGCTGGGAAACACACAGTACCCAGAGGCAGCGGGGACCGTCCTCATTGCGCAGCGCGGCTCGCGCATGCGCAGTAGGGAACCGGGAAATGAAGCCGAAAGGCTCCATTTCCTGATTCCCATACCCAAGATGGCGGCGGCAGCACTCGAGTGTCGATCTAGAGATCGGCTTCGGGTGCCGACATCGCGGGCGCACTGGACAGGTAAGTGTCACTATTTTAAAAGTCAGCAGCTGCAGTATTTGTAGCTGCTGGCTTTAAAAAAAAAAAAAAAACGCGGAGTCCCGGTGGACTCCCGCTTTAAAGCGGAACTAAACTTAGCCAATGAATGATTTCCCATACCATTTACATTCAAAGTATGCTGTGAATGACAACTGTCACAGTTGTTTGTGCTCTCAACCAAACTGTCAAGCCATCAAATGGCTAGTCCCATAGCTGATCACATGTGCTTCACCATGGCAATTGCAGATGCTAAGATGGCAGCTTCCTTGGCAGTAAAGTATAGGAAAGTATAGTTCCACTGTGGAGTTGATTTACATACCATAGCGTTATATTTCATTATAAGATGCAATATGACCTGCTGCCATGTACCTTTAAATAAGGAAACTTACTGTATACATTTTGTGATTGATGACCGTTTCTTTTTGTTCTGGCGAATAAAAAAATGTTTAAAACAGAGGTGCATTTATTAATATATATATATATTAAGCTATCTGTCATTTGTACATTTGTTCTGTGTGAATGGAGGGGCAAAATGAAGAGTTATTAAGCTATTTTCTTTCCAGGTGGAATTCATTTATACAGAATAGAGTGAATCAGAAAAATAAGGCCCATTTCACGCAGGTTGGACTCCATTGAGATCAGCAGGGGATCTGTACACCGATCCCCTGCTGACCAGAGCAGAGCAGGCAGATGAGCCATTAATGTCCGCTCGTTGTGTGCAGTATGGACATGGGCAGAGTCTGTTCTGCTCTATGGGTGGCCAGGAGTAAATGGATTCCACTGTCCATTTACACCTGACTTCACTCTGAATCGATCCACCTGGATGGAGGAGGAAGGATCCCTTTCCATTTTTATTTAATGGAGTGGTGGTCGGCGGGTGTAGACGGACATGAGACTGTTCATACCCGATGGTTGATAGGAGTGAATAGACCATCTAAGCAGGTCCACCTGAGAAACTATCAGGGGGATCTGATCAGACTCTGTGTGAAAGGGGCCCAATGCATTAGGCCACATTCACACCTGTATTTTGGCCTTGACAGCATGTAGATGTGAGAAAATCAACAGGTCTCCCTGATTAGGGGGGCAGTCCCACTGAAAGCAATGGGTGGTTGCCAGCTCCAGCAGCTGATTACAGCCACTAACTATGTGGTGATTACCTGTGAGCGATTAGCCTTCGATGCAGACATCCTGCATCCACCATCAATCACTCGCAGATAATCGCCGCATAGATTTTTTCACATCTATACGCTCTTGGGAAAAAAGGCGGATATGAATGTAGCCTTATGGTATGACCAAATGAAATATTTATTTTGATTGTTATATTCATCTTCGTGACCTTAATGTAGTCTTTTCCAAAACCACTCTATTTTTTATGATTTAATAACATTTGACCTAGATAGCCTAATAACATTCGATTTGGCCTCCATTTGCACAGAACAAATGTCCATGCAGTTGTACACAACAAATAGCTTTGTCATTTTGTTTTTTTTAATTCATCCCATAGTGTTTAAACCCTAAAGTGAAAAATCCTGCTGAAAACTGCAATACAAAGAGCTTCATGGTTTTTGAATCTGTCAAACACCAGGCTCAGTCAAGTAGGTTAGACTTTACAAAGCATGTCAGACTGGCACAGGATTTCTATGGTCTGATAGCAGCAAATAATGTGATCATTTGTTGAATTGCTAGTTAAGATGGTAAGCCTATTGATAGGGTTAACCATTAAAATTGCCCACCTGAAATATTCAAAGCCATTCCAAAATTAAGGGTACCAGCAACCCCAGAGATTTAAGGATTGGAACTGCTAGCTGCAGAATACAAATGCTAGGATGAAAGTTGTAAACATTCAACTAGCAGGCTGTGCTCGCTAAATGAAATCTGATTTAAAAAAATGCATTATATAGATAAAATCAGAATCTTCAAGCTTAGTGTAATTGGAGGAAGTCACAAAATAATGGCTGGAACTGTACTCAATGTAATCCTAAGGTCTAGAAATTAAACATCAATCACTATGGCATCTTTGCTGCAGTCATCTGGGTAGACCATGCACCCAACAACAGAGACCGGGCAGCATATTAAGCATCATAATGGGAGAAGTAAATGAAATATTGTAGATTGTTTTTAATAGCGAATGGGATGGCATGGCACCATTTCTGGGAAGAAAAATACAGTCAGGCAATAAGCCCAACATGCCACTCCTTTCCATTAGCACTTGAATTGGATTTGGACATAGTCCCAGATTGCATATTATTAAAGTAAGAACTAATAGGCAAGCTTCTCTGAGAAATGTAATACATTTGATGATTGCTGTACAAAGGACAGACAGTACTCTATACCAGATGTTACTGGGGAAGTTGTTCAACCATATTTAAAAAAAAAAACGCCTACAGCCCATTCATATTTAATGTATTGATTTTCAGTGAAAAAGATAACATATACGGTACATATAACATGTACCATACTAATATATACATGCTGGCAATTATTTTGCAGGTTCTTGAAAAATCTTAAGACCAACAAATACATTTAAATTGTATTAAGTCATAAACCATGCTATTCCTGTCGCTTTACATTCTTGGAATGGATAGGTTTTGTGTTTTAACAGATTCCTTCATTCACGCTACACAGAATGAACAGATAAATCTCTGTTGTACTTTGACAGTCTGCCCCGTCCGCTATCACAATATGTAATCAGTTCCTGCAGGTGATTGGATGCAGGCGCTGTTGGGCCAACAATATTCCACCCAGCTCCTTCAATTTTTCAATTGTGGGAGGTCAGGCGTGAGGCAGCCAACAAGGCCACCCAACGAGTGAATTTTGATTGGTTCATCAGGAATTAGCGGAAACTTGCTGCATGTATTATTTATTTATTTGTACATTCACATCAGTTCTTGCTCTCATGAAGCTTACAATCTAAGGTCCCTAATTCACATTCATACACATACTAGTGCCAATTTAGACAGGCGCCAATTAACCTACCAGCATGTCTTTGGTGTGTGAGATGAAACCCACGCAGGCACAGGGTGAACATGCAAACTCCAGGCAGGTAATGGATGGGATTCAAACCAACAACCCTAATATTATTATTACTATCCTAGTCTCTAAATACCAATCTACTTGTTCTCTTCGTTCCTCTCAAGACCTCCTGCTCTCTAGCTCCCTCATCGCCTCCTCTCATGCTCGCCTCCAGGACTTTTCCAAAGCCTCTCCAATCCTATGGAATGCCCTACCCCAATCTGTCTGCTTATCTCCTACTCGATTAGCTTTTAGACGATCCCTGAAAACCCTTCTCTTCAGAGCAGCCTTCCCTACCCACACCTGACAACTGTATTTTCATTTTCTCCATCAGTTCACCCCCACAGTTATTACCTTTTGTTTCCACTTGACCCTCCCTTCTAGATTGTAAGCTCTAATGAGCAGGGCCCTCTGATCCCTCCTGTATTGATTTGTATTGTAAGTGTACTGTCTGCCCTCATGTTGCAAAGCGCTGCACAAACTGTTGGTGCCATATAAATCCTGTATAATAATAATAACATTATAAAATTATTTAATGGTCCAAAAAGAGGAAGTTAGCTGACCAACAATGTGGTGGTATGTGGAATTTATTTCCTTGACAAATAATTTTATAAGTTTTACAACCTGTAGGTAAAGAAAGGTATCCCTGTATAGCTCTAGTCAGAACCTACCCAGGACTGATGGTCTCCTCTCCCCTATGTCATAAGCATTGGGTCAGTCTCTAAGTGAAGCTCCTCTATAACCAGCCATGCTTGCCAATTTCTTCAATCTCATGTTGCCAGGGAAAGTGCTTTGAGACTATCAGGCTGATTTATTAAATGTAAATAGACTGTACACTTTTCAAGAGAATTGTCCCTTAGCTTAGTAAATGATGTGAGGTTCAGCGGATTTCCGTCATCCACTCATGGGCAAGCAAAAATACTGTACAGTTTTTTGTTTTGTTTTTCCTTACATGTGATTGCGCATTTTTTGCATAGGGATTTTTCACCACATTCACTAAACTAAGGGAATATTCCCATTACAAACTATCTGTCGTTAGTCGTAAGTTAATACACCCCTCTGAGGCTGATTTAGCTAATAAGTTGAGATTCTTAAAACTATACATTGTGTGCATATCCTTTTCAATTTTTCAATCATGTGAAAAGAAAACCCGTTTCCTCCTTTCATCCTCAACATGATTAGATAACTCTAAGGTCAATGTCAGGGTAAAAGGTCAGGGTCATTATTTTTTGGACAGGATATTTTTTTAATTAGTATCAATGTCAGTGTGTTTTAGGTAGGATTAACAAAAGCTAAATTTGCACTATTGTTTCTAGGCTTTTCTATGGGTACAAATAACAACAGGTTTTGGTAGTAGCAAGAAATATACAGCAAAAAAAAAAAAAAAAAATTATTTTTTTGTTATTATTTTGGGCCTGTTTTCTTTTGGAAAAAAAACAAAAAAAAAAACAGGAGATATCCATTACCATTAACCACCAAATGAAAGCCCAATTTTTCCTGAAAAAACACAAGGTATAATCCACCTGGATGCACAAAGTAGTTGTGATAATATGTACGGTTTTACAAACGCATGTCAAAGTTACAAAATTGGGCTTTAAGATTTGTTTTACCCTTAGGCACGAAGGGGTTAGGATGGACTGGGTAATGGACTAAGGTGCCTATAGGTACAGTTGAAATACAGTTTGGTTATTTAATGCTTATAATTTCTCTATAGTTTGTGTATTATTTGCATGAATCTATTTTAATAAAGGCCCATGATTATTAATCCAGCAATCAGTGTTTATTTTAATTTATTTTAGATGGCTTTATACTTAAAATTAGCAGATATATACATTTCCATGGTGATTACATTAGCTACATAAAAGAACACATGTCCTTGAAAAGGGGAGAATTTTCTCAACAGGCATAGGAAAGAGAAAAATGAGCTATGAATTCATAACATAAAATGTAAGACAAAGTAGATCATGGAAAACCCTTTATTGTAAAACTCAGTTGTATAGTAGTGATGGACGAACGTTTCGCCCGGCGGTCGTTTCGCGGCGAATTTCCGACTTTCGCCGTCCGCGGGTTCGAACGCCTTTTTCCGTCGTTCGCCCCGGCGGACTTACGTGTTTAATGTATACAAGAACTTTAACCTTTCGTGACACGTTTATCATGTGTTACAGGACAACCAATTGAGACATGACAGCTCATGGACACTTGGACATTCCCCCTAACCTATAAATACACCCGATCCGGTGGCCATTTTACATTCTTTCTTCTGTCACTGTAGGGAAAGGATCCTGTGTGGAGTAGGGACAGAGAAAACGCTAGCTATTTGGTACACAAAAGTTCTTTTCAGGACTGGTATAGGTGTTAGGTCAGCAGCCTGAGTTTCTTTTGTCAGTTTAGATAAAGGGACAGAGCGCTGTATGCTGCTATTTTAGGGACAGCTCAGCCAGATTAGTCTTTCTTCATCATCATCATCATCATCATCATTAGCTGTTACTATCAGGTCCACAAAAGAGCTGTTCCAGCTAATCGTTCCAGCCTACTCTTTTTTGCCAATTTGTATAGGGACAGGCAGGAAGCAGTGTGTCAGGCAGTGAGGATAATTTTAAAGACTTGCTGTTACTATTAGTTCCACAAAGGTTCTTTTCAGGACTGGTATCAGTGGTACGGTAATAGGCTTGTACACGTATAATATTCTTTCTTCCAAATATAGAAAGAATATTATACTTGACTGCTGCCCTTCTGCTGCAGTCTGCTAATCATTCACAACTCACTTGTTCCACAAAGCTCTTTATCAGGACTGGTAACTTGGTCTGTCTAGGGTGCTACGGTACATAGGCTTGGGTGCGGTACAGTCTGCTGTTCTGTAAGGACCGCTATCGGTCCACAATACATAGGGTTGCCGTGCACTACTGCTGACCGCTGCCCTATACTGCAGCAGTCCTTCAGCGGTATAGGGACTGACGCACAGTCTGCTAAACACTAATACACAACCTGCTTGGTCCACAAAAGTTCTTATAAGGACTGGTAACTTGGTATAGGGTGCTACGGTACATAGGCCTGAGTGCGTTACAGTCTGCTGTTCTGTAAGGACCGCTATCGGTCCACAATACATAGGGTTGACGTGCACTACTGCTGACCGCTGCCCT
Source organism: Lithobates pipiens (assembly GCF_037356315.1). Lineage (NCBI taxonomy): Eukaryota > Metazoa > Chordata > Amphibia > Anura > Ranidae > Lithobates > Lithobates pipiens. The sequence goes on along the minus strand of NW_027507787.1, from coordinate 13,749,638 downwards.
ATACTGCAGCAGTCCTTCAGCGGTATAGGGACTGACGCACAGTCTGCTAAACACTAACACACAACCTGCTTGGTCCACAAAAGTTCTTATAAGGACTGGTAACTTGGTATAGGGTGCTACGGTACATAGGCCTGAGTGCAGTACAGTCTGCTGTTCTGTAAGGACTGCTATCGGTCCACAATACATAGGGTTGCCGTGCACTACTGCTGACCGCTGCCCTATACTGCAGCAGTCCTTCAGCGGTATAGGGACTGACGCACAGTCTGCTAAACACTAATACACAACCTGCTTGGTCCACAAAAGTTCTTATAAGGACTGGTAACTTGGTATAGGGTGCTACGGTACATAGGCCTGAGTGCAGTACAGTCTGCTGTTCTGTAAGGACCGCTATCGGTCCACAATACATAGGGTTGCCGTGCACTACTGCTGACCGCTGCCCTATACTGCAGCAGTCCTTCATTGGTATAGGGACTGACGTACAGTCTGCTAATCACTAACACACAACCTGCTTGGTCCACAAAAGTTCTTATAAGGACTGGTAACTTGGTATAGGGTGCTACGGTACATAGGCCTGAGTGCGTTACAGTCTGCTGTTCTGTAAGGACCGCTATCGGTCCACAATACATAGGGTTGCCGTGCACTACTGCTGACCGCTGCCCTATACTGCAGCAGTCCTTCAGCGGTATAGGGACTGACGCACAGTCTGCTAAACACTAACACACAACCTGCTTGGTCCACAAAAGTTTTTATAAGGACTGGTAACTTGGTATAGGGTGCTACGGTACATAGGCCTGAGTGCAGTACAGTCTGCTGTTCTGTAAGGACCGCTATCGGTCCACAATACATAGGGTTGACGTGCACTACTGCTGACCGCTGCCCTATACTGCAGCAGTCCTTCAGCGGTATAGGGACTAAGAGTTTTGTCACAGGGTGATTTAAAAAATGACAGGCAGAGGAAGAGGCAGGCCCTTCCGCAGGGGTGGTAGGGGTAGGGCAGGAGCAACAGCCTTGAGCCAAAGTGGGAAGTTGCAGAAGGTGCGTTCAATTACTTTAAAGGACGCACCAGACTTGGTTGAGTGGCTCACTCAGCCTTATTCTTCTGCACCCTCCTCATCCTCTCGATCTGCACCCTCTTCTTCACTCTCTGCTATGTGCACCCCCAAAGACACTACCACCAACAACACCACCACCACCACATACCTTCCGCTTGAGTGCAAATGGGGGCCTTCATGCTCCAGTGTTTTAATAGGGACCCCCGTATAAAAAGCATGAGGGTCAAGGACCAGTACTGGGTGGCAACGTACTTAGATCCCCGGTACAAACACAAAATGGCGGAAATGTTACCGCCGTCGCAGAGGGCTGTCAGAATGCAGCACTTCCAGGCCTTGCTTCGAGAAATGCTGCATTCTGCTTTTGCGTGCGCTGGCAGAGGAGCAATTCCCACTCCCAGAGAAGGATTTGCGGGTACCAATCCAACAGCGCCTGCAAGAAGAGGCCGGTTTGAAGATGTGTTGGTGACTTCGGATATGAGGTCATTCTTTCAGCCGACCCATCGACAGGTGTCATCCGGATCCAGCATCAGGGAACGCCTAGACCGTCAGGTGTCCGACTACATTGGGTTAACGGCCGATGTGGACGCTCTGAGGAGTGATGAACCCCTAGACTACTGGGTGGGCAGGCTTGACCTCTGGCCAGAGCTTGCCCAATTTGCAATCGAACTGTTGGCTTGCCCCTCATCCAGTGTCCTGTCCGAAAGGACGTTCAGCGCAGCAGGGGGGATTGTGACCGATAAGCGTACTCGCCTAGCTCACGACAGTGTTAACTACCTCACATTTCTAAAAATGAATGAGGCATGGATCTCGGAGGAATTCAACACATGTGATCAGTAGACCATGTATATGTCTATAAACAATTTTTGGAATCAAGCACACAGACCTTCTTAATTCATTTGGCTCACTTCCCTGACCCAAAAAAGCACACCGTACTATATGCCCCTACCCTCCTCTTTGAAGAGGTTGAGCGGTGTCATATTTCTACTGGGGCTGCTTATTATGAGGGGTTCCCACCATCCCTGTGCTGTGCTGACTTCCTCCTGGGTGTTCTTATTATGAGGGGCTCCCACCATCCCTGTGCTGTGCTGACTTCCTCCTGGGGGTTCTTATTATGAGGGGATCACACCATCCCTGTGCTGTGCTGACTTCCTCCTGGGGCTGCTTACGGTGCTGCTGTCAGCGCTGTATGTCACGGAGCTGCTGTCAGCGCTGTATGTCACGGAGCTGCTGTCAGCGCTGTATGTCACGGAGCTGCTGTCAGCGCTGTATGTCACGGAGCTGCTGTCAGCGCTGTATGTCACGGAGCTGCTGTCAGCGCTGTATGTCACGGAGCTGCTGTCAGCGCTGTATGTCACGGAGCTGCTGTCAGCGCTGTATGTCACGGTGCTGCTGTCAGCGCTGTATGTCACGGAGCTGCTGTCAGCGCTGTATGTCACGGAGCTGCTGTCAGTGCTGTATGTCACGGAGCTGCTGTCAGCGCTGTATGTCACGGAGCTGCTGTCAGCGCTGTATGTCACGGAGCTGCTGTCAGCGCTGTATGTCACGGTGCTGCTGTCAGCGCTGTATGTCACGGAGCTGCTGTCAGCGCTGTATGTCACGGAGCTGCTGTCAGCGCTGTATGTCACGGAGCTGCTGTCAGCGCTGTATGTCACGGAGCTGCTGTCAGCGCTGTATGTCACGGAGCTGCTGTCAGCGCTGTATGTCACGGTGCTGATGTCAGTGCTCTGTATTACGGTGCGGCTGTCAGTGCTCTGTATCTCCTGCACCCTCTTGTTTGCCTACCCTGGTCCCTGACCTTCCCTCTCCTCCATTGCCTTCATTAGCTCCATAGTCCTGAATTGTCAGAACAATTTCCCAAATAAAAAAAAAATGCTTGTAGTTATCGATCCCAAATTCACCTCATACATGTATTATGCTATTGTCCAGGTGGTGGGACTACGTGCTACCCCCTAATAATTACCCCGTGGCCGCAAATTCGACCTAAAGGTTTGCGAAATTCGCCTCCCATTGAAGTCAATGGAGCCCGCGGCGAACGGTCGTTTTCGCGAACGTTTGTGGCCGTTCGCGTTTCGCGTTCGCGAAACGTCCCGTCGGAAGTTCGTCCATCACTATTGTATAGTATACAGCTCAGAACACTAGGATGTATGGAGTTCAGAATGAGAGCAGTCTTGCAGGAAGGAGTGGGAGGAAGTTACAAGCGTATAAGACAGACAAACTGGATACAGAAAAGCTAATGATATGGGGGTGTTCCTTATCATGAGGACTGACGTGTGTAGTGGAAATGGATACTGTGCTATAAAATTGATTTCAGGAGCAAAATATTGGATTTTTTTCTGGACGCTACTAGGAGCTGGCCTATGAGGTTTGTAGAGCTTCCTGTGATATTACAGAGGAATATTTAAAAGTAAACAGATTCTAGATCTTCATTTTATAAATTAAAGCAATCATAAATAGCCAAGTTGTTTTGTGCACATTCTTTACCTTTGAACAGGGTTTCTCAGCTAGGGTTCCTCCAGAGGTTGCTAGGGGTTCCTTGAGCAATGAGCAAGTTCTATCTTTAAGATAGGCTCCCACTGACTCCAATGAATTTTTTAGCTAACTGTAAGCCCTTGTACACACGGTCGGACATTCTGACAACCAAATCCGTTGGATTTTGTCCAACGGATTTTGTCCGAAACTTTTGCATACACGCGGTCGGACAAAGCTGTCGGAAAATCTGTTTGTACATAACGTGATGACGTTATTTTGTTACGACGGGACTACGTTCAGGCTAGTAGCCAATAGCTTTGGTCTAGGAATTTGATCTGAGCATGCGTGGCACTTTGTCCGTCGGAGTAGGCTACACATGATCAGAGTATGTCCGATCGGAGCATTTTGTCAGAAAATTTTACGGACATGTTGGAAAACTTGGTCCGACGGATACTCCCACCGAAACAGTCCGATGGATACCACACACAGTCGGATTATCCGACAAAACGGTCCGATAGGACACATTTCGTCGGAATCTCCGACCGTGTGTACAAGGGCTAAGGGGGTAATTCTTCCTAATGACCAAAACTGTAAAGAACATTCTTGCCGTTGACCATCACATCACACATCATTATCATGAGTTGTAGATATATTAATTTTTACAAGTGATTCCCTGAGATCATAAAGTTATTTCAAGGGTTCCTCTGTGTTGAAAGGCTTGAGAAAGGCTAACTTAGAATAATCAAAACCTTTAAAAAAAACATTGTCTCACAACTGGGGTGCCATTAGGGTTCGTCCAGAGTACTGCTGAAATGGGACACAATTTGCCCTGTATTTTCACACAAAAAAATGGGTTTCCATGGTGTGGGTGGGGCCTTTTGGTTGCCAGCTTCATAACCACCAACGATACTATTGTCCATGACCAGGACATGTGGAGGCATTCGCCGGCCCACCCGCATCATGGCAATGCATGATGCTGATGCTAGGCTGCCTCTAGCATTTGGGTGAAGGAGAAAGTACACCCCCATCCAGGATTTAGTATTAAGCACAGAAGCAAAGAGGGGGTTTGTTCCTGGATACACATTGTTTTCCATCATGAATATAAATATCTCATATAGGCTTACAGTAGCTATGTACTGTCACAATATTCTAAACCAAGTGTGGACCAGTAAAAAAAAGAAAACATTCTGTGCAGAAGGTTGACCTAATGCAGACTATTACTGGGTAAAATCTAAGAATGCCTACATTATTGTTTCCATGAGCACCCCACCTGTTTGTATTTCACCACTTTCTGGTAAGTTGGCAGCTTCAATACCACACATTATAGATTATTGCTTTTCTGAGATCTGCCACATCCACCTCCTGTACAGCCCTAGAGTTGTAGAAAGATATTTCATCTTTCTGCCAATTACTGGTCTGTAAACCTTCACAGGCTAGTAATAATTCAGGGAGCAACTTTCTCAGTTACAACAAGTTTCCAAACAGCAGAGGTTGTAAGGAGCAAATCTAAATAGAAAAGGAAATGGTTGCAGATAACATAAATAAGTCATTACTGAAACTTAATTTTTTTTTATTGAAAACAACATGATATAACATTGATTAACACCCCATAGAAATGGGCAATAAAACAACTCACCTGCACAAATCTATCAAATTACTCAGATTTTATCAGTCAATGCCAACTACAGATTCGATTTTGAACAATTCTCTCTCCACAAAGCTTTCCATAGACAATGATAACAACTGGATCCAAGCTCTGTTCACAAGTCTCTAAATGTGAATATAATGTGAATATTTCTCAAAGGTCAAAACAAATGCTTCAAAAACCTTGTTACAGCATAACCAAGAAAGAAATATATCCAGTTACAGTGTTTACGCTGGCAGAAGGACAATGACAATCTAGTCAGACTCACACGTTATTATCAGTTATTTAGTCACAAAAGAGACCTCAAACATTGAATCTTAAAACAAAGGAGATGCAGCGCTAAGAAGTGAGTGTACCCTAGATTTGCATCAAAGGAGTAAAATATAAAATATAAAGTGCAGTGAATCAAATAAGTACATATATACTCAATGAGTAACCTTAGGAATGTTGCAAATAATATAGTTCATAGTGATGAAACAAAATGAAAAAGGTATATAAACCCACAGCAGGTAAAAGGTTTAACATATATAAAAAAATTGAAAAACGGATCAAAGCATAGAATGTAGGTACCGACATTCAAACTAGAGAGTCAGTATAGCGACATAGAGTTCATCATAATAGATATATGACGTTCAATTTCTTTGACGTGACCACAACATGATGTTATTCACAAGGGGTAGTTAAATGGCTTTAAAAAGTGCTAAAGTGGTAATATCACGCAACACCCAGGATTGTGTTGCCAACACCAGGGGGAAGGGATGGATACTCTTCTCCTAAACTGTGGACACACACGCCAGTGTCGGTGGGTCAAACAAGCATGGACAACAGTCAGGAACCTCCTGTGGCTGGAACTGGTCTATGCATACACCCGCCTCAAACAGGCAACGGATGGTCTAAGAAACTGGACTTTCACCACAACGTTCCTGATATATGTAGTGCTCCTCCCGTCAGGAAAAAATGTGGATCATATGAAGAAAAATAGAAGGCCTCCACAGATGAATCCAAAGTATAAAATGTAATAATTTAAAAAAGTACAGACATCACCACTCAAGATCTGTACAGTGGTGATCACAAAAAATAATAAAAACAAGTGTGGTATGTAGAGCTAAGCAGACTATGTACCCATTTTCCTTCACTGATAAACATGGAATCTTCCCTGTGTACATGGGATAGTGTACATGTACACTAATAAACATGGAATCTTCCCAATATAAAACTGCTCGTTAACAAACTCCCACAAGGCCGGCTAATGCAGATCCTGCTCCAATTGGTCACATCACTACTGGCCAGCAGTATAATATCACCTGTCAAATGGTAAAGTTGCATTTTAAAAAGTACAGTAAACTTTTAGGCCCCTTTCAGACGGAGCAGAATCCATCAAGCGGATCTGCTTGCTCAGCGGAGGATCTCTCTGCTGATCACCGTTGAGCAGGTGGATGACAGGTCTGTGTCCGCTCAGCCCGCTGTTTTCTATGGGGAGGTTGGATGGAAATGGACCGGCTGTCTGTTTCCATCCGACATCCAATCAGATGTCATCCAATCCAATTCGCCAGATGGATGGGGAATAAATCCCCATCCATTTTGTTTTAGTGGGCCAGATTGGATCGGATGCCAGCGGGTGTCCGCGCTATAGAGAACAACAGGTGGTGCTATCAGATCCGCCTGAAAAACAGGCAGGCGGACCCGATCGATTCGCTGGTGTAAAGGGAACTTATCCACTTCATGGCTGGGTGGCATGTGTGCACAGATTTAGAAGTTGCAGGGAAAGTTGGAGAACAAAAACATGGTTTCAAACCTAGAATAAAGTTAGGCTGCAAAAATAAAATGCCCAGATCCAGTCTGTGTATTTGAATTTCAAATTTGAGAAGAAGGATATGTGGGAAATAAAATATGAATTATATTATCAAAGTTCCTTATGCCTACAATTACGACTCTAAATTTTAATGGACTCACGCGCCACCAGTTCAAAAAATCAAGAGGAATAACACTTCAATGCAAGAACTGTACATATTTCTTTGCTTATAGACACCGGATGAAAGGAAAGAAGATAACATAACACTTTTAAAAGTTCTTAGAACCTGTAGGTCTGAGGCTATAGCCTATGTAATCTATACTGTACTGTTTTTCATATATATTATGAGGAAATAGGATAAAAATCAAGCACAACTTGTAAGGAGAGAAAATCTCTAGTCTTATCAAGACTAAAGCTGCTAGAAATGGATTACACATACTGCTATATTTAAATCCTCGCACTGCATAAGAAAAGAGACAAATCCTACTCATAGCACAAACTGAAATTAATGATGAGCTTACATTGCCAATTAGCATGAAGGGGGAAGCAGAACAATTCAACATTCTAAATCACATATGAATGGAACTGAAAATTAAGTAATAACACAGCGAATTATGCCTCTGACTTTGAGCAGAACTATAGCCTGCAGCTTTGTGTAGATATCACTGTAGTTTGCATTTTAAACGGCAAGCTTTTGCACTGGAGGATTCATTCTCATGTATGAATGGTAAAGTAAGGCTGGATCCACACCTATGCATTTTTAGTGCTTTTTGCATTTTGCAGATTTGCACTACAGAACGTGTTCCATAGGAAACCATGGTATATGGACTGTAGTGCAAATCTGCAAAATGCAAAAAGCACTAAAACTGCACATGTGTGAATCCAGCCTTTCAGTCCATGATTTTGGTAGATTGTGGTTAAACTAGTAAAAGATTATTAAGGTTGGTTTTACCATTGTTCCTTGCCTTATTAAGTGTAACCTATAATTTATAAACCTGGCAGCCATTGTAAACGTATAAAAGATCAAATATTTTGCCTAACCTGTGCCTGTTACTACCTTTATTAGGTAGAGAAACATTTTCAATAACTCCTTAGATCCTGGTTTGCCTTAAAGACTCTAATTCCATAATCTGGGGGTCTAAATCCCCTTACACCCCCCCCCCCCCCCAGAATACAGGCAGTCCCCGAGTTACATACATCTGACTTATACTTACAAACGGAGGGAGAAAACAGGAAGTGAGAGGAAATCTCCCCCTTGGAAGGGAAGTTCACTACTGTTAGCCCCTGTACACACGGTCGGAGATTTCGACAACCAAATCCGTCGGATTTTGTCCGTTGGATCTTGTCCGAAACTGTTGCATACACACGGTCGGACTAAGTTGTCGAAATATCCGATCATTCAGAACGTGATGACGTAATTTCGTTACGATGGGACTACGTTCAGGCTAGTAGCCAATAGCTTTGATGTAGGAATTTGATCTGAGCATGCGTGGCAGTTGGTCCGATCAAAATTCTCTACACATGATCGGAGTATGTCCGATCGAACCAGTTGGTCGGGAAATATTTCCAACATGTTGGAAAATTGGGTCCGACGGATATTCCGACGGAATCAGTCCGATGCATACCACACACAGTCGGATTATCCGACAACACAGTCCGATAGGACACATTCCGACGGATTCTCTGACCGTGTGTACAAGGGCTAAGAGTTATCATGGAGAAAAGGTGTCTCCACTGAGGCTTTACCACGTAGATATTTGCCAGCACACCATGGATCGTCACAAAGTAGCGTCCAGTTGCATTTATTTCATGATCACAACACAAGGAGAGTGCAATGTTTTGGAGTCACGCGTAACCCCTTCATCAGGCCTGATAAAGGGATCCCCATCCATCCAGTAAACTGGATTGGATGACATCCGATTGGATGTCGGATGGAAACAGACAGACAGTAAATTTCCATCCAACCTTCCTGGTTGTTGCTGCAGCACCCAAACTTTGAGAGCTTATCCACAAACATGTATGATGGGAATATGAAGTATTCCACTGAGGCTTTATCACCAATCTTTGTTTCCCCAACAACCCAAAATTTTCTAAATTCAATTGTCACAGGGACAGAAAGTGAGGTGAAATCTTCTGAACAAAGGCACAGACCGTCAAAACAAACATTACAAGGGTGTGAACCCTTCCTTGTACTATGCAAAACTTACATTTTTTTGAGCTGGAGTTACAATTACAAAATGTACCTGTTCCAACTTACATAAAGACTCAACTTAAGAACAAACAGACAGAACTTAACTCGCTTGTAACCCAGGGACTGCATGTATAGTCTAAATGGCAGAAATGTTGAGCATTTGGCAGCAAAGTGAAGCAATGAGCAGAACATTTTTTGTAGCTAATAAAGGTAATATATAACAATAGTGACCGCTCTTATGCAGAATATTTCCTTTTTTTAAATGTATAACAAGTTTACGTTAAAGCAAATCTGTGCCCTCGCCCACAAAAAAAGTGACCTGATAGTCACCACAAAGAGCAGCTACTTCCAAATCCACTGAAGGTCTCCTGCAGCTTAGCTTTCCTTAAACTTTTTTTTCTTTACAGTACAATGCACGTTCGAAGAAAGGAGTTTCATCACTCTTGGACGAGTAATTTTATACTCAGATGGCTGAAAGATTTCACAGTGGCAGCAAACTTCTTTATCAGATGCCAAACTTTTATAGCTCTTTATCACTAATTCATTTAAAACACAGACATTTCATAAAGAAGGTAATTTATTCATATATCCACACACTATACTAGTATAGAAACTCTCATTTTATTTATATTATCTATGCAGCTGTGTGCAAATAATTAGCCACTTCAGGCTTAGATCTGATTAAACTGATTGCAATATATTTTAATGGGATTATCAGACAGGAAGTCAGCTATGCACAGTATAATAAATCTCCTATCACTGGATCTTAGTGCCAAATCCTTTATTCCCATGTAGTGCTTACTTACCGTAACTACTATTTAAAGTTATTTTATTTCATCCAGATGGAATTCTAGGTTTACCGGCTCTTTAAACATCGCTAGATAAAATTTCCTGGAACCCGACCATACTGGCCAGCAAAGAGGACCTACTGTATATAATGCTTTTAGGATAGATACAGAAGTTCCAGCTGCATATACAGTATATGCAAATGTACGTAGAAACTGCTTGTTATAACATGGCACCGCTGAATCAAGCAATCCAAAAAACAGAAAAATGCAGTAGCTGTTTAAAGTGTATGTAAACCCTAATGCCGCCCCCACACGATCGGATTTTCCGACAGGAAATGTTGGATGTAAGGTTGTTGGTGGTAAGTCCAACCATGTGTATGCTCCACGCATGCTCGGAAGCAGAAGCGTTCAGCCTTGTAAACTAGCATTCGTAATGGAGAATTAACATTTGTGACGTGGCAAATTATGAAATCTTTAAATGCAATTCTCTTCTTCTTTAATGGGGTAATAATGAAGCTGCTTTGCTGGTGATACTGATGGAGTTTTTGCAAACAAATTTTCAAAGGCTTTTTTTTCTAGTGATATCAAGCATAATATTATTATTATTATTTTTTATTTGTGCAAGTTACCACAACACCATTATCCCGTCCTTTCTAAGGGTCAGTTCACACCGGGACGACTTGTCAGGCGACTTAGCCGCCTGACAAGTAGCATCCCGTTCTGTACAATGGAACCGTTAGAAAAAGGTTCCTGTACGACTTTGGGGGCGACTTGAATTGACCTGACTTGAATTGACTTCTTTACAGAAGTCGTTTTGCAAGTCGCCGCAGTGGTCGTGTCCAGGTCGCCTGAGGCAGTCGCGCTGTAAGTCGTGCTGCCTCAGTGTGAACCGGACCTAAGAACAAATGTACAACTATGTTGGTGTCCTTTGTCAATTTTACATTGTATTTTTTAAAATGTAATTGCCTACTCCCCAACTGTCATTTGAAGTAAAACACATAGCCAATTATTATTTTCCACAATTTTTTTTATTGTGCATTAAAAAAAAAAGAAAAAAATAGACATGCTATCTGCCCACAGAAAATAACCAAAAAGTACATTCTATGCATCCAAAAATATAGAAAATTTACCAAATCAAATCATTATTCAACCAAAAAAAATAATGTCAAAGCAATAACTCTGAGCAATAGCAATAGCTATGAGGAAAGATTAGAGGAACTGAATTTATTCACTCTTGATAAGAGGAGATTAAAGGGGGATATGATCAACATGTACAAATATATAAGGGGTCCATATAGTGAACTTGGTGTTGAGTTATTCACTTTTCAGTCAACAAAGAGGACAAGGGGGCACTCTTTACGTCTAGAGGAAAAGAGATTTAATCTCCAAATACGGAAAGGTTATTTCACAGTAAGGCCGCGTACACACGCGGGGACTGTTCGCTCAACTTTGTCCGCTGAACAGTGTTTCGGCGGACAGTCCGCTCGTGTGTGGGCTTCAGCGGACAGTTTCAGCGGACAGTCTGCTGAACAAAGTTTTTCGGAATTTCCGAAAAACTGTCCGCTGAAACATTGTTTCAGCGGACAGTCCCCTCGTGTGTAGGCTTGTTCGTCAAACTAAGTCTCGCGCATGCTCAGAAAGAATTTACACGCCGAAGGTTGCATTGCAGTGTATAGGACGTCGTTTTCCTAGTCCTGTCGTACGTGCCATTCACGTCATCACGCACGGTTTCAGCGGACTGTTCGTTCGTCGTGTGTGGGCAAGTCCGTCCATGCTAATTTTGAGCGGACTGTCCGCTGAAACTGTTTGACGAACAAAGTTGAGCGAACAGTCCCTGCGTGTGTACACGGCCTAAGAGCTGTGAAAATGTGGAATAGACTCCCCGCAGAGGTGGTTCTGGCCAGCTCAGTGGATTGCTTTAAGAAGGGCCTGGATTATTTCCTAAGTGTACATAATATAACTGGGTACTAACATTTATAGGTAAAGTTGATCACGGGGAAAATCTGATTGCCTCTCGGGGGATCAGGAAGGCATTTTCCCCCTACTTTAGCAAATTGGATCATGCTCTGCTGGGGTTTTTTGCCTTCCTCTGGATCAACTGTGGGTATAGAATTGGGTATATGGGATTGTATGATATTATTATTATTTATTATATTTTTTTTGTGGTTGAACTTGATGGACATGTGTCTTTTTTCAACCTAACTATGTAACTATATAACTATGTAATTATGTAACTCCAAGCTCAATAACAAAAACACATTATCTCCTCCGTTTCCACAACATGTCTGGTTGATGAACGGTCGTTCAGAAATGAACTGAGAAGCACGAAATGAAAAGCGATAAATGAAAAACACGTAAAGAAAAGCACGAATCAACACTCATCTAACTTCTACTAACACGAATGTAGCAGAAGGAGCCCAAAGGGTGGCGCTAAAGAGCTGAAAAACCACGTAGTACGTCTAGTACGTCACTACATTCGTAATTGTTAGCCAACATTTGTGTGACCATGTATATGCAAGACAAGTTTGAGCCCACACCCTTCGGACAAAATTCCACGGTTTTGTTGGCGGAAAGTCCGATTGTGTGTATGAGGCTTAACAATGACGTTTTGTTGATTGTAAGAAAGCAATGAATGTCACCTCTCTGAAAACCCTTTTAGTCTAGTATATCAGTACTTAACCCTTCTGTGCTTTAGGACGATGACCTAATACTAACAAAAATAATAAATAAAGTCTGAAGATCATGGAATCCCTGGATCCCCACTTGGTACAGCGTTGCTCAATCAATTCCAGTACATATATAACAATGAAATGCACACAAATAAAAATGTGACAAGCATGGTCAATCAATCAATATATATATATATAAACACCAATGGATTGTTTCCATAAATTACATAAACCTAAAACATAGTGTTCATATAAAAACATGTAGAGCAATATTCTATTTCCAAATCCAAATGTCTACCCGCTGTGTTAAATAACTCAATGACACATACAGTTCTCCGTGCTCCCATCACCACACTCTTGAAGTTGCACTCGCCGAATGTGTTTGCCCTTCTTATTACAGAATAGGCAGACACAGCTTGTGTAAACACAGCCCAGATAAGCAATCCAGTTGTGAAGCACCTGGAATGATTGTCCTCCACTCGCCTCCCCTCAGTGGTTTCACACAATCCAGGAAGGTGATATACAAGCCATAAGAAAACTCACACGGTGTGATAATGTTTTAAAACACTTTTACTAAAAACATAGGTATCCTACATGATAAGAGACTGTAGGCAAAACACAAGATATGTAAACACCCCACTTATCCAGAGTGCTATTTTTGCTGTACGAGATGAGCTGCAGACCCAGCCGGCCGCCTTGCCCCTTTTTTGGTATTTCGCTGCTGCTGGTACATGTAGCAAGGATAGGTGGATGGTAGTTGTTTGTGACTTCCTCCATGTTTCCCTCCTCATTGGGAGCAAGCAAAGGGCACATAAGAGTCCTACCCCAGGGAGGGTTCTTCTGGGCTATTCTAGGCACCTTGTACAGGGTCACTATACTACACATGGAGTACCTTTGCTTTGTGCAGTTTTCATCAATGCCATGGGACAAGGTTGAGGTTGCCGTGGGGGAATACTCAACCTTAAAGTGGTGGTAAACCCTTTACAACCACTTTTTGCTACAGGTAAGCCTGCGTGGGAGTGACATCATCGCGGCTCCGGCCAATCACAGCGCCGGAGCAAGCTGTACCCAAAAGTAACTCCGGAAGCGATGTCAGGCGTTGGAGCGGTAAACAAGGACCGCTGCGGGGGCTTCGATCTCAGGTAAGTAATTCATTATGAACTAGTATGCTATGCATACTAGCTCATTATGCCTTTGTCTTACAGGTTTTTTTTTTTAGTTTTTTTTTTTAAGGGTTTACAACCACTTTAACCCCCCTAGCAGTAATCCTGAGTCTGGCTCGGGTTAGGAATTTACTGATAGGAGCGGTAACCCCGAGCCAGACTCGGGATCGCTTCGCTGGATGCAGGGGAGGACACAGTGGATCCAGCGATGTCCAGCGATGTCCTCCGCGCTGTGTGATCGAGCTGTCCTCCGCTCGATTCACAGTGCCGAATGCCCTCGAGCTCCGTTCCCTGCGGTGTTACGGCGCACGGGAGCGGAGAACGGCGGCAAATTCAAAAAAGTAAAAGTACACAAAACACACACAGCACTGTAATCCTACAGATTACAGTGCTGTATTACAAAATTACACACTCCCTTTGTCCCTAGTGGTCTGTGCAGTGCCCTGCATGCACTTTTATATTATAAATACTGTTTTTTTATGGCTGGAATTTGGAGATTGTCCATAGCAACCAAAAACTGTCCCTTTTTCAGTGTTTTAGGATTTGATTACATTATTGAATATTTTTTATTATTCTTTATTATATTAGAAACTTTATCATACCCGGGATGTCTGCTAGACTGGTTTGAACATATTTAAGAGAGTTATTCCTAAGAATTACAGGACTACAATATAAAACGCCAAATTTCCATGCAAAATAATTGTACCGCTTTCAGCACCTAAATCCAGACTGAATCATACCGCCAGGGAGGTTAAGGCGGGTCTCTACTCTTAGCCCTTGTACACACGGTCGGACATTCAGACGAAAAATGTCCGATCGGACCATGTTGTCGGATAATCCAACTGTGTGTGGGCTCCATCGGACTTTTTCCATCAAAATGTCCAATCAACAAAGTTTGAGAGCTGGATATAAAATTTTCCGGCAACATGATGCGATCGGACTTTGTTCGATCGTTTGTAGAGAATTCCGATCGGACAAAGTGCCACGCATGCTCAGATCAAATTACGAGACCAAAGCTATTGGCTACTAGCCTGAAAATAGTCCTGTCGTAACGAACGGACGTCATCACGTTCAGAATGATCGGATTTTCCAACAACTTTGTCTGACTGTGTGTATGCAACACCAGTTTCAGACAAAATCCGTCAGAAAAAATCCGACAGATTTTGTGGTCGGAATGTCCGACCGTGTGTACAAGGGCTTAGAGATGAATGTACACCATGTACACTTGCACTGCAACTGTTCTCCATCTAACACTCTGGTCCCTGTGACAATGTACGCCTTCTCTGCAATCTGTGTTAAGGTGGATATGCTGAGCCTTGTCCACATCCACCTGTTCACTGTTTTCCACTACCGATCCCCAGTAGTGGAGCTGGCCCAACCGTGCACTTTGGATGGGCTCCACATGTGCACTTAAAGCGGTTGTAAACTAATGGACTTTTTTTTTTTACACCCTGCAAGGTAAAGGCATAATATGCTGGTATCTGGTATACCTCGCATACTAGCACATTATGTTAAACTTACCTGAAAACAAAGCCCTCCCGCACCAAGATCTCAGAGCTGCAGCAGGCTCCCATCTTCACCCATCTTGTTTCCCGGGTTTGCGGACTCAGGCTCTGTGAGTGGCTGGAGCAATGCACACACAGGAGCCACCGATTACGACATGACTGGCTGCATGTAATGTAAATATTTCCTAAATGGTGCCAGTTTAGGAGATATTTACACTACCTATAGGTAAGCCTTATAATAGGCTTACCTATACAGTAGGTAAAAGTTATAGAGGAAAGTTTACTTCCTCTTTAACTTTAACTTCCATACTTCTGTACGCTATGGGAACCTCTGCTGTGCAAATCCACTCCCATTGCTCTAGGAGACAGACCGCTGGCAGAAGGAGTGCCAACAACATCACCCTCGCTGATAGAGGCCACCTGCAACAGGTACATGCTATTGACAGACTGCTGTAAAACTTACCGTAGGTATCCGCATTTGACTTCACACTACTCCACTCCACACCAATGTCTTCATACCACATTGTGTTTAAGACCCACTTACTTGCATTACATCCCTTTCAGTAACTTCATACCAGGCAGGAACAATGTTTCAAATGTTTTCCTTAGAAAAGTACACAGGCAATTACAGAGTCCAACATTATAGGCACAATTATTCCCTAATTCCCTAATTATAATTACAGGCTATGCACTGCCCCAGCATACCTTCCAAGGTAGTGATCATGTGACACAGACTCCAACAGAGACATTCTTTCAGAGATGGTGTTTTCAGGGAAAACCTGACTTTACATCCAAGCAGCAATGAGCAACATCCTTCTGTTTCTCGTGGGTATTGTCCTCTGTCTCATTCACTTACAAGCATCAGACCTGATGCAGGCCCTTGACCTCTCTGGTCTCTACTGGGGACTTTTTATAGCTTCTTCACTGGATTTCTCTCAGGGGTGAAACTCTTTATAAGTATTACTGCAGGCCACCTTCATACTGTACCACTGTGCCATATTTATATATCACAGGATTAGTGGGCCGGACCTAGAGAAGAACACGCAAAAAGACCAAAGAACTAGGGAAGACATTAACTCCCACCCTCCCGGCTGGGACAGCACCTAAATGGCTGCTTTAACCTGCTTACATATCAAGAGGAAAAGGTCAAATTATAATAAATATAGAATTCTCTTTAGATGGCCATACACTGCTCAAGTTTTAGTCGATTCCTGCTGAATCACCTAAATGAATTCCGTAGGTGCTCCTGTTCCCACCACCCAGCTTGACAAGCTTCAGAAAATCAACTTAGTTAAGTGGAAATTTGTCAGCCAAACAGTGACTGCAGTGAGAGCATGACGTCAGCACGCAGACTGTGAAGATATGGACAAGCCACTACTCAAACCATCCCCTCTATGATGGCGTACAGCTGTGAGCTCCTGCAAGAACCTGCAAGATCTCCACTCACTCTATAGCTGCCTGTGTTTACACGCTGTTCAGCGTGCATAGGAGACATGCAGACCCGGGATGAAAATGCCCCCCCCCCCACCTTTCAAGGTCCTAACCCAGCCAAAAACAGCTGTACTAAGGACTTGGACTAGACTGATCCTGGACATACGGACAAGTGGTGAGACCTTTCCAATATATACTTGGAGTTATCCAAATAATTCAATTATTCCGACACTTGTCCTATAGGATCTAATAGCCAGTCCATAGCTGCTGGTGCTAACTGCGCAATTTAAAGTCTGTTACTGTAGGGGGGATGCATTTATGTTAACCTACTTTCAAAACCGGACGGGCCAACAAACAGAGGGGGAGGATGGGAGGGGGGATTAGGGTATATTGGGGAAAAATGGTAGAGAGCGAAGATAGAAAATATATTGATTGGTAAGTAGGTAGGGTAATTAGGCCACAAAGTGTATTGAAGTGAATATTTGTTGTGTACATGTGTTCTTTTTTGCCACATGGTATTTTTGGCCTGTGTGGTGGTCAATTTATAAGATTTTTTCTTTTTTCTTCTTTGATACCCTAACGGAATGTCGATTTTTTGTAAGTGTAAAAATGTAATAAAATTTTAATGAAAAAAAAACTATTTTCAAAACCAAAGCGGACTACGCTACTAAGGTTATTACCTGATATCTCAAGCAGACTTTATTAACCATTTAGCTACTGGACAGATGTCCTGAGGGCCTCATTTCACATCTATTAGAAACCTGCTAAAACTTCTAAATGGACTGCTCTGCTCCCCTTAAATTTCTTTCCACTTTGTGCTTGGAATAGGAAGTAACACAGAGAAATAGCTGTGGGTGATAATAGAGAGGCCTGTATGTCTGTGTGTGGTGGCCACCTGTATCTTTAGACAATTGTCTAATCTTATATGATTGTGGTGGAGGTTGGTTATTTTAATTCATTAATCATGTCATTATATGGAAAATGTATATTTTTGAATACCGATAGTTCCTCTCTGAAGAATTCTTTCTGAGAAACCTCCGTTTTTCGCTCCCCTTTTTCTTGTATACTTAGTTTAATTCAGAAGAACACACCTAGTTGGTTGATTACATTTAATCCCCTAGGTGAAGGTACCCTACGACTATCATTCGAACTAGTTCCCACTATAGTCCTACTTACTGGGATGTAGCCGGTTTGTCTTCTTTTATTTATTTTTGTTTTAAACAGTGAACGCATCCTTTTAGATGCAGTCATTGTTCAGGTATGCATTCGTGGATATCAGCAATGATATGGGGCATGCCCCGAGCTGATACATCTGCTCCAAAAAGGAAAGAATACCAGTCAATAACAAGACACACAACCATTTGCTGGGGGTATCTGTAACAAGTTGAAATTCTTACAAAATGGCGATTCCTGACCTGTTCTATTTAAAGCTATGATGTGCAACTAGGAGTGCTTTCCAGAAAAAATCTGTATGTCCATATTTGTACAGTCGACAAATCCAGAAAATAATAATTGTAATAACAAACTTTCATAGATAGCAGCATTATCAAGCAAAAGATGACAGAGGCTTAAAAACATGGAGCCATGAATCCTCCAGTGAGGCATCCAAAGTTTTTGTCCATTAGTAAAACATCAATCAAAGCCTACCCACACACAGAGTGGCGGCTGCTCGACTGAGTGCCCTTCCTAAGATACAACAGTTTATTCCTGTTCTTATTGCTATTAATAACAAAAAAATCTAATTTACATCACTTTACTTTTGAATACTGCTATGACTGGGTCATCTGTGACCAGCTTTCCTTTTTATATCATCAATTTAGACAGAAACATTAAATTAATGTGCTAGTAATGGAATGAAATTAAACAATAATAATATCACCAGACTCCGTGGTCCAATAAAAAACTCAATGCAGCCTCAAGTTTGCCAAGTCATGACCAATTACTGGTTTATAAGCTTAGCCTACTGGCATTTAGTGGGCAAGAGAAAAGCAACATTATGTTTTTAGGTTCACCACAAATATGCAGTAGCGCTGACTAATAAGCACAAATGTAATTTCCAGTTCATAGAAAGGTTACACATGTTCCAACAAGGAGGTTTAAATTAAGTAGCAAATAAATCCACACACAAAGAATATTCAACATTGAAATATGTGCATTTTACTGAAAGCAAACCTATCTCAAATTTTACACTTCTACAATTAAAACTGAGCATATAATGAAAAACACCCACAAGAAGGGGTTTAGTGGAAACCATTCATACAGTGCCTTAAAAAGTAAACATAGCCCTTGAAAATTTCCACATTTTGTCATGTTACAACCAAAAACGTAAATGTACTTTATTGAGATTTTATGCGATAGATCAATACAAAGCGGCACATAATTGTGAACTGGAAGGAAAATAATAAAAGGTTTTCAACATTTTTTACAAATAAATATCTGAAAAGTGTGGCTACATTTGTATTCAGCCTCCCTGAGTCAAAACTTTGTAGAACCACCTTTCCCTGCAAATACAGCGGCAAGTCTTTTTGGGTATGTTTCTACCAACTTGGCACATGTAGAGAGTGAAATTTTTGCTTATTCTTCTTTGCAAAATAGCTCAAGCTCTGTCAAATTGGATGGAGAGCGTCTGTGAACAACAGTTTTCAAGTCTTGCCACAGATTCTCAATTGGATTTAGGTCTGGACTTTGAGTGGGTCATTCTAACACCTAAGCCATTCCATTTCATTGTAGCTCTGGCTGTATGTTTAGGGTCGTTGTCCTGCTGAAAGGTGAACTTCCACCCCAGTCTCAAGTCTTTTGCAGACTCTAACATGTTTTCTTCTAAGATTGCCCTGTATTTTGGCTCCATCCATATTTCCATCAACTCTGATCAGCTTCACCATCCCTGCTGAAGAAAAGCATCCCCACAACATGATGCTGCCACCACCATGTTTCATGGTGGTGATGGTGTGTTCAGGGTGATGTGCATTATTCGTTTTCCGCCACACATAGCATTTTTCTTTTAGGCCAAAATGTTCAATTTTGGTCTCATCTGACTAGAGCACCTTCTTCCACGTTTGCTGTGTCCCACACATGGCTTCTCACAAACAGGACTTCTATGGCTTTCTTTCAACAATGGCTTTCTTCTTACCACTCTTCCATAAAGGCCAGATTTGTGGAGAGCACGACTAAGGCCGCGTACACACGGGCGGACTGTTCGCCCAACCTTGTCCGCTGAACAGTGTTTGGGCGGACAGTCCGCTCGTGTGTGGGCTTTCAGCGGACAGTTTCAGCGGACAGTTGGACGGACAAAGTCTTTCGGAAATTCCGAAAAACTGTCCGCTGAAACTGTGTTTGAGCGAACAGTCCGCCCGTGTGTGGGCCTGTCCGCTGTACTTTCGAAATGAGCGGACTGTTCCCGCTCGGAAAGTCCGCCCATTTCGAGCGCGTGTACAGGTAGGCGGGGCCCGCGAAGGAGACGTCGCGGGCTCCGCCGCCTGGAATGGGCTTAAAGGGGAACCCCAACGCCGAAAAAAATCGGCGTGGGGGTTCCCCCAAAGTCCACACCAGACCCTTGTCCCAGCACGCTACCCGGCCGGCCAGGAAAGGGGGGCGAGCGAGCGCGCCCCCCCTCCTGAGCCGTACCAGGCCGCGTGCCCTCAACATGGGGGGTGCCTTGGGGAAGGGGGGGCCGCGCGGCCCCCCCACCCCAAAGCACCTTGTCCCCATGTTGATGAGGACAAGGGCCTCTTCCCGACAACCCTGGCCGTTGGTTGTCGGGGTCTGCGGGCGGGGGGCTTATCGGAATCCGGGAGCCCCCTTTAAGAAGGGGGCCCCCGGATACCGGCCCCCCACCCTATGTGAATGAGTATGGGGTACAATGTACCCCTACCCATTCACCTGTGAAATAAAGTACAAAAAAAAAAACACAACACAGGGAAAAAATATTTTATTGCACAGCTCCGGGGGTCTTCCGTCTTCGGGGGTCTTCTCGCCGGACTCCTCCGCTATCTGTGTGTAGCTCTTTTACTAGCGGAGGAGTCCGGCTTTCTTCCTCCCCGCCGCCGGCCTCTTCTCCCGACTTCGGGGGTCTTGTCCCCCTCTTCGGTTCTTCTGCCGGGCCACCGCGCCTTCTTGTAGCTCTTTTACAGGCGGTGGCCCGGTCTTCTGTCGCCGCTGCCTTCCGTTCTTCTGTCGCCGCCTTCGGTTCTTCTGCCGGGCCACCGCGCCTTCTTGTAGCTCTTTTACAGGCGGTGGCCTGGTCTTCTGTCGCCGCTGTCGTCGCCGCCGCCGCCGCCGCCTTCCGTTCTTGTTCTTCTTCTTCTTCTCCTGGAGATGTTGACTCGACGAGCTCTCCGGCCGGAATGCCAGAGCCGCGCTGTGCGGTCACTTATATAGTGACAATGGGGCGGTGTCACATGGTATATGTCACATGGGTTGGTCACATGGGTTGATGTCACATGGGGACTATGACATCGTAAGGGGGCGGGGTCACCATGTGACCAACCCATGTGACATATACCATGTGACACCGCCCCATTGTCACTATATAAGTGACCGCACAGCGCGGCTCTGGCATTCCGGCCGGAGAGCTCGTCGAGTCAACATCTCCAGGAGAAGAAGAGGAAGAACAAGAAGAAGAACAAGAACGGAAGGCGGCGGCGGCGGCGACGACAGCGGCGACAGAAGACCGGGCCACCGCCTGTAAAAGAGCTACAAGAAGGCGCGGTGGTCCGGCAGAAGAACCGAAGGCGGCGACAGAAGAACGGAAGGCAGCGGCGACAGAAGACCGGGCCACCGCCTGTAAAAGAGCTACAAGAAGGCGCGGTGGCCCGGCAGAAGAACCGAAGAGGGGGACAAGACCCCCGAAGTCGGGAGAAGAGGCCGGCGGCGGGGAGGAAGAAAGCCGGACTCCTCCGCTAGTAAAAGAGCTACACACAGATAGCGGAGGAGTCCGGCGAGAAGACCCCCGAAGACGGAAGACCCCCGGAGCTGTGCAATAAAATATTTTTTCCCTGTGTTGTGTTTTTTTTTGTACTTTATTTCACAGGTGAATGGGTAGGGGTACATTGTACCCCATACTCATTCACATAGGGTGGGGGGCCGGTATCCGGGGGCCCCCTTCTTAAAGGGGGCTCCCGGATTCCGATAAGCCCCCCGCCCGCAGACCCCGACAACCAACGGCCAGGGTTGTCGGGAAGAGGCCCTTGTCCTCATCAACATGGGGACAAGGTGCTTTGGGGTGGGGGGGCCGCGCGGCCCCCCCTTCCCCAAGGCACTCCCCATGTTGAGGGCACGCGGCCTGGTACGGCTCAGGAGGGGGGGCGCGCTCGCTCGCCCCCCTTTCCTGGCCGGCCGCGTAGCGTGCTCGGACAAGGGTCTGGTGTGGACTTTGGGGGAACCCCCACGCCGATTTTTTTCGGCGTTGGGGTTCCCCTTTAAGCCCATTCCAGGCGGCGGAGCCCGCGACGTCTCCTTCGCGGGCCCCGCCTACCTGTACACGCGCTCGAAATGGGCGGATTTGCCTCCTCCTTACGTGGGCGAGTCCGTTCATTTCAAAAGTTGAGCCAACTGTTTGGCAAACAGTTTGCTGAAACAATCCGCTCGTGTGTGGGCAAGTCCGCTCATGCAAATTTTGAGCGGACTGTTTGCCGAAACTGTTTGACGAACAAGGTTGGGCAAACAGTCCGCGCGTGTGTACGCGGCCTAAAAGTTGTCCTGTGGACAGATTTTCCCACCTGAGCTGTGGATCACTGCAGCTCCTCCAGAGTTACCATGGTCCTCTTGGGTGCTTCTCTGAATGATGCTGTCCTTGCCTGGCTTGTCATTTTAGGTGGACGGCCATGTCTTGGTAGGTTTGCAGTTGTGCCATACTCTTTCCATTTTCAGATGATGGATTACACAGTGCTCTGTGAGATATTCAAAGCTTGGGATATTTTTTTATAACCTAACCCTGCTTTAAACTTCTCCACAACTTTATCCCTGACCTATCTGGTGTGTTCCTTGGCCTTCATGATTCTGTTTGTTCACTAAGGTTCTCCAACAAACCTCTGAGGGCTTTGTATTCATACTGGGATTAGATTACACACAGGTGGACTTCCACAGGTCGTATTTACTAATTAGTTGACTTCTGAAGGCAATTGGTTCAACTAGATTTTAGTTAGGGGTATCAGAGTAAAGGGGGTGAATACAAATGCACGCTACACTTTTCACATATTTATTTATTTAACCACTTGCCGACCGCCGCACGCCGATGTACGTCGGCAGAATGGCACGGGCAGGCATAAGGGCTTACATGTACGTCCCTTGCCTCCCGCGGGTCGGTATTCGTTCGGGAGCGATCCCGGACGAGGGGACGGCCATTCATTCATGGCCACCCCCTCGCGATCGCTCCCGGCGAATGAAATTGTCCGGTGACATCACTTCCTCTCCTGTAATGTAAACACAGGAGAGGAAGTGATGTATTCTCTCCTCCGTGTCGGTAGTTTTCGTTCCGGCACCGAGGAGAGAGCATCGGTGAGTTGCACAAGCACTACACTACACAGTAGAACATGCCAGGCACACTCACACCCCCCCTTTACCCCCCGATCACCCCCCAATTACCCCTGCCCCCCCAGTCACAGTGACACCAATTGCTTTTTTTTTTTTTTGCATTGGTGTCATTTGTGACTGTAATAACTGTTAGGGCAGTTAGGGTTAGCCCCCTTTAGTTCTAATGTGCCCCCCTAACCCCCCCAATAAAGGTTTAACCCCGTGATCACCCCCCGTCGCCAGTGTCACTAAGGCAGGGTTCACATTGCAGCGGTTTATGAGAACGAATGTGATTCGCACCGCACTGCAGTGCAAATCACATCCGATCTCTGTGCGATTCGAGTTCAGCCATTCGCCGCACCCGCCACACCCGCCGCACCCGCCGCAAATTCGCACGGGACCCTTTTTTTTGGCCCGCAGCAGAATCGGATCGCATGGGTGTTCACACCATGCGATCCGAGTTTGCAGATCGCACTGCGATATGCGAACTGATCTGGGGGTGTCAGTAACATTTCACTGACACTCCCAGCAGTTCGCATAGGGCAGTGTGAACTGCCGCCGGGAGGCATGCGATGCGGGAACCCGCCGCGGATTCGTGGCGTTTCCGCATCGCTCCAGTGTGAACCCAGCCTAATAAGCGATCATTTTTCTGATCACTGTATTAGTGTCACAGGTGACGCTAGTTAGGCAGGTAGGTATTTAGGTTCGCCGCAGCTTTTTATAGCGCCAGGGACCCCCATATACTACCGCATAAAGCCCCCTGATTGCCCCCTAGTTAACCCTTTCACCAGTGATCACCATATAACTGTTACAGGTGACGCTGGTTGGTTAGTTATTTTTTTATAGTTTCAGGGCACCCGCCATTTATTACCTAATAAAGGTTTAACCCCCTGATCACCCGGCGGGTGTCATTTGTGACTGTAATAACTGTTAGGGCAGTTAGGGTTAGCCCCCTTTAGTTCTAAGGTACCCCCCTAACCCCCCCCAATAAAGGTTTAACCCCGTGATCACCCCCCGTCGCCAGTGTCACTAAGGCTGGGTTCACATTGCAGCGGTTTATGAGAACGGATGTGATTCGCACCGCACTGCAGTGCAAATCACATCCGATCTCTGTGCGATTCGAGTTCAGCCATACAGATAGTATGGCTGAATTCGTGTCGCACCCGCCGCAAACTCGCACGGGACCCTTTTTTTGGTCCGCAGCAGAATCGGATCGCATGGGTGTTCACACCATGCGATCCGAGTTTGCATATCGCACTGCGATATGCGAACTGATCTGGGGGTGTCATTAACATTTCACTGACACTCCCAGCAGTTCGCATAGGGCAGTGTGAACTGCCGCCGGGAGGCATGCGATGCGGGAACCCGCCGCGGATTCGTGGCGTTCCCGCATCGCTCCAGTGTGAACCCAGCCTAATAAGCGATCGTTTTTCTGATCGCTGTATTAGTGTCACAGGTGACGCTAGTTAGGCAGGTAGGTATTTAGGTTCGCCGCAGCTTTTTATAGCGCCAGGGACCCCCATATACTACCGTATAAAGCCCCCTGATTGCCCCCTAGTTAACCCTTTCACCAGTGATCACCATATAACTGTTACAGGTGACGCTGATTGGTTAGTTATTTTTTTTATAGTTTCAGGGCACCCGCCATTTATTACCTAGTCTCACTAGTGTACCCCTAAATTTAGGGGTGTCTACTTTCCAAAATGGGGTCATTTGGGGGGGGTTTGTGCCATCTTGGCATTTTATGGCCTTCAAAACTGTAACGCCCTTAGAAAGCCTGAAGGCGGTGCTTGGTTTTCGGGGACGCGTACGCGGCTAGGCTCCCAAAAAGTCCCACATATGTGGTATCCCCGTACTCAGGAGAAGCAGCAGAATTTATTTTGGGGTGTCATTTCACATATGCCCATGGCATGTGTGAGCAATATATCATTTAGTGACAACTTTGTGTAAAAAAAAAAAAAAATATTTTTTTTTGTCATTATTCAATCGCTTGAGGCAAAAAAATAAAATATTCAATGGGCTCAACATGCCACTTATCAATTTCCTCAGGGTGTCTACTTTCCAAAATGGGGTCATTTGGGGGGGTTTTGTACTGCCCTGCCATTTTAGCACCTCAAGAAATGAGATAGGCAGTCGTAAACTAAAAGCTGCGTAAATTCCAGAAAACGTACCTTAGTTTGTAGATGTGACAACTTTTGCGCAAACCAATAAATATACAATTATTGACTTTTTTTTTACCAAAGACATGTGGCTGAATACATTTTGGCCTAAATGTATGACTAAAATTGAGTTTATTGGATTTTTCTAATAACAAAAAGTAGAAAATATCATTTTTTTTCAAAATTTGAGGTCTTTTTACGTTTATATCGCAAAAAATAAAAATCGCAGAGGCAATCAAATACCATCAAAAGAAAGCTCTATTTGTGGGAAGAAAAGGACGCAAATTTTGTTTGGGTACAACATTGCATGACCGCGCAATTACCAGTTAAAGCAGCGCAGTGCCAAGTTGTAAAAAGACCTCTGGTCATTTACCAGCAAAATGGTCCGGTCTGAAGGTGGTTAAAAAAGTTGAAAACCATTTATAATTTTCCTTCCAGTTCACAATTATGTGCCACTTTGTGTTGGTCTATCACATACAATCCCAATAAAATACATTTACGCTTTTGGTTGTAACATGACAAAATGTGTAAAATATCAAGGAACTGTAGATTTAGAGGTACAGGTCCTTGATAATATTTTGTCCTAAAAGTTAAAGGAGAAGTGCATTTTCAGAAAAAGTGCACTTAACCTGTTTGCTCCTTATCCAACAGATATCCCCGTACCTCTCCAAAGATGTGGATTTACCATGTTCCGAAGTCAAAATATCCAGGAACTATTTTAGACACATTGAGAAAGTTCTCTGTCTCCTGGTTGTGCCTGCACAGTAAAGCCCCATAGAAGTCAATTGGGACCATCAACCTCCATCTCCAGTTGGGGACACATTTGCAGCTGTCGAATCAATGTGAGTATGCATCTCTGGAGGGAGGGGGGTGATCAGTTAGGTCAGCCTAAAAGGCCAAACAGGATAAGTGCATTTTATTTGAAAGTGCATTTATCCTTTAAGCTCTCCCTGGCCCCTGCCAAGCGTTCATTTTGGTCACTGAAGCTGCCAACCACTAGGGCACCAAATGTAAGGCTTGGGTAGGGATGAGCTCAGTCATGTTCTGACATGAGTCCAAACACGCCTGAGATATCCCAACATCAGATCACAGGTGGTGGAAGCCTTCCCTGGCAAACAGCCACATGTATACAAGGGGTGTGTATATGTGCAGTTGCATGTCGCAAAATGCCTTAGTTGCCTATGATTGGCTGTCAGCTTTGACAACTTAGGTCAGGCCGGTTCGGCCTGGTGTCCTAACCTGCTTGAGCTCATTCCTGCTTGGGAGGCAGGAAAGGAAAAAACCCAAGTAACATTTTTCTCCTTAGTTTCAATTTGAATATAATTGTAGTTGCCTATATACCTTAACCTACCGATAATTTTGACGTGGTTTTTAATGCAGGTAACCTTTGCTCGTGCTTTTTTTTTCACTACATGCTCAACTCGAATTTCCCTATTTTATTGGAGAAGTTAACCTTCGGAAGATGTATAATAATAAAAAATAAAATCAAAAAATAAATAAAAAATAATAATAAATGCTAATTATTTTCTGCAAAAATATTGCATTTATTATTTTTTCTGTAAAGGTGATCTCAGCCTTTAAACCTAACCAGTAACCGTACAGCAGACTGCACAGCGATGTAGGACATGTAAAATACTGCTTTTATTCAGCTGAGAGCATTAAAAACAAACTCTGGTAAATGTAAAACCTCTGTATGGAACAAAAGTTACCATAAACTTTGAGCTGGATTCCAGGAGCCCTGTAACCCAATATAATCTCTTATAGCATACTGCAAAGTCAGCTAAAAAAAATCTGAGGTTCAGCCTCCTCCCCTCTTCATTTAAGCCTGGGAAATGTTTGATGGCCATTATTACTGACCAATACTGAGGTACAACAGAGGACAGGAGGTCAGAGTTCTGATTTTAGAGCCAAGTTATTTCTATAATTGAACACTCTAGATTTTCAGGCACTGTAAAGGGCAGCATATGGTACCTGTAGGCACCTTTTTCCTGTTGTTCTGTTGGAAGTAATACGGCAATAAAGCCAGGCCTCTGTTAGCATAATGTCACTGCATATGGTATAATGATATTACTGTGCATGGAGCAACTATATATCACTGTGCATACAGTGCATTGAGAAAGTATTCACAGCGCTTCACTTTTTCCAAATTTTGTTATGTTACAGCCTTATTCCAAAATGGATTAAATTCATTATTTTCTTCAAAATTCTACAAACAATACCCCATAATGACAATGAGAGACGTTTGTTTGAAATCTTTTGCAAATTTATTAAAAATAAAAAACAAAAAAAATCACATGTACATAAAAGTATTCACAGCCTTTGCTCAATACTTTGTTGAAGCAACCTTTGCACCAATTACAGCCTAGTCTTTTGAGTATGATGCTACAAGCTTGGCACACCTATTATATCTCTCCAGAGGTGTTTAATCGGGTTCAAGTCTGGGCTCAGCCTGAGCCACTCAAGGACATTCACAGAGTTGTCCTGTAGCCACTACTTTGTTATCTTGGCTGTGTGCTTAGGGTCATTGTCCTGTTGGAAGATGAACCTTCAACCCAGTCTGAGGTGCAGAGCTCTCTGGAGCAAGTTTTCATCAAGGATGTCTCTGTACATTGCTGCATTCATCTTTCCCTCGATCATGACTAGTCTCCCAGTTGCTGCCAATGAAAAACATCCCCACAGCAGGATGCTGCCACCACCATTCTTCACTGTAGGGATAGTATTGGCCAGGTGATGAGTGGTGCCTGGTTTCCTCCAGATATGACATTTGCTATTCAGGCCTAAGAGTTCAATCTTTGTTTCATCAGACCAGAGAATTTTGTTTCTCATGGTCTAAGAGTCTTTTAGGTGCCTTTTGGCAAACTCCAGATGGGCTGTCATGTGCCTTTTACTGAGGAGTGGCTTCTGTGTGGCCACTCTACAATACAGGCCTGATTAGTGGAGTGCTACAGAGATGGTTGTTCTTCTGGTAGGTTCTCCTCTCTCCACAGAGAAATGCTGGAGCTCTGTCAGAGTGACCATCGAGTTCTTGGTCACCTCCCTGACTAAGGCCCTCATTCTGGCCGGGTGACCCACACTAGGAAGAGTCCTGGTGGTGCCAAACTTCTTCTATTTAGGAATGATGGAGGCCACTCTGCTCATGGGGACCTTCAATGCTGCAGTCATTTTTCTGTACCCCGGATCTGTGCCTTAATACAGTCTTGTAGGTCTACAGACAATTCCATGAACTTCATGGCTTGGTTTGTGCTTTGACATGCACTGTTAACTGTGGGACCTTATATAGACAGGTGTGTGTCTTTCCAAATCATGTCCAATCAACTGAATTTACCACAGGTGGACTCCATTTTGAGTGTCATGGCAAAGGCTGTGAATACTTATGTACATGTGATTTTTTTGTTATTTATTTTTAGAAATTTAAAAAAAGATTTCAAACAAATGTCTTTCATGTTGTCATTCTGGGGTATTGTTTGTAGAAGTTTGAGGAAAATGAAGAATTAAATGCCTTTTGGAATAACAAAATCTGGAAAACGTGAAGCGATGTGAATACTTTATGGATGCACTGTATGTAGCATTCCTAGCTGACTGGTATACTACACATAGTATTGGCAATGCAGTGTGACATGAAAGCTCAAAGGAATACATCTACGACCAAGCAAAAAATGAAAATCAGTCAGCACTAAGAATTTGTTATGCTGGTAAACCATCTCTTTTTAATATTATTTTATATAGCAAAAGAAACCGATATAACATCTAAAATAGTCCTTGGTGTCTTCTGATTTGCTAACCACCTGGGGAAATGCATACGGGTTTTCCAACACAATACCTCACGTTTTTTATTATGTAGTGTTATTTACTTTCTTTACAGATCACCTTAGCACTCTTAAGCTTGACTCAAGAATGATTCAAATAATATGTATTTATTGATGTGTTATGCATCGAACAAGCTACATATTGCCACACTAGAGTTCAGCCTTTGCTGTCAGTCAAGGGTAGTCAAGCCTAAGGGATTTCTTGCTGGCAGAGAAGAATGATGTTGCTTGTTGATAGAGGCCAGACACTGCTTGCATATTGGGTAAAAGTGCCTTATTTAAACTTGCGATCTGATAGTTTGTAACCAATCAGATTCTAAAATAATCCTGGCATGAACATTACCAATTAAGTGCAGGTTAGCCAACTACTCATTACTGCCTATGAAGTAAACCACAAAGCACTGGCTTATCGCTATTCATCTTCTCTTCTCCACACAAAGATTTCCAGCTCAATAAAAGTTTGGTCTCCAATTTTGGTCTCACAACAAGATTGTATGATTGCCTAAAGAGTTGCCATAGACCTTAGAAAGAAGGAGGACATGCAGGCATGCTCTGAACAAGTGTAGGTACCTTAGAAATTGCTTCCCTAAACATGAAATGTTGTGCTTCCCCAGTGCTTCCCTAAACATGAAATGTAAACTAATGGTAAATAGTGCTCTCCTATAGGAATTAAGCAAGAAAATTCATCTAAATGTTAAAGCAGGGTTCCACCCTAAAGTGGAACTTCCGCTGATCGGAACCCTCCCCCCCTCCGGTGTCACAATTGGCACCTTACAGGGGGGAGGGGGGTGGAGATACCTGTCAAAGACAGGTATTTACACCCACTTCCGGGCATAGACTCCCATGGGAGTCTATGTAATTTCCTGTCCTGCCGCGCTGTCTGCTGGGACACACACGGGTCCCAGTGACAGCGCGGACAATTCCTATTGCGCTGCGCGACTCGCGCGTGCGCAGTAGGGAACCGGGAAGTGAAGCCAATTCGCTTCACTTCCTGATTGCCTCACCTAGAATGGTGACGGCAGCAGCCGAGAGCCGAGCGATCGATCGGCCTCGGCTGCTGGCATTGCTGGAACCCGGGACAGGTGAGTGTCCATTTATTAAAAGTCAGCAGCTGTAGTATTTATAGCTGCTGGCTTTTAATATTTTTTTTTTAGGTGGAATCCCTCTTTAATTACAATCAAAAACCTAAACATGAACTGTTACACTGTACAACAGTTTGCATCAGCTTACGGTGGAAAGGAAAGGAGAGAGGAGCAATCTTGATTAGACAAGGTTTTCCAGCCTGTACTTCTTCTCCCGACAAGCTTTCGTCAGCAGTATCTGCTAATGCTCCCTAGACATTAGATTGTCTCCTGGTTCAGCTGTTTTGTCCTCTATAGTTACCTTAAAGGGTAATTCCACTTTCATGGGGAAAAAAATAGCAAATAAAAAAATATATATATATATATATAGCATATGCAATTGCGATACAAGTCATGTTGTAATTGAATGTTATTAAAAATTACCTTTCCTTCTTAATCTGCAGCACTGTCATTTTCTGTAACTGTAGTGCAATGCAATATGGCTATCTGGAGGTGTTCTGTACAGAACGCCCTCCAGAAACATAATAATTTCCTGCTTGTGTGATTGGCTCACTGATTTTCCCAAAAGTCTACACTAAGATACAAGTCAGATTTTTGGCATCCCCGCAACAAAAATAAAATTTTTGCTAAAATACTCCCAATATGAAATCACTTATAAAGGACTGCAGAATCTGCAACTTTCCTCATTAGAGCCCTGATTCTGCAGCAGCTGGTTGATAATTAGGAAACCACTCCCATTAGACTCATTCATCACAGGGGCACAGAGGAACAAACAGCGATTTCTTCAGGAATCTGCAACAGTTTGTTAAAATCCTTGCAATATACATACAGCGGAAATAAAAAGTCTACACACCCCTGTAAAAATTTGTCAGGTTTCTGTGATGTGAAAATATGAGACACATATATCAAAGGACAGGAAGGGAAATTAGGGATTTTTGCGGTGCTAATTAACAAAATACAATTAATTGAAGTACAAAGTCAGTAGTACAAAAATTTATTAAGTTTGAGCTTAAAATCAGTAGCAATATATGCTTAAAAGATTCAGAATAATGCAATACAGTGGTTGTTCTCGTCAAGCACACATAGTCCCGACATGTTTCGCATTAGATTGCTTCTTCAGGGGATGTGTGAAAGTTTGAACAAGATCTAAACCGAAAATACAAAGTACAAAATAATAATGAGGTATGTCACAACATTCGTAAATGCAGAAATAGAGGGGAAGGGGAAAGGGGGAGGGGAAACAACAAACACACACACATCAAACCAACCTTTAACCACTACGTTGGTGGTAAAGTAGTGGGATTGTCCACCTCGGGGGTTAACCACAGCAGTGCTGAATCGCAGGGGGCTAAAAAGCCAACCCAAGAAAACTGATAAAAAAAAGGAATATATAGTATGACCAAATTTGAAATTTCGGGATGATTTAAAGTTCTTTGAGTACCTAGCTTAATTTCAAGGTACTCAAAGAACTTTAAATCATCCCGAAATTTCAAATTTGGTCATACTATATATTCCTTTTTTTTATCAGTTTTCTTGGGTTGGCTTTTTAGCCCCCTGCGATTCAGCACTGCTGTGGTTAACCCCCGAGGTGGACAATCCCACTACTTTACCACCAACGTAGTGGTTAAAGGTTGGTTTGATGTGTGTGTGTTTGTTGTTTCCCCTCCCCCTTTCCCCTTCCCCTCT
The DNA here is from genome assembly GCF_037356315.1 of Lithobates pipiens. Taxonomy (NCBI): domain Eukaryota; kingdom Metazoa; phylum Chordata; class Amphibia; order Anura; family Ranidae; genus Lithobates; species Lithobates pipiens. The sequence goes on along the minus strand of NW_027507787.1, from coordinate 13,717,690 downwards.
ATTTCTGCATTTACGAATGTTGTGACATACCTCATTATTATTTTGTACTTTGTATTTTCGGTTTAGATCTTGTTCAAACTTTCACACATCCCCTGAAGAAGCAATCTAATGCGAAACATGTCGGGACTATGTGTGCTTGACGAGAACAACCACTGTATTGCATTATTCTGAATCTTTTAAGCATATATTGCTACTGATTTTAAGCTCAAACTTAATAAATTTTTGTACTACTGACTTTGTACTTCAATTAATTGTATTTTGTTAATTAGCACCGCAAAAATCCCTAATTTCCCTTCCTGTCCTTTGATTCATGTTTCAAACTTTCAGGGATGAGGTGCCATCTTTGTTAGGTGTTGCTTGAGGTTGAACCATCAAAATTATTCCAATGAGACACATATAATTTCACCCTTAAACTAATACTTTGTTGAAGCACATTTTATTACAGCACACATAGTATTTTTGGGTATGAGTCTATCAGGATGGCACATCTTGACTTGGCAATATTTGCCCACTCTTCTTTGCAAAAACACTCCAAATCTGTCAGATTGTGAGGGCATCTTCTGTGCACAGCCCTCTTCAGACCACAGCACAGATTTTTAATCTGATTCAGGTCTGGGCTCTTGCTGGGCCCCTCCAAAACTTCTCCTGGTGAAACCATTTCTTTGTTGATTTGGATGTATGCTTTGGGTCCTTGTCATTCTGAAAGATGAACTCCCTCTTCATGTTCGCCTTTCTAGCAGAAGGCTGAAGGTTTTGTGTCAGTATTGACTGGTATTTGGAACTGTTCATAATTCCCTCTACCTTGACTAAGGCCCCTCTTCCAGGTGAAGAAAAACAGCCCCAAAGCATGATGCTGCCACCACCATGCTTTACAGTGGGTATGGTGTTCTTTTGGCGATGTGCAGTGTTGTTTTTGTGCCAAACATATATTTTGGAATTATGGCGAAAACGTTTTTATATAGGCCATAACACATTTTCCCACATGCTTTTGGGAGACTTCAGATGTGTTTTTGCACAATTTAGCTGAGCTTGGATGTTTTGTTTTTTTCGTAAGAAAAGGCTTCCGTCTTGTCAGTCTAACCCATAGCCCTGTTAGACCCTTTGCGAAGAAAGACATAATATCTTTTAAAAATTTTAGGTCATGAGCCTCAGGTATAGGAGGTGAAATAAGCGTCACCATGACTTAATTTATTTCCCAACTTTCAATGGATAACTTATACTAAATAATACAAACAAACTAATTGTGAAGCAGAATACAAAGCTATTTACATGTTTTGGGTGGGTAGATAAAGAGAACTGATGCCGCAATAATAGTTGACACATGTACTTAAATGGATTGTTCTCAAAGAGAAATGACACATCTCTAACGGAACCTATTGTTAAGACTCTAATGCCGCGTACACACGATCGGAATTCCGGCCAGAAAAAGACCGATGAGAGCTTTTCATCAGAAAATGCGACTGTATGTATGCTCCATCAGAATTTTGCTGTCCAGATTTCCGTCATCCAAAAATTGATAGCATGTTCTCAATTTTCCCGACTGTAAAACCTATCCGAAATTCCGTTTTGTGTGTATGCAATTCCGACACGCCAAAAATCACGCATGCTTAGATTTAATTATGAAACGGAAGCTATTGGCTACTGGCTATTGAACTTCCTTTTTCTGGTCCCTTCATATGTGTTCATATGTGTTGTACGTCACCGCATTCTAAACGATCGGAATTTGGTGGGACCATGTGTACGCAAGACAGCTTGAGCGGAATTCCATTGGAATTCCGTCAGGAAAACCATCAGAGCTTTTTCTGACGAGAATTCCGATCGTGTGTATGCGGCATAAGTATTCATTGAGACTGGCCAAAGTTAATTTCAAACACTTCAGGGAGACATTTGAGTTCTGTCTACCCAGTGGTATTGCAAAATATATATGGATTATAAGTCATTCAAATTGTATAATATATTCCAGGTCACAGATACAGTTAGAACAAATTAGAACTAAGAATTGTTTTAAAGATACCAATCATTGTTACGAATGACATATATCGTGACCACATCTATATAATATCCACATAGCATGTGTCTTTCCCTACATAAATAAGTATTCATAGGATCTACAAGAGTAATGCATTAATCCATATACCATCATTTTATGTGACATTGATGATTAAAATTATGCTTAAATAATATTATGCTGGTTTTCTTGTACATTGCACTGGTTACCAGAGTCCCTGAATATATATATATATAAAACATATTATTTAACAGATATTTCAGAACACGTATTTCTGCCCTCAGACATGCCTAGTGGTTGGAAGTGATATTACCTAAATCCACAAAAGTTAATCAATAGATTGTTTCAACCAATGGAAAAGAGGTCATATCTTTTGGGATGAGCTTAATATAATGTTTATGAGCCTATTGTCCAACATGGTACTAAGGATCAGGATAGATGCCATGGAAGGAAATTCAATCAGACACGCAGACACACACACTCCATTCATCAACTCATATCTCTACATTCATGAAGATTCCTTGACCCCTTATGCTTTGAAACTCTGAGGTCGCAAGAAGTAATTCCTGTTTAAAAAAGTAACCATCTTGAAAGCCACGGCGGCCATTCTGAAAATTCTGGTAACCAGCAGTTCAGACCAGTAGCCATATTGGGAAGGGTAATCATGTCGTATTGATTTTACCTGATATTCATTTGTGTTCTCTTAAATATTGATTTATTGAGTATTATACAGTTCAACATTATTTCTCTCAAACCAGTTACCGCCTTGTAGATTTTTCTCTAAGCTTCAATTTTTCATTTTATAGTTTCCATTCTATTGACATAACAAAGGTCTAATTTTATTTCACATTGTTAACGACTTACTTACCTGCAGTATAGAAACTGTTGAATTTGTGAAATACAGACGTTCTGTCTAATTGTCATTTTTACAAGGTTATTGATTCTACAGAGAAGTATATCATTTCTGTGTCATTTAAAAAATACAACACTCCCCTTAGCAGTGTTTCAATTAATATTCATAATTTTATGTAGTACAATCAGTATTTTTCGTTTTATGTAACATTTGTTTTTGTCAACCGATATATATATATATATATATATATATATATATATATATATATATATATATATATATATATATATATATATAAACTACCATATTTATCAGCGTATAACACGCACCTTTTCCCCCTTAAAATCAGGGGAAAATCGTGGGTGCATGTTATACGCTGATCCCCTGCTGATTGTGAGCGGAGGAGCGAGCGCCACCGAAAGTGTACTCGGCTAGGTTCGGCTCCTCTCACAGTCATGCCCAGTCCCGCCCTATGATGGACATAACGCAGGGACTGGGCAGGATTGCGAGAAGAGCCGAGCCTAGCCAAGTATACTCGGCTTTGTGTATGTCAGCGGCGCACGCTCCTCTCCGCTCACAGTCCGTGGAGATTGGTGCCAATTTAAAATAATTAGCCTGCAATGAGGCTGGCAAAGCTGCAAAGAGACTGGACAAGGCTGCAAAGACAATGGGCAATGCAGTATTCACACTGGGCAATGCAGTATTCACACTGGGCAATGCTGCAAAGACACTGGGCAAAGCTGCAGATGGACACTGGGCAAGGGTGCAATGATGGTCAAGGCTGCAGATGGACACTGGGCAAGCTGCAATGATGGACAAGACTGCAGATGGACACTGATAAGGCTGCATTGATGGGCATTTAAATGTAAGTTTTTTTTCCTTAAACTTCCCTCCTAAAAGGTTTTTCCTTAAAATTCCCTCCTAAACTTGGGGTGCGTGTTATATGCCAGCACGTGTTATAAGCCAATAAAGGGCGGCACAGTGGTGTAGTGGTTAGAACTCTCACCTAGCAGTAAAAAGGGTTGCTGGTTCAAATCCCAACCACAACACTACCTGCCTGGAGTTTGCATGTTCTCCCTGTGTCTGCATGGGTTTCCTCCCACACTCCAAAGACATGCAGGTAGGTTAATTGGCTTCTGTCCAAAATTGGCCCTACTATATGAATGGGAATCTTGGATTGAGGACTTCTTGAGGGTAGGGACCAATGTGAGTGTACAATGTACAGGGATTGGGACAATTGTAGACACTCACTCAGGTTGAACTGGATGGACTGGTGTCTTTATTCAACCTTACTAACTATGTAACCATGTAAAAACAATTTCATTCATAAATACTATGCAGGAAAAATATCCCCATAAGCACATCAGCCAAGATATATAAAGAATATGGGAGATTGTTGTCCTGGCAGCCTCCCTGACCAGTATTCTTCTTGTCTTTTCATCAATTTTGGAGGTACGTCCAGTTCTTGTAATGTCACTGTTGTGACATATTTTATCCACTTGATGACGATGGTCATCACTGTGTTCCATGGTATATCTAATGCCTTGGAAATTCTTTTGTACACTTCTCCTGACTTATACCATTTAACAATGAGATCCCTCTGATGCTTTGGGAGTTCTCTACGGACCATGGCATTTGCTGTAGGATGCGACTAAGAAAATGTCAGGAAAGAACTACTAGAACAGCTAAAGTTTATTTGGGATTAATCAGAGGCACTTTAAATGATGGCAAGTGTGTACTGACTCCTATTTCACATGAGTTTGAATGTGATTGCTTAATTCTGAATACAGCTACAGCCCCACTTTTATAAGAGGGTGTGCACACTTATGCAACCACATTATTTTATTTTTTTATTTTTACTTCCTTCCCCCTAAAAGATTTAAGTTTATTTTTCAATTGAGTTGTACAATTTACAGGTCACTTTAAAAGATGGAAAAAGTTAGTCAGAAGTTAGTCAGGTCAGAAACCTGAAATTTTAACAAGGGAGAGTAGACTTTTTTAAATCCATTGTAGAGCACCCAGGGGAATGTTTTTTCTCAACAAAAGTGGAGTTATGCTTTAACGCCAACATATTTTTGCGTAATTGATTGTATACTTCAAAAATATCTTCATGAATGTGGCCAAAGCCTGGTAGATTTTCTACATGACTATGAAATCTGTCCAATGCAATAAAATGATTGCCAAGCTCCAACTTTTTCTTATAATTTGTGCACCAAAATTAAACAATACGTGCATGGTGAAAGCATCATTGAGTTTCCATGTGGAAAAAGAACAATGGAGTGACTGAACACAAATATTCCAACAAACCCTTCTTTTTTTCCACTATAGTAGGAGATTAAAGCCTTGAGTCACAAAACACAATGGAGAAGTAGTCAACATGCTATTGTGAAAACTAATGCCATGAGCTAAGTCTTCTGTTTGGTAGAACATGAGAACTGTCTTCATGTGGCATCTGGGACAGTCTGCATGTTGTGCTCCTGGGTGAAGGGTACAAAGGCTTCTTATTCTACCATTGGACTCAAGCGTCACAACATACTAACAATTCTTTGTTTTGTGTGCACTGGAGGCACCTAAGATGTCAAGGTGGCCTTGCACATAAAGAAAGTACTTTATATTGTGTATCACTGTATACAATGCAGGAAATGTAACCACTTGCCGCCCGCCATATAGCAAAATGACGGTGGCAAAGTGGTTGTAATATCCTGACCGGATGTCATATGACGTGATCAGGATATTAAGCCCCGGGGGCGCGCATCGCGGTGATCGTTGTTTTGCGGGGTGCCAGTCTGACACCCTGCAACTATGATCTTGGTAAAGAGTCTCCCACGGAGACTCTTTACCACATGATCAGCCGTGTCCAATCACGGCTTATCACAGTGTAAATAGGAAGAGCCAGTGATCGGCTTTTCCTCACTCGCGTCTGTCAGACATGAGTAGAGGAGAGCCGATCGGCTGCTCCTCTGACGGGGGGTCTGTGCTGATTGATTATCAGCACAGCCCCCCCCCCCGAGGATGCCCACACTGGACCACCAGGGACACCACCAGACCACCAGGAGATGCCCAGCACCAGGTATGCCCCCTAGACCACCAGGGATGCCAGCCAGTGCCCATAATGAATGCCAATCAGTGCCCATAATGGATGCCAATCAGTGCACACAATGGGTATCACTGATTGGCATGCATTATTGTTTGGCACTGATTGGCATCCATCCCTACAAAACTTTAAATTACAATGCCGCCTATCAGTGCCCATCCATGCCGCCTATCAGTGCCCATCCTAGCCGCCTATCAGTGCCCATCCATGCCCATCTGTGCCGCCCATCCATGCCCATCCGTGCCGCCCATCCGTGCCACCTATCCATGCCCATCCGTGCCACCTATCCATGCCCATCCGTGCCACCTATCCATGCTGCCCATCCATGCCAATCCATGCCACCTATCCATGACAGTCCGTGCCACCTATCAGTGCCTATTTTTGCCACCTATCAGTGTCTGTGTCACATATCAGTGCCACCTATTAGTGCCGCCTATCAGTGCCACTTCATTGGTGCCACCTCATCGGTGCCCATCAGTTCCACCTAATCAGTGCCCGTCACTGCAGCCCCGTCAGTGCCCATCAGTGAAGGAGAAAACGTACTTATTTACAAAGTTTTGTAACTGAAACAAAAAGATTTTCAAGATTATCTGTCTTTTTTTATTTGTTTAGCAGAAAATAAAAATCCCAGAGGCGATCAAATACCACCAAAAGAAAGCTCTATTTGTGGGAACAAAATGATAAAAATTTAGTTTGGGTACAGTGTAGCATGACCGCGCAATTGTCATTCAAAGTGCGACAGCACTGAAAGCTCAAAATTGGTGTGGGCAGGAAGGTGTATAAGTGCCTGGTATTGAAGTGGTTAAAGTATAACTAAAGGCAAATCTTTTTTTTTTTTTTTTGTTTTGGACATAGTAGAGATGGATTAGAACATCTATTAGGTTTTTATTGCTCTCTGTTCCCATGTTAAGGCGATTCACTCTCTCTATTTGTCCCGTTTACCATTGTCATTGAAAGTGAAAGTAAAAAAAATCCCACATTTTAAATTGTCCCCAGAACAGTAATAGAAGGGGACTTTTCCAATGGGTGACCTGGGGGCCCCCAAGGAATTCCCTTAATTTACAAGGATTATCTCTCGCTTCCTGTTTTGGCTATGGAACAGGATGTGAAAGTATATCTCCCTAATGGGACACAGTTGTCAAAGAATAAATTGATAAGGGTTATAATCCTCTGTTGCTCTATCCAAAATGGAAAAGTTTTGCCTATAGTTCTACTTTAAAATGTGACCATACATTACTAGATTAAAGCAGTACTGGGGAGATCTCTTGCATGCAATTATGTTCACATTAACCACTTCAATACAGGGCACTTTCGCCCCCTTCCTTCCCAGCCCAATTTTCAGCTTTCAGCGCTCTAGCGCTTTCAGTGACAATTGCGCGGTCATGCTACACTGTACCCAAATGAAATTTTTATCATTTTGTTCGCACAAATAGAGCTTTATTTTGGTGGTATTTATTCACGACTCCGTTTTTTATTTTTTGCGATATAAGCGCAAAAAAGCGGAAATTTGGAAAAAAAAAACTATTTTCTTTTTTCTACTTCAATAAAAATCCAATAAAATCAAATTTTGTCATAAATTTAAGCCAAAATGTATTCTGCTACATGTTTTTGGTAAAAAAAAATCCGTTAAGTGTATAATAATTGGTTTGTGTGATCACGGACATATGTACGCAAATGATCATGTACATATGTGTGCAGGTGATCACGTACATATGTGTGCAGATAATCATTGGGACATGTGATTTTAGTGGGACATATGTGGGGGACATGTTTTTATTATTAGGGACATGTGTTTTTATTATTTGGGGACATGTATGTTTTGGGGACATGTGTGGGGACATTGTGTTTATACTGTGTGATGTGTTTACTGTGTGGTGTGTTTACTGTGTACACTAGACTGGTGATCAGTGAGTAAAAAGCTGTAAAAAGCAGCCCATACTCACTGATCAGCAGCCGGCTGCAGCGATCTGCTCTCCTCTCCACAGCGATGACTTCTGTGTGAGGAGAGGAGGAGCCGATTGCCTAGCAACCGGCTGTTTGTTTACATCACATGACGGCCGTGATTGGACACGGCCGTCATGTGATCAGGAGGGCCAATCACAGAGCCCTCCTGCCGATCTGAGATGCGCCGTGTCCGGGTGACACGGGCGCATCGGGATCGCGCCGCTGCGCGGGCGCGCGCGCGCGCGATCCCGCTACTCCTGAATGACGTTCCTGAACGTCATATCAGGAGTAGGCGGCTCCCACCTGGCCGTATATGTGCATTGGCCGGGTGGGAAGTGGTTAAAGAGGAAGTAAACCCTTTCAGACCACTTTGACCTACAGGTAAGCCTAGATTAAGGCTTACCTGTAGGTCCAAGCAATATCTCCTAAACCTATATGGTTTAGGAGATATTTGCCCGAAAATGGGCACCGCTGTCTACGGCGCATGCGCTGTAGACAGCGGCGCGCAGGCGCACTAAATGCGGCAAGTCCAAGAATGGATTTGCCTAATTTGTCGACTCCCGTGCGCATGCGCGGGAGTGACGTAATCGCGGCTTCGCCGAATGGCAGCGGCGGAGCTGCGAGACGCGACTCCCGTGCGCATGCGCGGGAGTGACGTCATCGCGGCTTCACAGCTGTCATTCGTCGGAGCTGCGAGACGCCACCAGCAAGATGGATGCGGCGGACTACAGGGGACAGCGGCGACTTCGCTGGCTCCTGTGTCAGGTAAGTGACACATAATGAGCTACTATGCGATGCATAGTAGTCCATTATGCTTTACCTTTGCAGGGAAAAAAAGAGGAAGTAAACCCATCAGGGTTTACTTCCTCTTTAATGAACAGGGGTCTGTACTGTGGCCTGATATTTTACAAACATTTGCTGCATGAACGGCCAGCATTAGACACAGTGCCTGCATTGCATCAATTTTAAGAGCAATACTAATGAGTACTGGTATATGCATATATCAGTGAGAGCTACAGTCTCTTTATGCCGCGTACACATGACCGGACTTAGGTCCAACAGACTTTCGACAGAGTTCTGACAGAGTTCTGACGGACTTTCCGAATGAACGGACTTGGCCACACACAATCACACCAAAGTCCGTGATGACGTACGGCTGGACTAGAATAAGGAAGTTCATAGCCAGTAGCCAATAGCTGCCCTAGCGTCAGTTTTTGTCCGTCGGACTAGCATACACACGAGCGGATTTCTCGGTAGGAACTGGGTCCGGCGGAGTTCTGGTGGAAAAATTTGAAACATGTTCCATTTCTAAAGTCTGTCAGACTTTTGCAAATCAAAAGTCCGCTGCAGCCCACACGCAATCGAATGGTCTGCCAGAATCATTCCATCGGACTTTTGATGTTGAAAAGTCTGGTCGTGTGTACGCGGCATTAGAGTGTGAATTTGTACCTTGGGTCAGGACACTAAATGCACAGAGAACAGGACAATACAGAGGGGTCCCAAATCAACATAACCAAAACTATAAACACTGGTTGACCATTTGGTCTTGAATCTAAATAGAAATTTCACGAATAAACATGAGGGCTTATTTTCTAAAGTTGTAAAAAGTAAAACACTGGGGGTTGTATATTAAAACTGAAGTGTGCAAAATCAATTGCAGCTCTGCATAGAAACCAATCAGCTTCCAGGTTTTATTGCCAAAGCTTAATTAAATCAGCTGAAGTTCGAAGCCGATTGGCTACCATACACAGCTGCACCAGATTCTGAGTGCTATCCCACTGTCCCGGATTCTATCCCACTGTCCCAGATTCTATCCCACTGTCCTAGATTCTATCCCATTGTCCCAGATTCTATCCCAATGTCCCAGATTCTATCCCAATGTCCCATAACCAGCAGTATCCAAGTTTCATCCCCTTATAGTGTCAAAACAAACAGATATCAGTTGCAATCGTTACTGCACTTTTCCAGTGGCACTTTGCCTTACCATACAAAATGTATAGTATTACTCTACCAAAAACAATCCAGTAAACAACTGCATAAATACATTTTTATGTTGGTACTTCTTAAAGCGGAATTAAGTTTTTTTTTTGTCAGCAGCTACAAATAATGGACACTTACCTGTCCAGGGCACCTGCGATGTTGGCACGCAAAGCCGATCTGTCCCTCAGCTCTCGGGTAGAGGCGCCGTCATCTTTAGTAGGGAATCAGGAAGTGAAACCTTGCGGCTTCACAGTCTGGTTCCCTACTGCGCATGCGTGAGTCACGCTGCGCGATCCCATTGGTCCCTGCAGTCTTTTCGGACCTTTGTGTCTCCTAGAAGACAGCGGGGGGGGGACCGAGGAGGTGCTGGACATGGCGTAGATATCCGCGGATACTGAGGCTATCTATGCCCGGAAGTGGGAGTAAATACCTGGATTAGACAGGTATCTGCTCCCCTCTGAAAGGTATCAAATGTGACGTTGGAGGAGGCGGAGGGATTCCGAAAAGCAGAAATTCCATTTTTGGGTGGAACTCCACTTTAAAGATGTCTTGCTTTTTAGCATTAAAGCGGTAGTAAGCCCTACTATATGTTTTAAACAAAGACCATATTTCTAATTAGCGAGACGATTTAAATCTATTTATCTAGACGGTTTTATCTAAAATGTTCTTCTTACTTTATATTCCGAGTTGTTTCAATATCGTTTTTCTAGCACTAACTCAGCGCCATCTCATTTGTGGGTCTTCCTTGTTTTCTCCTATTATCATTTCCGCCCACAGTTCGCGCTGCGCTCTGTAATCCTGCGCGTGCGCATTACGGGCACAATATCCAAGCCTCATTTTCGTTTCCTCTGTTAGAAAAAAAAGATGAGCAATGATCGCGGGATGTCGGGGCTGACGTCTACAACAGGAAATGACGCAGCCCCGACATAAACAAGAATCTTTCCGGCCCGGTACTTGGGCTGCCGGATTTCTGAGCTATTACTGCGCATGCTCGTTGACCTCACTACTCGCAAATACAGCGATAGTACAGGAAGGAAGCAGGTAGGAAAAAAATTATTACTGCAAATCGATTGGGGATGATTGGAGGAAAATATTACTAGAAAGTTAAATTTTTGAGTATACAACCACTTTAATGTGGAGTTGTCTGAAAACAAAGAATTGCAAGCAACAAAGTTTTTCTTATCACAGAAGATATATACTTTGTCCCTTCCGCAGTAAAGGCTTTTAACATGGGGTGACCAACCGTTTGACCTTCCTGAGCCCCAAAGAAGAAGAGGAATGGTCTTGGGCCACACATAAAATACACTAACAATAAGGATAGCTGATGAGCAGAAAAAGTCAGGCAGATCACAAGTTAATAATCACTGATAAAGATAATGTACCTATCTGAGTAACAAATATTTTTGTTAAAATGTTTTTTATTATAAAAGTGAAAGAGAGCCCCATAAAACGAGTGTTATATTTGACACTGTGAGGTTGACTTACTAAAAATACAGGCATACCCCACTTTTACGTACGCAATGGTGTTTACTAAAGCTGGAAAGTGCAAAATCAGACTCACTTCTGAAAGAAACCAATGAGCTTCCAGGTTTTATTACCAAAGCTTAATTGAACAAGCTGGGGTTAGAAGCTCATTGGTTTCTATGTAGAAATGTGCCTGATTTTACACTTTCCAGCTTTAGTAAATAAACCCCATTGTGTACTTAAAAGTGGGGTATGCCCGTATACTGTGCACTGAAAGTGCACTTTAAGTGCATTTGCTCTAGATCTGAGGGGAAGCTCTGAAATGAGGGGAAGCTCTGCTGGATTCTACCATGCAATCGTTTAAAAACAAAAATGCTGTTTTTTATTTTCCTTGCATGTGATTAAGTATTATTTGTAAAGTGAAACTTTACCTCATATACTAAGCTCTGGAGCAAGTGTACTTGCAGTGCACACTATATTTGCCTTTAGTAAATCAAACCCTGTGTTTGAAAAAACTAACACATCAATATCTGGTTCAATAGTTGTAGTAGCAATTCTAAATGAATTCTCAAGGTGCCCTTCAGGTATTTTGGTTCTAATTTTGCCCTTCGTGTGCGTCATCCATGAAAGTAGTTGCTCACAAATATAGGTGCTACTGAAAACTGATGACATGAATAAGGTGCGATTGTGAAGAGTGGGATATTTTCTTTGGGAGGATAAAACTTATAAAAGTCCAGTAAAGAGACACTGTCAAACTTTTTTTTTGGCCGCATGTGTTCCCCAAGTGTATGTGTAAGCACAATTTTTAAGTCGATTTTTCTGATTTAGTGTTGGGCTGCATTCAAAGCTGCTGTGGGCCGAAGGTTGGACATCCATGATTTTAACCTTATGCCACACAATCTACTTTACAAACTACACTGAGCTGCACATGTAGGGTGCCAGGATGAATTAACATGTGTGGGAGCTATATCATCCCATGCTGGCCAATCAAGATGGCTGAAGACCATAAACCCAGAAGAAGACTGGGAGAAGAGATCAACACCACATCAATGGAGCAGAGGTAAGTACAGGCAGAGATTAGTTCTCCTGTAAGCATCATAAAAAATGCTTTACCGTATGATCCAGGTTTACATTTACAATTTGATTTTGTATATAAAACTATACTTTCAATAGCTTCCTTGCATCTCATGCTTAAAGGGGTTGTAAAATGACATGTTTTTTCACCTTAATGAATCCTATACCTGGCAGTGACTGGCCCCCCAGCCCCCCCGTTTTGCTTACCTCAGCCCTGGAACTTGACCCATTGGGGCGCGCTGTCTCTCTGCCCGGGGTTCTCAGCTCTTGATTGGATAGATTGATAGTAGCGCAGCCATTGGCACCCGCTGCTGTCAATCAAATCCAATGATGCGGGCGCCGGGGGGTGGGGCCGGGTCCTACCTTCGGCCTCTATGGACACACTTCTTTCAGGGGGCTATCTGGTGAGGGGAGGATCCACGAGAGCTGCTAGGGGACCCCAGAATAGCAGATCTGGGGCCACTCTGTGCAAAACTAGCTGCACAATGGAGGTAAGTATATGTTTGTTATTTAAAAAAAAAAAAATAACCCTTACAATCACTTTAAGGGGAGCCAACTGGGATAAAAATATGGTAACTGCCATAGCCAACTTTGCAGGCTGTAGGGCTTTCATCTTGATCCTCACTTTACAACCTAGAGCTAATCTGGAGCAAGCAGGCAGCCAGTGAAGTCTGACCTTCCATCCTACAAACTGTCTGTGTAGGTTTTCATTTATCCAGGTCATTGAAAAAAATAGCCACAGTGCATTGGACTTGTTTTGTAATGTTGATGGCATTTCTTCACTTATCCAAGCCATTTCTTTAGTTCAATAATTATCTGAAAAATGCTCCAGTATTTTTATCAACACAGACCTCACAGACACCTTAAAGAATATGGTTTGGGTTTTTTATGATAAAAAATTAAAATTATTGAGGTTCATTGATGTAGTAACAATAGGTCCAGTTTGAGTCTGTTTGTGAAGTATAATTAGGTTTGGAAAGCCTACATCTATTATGGTACACCTATTGTCTTGGAATATGTATGATGTAATAGTAATATTAATATATTATTTTTTTTCTTTTTCTCCGTAAAATAAAGAATAAAATTAAAAAAAAAAAAAAAAAGGAAAGGCAGATGTTATTGTCTAAGAACAGGATGGGAAGTGTGAAATTTGCAGAACCTTGTTCTAGTTATATAATCCCACCATTGGTGTCAGGAAGGCTTCATAGGTGTTAATCCTTCGATTTACACAGCTAAAGCTGTGAATTGTTGTTAGAACATAAAGCATCCACAAGGTCAAGGAAAAACACAGGACCATCTAACAGAGGGAAGAAGCAGGACACACTGAGTAATATAGTCATTCCATATGTAGCTGGAGCACTGAAAAAACTCAGAAGAATCTTAAACAAGCATTGGATCCCTGTCTTTTTCAAGCCCAGAAGCAGGGCTTTTTTTCAGCAGGAACGCGGGGGAACACAGTTCCGGCACCTCCAGCACTGAATGTATGTAATGGCAAGAGGGTCTATTGATGCTAGTTGCTGGGGGAATCTATTGTTGCTGGAAGTAGTCTATTTTTGCTAAGGAGGTCTATTGTTGCTGGTGTGGAATCTACTGTTGCTGGAGGTGGGTCTTATGTTACTGGGGATCAATTGTTGCTGGGAGGGATCTAGCAATGCTGGCTGCAGGGAAATCTGTTGTTTCTGCTGGGGGTCTGTTGTTTCTGGGGGGAGGGGGTATTTTGTTGTGAGCGATCCATTGCTGCTGGGGGGGTCTATTATTGCTGGAGGGGGATCTATTTTTGTGGGACAGGGGTGTCTATTTTTGCTAATGATGTCTATTGTTACTGGCGTGGGATCTACTGTTGCTGGAGGTGGGTCTTCTGTTGCTGGAGATCAGTTGTTGCTGGGAGGGATCTAGTGATGCTGGCTGCAGGGAAATCTGTCCTTGCTGCTGGGGGTCTGTTGTTTCTGGGGAGGGGGTATTTTGTTGTAAGTGATCCATTGTTGCTGGAGGGTCTGTTGTTGTTGGCTGCTGCATAGTCTATTGATGCTGGCTGCAGGGAGATCTGTTATTGCTGCTGGGGATCTTTTGTTGCTGCAGGAGAAGTATTTTGTTGCGGGTGGTTCATTGCTGCATGGGATCTATTTTCCTGCTTTTCTTGTTATCATTAACAAATTTAATACAAATTACTTAGTACCACAATTAAAACGTTGTTCTGTATTGTCTAAAAAGGGCAGTACTGGGAGGTGGGTAGTGGTGAAACCAAGGGACATTGGGGGTAAAGGTGGGTAGGGGGTGGAGACAAGGGGTGACTCTGAAAAGGGAAGAGTTCCTGCACCCATTGTCTGAGAGAAAAAGCCCTGCCCAGAAGTATACTAAGACACAAATTATACATCCAAAAGACCCAACATTCAAAAACAAAGAAAAGTAACTTGGTATATGCAGTGCTGTGTAGTGAGAAAAGCAAAACAACTTATCAAACAAATTATACAGGGCAAGACTTTCCCTACACCTTAAAGGAAAAGGGACATTCTTATTAAGACAGTGGACAACTGATTTCCAAGATCTGAAGAACTGAACAGGAATGGGGGCCCTTTGACGCCATCTTGTTGCTACCACATATACTCTCATTTTACAATTTCTACCCTGGTACTCGCCTTTAGCCATGTAAATCGAAAGAGTAAGACCCCATACACACTAATAGATTTTATGCAGATTTTTTTTTCTTCAGATTTACCAAAACCATGTAGTGCAAGGGCCTGCCTGATTCCAGAGAAATCAAAACTCTTAAGGTTTGACCTCATATTATATGATTGAGAGCAGGTTCTCAATTTTTCAGACGGAAAAAGTTTCTATCAGAAATTGCTACGTGTGTATGCAATTCCGACGCGCAAAAACTCACGCATGCTCAGATTCAACTACGAGACAGAAGCTATTGGCTACTGGCTATTGAACTTCCTTTTTCCAGTCTCATCATAAGTATTGTACATCACCACGTTCTTGACAGTCGGAATTTGGTGTGACCGTGTGTAGGCAAGACAGCTTGAGCGAAATCCCATCGGAATTCTGTCGGGAAAACCATCAGAGCTTTTTTCGACCAAAATTCCGATCGTGTGTACGCGGCATAATAGTGTGTATGGGGCCTAAGACATACAATGCCTTCCTGACACCAAGAATAGGATTATGAAGTTGATTTACTAAAGGCAAATAGACTGTGCACTTTACAAAGTGCAGTTGCCCTCTGCAAGGGCAGTTGCTCCAGAGCTTAGTAAATGAGCAGAAGCTCTGCTCACTGCCACCATTTAATCACATGCAAGCAACAATGCTGTTTTTTTTCCTTGCATGTGCTTGGGTATTCTTTGCCAATTTAACCTTCACCTCATTTACTAAGCTCTTTGTAAAGTGGACAGTCTTTGCCTTTAGTAAATTAACCCCTATCGAGCACAGGGTGGTCGCACAACTTTCACACATCCCATCCCGTTCTTGGACAATAACATCTGTCTTTTCATGGTGAATGGATAATGCTGTGTGGATATACATGTTGGAGTATTATCCCGACTCTTATGAGAACTGAAAACGCTTCTTAGATAATCTAAAAACGCTTTCAGCATACAGAACAAGTCCCGCTGAATGTGACTAATTACTACTAGCTATTCTATAAAATAGTTTGAAGCAGTAAAGTTATAAAAAGGATGACAACCCAGTGACCAGCAGCTTTAAAAAAATAAAATAAAAGTGTGAGCAATGACAGATCTCCAATTTCTATCTTCACAGTGGTCTCTATTATCCATATACAGGGGTAACATGTACTTTGTAGTCAATGGCGTGACACCCAAACAAGACATGCTGAACCAAAGCATGTTTCCACAGACCAAAATGGTGCCTGAGGGCATATTTCTTTTTGTCTGGCTGTCAATTTGTGGCATGGAGACACTATAAAAGTGAATTTGTTTTTATAGAAAGGGTTTCAGTATTTCAAACATTCATAGTTTCATAGTTAGTAAGGTTGAATAAAGACACCAGTCCATCCAGTTCAACCTGAGCGAGTGTCTACAACCATCCCTATCCCTGTACATTGCACACTCACATCGGTCCCTACCCTCAAGGAGCCCACAATCCAAGGTGCCCATTCATATACTAGGGCCAATTTTGGACAGAAGACAATTAACCTACCTGCATGTCTTTGGAGTGTGGGAGGAAACCGGAGTACCCGGAGGAAACCCACACAGGCACAGGGAGAACATGCAAACTCCAGGCAGGTAGTATCGTGGTTGGGATTTGAACCAGTGACCCTTTTTACTGCTAGGTGAGAGTGCTAACCACTACACCACTGTGCCGCCCATTCAGACTGTGACCTACTTTCAATGCAACTCTGGCACAGCCAATATACTGTCTAGAGCAGTTTTTCTCAACCCTTTAACTCCAAATGCACCCCTAAAATAAGGTCAAATAATCAGGTTTTGGGGAACTCTAATAAAACCAATTTAAATTGGCACAATGAGGAGCTGCTGAGAGACCTACAGCAACATTAAGGGAGCTGCAGGAAAATCTGGCAAGTACTGGCTGTGTGGTACAACTGTGTGGTACAACAATCTCCCATATTCTTTACTTGTCTGGGCTATGGGGTAGCGTGGTACGACAAAAGGCTTTTCATAAAACATCCAAGCCTGGCTACATTTTGCAAAAGCACATCGGAAGTCTCCCAAAAGCATGTGGGAAAATGTGTTAAGGTCTGATGAAACCAAGGTTGACCTTTTTTTCAATAATTTCAAAATATATGTTTGGCGCAAAAACAACCCTGCACATCACCAGAAGAACATCATACCCACAGTGAAGCATGGTGGTGGCAGCATCATTCTTTGGGGTTGTTTTTCTTTAGCCGGAACAGAGGCTTTAGTCAAGGTAGAGGGCATTATGGACAGTTTCAAATACCAGTCAATATTAGCACAAAACCTTCAGGCTTCTGCTAGAAAGCGGAACATGAAGAGGAACTTCATCTTTCAGCGTGACAACGACCCAAATCATACATTCAAATCAACAAAGGAATGGCTTCACCTGAAGAAGATTAAAGTTTTGGAATGGCCCAGACAAAGCCCTGACCTAAATCCGATTGAAAATATGTGAGGTGATCTGAAGAGGGCTGTGCACAGGAGATATCCTTGCAATCTGACAGATTTGGAGTGGTTTTACAAAGAATAGTGGGCAAATATTGCCAAGCCAAGATGTGCCATGCTAATAGTTTTTATTTTTTTATTTTTACTTCCCTCCACCTCAAAGATTTCAGTTTGCTGTTCAACTGAGTTGTACAGTTTATAGGTCACATTAAAGTTCTGAAATGATTTATCTTTGTCTCATTTTTTACATGACAGAAACCTGACATTTTAAAAGGGGTGTGTAGACTTTTTATATCTACTGTATGTAAAGTTTTTAACCTGAAGGCCCCTTTCACACGCGGGATAGAATTCAGCTTTTAGCTGAGGATAGATCAAGTTATCTACCGCAGCTAAACTCAGACAATGCTTTCCTATGGCCCCATTCACACACTGCATTTAGCAACATATTTGTTACATGGGGTTTCCTCAGCGTGTTTCCAGGTATCGCGGCACCGGCGCTATGAGTGGCTGGTGCGCGCGGGAGATTTCTTTCCGTCAAAGTCTGGTGTCTTCCGGACTTTCAGCCGAAATTCCCCTGTGCGCATGCGCCGCTGCAGTCAGTGTGTATATCTCCTAAATCATACAGGTTTAGGAGATATTTTTTTTACCTACAGGTAAGCCTTATTATAGGCTTACCTGTAGGTAAAAGTTAAAAAAACAGTATACAACCTCTTTAAATGCAGACGCATGTAAACACACATAAATGCAGCTAATCGCAATGTACAAATACAAGTGATCACACTGTGCCTGGAGTTTTGGAATTTCAAAATAACAAAACATGCTTTTAACAGCGGCAGAACAGCCGCCCGTGTGAAAGGGGTCTAATACATTCTGTGCATTAGGAAACCTTCCACAATCAGCTCCTAGCTCAAATCATGTGAGGGACTGAGCTGCACATTGTGTGTCTATGAATGCATACAGCCTGGCTCAAGAGTGAGCCTGCACATGCACCCCCATATCAAGCAAGACTAGGAGCCTAGAGCCGTAATCGTCATTGGGAGAGGCATACACACACTAAGTATAACTTACTTCCTATGATGCTAAAGCAGACAGAATATATCCTGGATGCCCAGAACACATGCAGTCCTCCCAGCTTCAGAAACTGATACCAAATGCTTAGTATGGTATATGTAAAGTATTACTAAACCCACAACAGTAAAATCCGTCTGTATATGTAGTAAAGCACGCTTCTTATACTCACTGTGGAACCTAAGGGGTTAATCCTCTGCATTGTGTACACAAATGCAGTTTAATCTCCTCTTCTCTGATCCTACCCTTCTACTGTCCCCAATCCATGTCCCGATAGATTAGAGTCTTGGAGGCACACTGCACATGCTCAGTTTGGTGTGTATTGCCAGAGAGTGTATGTGGCATAGAGGGTCAGGGGTCCTGCAGCCTCATAGGACAGTCAGAGGAGAATGAAAACTCCTCCTACAAGCTTCAACCAGACATAGAAGAATGTCATAAGACTGCCATATACTGTCGATGAGAAAAGGTATTTAGCAGCTTATATTTACTGAAATAATTGCATTTCTATGTTCTGCATATTGTGGGAGACCAGATATAGTGAATGCAGGGTCCTGGGTTTAATAACACTTTAAAATAAATTAAATAAATATAAATACTAAATGGAAACTACAGAAATGTATTGACAGACCAGCTGCACTTTTAGGGCTTGTACACACTTTCTGCAGTGACCTGCCTTTTTCCCCACTGGATAAACGCAGGTCACCACGAGGGCACAAGGAAAACAATTGTTTTCTATGTACCGCATTTACACCACAATGCTGGTGTGATGCGCCGGTGTGGGAAAATACAGCATGCCTGCATAGTTCCACAGCGCACCAAATGGCACCACTGAATGTGACTCTTCAAATAAAGTAAAAATAAAAAAAAATAAAAGTATGCAGTGCGATACGGTGACAACAACACTAGCCTGCATGGTAAATTGCTGCGTTTTACCTTGCGGGCTTGTGTAAACCTAGCACAAATATATATATATATATTTTTTAGCATATTTATTTTCAGAAACTAAAAGGAAAATGTTAACACACAACACATAAACAGGACACATCTGCATCAGTAGTAATGAAGTGATTTAAATGAAATCTGATTGGGTATTTACAAGGTTATCAAAATCGCCAGCAGCACTTCAAGCCCAGAGCGGAATATCAGAACTCATATTCAACAGACTTCATGTATTTTATTAGATCAAAATGATCTTGCCCTGGGGTAATTCACAGCTGAATGTAACGTGTTATGCATGCGTGTACTTTAAACATTATACTGCTCTATAAGTACCAATCAATGAGAAGTGGGTGTGCATTAGAAGGAAATGCTTACGGTGTACATTTTAGGGATTTACAGCATAGTGAATAGACTAGCACTTTGCTTACAGGAGATTCAGCCTTAAATGTGACCTTGTCAATCATGTCATCCTTAATTACTATGGTTCCATTACATTCACAAGGAAAGAGCAGATTGCTGTTACTGTATGTTGTTTGATTTCAAACACTGGGAGTGCCATGTTTTTCTGTAAAATATGCGTCTTTTTCTAGGTGAAATACACAAGTATTTTCCATATGACTGACTGACAGGTGTGTTACATTTTACATTACAATTACATTTTATTTTTTTAATAAAAAAAATGACACTTAGCTGCTCTGTGCATTGCTTTTGTACAGAGCCTGAATGGGCGGGGAGAGTGTGTGACGTCACTTTGTGGTGGCAGGTTGGGAGGCACTGCGGCCGGCGGCAGGTTGGGAGACACTGCGGCCGGCGGCAGGTTGGGAGACACTGCGGCCGGCGGCAGGTTGGGAGACACTGCGGCCGGCGGCAGGTTGGGAGACACTGCGGCCGGCGGCAGGTTGGGAGACACTGCGGTCGGCGGCAGTTTGGGAGACACTGCGGCCGGCGGCAGTTTGGGAGACACTGCGGCCGGTGGCAGGTTGGGAGACACTGCGGCCGGCGGCAGGTTGGGAGACACTGCGGTCGGCGGCAGTTTGGGAGACACTGCGGCCGGCGGCAGGTTGGGAGACACTGGGGCCGGCGGCAGTTTGGGAGACACTGCGGCCGGCGGCAGTTTGGGAGACACTGCGGCCGGCGGCAGGTTGGGAGACACTGCGGCAGGTTGGGAGACACTGAGGCAGGCAGCAGGTTGGGAGTCACTGCGGCCGGCGGCAGTTTGGGAGACACTGCGGCCGGCGGCAGTTTGGGAGACACTTGCGGCCGGCGGCAGGTTGGGAGACACTGCGGCCGGCGGCAGGTTGGGAGACACTGCGGCAGCTTGGGAGACACTGAGGCAGGCAGCAGGTTGGGAGTCACTGCGGCCGGCGGCAGTTTGGGAGACACTGCGGCCGGCGGCAGTTTGGGAGACACTTGCGGCCGGCGGCAGGTTGGGAGACACTGCGGCCGGCGGCAGGTTGGGAGACACTGCGGCTGGTGTTGTTTTTATGTTTCAGGCCTAATATTTGTTTTAATGTAAGTGCCATCTTTTTTTTTTTTTTTTTATAAAATACACCCTGCTGTATTACACAATGAGGTTCCCCCTGCTTGATTTTCGATTTCGATTTGGTAAGCGACCATCCTCTTTAAAGGAGCACCTTTGAGCACTTCAGCACTTTTTGTGGAATTATTGCCAGTGGCGGCTGGCGGGAAACAAACCTGGCCCCCTCACACAACCCCCCCCCCCCCCACGTCGCTCGGTAGCCGCTTTGCTCACCCTGTCAGCCCCTCACTTACTCCATCCAGGTTGCGGCTTCCCCCCTGCATCTCCTCCCGAGTCCTGACAGTTGCTTCTCCTCTCTGCTAATTGGGTCTTCGGACTCCTGGCCATTCGGGTCTTAGGACTCCCTGCTTCTTCTCCTGGGCAATCAGGAAGTGGGTCCTGAGATTGGCCGGAAGGAGAAGCAGGAAGACATTAGTGAATATTAATTTGCTAATGTCACACAAGTGGGTGCGCTCAGGGCGTAGTGCTCTGCGCCCGGAAGCCAACCCTTTTTGAAGCCTAAATATATATTAAAAAAAATAATTAAATCCATGCGTCCAGCGCCCTGCATGGAGATTAGGGGCCGGGTGCATGGCTTAGGGGCAGTCACGGTGGCATGATGTCGCGTGAGTGGCACCACCCATCCTCATCCTCAAATCATGGCGGCATTTACATGTGAGTGTTTTTATGCCATTTGTACTATATGCATGATTGTTTTTTAATCTAGGTGTCCCCTAAATCCTTACTGATTGAGATCCTTGGAACAAGTGGATATTGGAGGCAGTTTTTTTTTTTGGATCTTTCCCTTAGCTCCCGTGCTGGACATATTTATCTGGCTGACCACCGGCTAGTGGTATCGCATGACCTAGTATCAGCTCTTATGTGAGTACTTTCAGTTATGGCCGATTATCTGTTCATCATCATCCTTAATCCCTCTACCCGTCCAGTCTGTGGTTACATTAAACTATAATGGTGATTTTTTTTTCCTATCCCCTTTTTAGTATATGGATGCACTTGCTCCTGATGAGTGGATATAAGTCCACGAAACATCAAGCTTATTTTGATGCATCCATCACATATTTATGATTCTAGATGGTTTTTATTGCTTTACCACCCTGATATAATGTTATGCCTACTCCATTTAGGGGACTGTGATTTACAATATTTACTTTCTGTGTCATGTTGGTGACTATCCTCAATATGTATGTTGATACTTTGTATTTTATATACCAATGTGCTATTATGCATTTATATGGGTTGATCCATGCCCTATCTTTGGTCTAATAAAGAATATAATTTTTTACATATGTATATGGTTGTGTCTGGCTCTACCCCACGCACCTCATCTAAAGTCCCACCATCCCCCACTCTTTTTTGCAGGAGTATTCATGTGTGTTCTCTCCCAAGCTGACTCTGTGTGTCCACAAAGCATGACTCAGTCCATCCCCCACTCTCTCCTCACTGGCAGCAGTAAGAGCCAATGGCGCCTCCCATGGCTGCCTTTCTGTCCAATGAGGAGAGAGTGAGCTGGGAGAGCCGTAGCTGTCGTGCACATCGCTGGATTGAGATTGGGCTCAGGAAAGTATAAAGGGAGGTCTAGGAGGAGCTGCTTTCAGAAAGTTTTTGTACCCTAATGCATATGCATTAGGGTAAAAAACATTGTTCCTTTAGAACTAATCAAATGCAGGGCAAAGCAAAAGTTTTGTTTTAAGGGCCAAGTAACACTGCTCGAATGCTAAACGCTCGCTGCTAATGTACGGGCAGCTGTCAGTTTCAGGCTGCAGTGTGGTGGGACAAGGGCGGTGTAATGCTTGTTTTACAGTTCCATTTTTTTTTAATCAACTTTATCTGAAGTGCACAAAGTGACACTTCATTCATTTCACCGCACAGCGATAAGGTGCATTGCCCTGCAGTACGATGACATGTGGTGCCTCCATGTGCTCTGTGATAAAATGCAGTATTTTCAGCTCGGTTCACAGCACCTTCTGGCTATGTTGCAGTGTGACCAGGGCACATAGAAAACAATTCTTTTTTATACTCTATAGCGGTGACTGGTACCGTTGCAGTGTGAGAAAACGTCAGTCATTGTGTAAATGATCCCTTAAGCTGAACTCTAAGCAAATATTAAAAACATAAATAAATGCAGCTCTGTAATCATTAATACATCATTAAATGCATTAAATTGCCAATAAATAATACATGAATTAAATGGCCAATCAGTTCATGTGCTGGCCAGAAACATGTTGAATGGGGGAAAGAGCAGAGTATCAGAGAGATGAGCTGATTACTGTGCTGCTTCTCCTTTTGCTGTTCAGTCTCAGGCTGAGACGGGTCCAGAACAACCCGGGCTCAGAGAGAGTGGGTTAAACAATGCTGGCCATCAGACTAAAAACATCTCATGCCACAAAAAAAGTGATGTGGGAGGAACCTCTGGGTCGAAGATGAATATTCCAGCAAAAAAAAAGATTTTTTGCAATTTTTTAGAGGGTATTCGTGTTATTTTATATTTGGCTGGAGTTCTCCTCTCTCTGGGCAGCCAAACAGAGGAAAGATAAGTATAAACCAAAGAAGGGGCTACCATTAAAGAGAACCTGTTACCTATCCCTTCATGGGCAAAATCACAAGGCACCTGTAAATTTCTTTCAGTCTATCGGCTGGTTACTTCCAACGTAACATTGGATATGCTCTCTACATCGGCAACCGTAGTTACAGTATGTTAGCCTTTGCATATGCCAGTTATGTGCCTAAAGCTATACGGCATCAAAAATAAATCATTTCTTTTTTTTATGTTGCCCATACACATGGCAATGTTATTCAACTGATTTTCAATACAAGAACTGCATGGATCAAGGAAACCTACCAACTTCGAAATCATCAATACAGTAAGGCCGCGTACACACGCGCGGACTGTTCGCCCAACTTTGTCCGTCCAACAGTTTCAGCAAACAGTCCGCTCAAAATTAGCATGGACGGACATGCCCACACACGACCAACGAACAGTTTGCTGAAACCGTGCGCGATGACGTGAACAGCACGTACGACAGGACGAAAAATACGACGTCCTATACACTGCATTATAGCTTTCGGCATGAAAATCCTTTCTGAGCATGCGCGCAACTTTGTTTGACGAACAAGCCTACACACGAGCGGGCTGTTCGCTGAAACAAGGTTTCAGCGGACAGTTTTTCGGAATTTCCGAAAAACCTTGTCCGTCCAACTGTCCGCTGAAACTGTCCGCTGAAAGCCCACACACGAGCGGACTGTCCGCCCAAACACTGTTCAGCGGACAAAGTTGGGCGAACAGTCCGCCCGTGTGTACGCGGCCTTAGTGTCTAACTCTCTTGATCTACTTGGTTGTTTTTGAATTTAGAAAAAAACTAATTAAAAGTGGCTGAAAATACTTGTGATTTACTGTGCCTATGGTTGGCATATGCCTTGCTCAAGTAAACAGAATTGTAAGGACCTGTGCCAATTGGCTTTTGTTCACTTAAAATAGGTTTTACATTCCTAGTCATGTCTATGGGAATGGAACACCCACTAAAAGCATTAGTTCACCATTACAAAAAATCACTGAAGATGACCTAACGTGGGAACCCCTCCCCGGTCCTCGCTGTACTTACCTCCTGCGATCCTGAGCTGTCAGTGCATTAAAGTGCCCACAGTTAAATTGATTGTAAGCAATCACCTTGTAATACAATATATTTAGTTTAAAATATAAATGAAAGGTAAAACATTTGTGTATAGATGTAAACATTTTTTATTCAAGTGATCACCTTCCCTCTGTTCTCAGCTGTATAATATCTGGGGGAGGAGAAGCAACAGTATACTGATGCTCCCAGTGAATGGCTGTGCAGGGGGAAGGGGAGTGTCAGGACAAGTCTGCTGATCATTGGAGGAGAGCACACTAAGTTTCCAGCTTAGCTAAGGAACTGACCACGATGTAATCTACTGCTTAGTGTAGTCAGTTTTTAATAGGAAAGCAGAGGGACTGGCAGGAACACCAGGGATTTCATACAAAGAAAGCAAATACAAAAACAACAGGATCATTTTTCATACAAGTGAATATTTAAAATCAGACTTTAAAAGGACACAAATGGAATAACCTGCAGAAGCAAGCTATATAGTCCCAGACTTTACAGCATTTGCCAGGTTTTACATGAATGTAACAGCATGAAGTAAACTATGTAGGCCGCCTGCCCTGGGGCTGCTCTTAGTTGCGGCTGCATACATTGCTCTGCTCTCTCCTGTGGATCACAGAGCTGGGCTGGCTCTGTGTTCGGCGGCCGCGCTGCAACACAGTCCCACCCCCCCCAGACCTACTCGTGTGATAGTAGATAGAATCAACGTTCCGCCTATCACACAAGCCTGACTGGGAGGGGTGGGACTGTGTTACAGAGCGGCCGCCAAACACAGAGCCAGCCAGCTCTGTGATCCATAGGAGGAGATGCTTGCCTGTACAGCCCGCCCTGTGTGCCACAGTGCCTAGATAGGAGGATCGACGGGGGGGGGGGGGGGCTGCATATAGAGGAAATTAGCTTTCCATATTCCTCCATGCAGCCGCTGAATGTTTGCAGGAGTGAGAGGAAGAGAATAAAGCATTCAGCGGCTGCATGGAGGAACATAGAAGGCTAATTTCCTCTATATGCAGGCCCCCTGCCACCACCCCAGTGCCCCCCCCCCATCCCAGTGCTCTCCACTCTCCCCCAGTGCCCTCCCCCCTGTTCTCCCCCCCAGTGCTCTCCCCCCTGTTCTTCCCCCCCAGTGCTCTCCACTACCCCCATTGCTCTCCCCCCTGCCCCCCCAGTGCTCTCCACTCCCCCCTGTCCCCCCCCAGTGCTCTCCACTCCCCCCAGTGCTCTCCCCCCTGTTCTTCCCCCCAGTGATCTCCACTCCCCCCAGTGCTCTCCCCCCCCAGTGCTCTCCACTCCCCCTAGTGCCCTCCCCCCTGTTCTTTCTCCCCCCAGTGCTCTCCAGCTCTCCCCGTCACTCTCCAGCCCCCACCCCAGTGCTGTCCAGCCCCCCATACTCCCCACCCCTGTACTTTCTGGTCCCCTGGTGCTCTCATGCTCTCCACCCCTGTTCTTTTTGGCTCCCTCCCAGCACTCTCCACCCTGTACTCTCCACTCCCCCCTGAATTTTGCCCCCACCCATGTGCTCTCCAACCCTGCCAGTGCTCTCCACCCCCCATAGTGCTCTCCAGTCCCCCGTGCTTTCCACCCTGTTCTTTCTGGCCCCCACTGGTGCTCTCAAGCTCCCCCTCCCATTACTCTCCTCCATTCCCTCCGCTCTTTGTACCCCCCTAGTACTCTCCAGCCCCCGTGCTCTCCGCCCCTGTTTTTCTGCCCCCCAGTGCTCTTCACCACCCCACACTCTTAGCCCACCCAGTACTCTCAGCCTACCGTGCTCTCCACCTCTGTTCTTTTTGGCCCCCAAGTGTTCTCAAGTTCCCCCCAGCGTTCTCTGCTCCCCACCCCTGTGATCTCCACTCCCCCCTGCTCTTTGCCCCCACCCATGTGTTCTCCAACCCAACCAGTACTCTCTGCTTCCCCTTCTCTCCAGCTCCCACCCAGTGCTCTCCACTTCCCCAGGACCAGAGGACAGGCTGACTGGGGCCGGAAAATGAGGACGGCTGAAGGTGCAGGTGGCCAGGGACCACTCCATCTCACAGCAAACAGATACTCTGGAAGGAGCACCGTCCCCATCCAAAACGAGAACAGACCCTGCCTGCTGCTGGCCGTCATGGATATCCTGCTGGCATGCAAGGTACCGTACCGAGTATCAGCAACACACCTTCCCAAAGACAAGGACTGCAGACTAGGACATGGGGCACAGGAGGGGCTGCAATGATGGGCACAGTGAGACTGCTTTCACGGCATAGTAAAGCTGCATTTGATGGACACAGTGAGGCTGCATTGATGGGCACAGTGCGGCTGCAATGGTGGGCAAAGTGAAGCTGCAATGGTGGGCACAGTGAGGCTGCAATGGTAGGCACGATGAGGCTGCATTTGTGGGCACAGTGAGACTGCATTCACTGACAGGGTATAGCTGCATTTGGTGGGCACAGTGAGTCTGCATTGGTGGGCACAGTGAGGCTACATTGATGGGGACAGTGAGGCTGAATTTGTAGGGGCACTGGGGAGGCTGCATTGAGCTCTTGCATCAAGTCTGCAGTCTCTGACCATCTCCTGTATCATGTCTGCAGTCTCTGAGGGAGTCTGGAGAGGAGTCAAGAGTGGGAGCGCAGCCGGGATGGGGGTCATGGGAGAAGTCAGACAGACTATAGGATAAAATCAGAGCCACCAAGCTGCAGCCGACTGACTGAGCCCTGCACAGTGTACCTGAGAGGAGGTCAATGACAGCACCGCCAGGCCAGTCGGGGGGGGGGGGGGGGTCACTGATGTGAGGGGGGAGTGAATATGATAATGTAAGGGGGCATTGATATAAAGGGTTTCCTCCTTATATTAGTAACCCACCCCCTCTTACCTTAGTGTATTCTTTCGCCGGAAGGTGGCCCCCCCACGTTCTGAGTTCCTGGGGTCCCCCTTGATGATTGATCACTTACCACTTTTAACTGGAATTTGCATAAATATATATAAAGCCCTATGTGATTTCATATCTATATATAATACTCTCTTCATCAAATGTGCTTTAAAATTTATGGTTTTCCCTTTCATGAACAAGAAAATAATGACGTTATGCTGCTGGCCTGGTATAATAATGCTGTGGGGCTGGTATGAAATTTTTTCCAGGGCTGGTTTTTATTCCCAGTCCGGCCCTGTCTACGTCTACCTTCAATCTCTTTGCTCATGTGTCCCTCCCAAATAACTGAATGCTGACACCAGACTTTACACCAGGGGTGCATCTGCCACGAGGCCAACAAGGTATTTGCCTTGGGTGGTATTTTTCAGGGGGGGGTCACCGTCTCCCATAGCTGAATGACGGCTACAGTGTGAGCGTCCAGTTATGGGAGGGCGCAGACTGACGCCTTCCCAGGAGCACATCATTCAGACACAGCTGATCACAGATCGGGGTAAAGAGCCAATCAAAGCTCTTCTTTACCACGTGATCAGCTGTGTCCAATCACAGCTGATCACAATGTAAATATACTTGCTGGTTATCGGCATACTTTTCATCATGTTGTCACAGCATAGGGAGAGGAGAGAGGCGGTAACCAGCCAGTTTAAAAGTATACTATTTATCAGTGCAGCCTCAACAGTGCCCATCAGTGCTGCCCACCAGTGCTGCCAATCAGTGCTCATCACTGCTGCCAATCAGTGCCTCATCAGTGTCGACTATCAGTGCCCTTCAGTGCTGCCTATTAGTTCCACCTATCAGCGCCCATCAGTGGCATCTACCAGTGCTGGATATCAGTGCAGTTTCATCAGTGCCTCATCTGTGCCGCCCCATCTTCTGCTCCATTGACCACATATGTGGCACTTGGGTCTGATGAGGAAGCCACAGCTGTTGATTTTTTTTATTGCTTCCTCATCAGACCCAGGGACAAGAACAATATACCGTGGCTGGGGTGGGACAAATTTAGATGGGGGGGCACCTGATTTTAGGGGTAGCACAAAACCAAAATACACCACTGCTATACACTATACTAACCTACAACAAAATTTACCAACTAATCTAATTCTTACAATCTGATCTGTATTTTTATATGCAAGCAGCATCACATGGCCTTCTGATACTTCCAGAATTGTTCATTTGTATACTACAGAGGCAAATCAGCATGTTCACTTTAGCTTACCCATTCTTGGAAGTACTGAATATCTCCTTTGGCTCCCAGAGTTTAAGAGAGCAGCAAGGGAACAAAGGAAAGGTAAGTATATGCCAGACATAGGGGATTATAGCAATCATGTTGCTCTACCCTGAATGGACCAAGCATGGGTTGCCTTTAAATGGGATTACAAATGAAAGTGGGTGAAGTTCCCTTTTTTCATGTCTCCTCCCCTCCCTCTCTTTAACAATTGGGCACTTTTTTGGATGGGGGAGCAGGTACTTAGTTTTTATAGGTACTCACTACCACTTCTACTTGGATCACCTAGGAAATCGGAGTGGAAGTTGGTCCCCCTCTTTGCCCGCAGCCTTCTGAGACATCACAGGTCCCAGAAAGCTGCAGGGCCATTTACAGTGCGCAGTGCCAGGGACCCGAACACTGGCAAAGAACCAGCCTGGGTGAGGACAACTCTGGATTCCTGAACAGGCAAGTGTCCTGTTATTAAAAGTCTGCAGCTACATTATGTGTAGCTGCTTACTTTTATTTTTTTGGGGGGAGCTAATGATCATCTTAAAGCTTATTCAATGCTTACACTAAACTTGTGCTCTATAGGCTAATGCTTTAAAAAAAAAAATCCAACTAGTCCTTAATTGATAGAAATTAGTAATCAATTTTTTGTCCATGTGCTCATTGAGTCTAGAAATTTACCAAATACAGGTGCAAACACTGATGGGACATGTAGTCTTGAGATTTGTAAAATGTGACTTAAGCATGCCGCTCTCTACCTGGAAGTTCAAGTAAGTGGTGTAAGGAAAGCCAGAGGAGGCACACACGTAAAAAGTGTTCATGAAGGCAAGGTTTATTCTATTGTGTTAAATGAATCAGTCCTGAATTGCTCCTGTTAAAAAAAATGAGGAGTTACCAATGTTTATGCCAAGGGACTCATCCCCACAACCCTTGCCCGGTGGTTGTGGGAGTCTGCTGCCAGGGGGCTTATCGGAATCTGGAAGCCCCCTTTAACAAGGGGACCCTCAAATCCCGGCCTCCCCCCCTAAGTTAATTGCTAACGGGTACACTGTCCTATAGACTTTAACGGTGTTTGTGTGTTCTGCCAAATATTTTGCCTGTTCGCAAGTCCTGGTGCGAACTGAACCAGGGGGTGTTCGGCTCATCCTTAGTCATAGTGATGTGAAACGAACGTCTTATTCAAATGAAGAAAACAATGTACCGTATACTATACAGACTGGCAACCAAGTTAGTGTAAACAATATTGGAATGAGCTTCGGGAAACCCGCCTAAAAGCAAGCATGCTTACCACAGGTAATGTCAGGGGCTTTACATTTCTCAATTAGATCCATTTTATCCATTTATTTAGAGATGCATCATGTTTGGGTCAGTCCAACTCCTGCTCCATCCCATAAAAAATTTCCAACTTCTTGAAACTTCTTTGCAGTAGAATTGGTCCTCAGGAGAGAGATTCCGATGGGGTAAATGTCCCCAAGCCACTATTCTTTTTGCAATTAATGAGGGCTTCTTTCAGTAGCTGACAAACCTAATGTACTTTCGCTGTACTCAGATCCTATATAGTGGACTGTCATTGATCATTTTCTTTCCCAAGTAATCATTTTTCTGATTCTTTTGCAGTTTACCAGGAAGGTAAACTATCACTGCCTTGTTAAACCTGCAGGATCATAAAGCAGCAGTTCCCATCATGTACTTTGACGTGTTTTTTTTGTATTTTTACAGTATTATTGTGACTGTGGAGCTGGTGCTGCTAAAACATGAACGATTCAGTCTACACAGGCCACCAGCAGACATGCCTCTATAGGAAAGATGCATGCATTATTTTCTATTCTACATTCTTCTATATTCTCACACTGCTTCCAGCTGCCATTATTTTAGATTCTTAATCCCCGTCCTTTCCTCCTCCAGTGTGCCTATTTCAAGTCTTGTATTAAAAAATTTACTATTTTAGTAACAAAAGTGTTTAAAGGACACTAAACTCAAATAATTCATACACTACATGCAACTTCTAACTTATTACAATGGTATGTTTGCATCATTTTTTGTGCACTAATTCTTCATGATCTGAGAGACTGGTGGCATTCCCTAAACATTTTGGGATGTGTTCCTTTCTCCCATTTTAAAACATTGGAAGTTGTGTCCTCCAAGTATCAGGCAGCTGCTGCAAGTTGTTTTTGATTTAGCTTGTTAATAAAATAGATGATATTAAAGGTTCAATCCACCTAAAAAATGTAATTGTAGTACAAATGGAGTCGTATATGCCCAATAAGCTCCTTGCTTCTACTATGTCTTGGGCATTCCAGAAGTGAGATCTGCCTAATTCTGGACTCTGTTCCAGTGTTGGTAGTTGTCGGTATTCTCATCTACCTGTATGTTCTATAACCATCTGTTGCAAAATATATGAAAACAAATTCAACAAGTGGAGGTCCTTTATACGTCTTCCTGTGACTTCCTGAATGCCTCACATCCTGATGCACATGTTTGAGGCAAAGACAGCACTCTGGGACTGGTTCTGAAGCCTTCTGGGATGTATGAGATGTCCCAGGAGGTTGCGGGTGGCGAAAGGGGCAGCCCAAGCAGCCATCATTCTTGCCTAGGGGAGAATTGAAGAAGTGGGGGCTAGTACCTGTCAAAAGGGTACTCCCCAATAAATAACACCACAAATGTGTTAAAGCCAGATGGGGAGGGGAATGAATGGTACTTTTACTTTTGAGTGAAGATCTGCCTTAAGCAGAGATACTTCACCAACAGAGTCCCTAAGAGTTATGAGACTTTGTTAGGTGGTTCAACGCTACAGCGTCTATTAATTTACTTTAAAATATTCTAGTCTACCTTTACATAAAGGAACGTGTCTAGTTGGTAGTTTTTTTTATTATTTCTTAATAAACATAGGAATCATCTTTCACATTATAGCAGGGATATGCAATTAGCGGATCTTATAGTGTCCATTAATTCCTTCTAACTAGCTAGCCTGCATTTGATTACTGGAGCCACCATGATGAATTAAATGTCAGCAGGAACAAAGTAAGCAAACTAAAAAAAAAAAAAAAGAATAAAGTCAAAGACACACTAGAAAAATATAAATGATGACAGTAGTCATTTCATGACATGAGAATGCTTTTCTGTGCTTATAGTAACGTATAAATACTACAACCATAATGCTACAACCATAATACAATTACTGGTACTGAAAATGCTTTATAATAGCCGCTGAAAAGATTCAATTCAATTTTCTTCTTCAACTACATGCAAGAACACATTTCGAGTAAAAATGGCAACAACATGAATTAAAGATATGTTTTTATAAAGAAATCTGGCAAAAAAAAGTAATCATACCAAAGTCCACATTTAAAAACCATGAATCCACCCATCTTCTAATGTGAAATATCCATCTATCTATATATAATATCTATCTATCTATCTATCTATCTATCTATCTATCTATCTATCTATCTATCTATCTATCTATCTATCGCATCTACCTATCTTATCTATCTATCACATCTATCTATCTATCTATCTATCTATCTATCTATCTATCTATCTATCTTATCGATCTATCATATCTATCTATCGTATCTATCTATCTATCTATCTAGCTATCTATCTATCGTATCTATCTATGTATCGCATCTACCTATCTTATCTATCTATCTATATATCGTATCTATCTATATATCGTATCTATCTATCTATATATCGTATCTATCTATCTATCTATCTATCTATCTATCTATCTATCTATCTATCTATCTATCGCATCTACCTATCTTATCTATCTATCAAATCTATCTATCTATCTATCTATCTATCTATCTATCTATCTATCTATCTATCTATCTATCTATCTATCTATCGTATCTATCTATGTATCGCATCTACCTATCTTATCTATCTATCATATCTATCTATCTATATATCGTATCTATCTATATATCGTATCTATCTATATATCGTATCTATCTATCTATATATCGTATCTATCTATCTATCTATCGTATTGATCCATCATATCTATCTCTCTATCATATCTATCTATCATATCTATCTGAGTTTAAGCCATTTACGAATATTTTGAAATTGGCAGAAAAAATTATCTGGTATAATTTTTTTTATTCCAAACATTATATGAAATGTAGACAAGACATAAAGGCGCAGAAATGTTATTCATAATAAACTAGACTTGATTCACTAGAATTGACTCCATGCACACCTTCAGATTACCAGCTGAAGAGGTGATGTCATAAAAAGAGGTGTGTCTAGGGTGGAGTTAATCCTACAAAAACAGTATGGCAGTACTCTGGAAAATGACTATCCAGTTTTTTCTAATCCCACAAAAAAAGACGTCACCAGCCGAAATCTAACAAGAGGGAACGCTCAAACTATTCCCCTTCTAACAGAAAACAGGTGGCCATACCCATTCACACTCTGTTCACCTTAAAACATTTTGTATATTAAATGAATCCTCTATCATTTACCATCTCAGGTTTTCCCAGTATCCAAATTGAGCTTAAAATAGCAAGTGGCGTAGTGCTGTGTGACTACTATTCCGTCATGCCTGTCATTTCATCCCTTTCATTCCCGAAAACCCGACAGAAGTGACAATTTGGAGCAGATTGTCGGCATAAGCACACCCTGATTATCTGAATTGTCCGATTTACCATGGCTGTCAAACGCAGAATCACAAACATGGCTTGTACTTTTATATTGGTTTTCCCTCTGTACCTCCTGATTGGAACAGAGCACCTGTTTGCTTAAAATCACAGAATTTTGAATGACTTGTAGATAGAACCTAGAGAACACAATAAACATATATTCAACGTAGTCAATAGCTTGCACGGTGTTCCTCTTATTATAAGGGTACCAGTCCCCTCTAGATGATGTGTAGGTTATTTGGATACACCTCCAAGTGCCCAGCCCTAACATCCTCTCAATATGTAGCTACTTACAGCCCTACCATAACACCACAATACAAAAAGTTATAAAGACAAAATATCTGGATAAGCAATATAGCTGTACCAAAATGAAGGATTTCTACAGATGCGATGTCAGATTTGACACATCTATCAATTATCAATAACATGAGAAGGCGTGTCTGATTATCTTCTGCTTTTAAAATCTGGACAATCCATGTTTTCCTTTTTAGAACACACCCAGAAGAAAGCATAAACAGCAAGCATCCCCTTTAACAGCAACTTATTCTCTATCGGTAAAGAAAATGAACGCCTTGATCACAATGATCAACACACAAAAAAACCCAAAGGAAACAATGGAGACACATTACCTTTTTTCCTTTCTTTTTCCTGTGTGCAGGCTTAGAGGGTTTCTCCTTAGGTTCCTCACTCATTTTACTGATGTGATGTAGCGAAAGGGACCGCTGATCCTATATATTCCAACATCCAAAGCCAACGTGTGGATTCAAAACACAGAAACCAAAAATTTCCTGCTCCCGATGTGTCACAGACAAGTACTGCTTGCAAGCTGACAGCTTTAGAGTCTTAATTCCAGCTGCACAGACAGAGATTGCCCATGCTCACCGCCTGTGCTTAAAGGGAAGAAAAAAAAACTGGGAGTTTCCCTGACACAAAAGACTATTATTACTTTAAATAAATGAGGGTTAACCCAATCTGGCTTTAAGCACACTGTATTCCTGGAGTAGATGGGAATAAGACTTTCTAACCAAGCTCTTACTACACTGCTTCCAGCCTTTAAATGGTATTGACGAGCACAACAGGAATGAGCTGCAGACTGCTGACAAGTCTCGGAAGCTTTGCTTGCTTGAAGATCTGCCCTCTTTCTTGTGGACGGGAAAAGTGAATGTATAATATTGCATGGATTGCCGTGAGAGGCTTGATCCTGACCCATGTGTTAAATGCATTAGGGCATGACAGAAAGGACCTACTCACGTTACCCTGCCTTTGAAGCCACTCCCAGGCTGGGTTTAACACTAGGGCATGCTAGAGAATTAGGTTGCATCAAACAGACTAGTTACTGCATCCACTGCAGGTAGAATCTCAGTAATGCAACAGTTGCTATCATATTCCATATAGTTGAAACCATTCCTTGGACAGGTTTTACGCAAGCAACAGTTTGCAGAATTTATACTAGAAAATTGAACAAAAGAACATATAACATGGAAAAGGAGCCACTGAGAGCTGCACATGCACCAGTTTTGTGGCTTAAGCTGATGTTCTGAGCACCTCGATAGATGCAAACAGCTAAATGTGTATATTGGAGCTATTCTATCCACCAAATATTTGTATTTTTTTCTATTCAGTCCTCGGATGTACATAGACTCCCCACACTGCACAGCGAAGGGAACAACTTACAATGTAGAATACAGTAGCCGCCCCTCTTCATCTCCAGCCTGCTGACTTCACAATGAAAGAGCAGTATCAGACTAATGATGTCATCCCTCTGCACGCTCCTCCATTCTGCGTGCTTCTTGTGAACACAGTCACATACAGCACACTTGATTGGCTCCCAGTCCTGTCCCTCCCTCTCCCCGCCCGTGCAAGTGCTGCGGTACACTAAAAAGCAAGAGAATGATACCAAGTCAAATTTAGGTAGTTACACATGACATTTAAAATGTTGTATTTATATGCATTTATAAAATTAATTAAAGTGGCTGTAAAGGCAGGTTTGTTTTATCTTAATGCATTCTGTGCATCAAGATAAAAAAAAACCTTCTGTGTGCAGTCGCCCCCCTAATACTTACCTGAGCCCATCTAGATCCAGTAATGTTGCAGGTGTCATGGCTGCCCGGGACTCCCCTCCTCATTGTCCGAGACAGCAGCACAGCACCATTGGCTCCTGCTGCTGTCAAAGTCAGTCAGCCAATGAGGAGAGAAAGGGGGCGGGGCCAGGCAGTGGCTCCCTGTCTGAATGCACACAGGGAGCTGCGATTTAGCTGGGGTGCTCCCATAGCAAACTGCTTGTTGCAGGGGCACTCAACATGAGGGAGGGGCCATTACGCCGAAGAAGGACTCTAGAAGAGGAGGATCCAGGCTGCTCTGTGTAAAACCAATGCACAGAACAGGTAAGTTTTTTTTTAATCTTTAAATTTTTTTTATTTTATTTGCTTTATATTCAAATTTACAAATATTGCCACAAAATAATCACATACAATAATTCCCCTTACAAACAAATTTCCCTTATCCCCCCCTCCCATCCTCCCTCCCCCTATCAACCCTCTCCCCCTCCCATTAAACAGGTAAGTTTAACAAAAAAAAAAAAAACGAGACTTTAGTATCACTTTAATTTTTGTGTTTTGGTTTTCCCAATGGGACTCTTCCTGCCTTTATATTTTCCTTAATTTTGCCCATAGCCAGATTTTACTTTTATAGTAATTTTTATTGTTACTTTGTAGTGTTGCTACATAAACATTGTAACTATTAACGTAAACCCTAAAACCTTTTCTCATTTATAAAGTTAAACAAACATATTGAAAAAAAATATGTCACAATCTTTATAGGTAACAAGCAAATAGTATATACAAACAAATCATTAGACTAGGCTTTAACCATGCTTTATGACTTGAGGATGGGATCATGATGTACAACACCCTTAGATCCCCTCCCCTTTAACATGGTTGTAAAGGCTGAAGTTTTTTTTTACCTTAATGCATTCTCTGCATTATGGTTAAAAACCTATAATTTTTTAATTCCACCCAAATAATTACCTGAGCCCAATCTTGATCCGGCACTGTGTCCGAGAGCAGGGGTTCTCTTGGCTCTGTCCCTTCTCATTAGACTCAGTGAGAACCAGCAGGAGACATTGGCTCCTGCTACTGTCAATCAAATCCAGTGACAAGGAATTTGGAGTCAGGGCCAAGCCGCACTGCCTGTGTCAATGGACACACAGGGTGCAGCTCAAGATCAAACCCACATGTATGCCACTGACACCATAGAAAGCAGCTTCTTATGGTGGCACACAGTGAAGAGGAGGATTCGAGAGCACTGGTGGACCCTAGAAGAGGAGACTTGGGTCCATTCTGTGCATAACCATTTCAGAGAGCAGGTATGACATGTTTGTTATTAAAAAAAACTACTTTAGGAATCTATTCACACCAACCACTGTGTTACAATGCAATGGCTGGTGTGTGGTGCAACAGTGATATTCCATTAAATTCAATTGGCCCACCAAGTGGTGCGAGGTGGTGGATTGCCTTGCACTGTGATGTGCCAAAAAAGAAAAAAAAAAAACAAGCCGGTGACCCCACTCCCTATGATGTCAAGTGGTGCACTATGACCATCACTGAGTGATCCTGCCCCTTTGTTCACATAGTGTTGGGGATGAAGTGGCATTGTCAATCAGTGAGTGTCATGCGGCGGGAGAGGTCAGGTTCGGCTGTTCTTTTTTTTTTACTGTGCGTGTTGCGGATGCCGTTCATCATGCAGGACGATGGATTTCCATAAAAAAATGTAAAGGGCCTGTCAAAAATTGTCTTGTATAAAAAGAAAAATCCACCGCTCCAGGCTGATCCACCAAGAAACTGCCCACTCCAAACAAATAGGGGTCCCAGGTGCAGGCTGATTGCAATAGCTAAATGAAGGAACCGAAAAAACTCTGGATAGCTGCACTCCGGATCAGGTAAAATAAGTTGTGCCTTTATTATTTCCACCAAAAAACCTTCACATCATACGAGTTACAGCAGCAAAGGGAATGTAGAACAGGGAATCTGACGCGTTTCACGCTGAAATTAGTGCTTACTCATAACTATGAGTAAGCGCTAATTTCAGCGTGAAATGCGTCAGAATTTCCTGTTCTACATTCCCTTTGCTGCTGTAACTCGTATGATGTGAAGGTTTTTTGGTGGTTATAATAAAGGCACAACTTATTTTACCTGATCCGGAGTGCGGCTATCCAGATTTTTTTCGGTTCCTTCAAAAATTGTCTTGTGTTATTTACTTTTGAATTTTTCTTTGGTGAATAAGTAGGGGTACTATATACCCCATACTCATTCACATGGGGGGGCTGGGATCTGGGGGGCACCTTGTTACCCCTTTCGCTGCCAGGCCATGCACTCCAAACCATAAATTTTCTGAAATCAAGAAGGCTCTAAAAAGAAGGTGCTACTAATTTTTTTTTTTAAGCCCTGTGATATTTGTTCAAATGTTTATCCAAACAATATTGATATAAAAATACACTAAAATAATTATCAGTGGATCATACATGGCAAAATTTACACAATACTTGCCAAATTCCTACTGAATTGAAAAGCTAAAACTGTATTGAGTTAATAAATAACAAACATTTGTACATTTTAAATTGCAACTTTTTTGTTAAATGGGGAAAACTGAAGGTACACAAAACTAAATAAAAACAATTTACTTATCTGGAGGTTATCATTTCTCACTTAAAGCTTTCAGAGTTTGTAAAAGACCCTCCAAATCATACATTTTCTGAAAGCACATGACCTGCAGAATAAAAAAAAATGTGCAACTGATTTTTTAGGCTCTGCAATAGTTGCACAAATGTTTATCAAATTGCTATTTTCACAAAAAATACACTACAATCTTTATTAGCATACATAAACACAACCTAACTTACAAAACCCCTGCTAAATTCCTACTGAGGCCTCGTTCACATGGGGAGTAGAAAAGTGTATGCCTGTGAAGAGGCACAGGCGTTCCTTGCATCCATGTACAGGCAGTCTGATCCGTAGCCGCTGCTCCGAATCTGAGATCAGTGTGGGTGTGGGTGTACAGCCCCCCGAATTATGACAGTGTGAGCTCAGGGGCACCCAGAGAGACACAGATGTAAAATTAGGATCAATGGCTGTGTTCCTGCAGTTGCTACATCCCAGTCACTGTGTTTGACTGGATGGTGAGCTGCAATATCACTGGGACTGGTGAGCTGCTGCTGTGGAGATTTGCTAACTGCTGCTAGAGAGACTGAGACCTTCAGGAACTGACCATACAGCCATCTAGTAGGCTTATTGCTGCCTGCAGGTTTGACAGGGACTATTCTCATGTGCACCAACGGTACAACTGGACCCCAATACTAGCTGACTAAAGAGCTAGAACTAAAGGCTAAGCCTTTACAGCTGCTACACAGAGGCCATGACCTATTTCTTATGCCAAGATACACCTCTCAGGGGATATTGCACCATATCCTAGCCATTGTCCTAGAGTGCACACTAGACTAGTTATAGTATTATTATACATATTGCAGTTAATGCTTATATGTGCAGTTTGTTGCTGACTTTGCTGGATTATGTGTTGATTCCAGTCCAGGGGTACAGAACTCTATTCTAAGTTACCTTGGCACTATGATTATACTGTCTAGGAGACCACCATTTACCAGTAAACAGTCTTTTGTCTATTTCCTGGTTGTAATTAAAGAGGAAGTAAATGATGGGTTTTGCATACTAGCCCATTATGTTCCACTTATCTGCAAACGAAGCCTGCGATGTCCCCGAGGTCCCTGCTGCTGGCCGAGTCCATCTTCACCCCTCTTCCTTCCGGGCCTTGGACTCCGGCTCTGTGACTGACCAGACTTGCGTGACCTCACTCCCATGCGGGAACTGACGATTATGGCACAGGCCCTTTAGAAGCAGCGCGACCATGCCCTTTCTTCAGTGCGCATGCGCCAATGATGTTGGCGCAAGCATATATGTTAAGTATCTCCTAAACAGTGCATATTTAGGAGATATTTCCAGTACCTACAGCCTTATTATAGGCTTACCTGTAGGGAAAAGTGGTGTGTAAGGGTTTACAACCACTTTAACTGCAGAGTTAAACGTATTTTACTTGTGTTCTTTGTAAGTGCTTGCAGTAACTTGAATTTAACTTGGTGTGACAGAGGGGCTGAAGATGTTCTTGGAGTTGAGGTGCAGAACTGAGAACACAATTTACCAAGAAGCTCCTTTGGGGGTAGCACTACATAAGTAAAACCTGATCTTCAGAAAAGCTTAGACTCTTAAAATGAATAATATGATTCAATGAAGTGTTTAAAGATCAAAATTTGAAAGACGCAAGAGAGGTATAGCACTTGTGTGACAGGAGTGTCCTGGTTTTTCATTTCAAATAAGTGGGAGCCCCAACCATACAGAAGATATCTAAATAGGAAATCCTAATGCTCTGGCATTATAATGGTATGAACAGGCTGGCAGAGGCTACACTGACTGCAGTCAGTGGGAGAGAATTTCTGCCAGATATACATAATTAATTGTTCATCTGTGCTTACCATGGGACAAAATGCTTTCTGAGTTTCTCCACACTTTGCTCATACAATTTATCAAGGCTTTTTAATATTCTTCTCTCACAGTCTAACATCATCTTCTATTATCTCAGGGCATGGCTACTGCATTTGGCTTTATTCATTCATATCCTCTTGTCCAATGTGATGTCTAAAAGCAATGGTGCATTTCATACCACTGTGCATACCAATAGAATCACCAGTACAAAACTTCTTAAAGACTTTTTCTGGCGTTATATATGAGCAAATTAAGTCACAGCTTATTCAGTACGCCAACATAAATAACAGTCCTTGTCTGAAAGTCATTGCAAAGTGGATTGTGAGGCTAAAGAAGTAGAAAAAAAATTGTTCAACCGGTCTTTCGGACTTGTAAATTGAGCTTTTGGATTTTCTAGTAATTTAAAAACAGTCAAGCTGAATAGTCATGGGGAGGGAGACACCACAATTCAACAATGCACTTCTCTGAGTCATCTGCTTGGTGTTTGGAGAATAAGAGAACATCATCATACTGCTAAGGTGATCCCTGCTACCGTAAGCTGCATGGATACATTCCTCTCCAGTGCTTACAAGGTTTATCAGTCTTTCTCAACCTTTTTACCCAAGAAGTTCCTAGAATAATTTTCAGGTCTTGGGGAACACTTTCTGAAACCAAAGCATGGGAAAAATTCCTCCTACATTGGTAGTCAGTGGGAAGAAAGAAACCTTTGCAGTGGAAGTCAAGATGCTGGCTTTGCCAGGTGATGTTGGCCCTGGAACTTTGCTGACACCATCAAATGAAAAGTACAATCATTCACTGCTCAAGGAACTGGATCAGGGTTAAATTGAAAGCATTGCACATGTGTCATGGTTATGCAGTGATCTTCCTGTTTGCTTACCTCCCCTCATGTGTTCAGGCTAAGAGGCCAGCCACTTCCACCTGGTGGTTTTTATAACCTCTCCTCTAAGCATGGCTCCACCCCAGGTCTTATCAGGGAACCTTATATTAACCTGTGCACTGCAAGCCAACAGTGCTGATCAACCATTGTGTATTCCTTTGTGTGTTTAGCTTCCTGTTTCCTGCCGTGTGCTCTTCTGTTGTTCCGTTACCGACTTTGGCGTGTCTTTGACTATCCCTGTTTGCCTGTGATCCTGACCTTTTGGCGTGTCCCTGACTATTCCTGTCTGCTTGTGGCCCCGACCTTGGCTTTGTCCCTCACCATCCCTATCTTATAGTTGCCTACTGTGGGTGTGAGCTGGGGGACCCTGGGGGTCGCGACCTGGAGCCAGTTGCAGCCAAGTCCATCCTCACCGCTCGAGACTCTGGTGAACACCTGCTGGCTCTTAGACTCCGCTCCCCAGGGAATCTTACGCTCTAACCCCGGTGGGACCTGTCTCCCGTCCGCAGCAGTCAGCCGTAGGGTCCACAACCTTGAGGTGCACTCCTGATCCCTACGGTGTGCATCTGTCACCTCGCCTCAAGGTGACCTGACAACATGTAATTGTCTGGCTCACAGTGCATACCCTTACATTTATAGATTGATGTTAAAGAGGAATTAAACCCGGATGGGTTTAATTCTTCTTTGTTTCCCTGCAAAGGTAAAGCATAATGGGCTACTATGCATCGTGGCCTTGTTGCTAACGGCGATAGTGCACCTGTGTGCCGCTGTCTACGGCACATGCGCCGTAGACAGCGGTGCCTATCTTTTAGTAAATATCTCCTAAACGTGTAGGTTTAGGAGATATTTCTTGGACCTACAAGTAAGTCTTAATCTAGGCTTACCTGTAGGTCAAAGTGGTTTGTAAGGGTTTAAGAGACCGTAAAAGATAATATGGCTGTAGATAACAATCAGCTTTACTAGTGAGTATCTCAAAATATATTTCATTATTTTTAATAACTACATCACTGGAAATTGGGTGTTTTTAGGTAATACCTTGCATTACTCTTTAATTGTAGTCTTTGTTCATCTGGGATAATGAGCACTAAAATTAATCAATATGTCTCCTAATATTTTTAAATAACATATTTTTAATCAGGTTCATACAATATATCAGAGCAATTAGTGCACTCATGCTTTGCTTAGTACCCATCTTTGGATGGATTTACCCTTTTCATCCCACAACAACAACATTTAAGAAATGCAGGCCAAGAACTACAGGCTATTAGTGAACTGCTAATACTATCCAGGCAACAATAAAACTGTTGCCATTAAAAAGAAGACTTAAAAGAGAAGAAGTGCAGGAATTTAAAAAAAATCATACTAACCTAGGTGGGTGCAGCATCAGACCAAAGCTGTCCCTTACCTTCTTTAAGACCAAAAACAGAGTGATCAAAGACTGTTGATCTCTCGGTTTCCTGATCTTCAGTGAGGAGAGAGCCGGAGACTCTGGAGGGGGTGGGAAGGGCTGGCTCAGGCTCTCAGCTGCACATTCAAAGGCTAAGCCAGCTGCTGATCAGGCATCTGGGTGGATCCTGACATTAAAGTCAAGATCTGTTCAGAGCCTGGACCAGCTGAGTGACGTTAGTCAACAGCGGACTTTAGCCCGATGTCAGATAAATATGGGTCACAGAAGTGCAGAACTAAGTGCAGAACTAAGGGCACTCCTGTGGCCCACAAAATAACTAGGGCCAAATAAGCTTTGGTCCTACGTCACTTTTAAAGTGAACCTATGCTATGGCCAAGTGAATCAACTTTTTTTTATACCCAGAGGCACAGGGTATTTTTTGTACTCCTGGCGACTCAAGTGAGTGATGAGGGAGTGAAGGAAAGGTAAGTATGTGTAGTTGGAGAGGGGAATATTAAAGTGAATCTGTTGCTTTGCCCTGGCTTAACCACTTAAGGACCACCTCCTGCACATATATGTTGGCAGAATGGCATGGCTGGGCACAATCACGTACCTGTACGTGGCTCTTTAAGTGCCCAGCCATGGGTCGGGAGCGCGCCGACCCGGTCCTGAGCTCCGTGACCGTGGCCGCGGGACCAGCGGACCCAATTGCCGCTGGTGTCCAACGATCAGGTCTCAGAGCGGAAGAACGAGGAGAGGTCTTTGTAAAGAAACCTCTCTCTGTGCTTCCTACTATGGCTGTCACAGATCGTCTGTTCCCTGTTATAGGGAAAGACGATCAGTGATGTCACATGCCAGGCCACGCCCCCCTATAATAAAAAAACACATAACATCATACATGACCCCTCCTCGCCCCCTAGTGGTTAACTCCTTTACTGCCAGTGTCATTTACACAGGAATCAGAGCATTTAAATAGCACTGATTGCTGTATAAATGACAATGGTCCCAAAAAGGTGTCAAAAATGTCCGATGTGTCCGCCATAATGTGGCAGTCACAACAAAAACCGCTGATCACCGCTATTACTAGTAAAAAAATAAATTCATAAAAATGCTATGAAACGATCCCCTATTTTGTAAACGCTATAACTTTTGCGCAAACCAATCAATAATCGCTAATTGCATTTTTTTTAACCAAAAATATGTAGAAGAGTACGTATCGGCCTAAACTGAGGAAAAAAAATTTTTTTTATATATTTTTTGGGGACATTTATTATAGCAAAAAGTTAAAAATATAGAATTTTTTTCAAAATTGTCGCTCTATTTTTGTTTATAGCGCAAAAAATAAAAACCACAGAGGTGATCAAATACCACCAAAAGAAAGCTCTATTTGTGGGGAAAAAAGGACGCCAATTTTGTTTGGGAGCCACATCGCACGACCGCGCAATGGTCAGTTAAAGCAACACAGTGC
Source organism: Lithobates pipiens (assembly GCF_037356315.1). Lineage (NCBI taxonomy): Eukaryota > Metazoa > Chordata > Amphibia > Anura > Ranidae > Lithobates > Lithobates pipiens. Next base: position 13,673,975 of record NW_027507787.1, on the reverse strand, counting down.
TGAATCGCAAAAAGGGGCTTGGTCCTTTGGCTGCAAATTGGTCCGGGGCTTAAGTGGTTAATAAAGAACAGGTTCACTTCAAATAACAGAAATGTACTAAAATTCAGACAATACTATGGGTCCTGTATATGGAGGTTTTCTATTTATTACATTTTTCTGTTGAACATGACTATGTAACAAATACATGGAAACTTAACAGAACTGCAGACAACATAACAGTCTAGTAATTAATGTTAAAAAAAGCTAAAATAAAAAAAGAACAGATTTTGCTTCAAAATTCATCTACAATTCAAATATTTTCCTGCGGTTCTTTTTTTTCTGCCACTAGGTATCCTCAGTCTAATGGTTAGAATCATTCAAGCCATTTATTTTGAGTCCAGGTCATCCTAGACCCACCCAACATGTACTGGACAGTGAAAAAAGAAGCAGCACAGTTGTGAGCTCATCCCTTTGTCACTCTGCTTTCTCCTCCTATCAATATGCTTCTTGTCAGCACAAGAACTGATTGGATCTCTGTACTGATCCTTTCTCTCACACTCCAGCTCTGCTATAGAGGAAATGCAAGAGGCTATTACCAGGTCAGATTCAGGTACTTACACATTTGAATTATAAAAAAACACACACGTTTAGAATAGTTTCAATCATCAGGTGCAATCTCCAGTTGTTTTTCAACTTTGTACTTGAAAAATTCACCGAAAAAAAAAATACCCACTTCAACCTGAATATTCAATATGGCTCTGGATGCAGTTTAAATAGGGTGGTCATGATATCTATACTTATAATTGAATTCATTCACTCTTTTTTCATGTTTTGTATTACTACGTCTCTATGTCACATAATCTGTACCATTCGAACCAACACTTCTTTTGTGCCTCTTTACCACACTTAGCAAATTCTCTGTTCACATCTCTTGTAGGTTAAACCTAATAAGATTAGACTGAACTAACAAAAAATACATTTAACAATGTAATAAATTGTAAGTTTACCTTATCTTCTTCCCCATTGTTCCTTAAGGCTTCCGGGATTGATCAGAGCGATTCTCACTGCTCACTTGCTGATATGTGACCATTTTGACAAATCAGAATTGCTCTGATCTGTCCCTGAAGCCAAAAGGAAAGATGGGGAAGAAGAGCAGAGCTTTCAAATTCCTGGACTGCTGCACCGGCTGTGTGGCAGTGACCGCTAATCATCCACAGAAGTGCAAGGCCTGGGAAGTGGGGAGGATGTAGGGTGTTGGTTCATTTTTTTGTTTTTTTTGTGGAAAGGAGAACTTACACGTGAATGATTATATGGCTGTGGTAATTTGTGTCTTTTATATCTGCCTAGAGTTTGGTTTTAAATGCCCCCATTACAGTCAATATTTGACCTCAGCGAGGCTACACATACTGTAGATATCAAGTAGGGCTGGGGAAACGTTTCCCCTATGTAGCCTGACACTAAGGAAAAGTAATAGTTTAATTTAAATAACACTATCCAAACTGTGTCACTCTGAGGAATTTGACTTGTGAATTATGTTGTGGATCAGCATAGCAGCAAATCAAATGGTTAGGTCAGTGTTTCTCAACCAGGGATCTTGTCAGGGCCTGGATTTGAACACACCACCTCTGCTGTGTCAGGCAATGTCTCTTCTTGCTGAGCTACCTGTAATTCTGGACAGTTCCCTGGACAATTCCTTGAATGATCCTGTCTCAAATCCTTTGCTCCGCCCATGAACTTCCTGATTTAAGCCATGTCTCTGCATTTCCTGTTTGCCAGATTGTTGTGCTCTCTCCAGCCAGTATCTCGCTCCTGTCTTCCCCGCTGCCATTCAAATTTTTCTACCACTCATTGTCAACCCTTGCATTGTTCCTCGACTATGCTTCTGCTTGATCCTAACCTGCAACTACTCATTATCAACCTTTGGCTTGTTTACTGACTACGCTTCCGTTTGATCCCTACCTGCTTATGCACTACTGGTCCTGGCTTGTTCACCTCCTGGTGGGGCGTTCCTGAGAACCATGACCTGGTACTAACACGCAGCAAAATCCATCTCCACCATCAGGAGCTCTGGTGAACACTGGTTAGTACTTTGCCCCTGTACACACGGTCGGAGATTCTGCCAACCAAATCCGTCGGATTTTGTCCGTCAGATTTAGTCTGACGGATTGTGTCCGAAACTGTTGCATACACACGGTCGGACTAAGTTGTGGAAAAATCCGATCTTTCAGAACGTTATGACGTAATTTTGTTACGATGGGACTAGATTCAGGCTAGTAGCCAATAGCTTTGATGTAGGAATTTGATCTGAGCATGTGTGGCACTTGGTCCGATCAAAATTCTCTACACATGATCGGATTACGTCTGACCGGCCCAGTTGGTCGGGAAATATTTCCAACATGTTGGAAAATTGGGTCGGACGGAGATTCGGACAGAATCAGTCCAATGCATACCACACACAGTCGGATTATCTGACGACACAGTCCGATAAGACGCATTCCGACGGATTCTCCGACCGTGTGCACGCGGCTTTAGACTCTGCACCTCAGATGGGACCATGTCATTTACCAGGGTGACTGTCTATGTACCTATCCTGCTGGTTGGTGGTTCCGCTACTGCTATAGTAACTGGTCTTTGAGCCTGACCCCTGATTGTGACAGATCTATAAGAGGTTACAAGGGAGTTCAGCAACTGAATAACATTGTCAAAAATGTATATTTGCCCAATGGTGTTTTTACTGTTCTGTCATTGGCTGCCACTGTAGTAGATTTATATTTGTCTGATGTTGCCTTTACAGCTCTGGCTATCATTATGTGAGATTGATATTAACTTGATGGTGCCTTTAGATTTCATTTACCCAGTATCACTGGTGAGTGACAGCAACACCTGACAAGTCAAGTAGCTATAAGATATTTAACACAGGATGGGAGATTAACAATAATGCTAATGTATTTTTCCCCTTGAACACCAATGCAAATATTTCATTACCACTGAACACCAATGCAAATATATTATTCCCATAGACATGAGTACTTGAGCAGCACAATAAAATAATAAAAGGGAAGAAGAGCAACCAGTTTCACATTAAAAAATACATCTAATTACTTATTCCACAAGATTATATTTACAATCCACATTAGACTGAACATAGGATGGTGAGCACACTATTTGATGACAGATACAGTATGTAATCCACTGTCTATATATATATATATATATATATATATATATATATATATATATATATATATATATATATATATATATATATTATAGTTACAGTCATACCACAAAATGAATACTTAGAAAATATGCTACAACTTGCAAGTTAACCACATGCTGACCGGCTCACGCCGATATATGTTGTCAGAATGCCACGGGTGCTCAAAACGACGCACCCGTATGTCCCTCTGTCATCGGTGGCTAGCAGGCGTGCGAGCACCACACGCTGTGGGAGCGTGCCCGCAGGTCCCGCGGGCTCGATGTCCGCCGGTGGCCCGCGATCGTGCCATGGAGACGCATAACAGGGAGATGCCTGTGTAAACAAGGCATTTCCCTATTCTGACTAGCAAAATGACAGGGATCTACTGCTCCCAGTGATCAGGAGCAGTGATCTCTGCCATGTTCAAGTGATCCATTCCCCCTACAGTTAGAAAATAGTTAACCCCTTGATCTAGTGTTTAACCCCTTCCCTGCAAGTGACATTTACACAGTAATCAGTGCATTTTTATAGCACTGATCGCTGTATAAATGTCAATGGTTCCAAAATAGTGTCAAAAGTGTCCAATCTGTCTGCTGCAAAATCGTCTACCACAAATTGCAGATCGCTGTCATTTCTAATACAAAAAAATTAATAATAAAAATTCCATAAATCTAGCCCCTATTGTGTAGACACAGTAACTTTTGTGCACACCAATCACTATACGCTTAGTGGGATTTTTTTTTTTTTACCAAAAATATGTCGAAGAATACATATTGGCTTAAACTGAGGAAGAAATTCGTTTTTTTTTTACATTTTGTTGGGATATTTATTATAGCAAAAAGTAAAAACTATTGCTTTTTTTTCAAAAATGGTCACTATTTTTTTTAGTTTATAGCGCAAAAAATAAAAACCGTAGAGGTGATCAAATACCACCAAAAGAAAGCTCTATTTGTGGGAAGGATATCAATTTTGTTTGGGTACAACGTCCCACGACCGCGCAATTGTCAGTTAAAGCAAAGCAATGCCGTATCGCTAAAAAAAAAAAGAGCTTGGTCAGGAAGGGGGTAAATCCTTCCGGGGCTGAAGTGATTAAAGACTTTGCAGTGAAATTCCAGGTCCACTTACACTGCCCAGGCCCTCTCCCACTTCACAAATCACATACAACTATTAGCTGTAAAATGTACTTGTGCAAAAAAACAAAAAACAAACAGGATGTAAACTTTTCCCATCACCATCTTCCGCCCATGGTGCATAGGTGAGGATGACATCACACTCCTTCTGGCTAGATGAAGAGGGAATGAATACAGAGTAGCCGAAATATCATGAAAAGATGCAATAGGCTGAAGTGTCTTGCCCAATTTTACCTGCTCTGCATTCCCCAGGACCCTTCCTGGAAGGATGTGAACATCATAACCAGTGATGGAGAAAATGGATATCAAGTAAGTTTAATTTTATACTTTACACCTACTAAGCCCTTGTACATACGGTCGGACATTCCGACGGAAAATGTCTGATCAGACCGCGTTGTCGGATAATCCGACCGTGTGTGGGCTACATCGGACTTTTTCTGTCGGAATGTCCGACCAACAAAGTTTGAGAGCTGGATATAAAATTTTCCGACAACATGTTTTGATCGGACTTTGTCCGATCTCTTGTAGAGAATTCCGATCGGAAAAAGTGCCACGCATGCTCAGATCAAATTACGAGACCAAAGCTATTGGCTACTAGCCGCAACGTAGTCCCGTCGCAACCAATGAACGTCATCACGTTATGAACGATTGGATTTTCCGACAACTTTGTCCAACCGTGTGTATGCAACACCAGTTTCGAACAAAATCCGTTGGAAAAAATTTGACGGATTTTGTTGTCGGAAAAAATCCAACGGATTTTGTTGTCAGAATGTTCGACCGTGTGTACAAGGGCTAAGAGTGGGTTATTTGTAAAGGGTGAGGGGGTCTGGGCAATTTGAGCAGACCCTGAATTGTACTACAAAGTCTACTTTAAAAAGTTTGAACAGGCTACATACAGTATTTACAAGGAGCCCATACAGATGGTGGAAAACGGACCAAAAAATGTTCAGACTTTAATGACATTTAAGCTTCGATGTATTCAGCAAGAGAGTGCTTCATAAAACCAGATGGTGTCCTTAATTAGTCTCACTGTACCATGTGTACTAAAACAAAGGTTGCTGACTGTAGACAGTTCTTTCAATTGGAATGACAAAGAGTTTTCTTTTGACAGTCTTAACTTGCAGGCAAGCAAACAACCAGTGTAAGCCAGTAGAATTAATTGAAGGAATCTTCCAGCCTACTAAAATAGTATTTTCCCAAGCGTGTAAATATATTATTTGGCTTTTTCTACTGCATGCATTTTTAGACAGGATATATCACCGCTATATATGCATTTTGATATATAAGTGTAATTTTAATTTCAATATTTTTTATATGTTTTGCCATTTACTTACTTACTTACTGTTCCATATTGTAAGGATGGCATTTCTTATATAGAATAATAGTTCAGCCAAGACCATTACCATTTAAGGGCGGCACGGTGGTGTAGTGGTTAGCACTCTCACCTAGCAGTAAAAAGGGTCGCTGGTTCATATCCCAACCATGACACTACCTGCCTGGAGTTTGCATGATCTCCCTGTACCTGTGTGGGTTTCCTCTGGTTTCCTCCCACACTCCAAAGACATGCAGGTAGGTTAATTGGCATCTGTCCAAAATGGGCCCTAGTATATAAATGGGGACCTTGGATTGTTTTCTCCTTAAGGGTAGGGACCGATGTGAGTGTGCAATGTACAGGCATAGGGACAATTGTAGACACTCACACTGGATGGACTGGTGTCTTTATTCAACCTTGCTAACTGTGTAACTATTATAGAACAAATTGCATATTGAGAAAGTGTTGTTTTCAGCCAAAGCAGACTTATAGGCTTGAGCTGAACTAAAGACACAATACAGCACACATTTAAGGCAAATGTGGTACCTATCTCCCCAACCAATACCACTTCCATCCATTCACAATGTAGTCCACCATCACATGACCCTCTGTGGTACATTTTCCAGGAATGAATACAGACTAACCACTGCTGTCTGAGCCTGCCAACCATCATTGTGATGTCACAATGCCACCACTGGAGTCTTCAGGAACCATTTATTACTCTCCTAAGTAAACCAAAACATGACTCACCAGGGTACCTCTTCCAGGACTGAACACCAATTATTCACCACTGCTGTACTGTTCATATCTCTCCCCCCCCCCCCCCCCCCGTTTGTGATGTCACCATGCCCCCACTGAAGTCTTCAGGACCCTGTGAAAACCTAGCCAATGAACCCAATAGGACGTGTATACTTCAGAAAACATAAAAGTGATGGGGGAAACCAAAAAATAACCCTCAAATTCTGCAGTCCAGAAAGTTTTGTGAGTCACATGACCATGGATTTAGGTATGTATTTGGGACATTCAAATATTTTGTAAAAGTATTAGGACCACGTGTGACGAATATATAACAAACACAAACATAACACTTGTATGCCATAACTTAATAAAGAATTAAGCCTGCTATGCAGTGATGCCATGATCCATTATTACATTTCTCTGGTGATTATCTAGAGAGGGTTATGGAGTACTGGCCTTTGACAGTTAAGCCAATTGGGAGATTCCTCACTTCTTGGGAACAAGTAGCATCTGTCATCAGATTAGAAAAAAAAGCCTGACACAGGTTGTATCCCTTCCCAGATCTATTGGGGGAAAAAAAAGGTTTTGGCTGAAGTTCCACTTTAACACACATCAATATGATTATAGTATGTACATAATGTTTGTTACCTTCAAAGTTGATTTAAAGTCAAAAACGTATGAAGTGCAGCTGGGCACAGACTATGAGCATTAAATGCTTTATATGATTTTTTTTTTTTTTTTTTTTTTACTGTGAGAATGCAATTAAAAATACGAATGGATGCAACATTTGGCCAATAAGTCAATGCAGGAAAACAATGTCCTGTATGTTAGTATAGGTTGAGAACAACCTAACAGCACTGGGTCCAGTGGTGAACATGAACAAACATTGAAATTTATGTTGGTCATACTAGTAGGTAGCAGGCAGATGAAAGGAGGGCAGGGGGCTCAATATTAGAATTAATAGGTGCAATTTGGTTTAAGAAGGAAGTGGAGTGTCAATTGGAGGATCATTGGTTAGGAGTTGATACCATTGAGTATATTGAGTATATTGAAAGCATTGCAATATAGTTTGTGGAGTTTCTATGGGAAAAGTTTGCATGAACGATTCCCAAACATCGGAGAATATTTTAACACGTAATTTTTATGCAGAAAGGTATTCCATGGGAAAAATGTAAGATTATTTATCTATAAATAAAGGGACAGTGGGGTTCCAGTAGATCCATTTATGTAATATAGCTTTTCATGCTGCAAGGGAAATGATAAGGAGTTGCTTATAGCCTCTTGAGATTTTAATGGCCAGGGTATTGAGTAGGCCAAAAAGTGCCCATTAAGGGGTTAGAGTTAGGTAGTTTACTAAGTATGTGGCAGCATAATTCACAATGGAGTTTAAAAAACATTTGCTTTACATAATTTTAAAAAAGCAGCAAAAGATCTTCATGCCATGACCTCTCTAGTTGCTTTTATTATGAAGTTATTCATTCTCAAAGATCATAACAAAGACTTTGAAGATGGGTTTCAGTAAATTACTAACAGTTTAGGTCTCTACACGTTAATTGTGTTAGTGCAATGTGGTGCAATTGACTCTGAATGGTACTCCAATGAACCTTGTGAAGGCCATGCATTGCAGTACCATGCATGCACCATTTTTGGCAATGCAAATTAGGGCAACAGAGAATATATACTTAAACATAAAGAAGTGCAATGAATCCACAGATTTTAGTAATGACAAACCAAATTAATGACCTGCCATGTCTGCGCAAAAGCAGGTTGCAGTGACCTATAGGTGCAGTGACATATAGGTGTGAACCTAGACTTACAACAGGTAGGAGAGAAATCATAGTAATTTGTGAATGGGAAATGAATGAATGGATCTGCAGCAAACGCTGCATATCCATTTATTCCTCTTCCACTGACTATGAGTCATTTTTTTTAACCTTTTCACCCCCTCCCCATACAACACATCTCCAGTCTGTCTGTATACGGCTTGTATATTAACCACTCAACTCGCTTATCCTGCACATTAACCTCTCTATCTCCACTGTGCCACTGTGTGTAACTCTTCATTGCCTCTTCCCTCTGCATATGGCCTATACATTATTTGTAATGCAGCATTACCAAGCTCCAAGTTCTAACCCCCTCAATACCAGCATGTTTCTTCAGTTCCACAAAATTGTGACAAAAATGCAATTACCTTGGTGTCTACTTTCTAAAAAATTTCAGGGGTATTTTTACTGTTCTGGCACTTTTATTTGATATGTTTTTATAACAAAAAGGTAAGGAAACTGTTTTTTTCCAAAGATTTTTCGTCTTCATATCAAGTGTATAGTAAAAAGTAAAAAAAAAAAAACAATGATTATTTAATACCACTAAAGAGCTCTTTCTAAAAAAAATTATTTAAAAAAGTGCATTTACATGGGTCCAGTGCTGTATGACTGAGTAATTGTCAGAATAGACAGGCTGGTACTCAACTGGTTAACACTATACATCCCAGAGGTGTAAATGTAGATTTTAACCTATTTTTAATCTTATAAACCAGATTTTTTTACATTGTCAGATTATAATTTATTTTATTGTTTAGGAATGGCCAATTCTCAATGTCTGGGTTATACGGTGCAGGAATTTTACAAATTGAAAGTAGTGTTTCTATAATGTATCATATTGAATTTGTTACATTTTAAGATTTTTGTAGTATGTCTCTTTTCTAGCCACTAGTGTTGACAGCAACAAGCCCCAAATTGTTGTCTAATGATTGCACATACCTGGCTTTTTGGCAGAGTTTTGAATATACTGCATTGCTGGTGGCCCATCAACAAAAAGTGCTGCAACCTGCAAATTCTGTGTTTTCTCATGAGCTTTTAAAGCCACAAGGCTGAATGGTGTGCAGGAGGCACCTTCAATAACCTGTATTAGGCCGCGTACACACGCGGGGACTGTTCACTCAACTTTGTCCGTCAAACAGTTTCAGCGGACAGTCCGCTCAAAATTAGCATGGACGGACTTGCCCACACACGACGAACGAACAGTCCACTGAAACCGTGCGCGATGACGTGAACGGCACGTACGACGGGACTAGAAAACGACGTCCTATACACTGCAATGCAAACTTCGGCGTGTAAATCCTTTCTGAGCATGCGCGGAACTTAGTTTGACGAACAAGCCTACACACGAGGGGACTGTTCGCTGAAACAAAGTTTCAGCGGACAGTTTTTCGGAATTTCCGAAAAACTTTGTTCAGCAGACTGTCCGCTGAAACTGTCCGCTGAAAGCCCACACACGAGCGGACTGTCCGCCGAAACACTGTTCAGCGGACAAAGTTGAGCGAACAGTCCCCGCGTGTGTACGCGGCCTTACACTTCAATGAAGATTAAAAGAAAATTCCAGAACCACATTTACATCAGCAATCCAGGGATACTAGCAATGGAAAGCAAAAATCAATCATCCTACAACAAAACAATCAAATATTGCATAACACTGAGTTTTGCATTACATAGAGTGGCCTTGTGAAGAATGGTATACAGTAAAGTGGTGTGTAGGAAATGTCTATGGGGTAGCCATAAGACTAAGGTATATCAGACTTGAAGTTTTTTTCTTTGGGTTTTTATGTTTTTTTTGGGTTCCCTCCAAGTTATTAGGGGGGTGGGGAGAATCGAAACATGAGGTCCACCAGTCTAGTGGGTGGTGAAAAGACATTGAGAGGAAGTAGGTGGAATTGAGCAGCAGCATGTAGGGGTGTAGAAGAAAGAGAATGAATGAATTAGAGTAGGAAATTAGTTCAGAGGGACTATTTTAGTGGAGGTTGGGGGGATTCCCCAGGCCACCACTGCAGGACAATGGTCATAGTTTGGCCCTCTTTAACAGTAGTAGCATAATGCTTATTAGAATTAGCTCTTGGTTGTAATTTATAGAATCGTCAAATATTGCACTTTTCATTGTACTTCATGAAATATCACTAAGGAATGACCTGATTTAGCATAAGTCCACCCAAAATAAATCAATTAAATTGAGTGGGCTTTTCCAGATTGTTATAAAAGAATAATCGTTCCTGGCATAGTCTAAAGCCCCGTACACACGGTCGGAGAATCCGTCGGAATGTGTCCTATCGGACCGTGTTGTCGGATAATCCAACTGTGTGTGGTATGCATCGGACTGTTTCTGTCGGAATATCCGTCGGATCAAAGTTTCCAACATGTTGGAAATATTTTCCGACAAACTGGTCCGATAGGACATACTCCGATCATGTGTAGAGAATTCCGATCGGACAAAGTGGCACGCATGCTCAGATCAAATTCCTACATCAAAGCTATTGGCTACTAGCCTGAACGTAGTTCCATCGTAACGAAATTACGTCATCACGTTCTGAAAGATCGGATTTTTCGACAACTTTGTCCGACCGTGTGTATGCAACAGTTTCGGACACAATCCGACGGACAAAATCCGACGGATTTGGTTGGCAGAATGTCCGACCGTGTGTACAGGGGCTAAGACTCCAGTCCAAGGAGTGTGGTGTTGTCGACTGTTCAGTATGTGGTCTGAAAAACGCTGCATTTGGGGGGAATTTTCAGAAACCCCCCAAGGTACCAGTTGACCATCTGAGAAAGGTGGGTATGGGAAGTTAACAGAAAGGAAAACTGATTTATTTCTCTGTCATTTTTGGTGGCTTGAAACATGCTGGCCCACACTGTAAATAAAATTGTTAGGATCCATCATAGCTAAACAGCACAATCCTTTTTGACATGTGTAAGCTACCAGCTAATGGCAAAGCTATTACATTCTAATAGGAATTCATTTTCTAGTTGCTGTGAATTTATGGTGCATTTGTTCATTGCCATGACAACATTGCTTAGTCTTGCTCACTTGTTGGACACTAAAAATCTGATGTGAATAGAACTCTCTATGTCAGTGTAACCATTTTCATGAGAAATCCTTCATTTCTACTCTTGAAGGATAACAAATTATGAAGTCCTGCCCTTCAAATGTGTCCTCTCTATCATTGGGTACTCAAAGGTAAACTTTCCTCAAATGCCTCTTGCTTCTCTGCTACAAGCACTACCTCATGTCTGTTGCACACAATTAAGGAGATTTACTAAAACTGGTGCACACAGAATCTGGGGCAGCTCTCCATATTAACCAATCAGCTTCTAGGTTTTATTGTCAACCCTTAATAGAACAAGCTGAAGTTAGAAGCAGATTGGTTACTATGCACAGTAGCACCAGATTCTGTGTGCGCCAGTTTTAGTAAAGCTCCCTTTGTTATACACACAACACACTGTTATACACACTACTCCACAACACTGTTATACACAATACCTAACAACACTCTGTTACACACCCATTGTTTCACAACACTGTTACATACAGTGCCTCACAACACTAAATGACACACAATGCCTTACAACACTCTGTAACACACAATGTTTCACAACACTCTGTTACACATGTCGTCTCACAACACTACGCTACATGCAATGTCTCACAACGCTCAGTTTCACATGATGCTTCACGTTACATGGTATGGAAACAAAAAGTAAGGCCGCGTACACACGGGCGGACTGTTCGCCCAACCTTGTCCGCTGAACAGTGTTTGGGCGGCCAGTCCGCCCGTGTGTGGGCTTTCAGCGGACAGTTTCAGCGGACAGTTGGACGGACAAAGTCTTTCGGAAATTCCGAAAAACTGTCCGCTGAAACTGTGTTTGAGCGAACAGTCCGCCCGTGTGTAGGCTACTTTCGAAATGAGCAAACTGTTCCCGCTCGGAAAGGTCGCCCATTTTGAGCGCGTGTACAGGTAGGCGGCTGGAATGGACTTAAAGGGGAACCCAACGCCGAAAAAAATCGGCGTTGGGGTTCCCCCAAAGTCCACACCAGACCCTTGTCCGAGCACGCTACCCGGCCGGCCAGGAAAGGGGGGCGAGCGAGCGCGCCCCCCCTCCTGAGCCGTACCAGGCCGCGTGCCCTCAACATGGGGGGTGCCTTGGGGAAGGGGGGGCCGCGCGGCCCCCCCACCCCAAAGCACCTTGTCCCCATGTTGATGAGGACAAGGGCCTCTTCCCGACAACCCTGGCCGTTGGTTGTCGGGGTCTGCGGGCGGGGGGCTTATCGGAATCCGGGAGCCCCCTTTAAGAAGGGGGCCCCCGGATACCGGCCCCCCCACCCTATGTGAATGAGTATGGGGTACAATGTACCCCTACCCATTCACCTGTGAAATAAAGTACAAAAAAAAACACAACACAGGGAAAAAATATTTTATTGCACAGCTCCGGGGGTCTTCCGTCTTCGGGGGTCTTCTCGCCGGACTCCTCCGCTATCTGTGTGTAGCTCTTTTGCTAGCGGAGGAGTCCGGCTTTCTTCCTCCCCGCCGCCGGCCTCTTCTCCCGACTTCGGGGGTCTTGTCCCCCTCTTCGGTTCTTCTGCCGGGCCACCGCACCTTCTTGTAGCTCTTTTGCAGGCGGTGGCCCGGTCTTCTGTCGCCGCTGCCTTCCGTTCTTCTGTCGCCGCCTTCGGTTCTTCTGCCGGGCCACCGCGCCTTCTTGTAGCTCTTTTACAGGCGGTGGCCCGGTCTTCTGTCGCCGCTGTCGTCGCCGCCGCCTTCCGTTCTTGTTCTTCTTCTTGTTCTTCTTCTCCTGGAGATGTTGACTCGACGAGCTCTCCGGCCGGAATGCCAGGGACACGCTCCGCTGCCACTTATATAGTGACAATGGGGCGGTGTCACATGGTATATGTCACATGGGTTGGTCACATGGTGACCCCGCCCCCTTACGATGTCATAGTCCCCATGTGACATCAACCCATGTGACCAACCCATGTGACATATACCATGTGACACCGCCCCATTGTCACTATATAAGTGACCACACAGCGCGGCTCTGGCATTCCGGCCGGAGAGCTCGTCGAGTCAACATCTCCAGGAGAAGAAGAACAAGAAGAAGAACAAGAACGGAAGGCGGCGGCGGCGGCGGCGACGACAGCGGCGACAGAAGACCGGGCCACCGCCTGTAAAAGAGCTACAAGAAGGCGCGGTGGCCCGGCAGAAGAACCGAAGAGGGGGGACAAGACCCCCGAAGTCGGGAGAAGAGGCCGGCGGCGGGGAGGAAGAAAGCCGGACTCCTCCGCTAGCAAAAGAGCTACACACAGATAGCGGAGGAGTCCGGCGAGAAGACCCCCGAAGACGGAAGACCCCCGGAGCTGTGCAATAAAATATTTTTTCCCTGTGTTGTGTTTTTTTTTGTACTTTATTTCACAGGTGAATGGGTAGGGGTACATTGTACCCCATACTCATTCACATAGGGTGGGGGGGCCGGTATCCGGGGGCCCCCTTCTTAAAGGGGGCTCCCGGATTCCAATAAGCCCCCCGCCCGCAGACCCCGACAACCAACGGCCAGGGTTGTCGGGAAGAGGCCCTTGTCCTCATCAACATGGGGACAAGGTGCTTTGGGGTGGGGGGGGCGCGCGGCCCCCCCTTCCCCAAGGCACCCCCCATGTTGAGGGCACGCGGCCTGGTACGGCTCAGGAGGGGGGGCGCGCTCGCTCGCCCCCCTTTCCTGGCCGGCCGGGTAGCGTGCTCGGACAAGGGTCTGGTGTGGACTTTGGGGGAACCCCCACGCCGATTTTTTTCGGCGTTGGGGTTCCCCTTTAAGCCCATTCCAGGCGGCGGAGCCCGCGACGTCTCCTTCGCGGGCCCCGCCTACCTGTACACGCGCTCGAAATGGGCGGATTTGCCTCCTCCTTACGTGGGCGAGTCCGTTCATTTCAAAAGTTGAGCGAACTGTTTGGCAAACAGTTCGCTGAAACAGTCCGCTCGTGTGTGGGCAAGTCCGCTCATGCAAATTTTGAGCGGACTGTTTGCCGAAACTGTTTGACGAACAAGGTTGGGCAAACAGTCCGCGCGTGTGTACGCGGCCTAAGAGGGGCGCCAAGCAGCCACATAGTGCAGTATGTCTCTTTATTCAATAAAATAAAGAATATATGCTCGCACATGTAAAGGAAAGAGGTGAACATATCACTGTGAGAGTGTCCTTGCTGTGACTGGATCTGGGAGACCAGCTCAACCACTGTGGGAAGATGAATGCGAGGAATGTTAAGGCTTTAGAACAGGCATCACTAAAAGGAGGACCACGGTCTGGGTCCAAACTGAGGAACTGTCCCATCCGGACGCGGGGTCGTGCGATTTAGGAGCCGGTTCTATCTCTCAGCCTCCGCTGTTGTCATTCTCAAGATTGAGTGAAGAGCGGGAGGCCCAGCTCTGCATTGGATGGAGGGTGGGAGCGGGATCTACTGGAGGTAACCTTTCATATTAATCAACAAGTGATTGGTGGCTTGGACCATCCTGTGTCCTAGCCACCAATCACCTGCTGGTTAATCTTGAAAGAACACTACTTAGAAGAGTAATATGGGGGGGATTTTGGGACTGGAAGGAAGCACACAATGGGAGTTATTTACGAAAAGGCAAATCCACTTTGCACTGCAAGTGCACTAGAAGTGCAGTCGCTCTAAATCTAAGGGGTAGATGTGAAATGAGGGAAGCTCTGCTGATTTTATCGTCCAATCATGTGCAAGCTAAAATGCTGTTTTTTATTTTCCTTGCATGTCCCCCTCAGATCTACACCGACTTTACTTCCAAGTGCACTTGCAGTACAAAGTGGATTTTCCTTTAGTAAATAACCCTCGATGTGTGCCTCCATCCCTGGTTAAAGTATAAGAAAAAGGCAGTGTGGGACTTTAAATGAGGCTATTGATTTGTGGAGGTAAATGGTTTGAAAGTATATTTAATTGGCATATAGAATGTGACAATACATAACAACAATGCACATAGTAAAAATGATTTAGTATATACTGTACATACACATTGTGTGGACCTCATGAGTACATAGACATATACATATTGATTAAACGGCATATAACAATAACGAAAACAGATTGCCGATTGCTGATTTACTTCATGGTAAATCAGAATGATGGATAAGTGATGATTGCCAAAGAGTCTATCTGAATAGATATAATATCCATGAATAAATGGAATTGGTGAAAAGGTGGATAAAAGTACCTGAGTGAGAGTATATGGAAGAAGGTGAAAGCCTTATAAATTAAGTAGTGATGGTAAACCAAAAACCAAGATGTCACAGTGTGAGTATAGAAAAGAGAAATTATATGCAGAAAAAAAATCAGCAGTACCAGATTACCAAAAAGACATTGCCAAAAGAGTGATTAGCTAAGTCAACAGTGGGGTACGATAACATAATAGTTACCCTAGATATACAGTGGTGTGAAAAAGTGTTTGCCCCCTTCCTCATTTCCTGTTCCTTTGCATGTTTGTCACACTTAAGTGTTTCAGAACATCAAACCAATTTCAACAATAGTCAAGGACAACACAAGTAAACACAAAATGCAATTTGTAAATGAAGGTGTTTATTATTAAAGGTGAAAAAAAATCCAAACCATCATGGCCCTGTGTGAAAAAGTGATTGCCCCCCTTGTTAAAACATACTATAACTGTGGATGTCCACACCTGAGTTCAATTTCTCTAGCCACACCCAGGCCTGATTATTGCCACACCTGTTCACAATCAAGGCATCACTTAAATAGGAGCTGCTTGACACAGTAAGGTCCACCAGAAGATCCTTAAAAGCTATACATTATGCCGAGACCCAAAGAAATTCAGGAACAATTGAGAAAGAAAGTAATTGAGATCTATCAGTCTGGAAAGGGTTATAAAGCCATTTCCAAAGCTTTGGGAATCCAGCGAACCACAGTGAGAGCTTTTATCCACAAATGGCGAAGACATGGAACAGTGGTGAACCTTCCCAGGAGTGGCCGGCCGCCCAAAATTACCCCAAGAGCGCAGCGACGACTCATCCAAGAGGTCACAAAAGACCCCACAACAACGTCCAAGGAACTGCAGGCCTCACTTGCCTCAGTTAAGGTCAGCGTTCATGCCTCCACCATCAGGAAAAGACTGGGCAAAAATGGCCTGCATGGCAGAGTTCCAAGGAGAAAACCACTGCTGAGCAAAAAGAACATCAAAGCTCGTCTCAATTTCTCCACAACACATCTTGATGATCCCCAAGACTTTTGGGACAACATTCTGTGGACCGATGAGACAAAAGTGGAACTCTTTGGAAGGTGTGTGTCCAAGTATATCTGGCGTAGAAGGAACACTGCATTTCATAAAAAGAACATTATACCAACAGTAAAATATGGTGGTGGTAGTGTGATGGTCTGGGGCTGTTTTGCTGCTTCAGGACCTGGAAGACTTGCCGTGATAAAAGGAACTATGAATGCTGCTGTCTACCAAGAGATCCTGAAGGAGAATGTCCAACCATCTGTATGTGTACTCAAGCTGAAACGAACTTGGGTTCTGCAGCAGGACAATGATCCTAAACACACCAGCAAGTCCACCACCGAATGGCTGAAGAAAAACAAAATGAAGACTTTGGAGTGGCCTAGCCAAAGTCCTGACCTGAATCCTATTGAGATGTTGTGGTATGACCTTAAAAAGGCCGTTCATGCTCGAAAACCCTCTAATGTAACTGAATTAGGACAATTCTGCAAAGATGAGTGGGTCAAAATTTCTCCAGGACGCTGTAAAAGCCTCATTGCATGTTATCGCAAACGCTTGGTTGCAGTTGTTGCTGCTAAGGGTGGCCCAACCAGTTATTAGGTTTAGGGGGCAATCACTTTTTCACACAGGGCCATGATGGTTTGGATTTTTTTTCACCTTTAATAATAAACACCTTCATTTACAAATTGCATTTTGTGTTTACTTGTGTTGTCCTTGACTATTGTTTAAATTGGTTTGATGTTCCGAAACACTTAAGTGTGACAAACATGCAAAGGAACAGGAAATGAGGAAGGGGGCAAACACTTTTTCACACCACTGTAAGCATTAGAGAAAATGCTCCTGTGACAAGTAACGTCTCCAAGTGTGTGGGCACTCTTTGAAGAGAGAACTGTGAATTGGGAAACTGATGTTTGAGGGACTGAGGACACTGATGTAAGAATGGGATTGTGATATGGGGGGGGGCTATTTGGACCCAGGGGCGGAATGCCACTAGGGGGCCCCATCAGGGCTGCCAGCCTCAGTAAAACCAGGGACAGTATGTAAAAATGTGTGTTTTTTTTTTTTTACATCTGTCTCTGAAATGCCCCTTACTGACATCCTTTTGGTCTAAAAATCCCAAGATTATAGCTGCCCCACCTCTCCAGTACCTTCTCAGCCAATAGAAACATCTGTGTATACTGTGTGATTATATACTGTGTGTGTGTGTGTGTGTGTGTGTGTGTTTGTGTATACAGTGTGGCCCCATAATCTCTGATTGCCTGGGGGCCCCATAATCTCCTATTGCCCGGGGGCACCATGAGTTGTCAGTCCGCCCCTGTTTGGACCTCTGCTAGAAAAATGCTTTACTGATCGGACTTGCTTAAATTTAAATTCAACACACCTGCTTTAGAACGACTTTATATTTTGGCCATGGATACACTTTAGCTGCTGCAAAAAAAAAAAAAATCTGGAAATGGCTAGAACTGTATGTGTAACTTTGCAGTATAAGAAGATTATATTATCTATTAAACATATGTTCAAGAACTGATAGCCAATCAAGATTTTAGTTTATGGTTAAAGGGGAAAAAAAAACCTTTGACTGGTTACAAGGGGTGACTACACATCGCTTTACCAAACGAGCTGCCTTCTACAGAAGTAGTTAATCCACATGTGTCAATTCTACAACCCCAGAGGACTCACTACTACTGTGAGAAGAGACAAGGATGGGTATGGTACGGGCCTTTTCAAAGTGTATGTAGCTCATGGAGGACATTTCAAAAAGGCAGAACACCACAAGAAGAAACAATTTCATGAAAAATAGATTACAGGCCATTAAGTCGTGGCTGTATATAGATTACGTTTGCAGAAAAAAAATATTGTTTAGTGTTACTTTAACCCTTATCTGCCTACAGGAGCTGTTGCAAAGCCCCTTTGAAAAAAAAAACAGATTGCCTTATTTCTATGTGCAAGACAGAACTAACATAATTAAAACATTGTATTAAAATAATACCATATAAAATGTTCATCCATGAACCCCCGAAATCTGTACTGAAAACATGGAACATCTGAGCGGGATACAATCTTGGCTTTCAGTCCAGCAGGTATTTTCCACATGTCTGGTACATAACTAAACAGGTGGCGTCTGAGAATGTCAACCGCTCAGGAACTACTGAATATTTTATACATGGTGTTATTTCACAATCTGATTTCTCCAGCAGTGCCAAAAATTACCATGAATCACAGGCTTCTTTTCCCAGTCACTGTATTCTATACAGATATATTTTAAAGAAATGTTTACTTATTATGTACAACAGAACTGAAATAAAGAAATACAATATGTTAAAAAGCATCACAGATCCATTGCTCATCACAATGGCAATCCAACCTTTTTTAAGCAATAGTTGACATCTATCTCTGAGTCCCAAGCAAGCAATTGTACATGGAGGAAAGCAGTAGGAGAGAGAGTTTGAATACGCCTGGAATCAGCTTAATCTAAATGGAACAGATGATTGGCTTATTTCAGTGATACATGGTGCTGCATATAATGGAATAAAAAGCAATAGCATAATGCCTTATGTGTGAAATAACACATTTTCTACAGAAATGTATGAATGTATTTTAACCCTTTCACTGAGGAAAATTAAAGATAATCATGTAAAACAGTGTATGGAATTGACCATCACCTGTATTCCTTAAATATACAGTATTTATGTCAATATATATATATATATATATATATATATATATATATATATATATATATATATTATTCTAAGTACGTCGCATAATAAATCATTTAAAATAAAATAATTTATTTTACATATACGTGTTCAATTTGTATCTTTTCCTGTGTGCTACATATTAAAGTCCCCTTATTATGAGAATTGGACAAATGTTTACTATTGTGGGTTGAAAGCACCCTGAGATTGTTCTTGTTAGAAATCTTGTGAGCTGATAACTTTAAGTTACATTGTTTTTTGAGGACTACAGGATTACTCCCCTCTATCCTACAGACAATGGAAGAAGAGTAAGGTTACCTAGTCCTATCGTGTTTCTATTGTTTAGATTCAGAAGAACAATTGGGTCTCGCCATCCTAGGACTGCAAGTATAGTATTAGCAGAATAATCACATGAAAAAAAAAATATATATAAAAAAAAATCGAATGCAGCCTCCACATCTGTGGATCGGTAAACTGCAATATTTTATATTTTTGTTTTCTGGGTTTAGCTATGCTTTGACTTTTCTAGCGTTTGAGGGTCCTCATCTCATATTTTAGGAGAGCATATCTGCACAGCATTTTTATGTGTGCAATTGCTATTAGTATCCGCAAGCCCTACTAGTGACATGCTGGAATACTGCCTTGGTATTCTGTAGTAGGGCATGTGACAAGTCAGCATGGAGGATTGCCTCCCCTTCTGAAAGCAAGAGCAACTAACAGCACTGTGGCACTGTATCAAACATGTCCACTCTGCCTTTTATGCAATGCCCAAGTTTCTAAATATAAAAACAACTACCATCATGAAAAATACAGCCACTCATATTTCCTGTGATAGCAACATAATTATATCAACTCGGACTCACATATAAGACCCTCTTTAAAAGTGAGATACCTGAACTGACATTTGAGCAAAACTTGCAATGAGCTCTACAGATATTGAGCAAGACAATACATAGAAAAAACTTTTGTTTAAATTACTTTCTGGACAGCCAGCCTTTGATTCTTCCTGGTCCTTCCATGCTGCATAGCTTCTTCACATCAAGCATGACTGTACTTTTCTGTGCTCACAATTTCTTCCATTTACTATAATTTTCATGTCATCTTATCTTTTTCTCACTGTCTAAGAATCCTTGTCCACCCCTATTCCTCCAACATAGGCGACAGGAGTCAAGAGAGAGAGAGGAGAAACATGGAAATAGAAGAGACGAGACAAAAGGAGGAGAGAGACAGGAGAGGAAGAGGAGGAGAGAGGGGGAGAGAGACTAGAGAGGAAGAGGATGAGAGAGGAGGAGAGAGACTAGAGAGGAAGAGGAAGAGAGAGACTAGAGAGAAAGGGGGGAAAGAGACTAGAGAGGAAAAGGAGGAGAGAGACTAGATATGAAGAGGAGGAGAGAAGAGGAGGGACACTAGAGAGGAAGAGGAGGAGAATGACAAGAGGAAGAGGAGGAAAGAGACAAGAGGAAGAGGAGGAGAGAGACTAGAGAGGAAGAGGAGGAGAGAGACAATAGAGGAAGAGGAGGAGAAAAGAGGGGAGAGATTAGAGAGGAAGAGGAGGAGGGAGACTAGAGAGGAAGAGGAGGAGAGAGACAAGGGAGGAAGAAGAGAGACAAGAGAGAAAGAGGAGAGAGACAAGAGAGGAAGAGGAGGAGAGAGACAAGAGAGAAAGAGGAGGAGAGAGACTAGAGAGAAAGAGGGGAAGAGAGACAATAGAGGAAGAGGAGGAGAAAAGTGGGGCGAGATTAGAGAGGAAGAGGAAGAGAGAGACTGGAGAGGAAGAGGATGAGAGAGGAGGAGAGAGAATAGAGAGGAAGAGGAGGAGAGAGGTGAGAGGAAGAGCAGGAGAGACAAGAGAGGAAGAGGAGGAGAGAGGGAGAGGAGATCGGAGAAGGGAGACTAGAGAGGAAGAGGTGGAGAGAGACAAGTGAGGGAGGAGAGAGACAAGAGAGGAAGAGGAGGAGAGACACAAGAGGAAGAGTAGGAGAGAGACTAGAAATGAAGAGGAGGAGATAGGAGAGTCAAGAGGAAGAGGAGGAGAGAGACTAGTGAGGAAGGAGAGAGACAAGAGAGGAAGATGAGGAGAGAGGAGGAGAGAGACTAGAGCTGAAGAGGAAAAGAGAGATAAGAGAGGAAGAGGAGGAGATAGGATGAGAGAGACTAGAGAGGAAGAGGAGGAGAGAGACTAGAGAGGAAGAGGAGGGGAGAGAGAAGAGAGGAAGAGGAGGAGAGAGACTGGAGAGGAAGAGAGAGAGGAGAGAGACTAGAGAGGAAGAGTAGGAGAGAGACGCAAGGAAGAGGAGAGAGACAAGAGGAAGAGGAGGAGAGAGACTAGAGAGGAAGAGGAGGAGAGAGACAAGAGAGGAAGAAGAGGGGAGAGAGGAGAGAGACTAGAGAGGAAGAGGAGAGATACAAGAGAGGAAAAGGAGGAGAGAGACAAGAGAGGAAGAGGAGGAGAGGGAGGGGAGAGACTAGAGAGGAAGAGAGAGAGAAGAGAGACTAGAGAGGAAGAGGAGGAGAGAGACGCGAGGAAGAGGAAAGAGACTAGAGAGGAAGAGGAGGAGAGAGACAAGAGAGGAAGAGGAGGAGAGAGACAAGAGAGGAAGAGGAGGAGAGGAGAGAGACTAGAGAGGAAGAGGAGGAGAGACAAGAGAGGAAGATGAGGAGAGAGAGGAGAGAGACTAGAGAGGAAGAGGAGAAGAGAGAGGAGAGAGACTACAGAGGAAGAGGAGGAGAGAGACACGAGGAAGAGGAGGAGAGACAAAAGGAAGAGGAGGAGAGAGACAAGAGGAAGAGGAGGAAAGAGACAAGAGAGGAAGAAGAGGAGAGAGACATGAGAGGAAGAGGAGGAGAGAGACTAGAGAGGAAGAGGAGGAGAGAGACTAGAGAGGAAGAGAGAGAGGAGAGAGACTAGAGAGGAAGAGTAGGAGAGAGACGCAAGGAAGAGGAGAGAGACAAGAGAAAGAGGAGGAGAGAGACTAGAGAGGAAGAGGAGGAGAGAGACAAGAGAGGAAGAAGAGGGGAGAGAGGAGAGAGACTAGAGAGGAAGAGGAGGAGAGAGACAAGAGAGGAAGAAGAGGAGAGGGAGGAGAGAGACTAGAGAGGAAGAGAGAGAGAAGAGAGACTAGAGAGGAAGAGGAGAGATACAAGAGAGGAAAAGGAGGAGAGAGAAAAGAGAGGAAGAGGAGGAGAGAGACTAGAGAGGAAGAGAGAGAGAAGAGAGACTAGAGAGAAAGAGGAGGAGAGAGACGCGAGGAAGAGCAGAGAGACAAGAGGAAGAGGAGGAGAGAGACTAGAGAGGAAGAGGAGGAGAGAGACAAGAGAGGAAGAGGAGGAGAGGAGAGAGACTAGAGAGGAAGAGGAGGAGAGACTAGAGAGGAAGAGGAGGAGAGACAAGAGAGGAAGATGAGGAGAGAGAGGAGGGAGACTAGAGAGGAAGAGGAGGAGAGAGAGGAGAGAGACTACAGAGGAAGAGGAAGAGAGAGACACGAGGAAGAGGAGGAGAGACAAAAGGAAGAGGAGGAGAGAGACAAGAGGAAGAGGAGGAAAGATACAAGAGAGGAAGAAGAGGAGAGAGACATGAGGAAGAGGAGGAGAGAGACTAGAGAGGAACACAATAGGACTGGTGTGAAGGAGCTCTTAGAAGCTTATTTGGCTAACAGAGGTAACAACAGACATCAAGGTGTATTCTCTGTCCTTGAATAAGAAAGCATAACCAAATATACTTATAGTAAGAGGAGACTAAAGGATGTAAAGTGTAGCTCAAGGAATTCAGCTACTTTGTAAAAACTGCAGGCATACCTCGAGTTAAGTACGAGGTGCAATCTATCTTGTGGGCTTATCGCTTTAATTTACATCTGACAGGTTTATTGTGCTCCAGGAAAATAGCTTCTTGAGCTCCAATGCTGGATGCGCTGGTCTTGGTTCCTTTAAGTGTAGAATTGTTGCTACTGCTATGCCCCCTCTTTCCCTATTGCCCAATCACAGTAGCTTTTGTATTATATGAACTCATTTACCAAATACAAAGGCTTCTGTATAAATTGTTATATTCCGCGGTTAGGTGTAGGCCGGACTGCTTCAATTGAAGCTCCGTGTTAAAAGATTGTGTATATGTAGAGGTGGGTGGCGCTGCCCGTCACCTGAAGAGTGATCCTCTGCAGTGAGTCACTCCACCCAGGTAAATATGCAATGGATGGGTGATAACTACTCCCATCACTAGAAGGGTGATTCTCCAATAGGTCACTCTTCTCAGATGGATGGTGAGCAATTTCCCAATATATGAGGTCGATATCATAAAAGGTGTTCTCACCCTGTGACCTATATCAAATAGTGTTTTGATGGTGCTCTATTAATTGTGCTGTTTACAACCATATCAAAGTAAACTCATCAAATCTACAAAGGCAATCAAATGTCATCCTAAATAATTTATCCCAAACAATATGTAGTAAATGTGCAAAATAATATATGATAACAAATATGATAAAAGATGAATTATCATAGAAAAAAATAAGGTTAAAGTCCAGTGAAAAAAAGTATAAAAAATGTAAAAAAGTAAATCAATTATAAAGTTCATTCACAAACAGTGCAAAAAATGGCAACATTTCAGGTGACTTGTGCTTGTCCAAAGTGACTCGTGCCTAGGTTTAGCCACAGGTGTGCAGTAAATCAAGTGACTTCCGTGCTCCCCTTCAGTTCCCCACTCACCAGATTCTTGCACCCCTACAGGGGTAAACCACATGTAGTGAGTGTACTGGCTGTACTCAGAGCATACACCTCCTCCTTGGCTCAGCAAACACTGGGGTATCCGGTTCCTTCTGCCCCTCAGGGGGATGAATCAAAACGATTGGTTCTTATTTTTTCTCACCAATTTCTTTTTTTTCTCATGACCACCAAGTATATGGCATTGTCAACTCCCACCGATGCCAGGGCATTTTCTACTCCCACAGGTCCAGCCCACCTAGATTTTGAAAGGCAGTTAGCTGGCCCTTTGTTTTAAAAGTTTGGAGACCCTTGGTGGCATAAATACCATCTGTACCAAACTATGCTACAATGTTTCAAAGGCAAATCCACGGCCATATTGCCTCGCCGCTCCTTCTGCTATTTAATTGGTTTTACTATCATTTGGAGCTTATTTTTTGGGCATGTTAGCAAAATAAAGCCTTCTTTGACCACATGGTTTTAATTTATTTTTTGAATTATTCAATTATGAGACACCTGAAACTCCTATAATGTATAGTAATTACAGTTTTAATGCTGTGTGTCCCTGTTTGAAAGATTCACCCTCTCTAGTTGTCCTGTTGACTATTGTCATTTAAAAGTGAAAGAAAATATCAAATTCTAAGGGGTCACCAAAACAGGAATAGAGGGGAAATCTTCCAATGGAGACACCACCAGGGATTCTCTCACTTGTGAGAGGTTAGTTCTCACTTCATTTTGTGGCTATGAGACAGTAAGTTATGGGTAGTGGGAAGTTCCCCCCCAATGGGACGCAGATGGCAAAAAAACATTTTATCCAAAAAAAAAAAGTTTTTCCTTTAGCTTTACTTTAAACTCAGAGACAATAAAAAACAGGTAAGTGTTAAGTGTTATTTTTATAGGGAAAAAAAGAGCCTTTACAATAACTTTAATGTAGCTGTTTACATTTTTTTTTTTTAAGATAAGATTAACCACTTCCATACAGGGCATTTTGACCCCCTTCCTGCCCAGGCCAGTTTTCAGCTTTCAGCGCTGTCACACTTTGAATGAGAATTGTGTGGTCATGCAACTTTGTACCCAAACTAATTTTCATCATTTTTTTCCCCACAAATAGAGCTTTCTTTGGGTGGTATTTGATCACCTCTGTAGTTTTTATTTTTTGCGCTATAAACAAAAAAAGAGCGACAATAAAAAAACACAATATTTATTACTTTTTGCTATAATAAATATCCCAATTTAAAAAAAAATAAAAAATTCCTCAGTTTAGGCCAATATGTATTCTTCTACATATTTTTGGTAAAAAAAAAAAATAATCGCAATAAGCTTATATTGATTGGATTGCGCAAAAGTTATAGTGTCTACAAAATAGGGGATAGAATTATGGCATTTCTATTATTTTTTTTTTTTTTTTAATAGTAATGGCGATGATCTGCGATTTTTATTGTGACTGAGATGTTGCGGCGGTCATATCAGACACTTTTGACACTATTTTGGGACCAGTGACATTTATACAGCGATCCGTGCTATAAAATGCATTGATTACTGTATAAATGTCACTGGCAGTGAAGGGTTTAACCACTAGGTGATGATCAAAGGGTTAACTGTGTTCCCTGGGAGTGATTCTAACTGTAGGGGGAGGGGACTCACAAGGGGAGGAGACTGTGTAATGGGAACACACGGATTGGTCTCCTCACCTGACAGGATGTCACAGGACTTGGATCTGTGTGTTTACACACACAGATCCACGGTCCTGCTCGGTTAACGGCAATCGCGGGTGCTTGGCGGACATCGCGGCCATCTGGCATGCGCATCGGGTTCCCGAGCGATGTGGCAGGTGTGCTTGCCCCGGTGGCATGCGCGTGCTCTCCACAATGCAGGGAACCCCAGGACGTCATATGATGCCCGCCCGGAGGGGCGAAGGGTTCCTGCAGGCGTCATATGACAATAGAGCTGTAGGGAAGTGGTTAATGTGACTTTAATATGTTTCTTTAACTGCTTGTCGCCCGCCCACGTCATATGATGGCCCTCCAGAACAACCGCTCTCGCGCGCCCATGGGGGTATGTACTGGGGCGATTGGCGGTGCGATGTGTCAGTCTGACACACCGCTACACCGATCTCGGTAAAGAGCCTCTGATGGAGTCACAATGTAAACAGGAAGACCCGTTGATCGGCTCTTCCTCACTCTTTCTCTGACTGCCTGGGTGGGCATATGGGGGAGGGGGGGAGAGACGATTGGCTGCTCTCCTGACAGGGGGGTTTGTGCTGATTGTTTATCAGCACTGTCCCCCTCGAATGCCCACCCAGGACCACCAGGGATGCCACCACACTGGACCACCAGGTATGCCACCCTAGACCACCAGGGAAATGCCAATCAGTGCCCAGGCATCTGCCAATCAATGCCCGTCCCCAATGCCTGCCAGTGCCATCAGTGATGCCTTTCAATGCCATCTATCAGTGCCGCCTATCAGTGCTGCATATCAGTGCCCATCAGTGCCATGTATCAGTACCCATCAGTGCCACCCATAAGTACTCATCAGTGGAGCCTTTCAGTGCCCATCAGTGTCGCCTATCAGTGCCCATCGGTGCCCACCAGTTTCACCTATCAGTGCCCACCAGTGCCACCCATGAGTGCCCATCAGTGCCACATATCAAAGCCCATCAGTGCAGCATATCAGTGCCACCCATCAGTGACGCCTACCAGTGGCCATCATCAGTGCCCATCAATGCCACCTCATTGGTGCTGCCTTACTTATTTACAAAATGTTATAACAGAAACAAAAGAAAAACTTTTTTTTAAAAATGTAGGTCTTTTTTTATTTGTTTATCAAAAAATTAAAAAAAGCAGAGGTGATCAAATACCACCAAAAGAAAGCTCTATTTGTGGGAACACAATGATAAAAATTCTGTTTGGGTACAGTGTAGTATGACTGCGCAATTGTCATTTAAACAACAGAGCTGAAATTTGAAAATTGGCTTGGGCAGGAAGGGGGTGTAAGTTCCCTGTATTGAAGTAGTTAAACCCAGCTCTGCAATTTCCCAGATTCTTACATAATAATGGAGGAGATGTAGTGTCAGAATATTTTTAAGTGGTTGGGGTTTTGTACCTTATACAAACAGGTTGACTGGCACACCACACTGCGAGGCAGCCAGCTTAAAAAGCTGCACCGTCTTTCATCTCCAGAGTCTTTTTATGTTTGTGACTGGGTACTCCACATCAGGCTCCTAATGAGAAGAGTGTCAACGCAATCTGTCTTATTCTTTCCACTGTATTAAACATTAACTTTGCATAGTTTTACAGCTCTTTTTTGGTGACCTTATTTTCCCTAGGCAGAACAGTACGTATAACGCAACTTTGTTGAAAAAGCAATCAAATGTAAACTTCAGACAAACCTGCAAATGCTGTACTTTAACTTACACAGGGAACACAACGGACTTACTGTGTGGCTGCAACACATTCCTCTTTCATCTTCAGGGGCTCTTCTACTTACTCAAAGCCTATGTCTGGCAGATGCTGAATCTGAGCAGGAGAAACACAGGACGTTATGTTCCCTTGTTCCACCTTTAGTCCTCTGTAGTTCAAAGGAATGGAATCATCTGGTTGCTGTGGTCTCATTTTGAAGTATTGATGAAAGATTTCTGAATGCAGCTACCCAGTATACTAAAAACTCAGTTTAAAGCTGAACCACAGGCAGATATAAAAAAAAAACAATGAATGTCAGTATGCAGGGCTTTTTTTCTGCAGGGAACGTGAGGGAACGGAGTTCCAGCACCTCCAGCACTGAATGTACGGAATGGCGAGGGGTGCTGTGGTTGTTCTGGAGGTTCTATATGATGCTGGCTGCTGGGGAATCTATTGTTGCTGGAGGGGATCTACTGTATTTTTGCAGGGGGGGCTATTGTTGCTGGAGAGGTCTATTGTTGCTGGTGAAGGATCTGCTGTTGCTGGGGGGTGGGTCAATCATTGCTGGGAGGGATCTCCTATTGGGGGAGGGGTCTATTGCTGCTGGTGGATCTTTTGTTTCGGGGGGGGGGGGGTGCATTGTTGCTGACTACAGGGAATCTATTTTACTGCATTTCTTGTTGTCATTAACAAATCCCATACAAATTACTTAGCACCACAAAATAATACTTGGTTCTGTATTCTCTAAATGAGGCGGTACTGGGAGGTGGGGAGGGGGTGCAACCAAGGAACGATGCTCAGAGGTGGGTAAGGGACAGGACTGGTGCAAGGATTTTTGACACCCTAGGCAAAACCTAATTTTGCCGCCCCCATTGGCCCCACCCACTTTGCCCTGCTAATGTGACAGAAGGTGCCGCTATACAGGAAGCATCGGCTCTGCTTCCTCTAGCATTGGCTCCAGTGCTGTGCTGCACCTCTAATTGCACTAGCAGTTGGACTGAGTTAGTTACATGCTGCAATCTGCAGAGCATGCAAACGTAGAGGGAAGCCAGCGGCCGGGCGCCCCTAGGCAGCAGTGCGCCCTAGGCGGCTGCCTAGTTTGCCTAGTGGTAGCACCGGCCCTGGTAAGGGGTAGAGACAAGGGTGACTCAGAGGGGGGAGTCCCTGTACCTATTCCCTGAGAGAAAGCCTTGTCAGTATGTAGTTATTACAAAGTATATACATCTGTATTAAACCCAAAATGTAATTTATTGCAGCTTGCAAATCATTAGATGTGGCGTCTGCATTTGTTTTGTTTTTTTTGGGT
This sequence comes from Lithobates pipiens, assembly GCF_037356315.1. Lineage (NCBI taxonomy): Eukaryota > Metazoa > Chordata > Amphibia > Anura > Ranidae > Lithobates > Lithobates pipiens. The sequence goes on along the minus strand of NW_027507787.1, from coordinate 13,645,471 downwards.
TTTAATATACAGATTACAGCCAGGTCAATCACTCTGCAGCTTGTCCATTCTGAAAATGTTTTGCATTCTGTAATGCATGCAAGACATTCTGTGATTGGGTTAGGCGCGGACAAACAACACAATCTCTGCTGTTCCAATCACAGAATGCCTTTCATCCATTAAATAGCAAGATGCTTTGTAAATAGATGCGCTAAAGAGTGAGTGGTCTTCTGTGATTTGTATATTCCGGCCATACTGTATTTGTGCATTGCAGGAAGGTGAATCGTGCACGTTCCAGCGATGCACAAAAAACGCACATCCCTTTTTCAGGCATGTGTCAGTGCCATTAATTCCTAACCACGTGGACCACACGGACATAGATTTAATTGATATCGAACGGTACCGATCAGAGTGGTTCGGAAACGGTCAGAGCAGGTCATAACTGGTTGGAGTGGAGGTTTGACTGCTTGGTACTCGTATACCTGCCCAACGAACGGTGATCCACGGAGTGGGTGAGAATTGAGGCACACTTCGGACACACTTGAGGCACACTTCGGGTGGTGCACTACGGTCGTGGCACACCGCCGCGACCGTAGTGCACCGTCACAAGTTGTTTACACACGGTTTGCTGAGAGAGATTTGATTTTGCTGGCACCAAGTTTTAAAACATGTGAGTGGAAACATTGAATTGTGATTGTGGAATTTTTTTAATAAATCAGTTTACAGTATCACGCTATGTGGAGCACTTTTTTTGTTTATTTTTCACATATGGATATGCTTGGTTGGAAGTAATCGTGGTACTTACCCAAGTGGGGTGTCCTTGCTCTTTTTGCCAAACACGAAAGTGGGAGGCAACATCAGCTGGTGATTGCGTTTTCATTGGGAGAGGAATCGCAGACACATCGGTGTGGTGGAAGATTGAAGGATTGGATGAATATTCACTTCTATTGTTTTTCTGCACTTTATCAATGGACTTTATTTATATAGCACGTCATCATGGGGTGTTATATGTTTAATGTTGATTTATATATTTTTTAGATCACTTAGTAATGATATTTAGCGCTACTTAAATTATTTCCTATTATTTGCAGTACACAGTGTTTAGGTATGATTTATTTTGTTTTGATTACCCTGTTTGGCATAAAATTTTTACCTCTTTTTTTATAGAACAAATGGAGCAAAAAAAGAGCTCATCAAGGCCCAGCACAGCCTTCATAAAGGAAATATTGGCTTGGCTCCTTGTACTGTACAAGTGCACCATGGCCGCCTTCATTTATTTGGGACAGCTGTACTTCTCAGGGCAGCAGTAATACACCATGAACACAACCATCTCATTGGGAATGGGGACAGGGCACACATGAGCAGTACAAAGAGGAGCTGGCCGGAGATTTTATTTGCAAAAACAGAAATGTATAGATTGGTTGGAAGGGTAAGTATGTTACCGGGTGGGCTGCACTCAGTGAGGTATGGGGAATAAATAACACACAACTTCACTAAAGGGAAACCAGCTGTTGATTTTCGGAAAGGAAGCTGAGATTAGATATATAGCAGGCAACTAAGATTTCTGCTTCTACTTCTACAGAATCCTATGACTTCCATTAATAAGGGAGCACATACACATGTTGTTGACCTGTCACCAAGCTCAATTACTATCACATGGGAGAGGGTACTACAGAGCAATATGCAGATACCAACTTTTAGAAAGTCAATGTTTGAATATGAGCTTTGGAGGGAATGAAGTTCTGGATCGTAGAGCACATTAGTGCGGCCTGCTACACATTGGCAGGGCAGGACTTACCATTGGGCTTGACTGGGCTCAAGCCCATGGGCCCCTCCCAATAGGGGGCCCCGCCGAGATACATAGCCGAGTGTACTCAGCTCGGCTCCACTCACAGTCACGCCCAGTCCTGCCCTATGATGGACATAACACAGGGACTGGGCGTGACTGTGAGCTGAGTCGAGTACACTCGGCTACTCTTGGCTCCGCTCAGGACTGCGAGAGGACCCAAGAGCTGCCGAGGGGACCCAAGAGCCGCCGAGATACAGAGGACACTGGGGCAAGGCTGCAAATGACAAGGCTACAATGACAAGGCTGCAGATGGATGGGCAAGGCTGCAGATGAACACTGATAAGGCTGCATTGATGGGCATTTAAATGTAAGGTTTTTTTTCCTTAAACTTCCCTCCTAAACTTGGGGTGCATATTATATGCCGGCGCGTGTTATACGCCTATAAATATGGTAATGTATAGAAGGTAGGGCCCGAAAGTGACTCAAGCCCAGGGGCCCCCACCACTCTAAGTCCTGCCCTGCACATTGGGGTTTATTTACTAAAACTGGAGAGCGCAAAATCTGGCACAGCTGTGCATGGTAGCCAATCAGCTTCTAACTTCTCCTTGTTCAATTAAGCTTTTACAAAAAAAAAAAAAACTGAAAACTGACGGACTAAGGCTGGCTATACATTATACAATTTTCTTCTATAAATTTACCAAAACCATATAATATGAGGTCAAATATAAACACTTTCAGTTTGTGTGCAATCAGGCAGGCCTTTGTACTACACAGTTGAAGGTAAATCTAAAGGAAGTTGAATAAGAAAATTGTATGGTGTATGGCCAGTTTAACATGCACAGCTGCACCAGATTGTGCACTCTTCAGTTTTAGACCCCTTTCATACTGAGGCGGTTTTCTGGCACTATTGCCGGAAAATTGCCTCCCATTCATTTTAATGGGTGCTTTCACACTGGGAGAGGTGGGCTTGCAGGATGGTAGAAAAAGTCCTGCAAGCAGCATCTTTGGTGCATGTTTTTTAAATAGCCTTCAAATATGCCCCTGTCCATTGAAATGAATGCCTTAAAAGCGACTTTTTTCGTATAATCTCCCTGCTGGCACCCAAAAAGCACCGCTAAAACAACCAGCGCTTTAGCAGCTGTTTGAGAAGTGCTTCCCTGTGAAAGGGGTCTCAGTGAATCTACCCTATTGCATGTTTTTTGTAAAAGTTCTGCAGGCTTGAGCCCCATTCACGCTTGGGCTGAGCATCCATGGTCATCTCTCTGTCTTTTTCATGACTGTTTGCACACATTTCTGGCTTGAGCATTTTTGTAAAATAATTTTTTAGCCAATGGAAGGCTAGTTATATGGCAAGAAACCAATCAAAAATGCAGGATATGTTTAGTAAAGCTTATTGGGGCCAAAATGCATGACTCTGTCCCAGAAGAAGCTCACATACTTTTTCAAGCGTTGAGCTTAAGAGCCGGTTCACACAGGGGCGACTAAGATCCGACTTCAGGTCGCCCCTAGTCGCCTCAGGTCGGACAACATTTAAAAATCAATGTAAGTGAATGAGAGCCGTCTTAATGCACACTACTGAAGTCGCTCCGACTTCAGAAGAGGTTCCTCTACTACTTCAATCCTACTTGTAGGCGACTGGTACCCATTGATTTCAATGGAGGTCGCCTCCAAGTCTATACGGAGGCGACTCTGACAGAATTATCAGCTCTCAAGAGAGAACTCCACGCCAAATTTATGAAAAAAATTGGCGTGGATTCCCCCTCCGAGAGCATACCAGGCCCTTAGGTCTGGTATGGATTCTAAGGGGTACCCCCTACTCCGAAAAAACGTGTTGTGTTTTTTTGTAAATTTTTTTCACAGGTGAATGGTTAGGGGTACATTGTACCCCATACTCATTCACATAGGGTGGGGTGCCGGTATCCGGGGGCCCCCTTATTAAAGGGGGCTTCCGGATTCCGATAAGCCCCCCACCCGCAGACCCCGACAACCAACGGCCAGGGTTGTCGGGAAGAGGCCCTTGTCCTCATCAACATGAGGACAAGGTGCTTTGGGGTGGGGGGGCCGCGCGGCACCCCCCCATGTTGAGGGCACGTGGCCTGGTACGGCTCAGGAGGGGGGGGGGGCGCTCGCTCTTCCCCACCCCCTTTCCTGGCCGGCCGGGTAGCATGCTCGGATAAGGGTCTGGTATGGATCTGGGGGGGACCCCCACGCCGTTTTTTCGGCGTAGGGGGTTCCCCTTAGAATCCATACCAGACCTAAGGGCCTGGTATGCTCTCGGAGGGGGAACCCACGCCAAAAATTTTTCATAAATTTGGCGCGGAGTTCCCCCTTCAGAGCTCATTCTCTGATTGGCCACGGCAAAATTCGCCTGGCCTTAAAGTCGTGTTGTAAGTCGCCCCAGGTTGTGTTCAAGTCGTCTCCAAGTTGCCTCACAAAGTCGTCCTGGAAGTTGTGTCTCCCCTGTGTGAACCGGCTCTAAAGCGACTCTATGGGGTTTATTTACTAAAGCTTGAGAGTGCAAAATCAGGGTCACTTCTGCATGAAAACCAATCGGCTTCTAAGCTCAGCTTGCTCAATCAAGCTTTGGCAATAAAACCTGGAAGCTGATTGGCTTATATGCAGAAGTGAGCTTGATTTTGCACGCTCCAGCTTTAGTAAATAAATCGCTATGTTCAAAGACAAATAGGTATCATTGAATATAATCCTGGTGCTGAGCATTGAAGCAATTCCATTGTAGATTCAAATCACTTTTCAAATAGCTCAGATACGTGGGACCTGACATTTAAATATTATATCCACCAATCAACAACCCAAGCAGCATTAGCACAGTAAACCCAGGAAGTAAGATGGCTCCAATTTTCACACATTAGCACTGATAAGACTATTGATTTTCTGGGAAACGATAGGGTAAGGCTGGACAATGGTTTACAGTATTTCCCAATACGGTCCTTTTTTTCTGTATGCAGACAAAAAGTGCACTTTAATGTGAGAACAGACATGCATAGTGATCACACAAAAGGTTTATCAATAGTGAGACCTTGAAGCAAGGCCTGTGAGATCTGCATGCAGCTGTTTCACGAACCAAGTCATGCTACTCAAGAAGGTTTCTATCCATAGAATAGAAGAGATGAGTGACTAATCACTAATGCATAAAGCAAGTCTACCAGCATAGGATGTGTCAAGGTGACTCATTAAAGAAGAACAGTTACAGCTTGCTTAAAGCTGAGAAATCCTGTTTCCCTGTGGGATATACCACTAAGTGTTCGTGTGTAAGGTGGGAGGGGGGAATACTGGAACTAATGCTTCCACTTAATGTCTCACATTTCACACTTGTCCAAAAGCAAAGATATCTGTGCTGCTTATAGTAAAGTTGCTTCCCTTTTGCCCGCATCCTCCAGCAGGGTACAAAATGGCAGAATGATGGCTGATAAAATGACTGGTACAAATGCAAAAAGTCTTGCTCCTCTCACCATCTAGGCTAAACAATAAACAGCTGTGGCCAATGCACAAAAAAAATCAGCCTTCATTTATGAACATTTTGACATAACATCTGCGCAACCATCACCATCAGGTTCAACATTTCATGAATAATTGCCCAGGCCAAAAGTATGTAGAATTCGCTAGTACAGATACAACCCCATTAATAAGCTGTTGTCTAAACTTTTTATTATACATTTTTAGAGCTGTGGAGATTACAGATGAATTCCTCGATTAATCGATTCATTTTTTTGATTGATAAAAATTATTTTGATCGGTACTCACCTCTCCGCCGACTTCCGGGTCTTCAGGGAGTTCCGTCAGAGATCCGGTGACATCGCGGACATCGACGTCACTGGACTCCTCCCCCTTCCCCTAGTGCCTCCATCTGCTAACGAAGGGAAGGGGGGAGGAGTCTGGTGACATTGAAGTTCTGATTGAACGTAACGCGTATGGGGAGGAGCTACGCGTGATGTCACCAGCTGCTGCCCTACGGAACTAACAGATTGTTGGCTTTACATGCTGTGCTTTTATCATCTTTATGTGAGTAGTTTGTGTTTGAACACAAAAATGAAATCTTATACTTAAGCGGTGAGCACTTCAATATTTTCTTTCTACCCATGACCTGGTGTCCTTGCTGAGATCTAAGGCGACGTGAGAGAAGTTTATGGTCCATGTTAACCCTTTTGATACCCGCTTGCATGACCACCTGTTTGCACAGGGGTCCATGCCATAAGGTGAGTGTGATTAGTTAGACCGGAGGTGGAGGGATTGTCACACTACTTTTGAAAAAAAAAATACGCCAGTGCTACAGTTTTAAAACGTATTTGTGTGAACTGTGAAGTTAAGTCATGGATTGTGGAAACTAACTAGTGTTGGGTGATTGTATATAGTGTATACCACATTTACCACTGACTAATGCAGAGTTTCAATGCAAGGAGAGCAGCTAAAAGTAGTTGGATCTGTATGTGTGTTATAATTAATCAAAATTAGTCGATTAATCGATTAAAAAAACGATTAATCGAACGCGAAAATTTTAATCAGTAACAGCCCTATAAATTTTTAATAATCCAATGGGGCTGTAAATTGATTTAATCCTTTGCCTTGCAGCTCTCCCCAGGCCAGGAAACCTTCAACCAACACTGTTAGACAATAACAGCGCACCAGCCTTATTAACCTCATTAGTAAATGCTTCTTATACTCACATTAGGTGCTTAAAACCAACTGTAGGATTCATTCAGTCACCCTCTGTATTCAACTCAATAATGCATGGGCAAAAATGTCAGCTTTGAGTAAATCCCCATACACACTATCAGATTTTCTGCTGATTTTTTCCTTCAGATTTACTAAAACCATATAATATGAGGTCAAACCTTAGGAGTTTCAATTTGTATGCAATCAGGCAGGCCCTTGCACTACATGGTTTTGGTAAAACTGAAGGAAAAAATCAGCAGAAAATCTGATGTGTGTATGGGGCATAAGAAGATTTTTTCCTGCACTGAGTCAACTACCAAAGATGGCTGAGCAAGTCCTATGATCATCTGTATCCGGTGGGCTCAGATGAATGCCATATGTTTTTATTGAACATTTTGCACAAGGCTGGGATGCTTTCTTTTCATCTTAAAATTCCCAGACCAGTTTTAACTTGGCTGGGCCACACCAGCAATTCTTATCACAGACATCAATAAATAAGGTCTCCTTCCATTACAAATGTTTCAAATTACTTTAAATTAGGGGAAAAAAAGGGGGGGGGATTTTCTTGGTAATGTCAACAGACATAAACCAATTTTTTTAAATCACTATTTACTGAAGATACAAAAATTAAGAACAATCAAGAAGCAAATAATCATACATAAGAAACATTGATAAAACAGTCTAGTAACCCTCTGAATGGCTGTACTACACCCCAAATACTGGGGTCACTTCTACCTAGGAGGTTAATCCAGGGAGGATGCACATGTGTAGTCAGTCAAACTCGACATGTCTCGCTGTTGTCTGCTTCCTCAGGAGAACATTGTGGAGGGAACAGAAGACTATAATAACTAAAGCATATAGTATCACATGACAATAACTTAAAAATTTAAAATAATACATACAATAACTACACAAGAATGCGAAAATGCAAGGAAGTGCAACATCCTGTATACCTATATGATTTGTCCATAAGATAGTTAGAGGATACTCAAACCCACAGCTGGGTATGGTCAAGCGAGAGCCAGGCAAATGGCCCATAGGCTATCGTCACCAGATGGACATGGGATTTAAACTTTTCTTTTGTATGATTATTTGCTTCTTGATTGTTCTTAACCACTTCTGGACCACACAGATATACTGTGGCAGTACGTGATTTCATGCACTGAGTCTGTGGCGCATGACACCGGAGACCCGATTGGACACAGCGGGAGCCTATCAGCGGGTCTGGCAGACCAGATGTTCACTGGTACCTCGCAATTCATCTGAGGAGAGGCAGAACAGCGGCCTGCCTAAACAAGGCAGACCGCTGTTCTGTGATAGGGGAAGATGTAGATCTTGTGTTCCTGCTAAGCAGTACCATGGATCTCTGTCTTCCCCCAGTCAAAGTAACCCCCCCATAGTTAGAAAACACATCCTAGGAGCACATTTAACCCTCTCATCGCCCCTGATGTTGACCCCTTCCCTACTAGTGTCATTAGTACAGTGACAGTGATTTTTTTTTAGCACAGATTACAGTATCTGTGTCACTGGTCCCCAAAAACTTAATGTCAGATTTGTCCACTACAATGTCGCAGTCCTGCTAAAAATTGCTGATCGCCACCATTACTAGTAAAAACAATAAAATGCCATAAATATATCCCATAGTTTGTAGACGCTATAACTTTTGCACAAACCAATCAATATACGGTTATTGGGATGTTTTTTTTTTATCTTCTGGGGCTGAAAAGGTAAAATTTTATATCTACAATAAATAATAAATCACCTCTTAGGATGTAGGTACCTTTTATAATATAATCGTTTCCCTTTCCCTGAGCAAATATAAAAAAAAATTGAAAGCTTGAACATCAGGCAAATAGCTAAACACATTGAAACACATATTGTAAATGGGAGCTGTTTTACCTGAAAATAATTTCTAGTTCTGTCCATGCAGTCATAAGATTTTCACAGCCCTGTCACACCATAGAGCCAGGTTGGTGACCAAACTTCTTCTGCTCTCTCCTGCTGTGAGAATGTTCATTTCCAGCTCATTTGCACTGCAGCACAACCAACTGGCTCCCAGTACTCTCTCTTCTGCTCTAAATCTAAATGTTGATGTACATGGTTTTGAAAAAAGCTGATATCTTGTCAAACTATGATACTTTCCCATTCAGTGCTCACTGAAGCCCTGGACTGTGGAGGGGGTGGGAGCGGCTGTCTCAGGCTTTCAGTGGAGGGCAGAAATCTGGCGCCAACTCCCAATCAGGCATCTGGGTGGATCCCGACATTATTGTTGGGATCCCTGCAGAGCCTGAAGCGGCTCCGTGATATGAGCCAACAGCAGGCTTTAGCTGTAGTCGGCTGAATCTGGGTTATTTGAGTGCAGAAATAGGTGCACTTTCGTGACCCACATGAGAAATATGGCCAAAAGAGCTTCTCTTTTAATGAGCATATAAGCAGAACTAATTTGTGTCATTTATATCTGCCCAGAGATCCACTTTAAAGCCCAAATCTGTGTTTTAGGAAAAGCAGTGGGTTCAGCTAGGGGAATGTTTTTAAACTACAGCTGTCCCTTAAAACCAGGATGAAGTGTGTAACACAACAAATGTCTGTGCTATATTTTAGCATAGCATGCCACGGAAAAAAAAATCGTATTACATTTTACAATCCATGGTAATTTTTCTATCTGATCCAAGTCTGTGTAAAGCTGTAGAGCTGAGAGTTTGCCGATTTCCCCGCCCACGGTAGGTGCTGTACTCAGTGATCACATAATGGAAGCCTGGAGCAGGGCCCAGTTATCTTGGCATCTAGTACACATGATTCAACAATCTGCTCTTCTGGCTCTTCAGCCGTAGCGAAACAATTCTCACGTCTCCTATTTTGCCTGTGACGTACTACATATGGTATTACTGCAATGTAAACTAGTTACTAGCTTTTTAAAAAGCGATCTGTGCGGTGCAGCTAGTGATTACAGTAGAGAGTGACGTTTTTTTTGAAGGAGGTTATACAATAGAATGTTAGAAGGCGTGTTTACAAAGAGATCTACTATAGGAGCTACTACACACTTAAATGCTGCTTTTAAAACCCCTGCTTTTATTGCATACTGTTAGCCCTTGTACACACGGTCGGACATTCCGACAACCAAATCCGTCAGATTTTGTTCGTCGGATTTTGTCCGATGGATTTTGTCCGAAACTGTTACATACACACGGTCGGACAAAGTTGTCGGAAAATTCGATCGTTCAGAACGTGGTGACGTTATTTCGTTACGACGGGACTATGTTCAGGCTAGTAGCCAATAGCTTTGGTGTAGGAATTTGATCTGAGCATGCGTGGCACTTTGTCCGATCGGAATTCTCTACACATGATCGGACAAGGTCCGATCGGATCATGTTGTTGGAAAATTTTATAGCCAAGCTGGAAAACTTGGTCCGTCGGATATTCCGACAGAAACAGTCCGATGGCCCACACACGGTCGCATTATCCGACAACACGGTCCGATCGGACATTTTCCGTTGCTCTTAGACGTGTCTAAAAGGCTATGTGTGCCAAAAGCCCCAAAAACGCCAGTTTAGGAGCAGCAGTGTGCATGAGGCCTTATGATTTTATGATTTAAATCAGGCAGTCCTAATTTTACCATGTGAATCAGGTGATGCCAAGCTCCAGATGCTCATGTGATTGAATCTACCTCTCCTTGGCCAGCATCTCCCTGCTTGGCCCTGTCCTGCCCAACCACCATCTACTATTCAGAAGCTAAGGATTTTGGGAGCTGCAAGGAATTAATAGAGCGAGTGCAAGATGACTCACCTGTGTAAAATAATGCTGCTTAGGTCGATGATGCAGCGAAGGCACGGAAGTTCTCCTGTCACCTCCCATTCATCTGCCCATGCTTCTGAACTCATACATCTATCCCTACGTCTGCACCCATAAATCTTCCCATGCGTCTGCACCAATATATCTGCCCATACATCCGCCCATACGTCTGCTCCCATACATCCATCCATTTGTCTGGACTCATAAACTCGCCCATACTCTTGCACTCTTGGAGTCTGGCAGGGCCCACCTACATGTACAGGAACATTGCAAAATCCACCAGCATATTATCAAGCTAGTCAACACTAAACCCAAATGTTGCGCGAAACCCTGCCACGGTAAGGACACTGGGTTTGCAAGTGTGCAGCATGTGGACTGTTTTTACATTTTTTTCTGGATTTTGGTAGTCCTGGATTGGGCTTCATAGTTTGGAGATTTTAAAGTGTCTTGGGAGAGAAGAAATCTCCACTCCACTGTATGGGTTTTGTGGAAAACCAGCACAGTGTATATCCAGGTGCACACAGCCCTTATAATAATGGACTGCTGAGAGCTCAGGGCAGATGCTGCCATTTGAAGACAAAGCCCTGTCAGGAGACCTGTTTTTTTTCCTATCAGTGTCTGCATCCTTTGTGTGAGGGACTTCTGCCTAAGGCCCCATTCACACCTGAGCGTTTTGTAGCTTGAAGCCTGAAACTACAAAATGCTGGAGGGAAAGAAATCTATTATTCTCTCTCTTATTCTGGTTCACATCTCCACTCCAAGTTGCCTGAAACCGAACGCCTGAAGCTCAAGCAAGTTATGGACCCTTTTTTGTCGCTCGAATCAGGTAGATTTGGGCATTTTTCTTCTATTTACATTGGTGACCTTTTGCCCTGCACAAAATCACGGTAAAAACACTGCAAAATGATTCAATTTTCTGCTTGAAAACACTATGCTCAGGTGTGAATGGGGCCTTAGGGTTTGGGAAGGTCGGGACGGCTACGCGGGCCTGGAAGACCAAGAGAGGGTCTGGGAGGCTGAGAAAGCGGGGGCGTGGCTAGTGGGTCTAGGGGGCTGAAGGAAGTCTGGAAGTCTCTGAAAGAGTGAGCAAACTGGGGGGGGGGGGGGGGGCTGGAGAACCCTGTTTGGAGGCCAGGAGTGGGCCCGTGCAGTGAGGTACTGCAACTAAGACTAAGCCCTTGTACACACGGTCGGAGATTCCGTCGGAATGTGTCCGATCGGAGAGTTTTGTCGGATATTCCCACTGTGTGTGGTCTGCATCGGACTGTTTCCGTTGGAATATCTGTCAGACCAACTTTTCCAACTTGCCGGAAATATTTTCTGACAAAATGCTCCGATCGGACATACTCCGATCATGTGTAGAGAATTCCGATTGGACAAAGTGCCACGCATGCTCAGATCAAATTCCTACACCAAAGCTATTGGCTACTAGCGTGAACATAGTCCTGTCGCAACGAAATAACGTCATCACGTCGGATTTTCTGACAACTTTGTCCGACCGTGTGTATACAACAGTTTCGGACAAAATCCGACGGATTTGGTTGTCGGAATCTCCGACCGTGTGTACAAGGGCTAAGAGATACAAAAAAACACAGTCACTTCCAGCGTTAATAGGTCTTCCAAGGTGTGGAGTAACAGATATCAAATAAAATTGTGGTGTGCAAGGTTTACATGGTATCCAAAACTGGGTGGATGCTGCCTTCCTCAGTTTGGATAATGCGAAAAGAACTACAAGAACAGAAATGGAAGGCGCGCACACCTAGTGCATTACCAAAGATAATTTATTAATAAAAATGTTTTAGAAAAAAGTGTGTACTCACAAAATGCAACTGACAAAAGGACATAAAAACAATGCATGGACATGCACAGAACACAGGGTACAGCTAACGCATTTCAGGGCGTACCCCCTTCCTTAGAGCTAGGCTAACTCTGAGGAAGGGGGTGTGCCCCGATATGTGTTAGCTGTACCCTGTGTTCTGTGCATGTCCATGTATTGTTTTCATGCCCTTTTGTCAACTGCATTTTGTGAGTAACTACTTTTATATGAAACATTTTTATTATTAAATTATCTTTGGTAATGCACTAGGTGTGCGTGCCTTCCATTTCTGTTCTTCTTGTACTAAGGCTAAGAGAGCCTGAGGAGCCTTTGGTCATGGAGACCTTTGCTAACAGTAGCAAAGCTGCTGAATGTAGCTAGATGGGCTAGCATTTTTCACTACCTGTTGTTGCTTTGTAAAGCTGAAGCCCCTGCATGGGAAACCTTGTAGACTTTATTTTTGTTTAAATAAAAGTAGGTTGCTGATCCCCTTGAATATACTGTATTTATTGGCGTATAACACACACTTTTTTCCCCTAAGATCAGGGGAAAATCGTGGGTACGTGTTATACGCCGATCCCCCGCTGATTGTGAGCCTCTGAGCGGCTTTCGGCAGCTCTCGCAGTCCCGTGAGAGACGGCGAAAGCCGCCGAGAACGGCCGAGAGCTACCGAGATACATGGGACATCCGCTCTGTATCTTGGCAGCGCCATTTTTAAATGGCAAGGCTGCAATGCAAGGCTGCAAATGACACTGACAAGGCAGCAATGCAAGGCTGCAAATGACACTGACAAGACAGCAATGCAAGGCTGCAAATGACACTGACAAGGCAGCAATGCAAGGCTGTAAATGACACTGACAAGGCAGCAATGCAAGGCTGTAAATGACACTGACAAGGCAGCAATGCAAGGCTGTAAATGACACTGACAAGGCAGCAATGCAAGGCTGCAAATGACACTGACAAGGCAGCAATGCAAGGCTGCAAATGACACTGACAAGGCTGCAATGCAAGGCTGCAAATGACACTGACAAGGCAGCAATGCAAGGCTGTAAATGACACTGACAAGGCTGCAATGACAAGGCGGCACATGACACTGACAAGGCTGCAGATGGACACTAACAAGGCTGCATTGATGGGCATTTAAATGTACGTTTTTTTCCTTAAACTTCCCTCCTAAAAGTTTTTTACCATAAAATTCCCTCCTAAACTTGGGGTGCGTGTTATATGCTGGCTTGTCTTATATATCCATAAATACGGTAGTTCCTGTCTGGCACAGACTCACTATCATTTAGCTAAATATCCCTCCTAATACAATTTATATAAACTGTTTCAACACTAAGAGCCCGTTCACACTGAGGCAGCACGACTTGCTGCGCGACTGCCTCAGACGACCGGGATCCGACTTTAGCGGCGGCTTGTGAAATGACTTCTGTATAGAAGTCAATGCAAGTCGCCCCAAAAGTCGTTCTGGAACCTTTTTCTAAGTCGGAGCGACTTGTTTCGCTTCGATTAGAACGGTTCCATTGCATAGAGCGGGACGCGACTTGTCAGGCAGCTAAGTCGCCTGACGGGTCGCCCCTGTGTGAACCGACCCTTAAGGTAAACAGGTTTTGGTTGCATACATTTGCAAATACATATAGGGCCACAACAATGCACCAAGACATCTCTGTTAAGTGTGTGGTCCCTTACTATAAATACTCTGTTTAGAGGAATATAGCCATGACTTGAGAGGTAGACTCACCTTTTTTAAGGAATCCTTCACACCAGCAGCCATGCTGAACACAATACCACTGGTATGCGCTGGGAGAAATAGTGATGATGTGCTGATCTGGGTGCGGTTTCATTTTTTTCCCCTTGTTTTTGTTAGTTTTGCATTAGTGGCAATTTAATAAAGCAGAACTAAAGGGATCAATAACCACGTTTCAAACAGTCCCTCGCTGGCATCTTCTCCTGTTTGCTCGTTTTCAGTCATCTTTATTGCAATCACAGGAGAATTCTAGCACACAGAGACTGGGCTGGCCCACTGTAAGTTATACTAGCCACAATATTGTGCGATATGGTGTCGCACCACACTGTGGTGAAAAAAAGTAGTGCATGTCATACTTTTTTGCAGCACACACCATTATTGATGGTATGAAATTACCTGAGAATGAATTAGGTTTTTCACCTTGTCTTGTGTTGTCAATACACATGGTGTGAATAAGCCAACAAAAGGTATCTATATAGGCTGACTATACATGTATTTGCAAATGTGCAACAATGCAACAAAAACCTCTGTTGTTAATTTATTTATTTGTACAGTTTAATCCAGCATTTGGTGTTGGCTAGCTGGAGGGTGTTCTGGGGAATTTTTGTATTACAAAATGTACTTCCCCCTCTCATGTGCACCTTTCCTGTGCAAGTTAAAACTTGATCTGAGCATCTGCAGTTCCTTGCTATGTATGTAGAAGACAGATAGGGATCCCTGCTGATTCTGCCCACAGTCTGGGGATACATTTTTTGGAAAGCCTGTGCTAATGTGACAAGCATTGGAAAATGTAATAGCTCCACAATGAAGCTAGGTACCAAAAAACAAACAAAAAACACACACACATTATGAGCATGGGGACTTTTATACTTTCATTTAGGTTTCCCATAGATCAGATTTAAAGTGGTTGTAAAGCACATCCCTCTCTACTGTGTACTTGTCTTCATTAAGAGCACTAAGTGTCATTTCTGTCTGCTGCTTCATTCCTCTGCTATCAGCATGCATCACTTCTGACAGTTTTTCCTGACACCAAGAGAAATAAGGTTACACAGGAGGGATCTTCCGCTGATTGAAAGCTTCAGCTCTGTTCTTGTGTGCTGTGTGAAGGTGGGTGTGTCCATTCCCTCCAATCAGCTGTCAGAGCTCTCCTCTCTGAGCCCTGCACAGTGTAATTTCAGTTCTCTGCCCGCTTTTTTCTGACAGCTCAGACACACTTTATAAACTTTGAACAGGTGTAGAGAAGAGAGACTGCTGATAAACAGGTGCAACGTATGTAGGAGGATTTGTTTCATTTTTGTGGATAACCTGAGGCCAGTCACTTCACTGAGTGTATGTAAGGGTTTACAATCACTTTAAAGCAGAGTTCCAGGCTTTTTTTTTATTTATTAAAGAGGAAGTAAACCCTGATGAGTTTACTTCCTTTCATTCCCTGCAAAGGCAAAGCATAATGGACTACTATGCATCGCATAGTAGCCCATTATGTGTCACTTACCTGACACAGGAGCCAGCGAAGTCACCGCTGTCCCCTGTAGTCCGCCGCATCCATCTTCTCGGTGGCTCTCGCAGCTCGCGATGACGTCACTCCCACGCATGCGCACGGGAGCCGAGACACGCGGCATTGCGGGCATCTTCGTTATCGAGGATGCCACGCTCTGTGCGCCTGAGCGCTGCTGTCTACAGCGGTGCCCGTTTTCAGCGTAGACAGCGGTGCCCATCTTTGGGCAAATATCTCCTAAACCTTATAGGTTTGGGAGATATTTCTTGGATTACAGGTAAGCCTTAATCTAGGCTTACCTGTAGGTCAAAGTGGCTTGTAAGGGTTTACAATCACTTTAATAGTCAGCAGCTACAAAAATTGTAGCTCCTGACTTTTAATAAACAGACACTCACCTGTCCCACGGTCCAGAGATGCGGCTGCACGGAGCCTTCATGGCCTGGCGCTCCCTGCTCAAGTCACGCTGCGCTCTCCAAGTGGACAGGCGATCTTCTGGGAGCTGTGACAAGTCCCAGAAGATTGTCGAGAGGGAGGGGCCGCCTAGGGGGAGAGGAGAAATAGCCTAGGCGGCCCGTAGTCGGAAGTAGGAAGTGAGACAGGAAGTCCCACTCAAAACTAGTCACCCCCTCCAAAAAATGACATGCCAAATATGGCATGTAAGAGGGTGAGGAGTGCTTAAAGCGGAAGTTCCACTTTTGGGTGGAACTCTGCTTTAAGTTGCAATGGGCTTATGAACTGCACTAGAAGTTGTACTGAATACTATGTGAAGAGCAACTCCTGTACAACTGGGAGAAACCAGTAGAGGTAGAAAGGAAATTTGTTCTGAGAGAACTTTCAGAGGCTACCATGACCGAAGTGAAGACCTCATCAATGCACTGATGCTACTTCACTGTGCCCTCACAGGCTGGAGGTAGGTAATGACTTATCTCTGTTGCTTAACTGCAAAATGGATGGTCAGAAATACAAATGTTTTGTCAGGTAAATACATATTTCAGTGGTGTATTAACCAGTTTTCCTGGACTTTAGCTTTATGAATAAATCAGCTGTGCATTATCTGGGTCTCCCGCCTCTTCTTTTGGCTGATATTGTCTGCACCTATATTGACACCCAACCTAAAATACCCACTTTCTACAAACAAGCCTAGGGAGATACGAAAAAGATTTTGGAAATTGCTCGCAGATCTGCCTAGCATGTTGGAAATACTGATAAAGATGAGAAAATATCTGAACCTACCTGGCCAATAACCTAATTACAATACTGTATGATCACATAATCCAACGTGATACTTTTACTGCCACCATAAAAACTGTGTAGCTGTAAATGTAAAACACTGCTATATAATTATTCAGACACTACCGAATAAGAAAATTCCACTTCAAGGTAACAGTTTCGCTTTACTTGTTCTTGTTCCTCTCTCCTATTGCTAATACTTATATATATTGTTTCGACTTTAAGCATTTAGGATCTTTGCTTATTTTTTACCATGTCAGCTAAAAAGTTTCTTCCCGAACGTCAACATTGTACTGCAGTTGTCATGTAGTTCGTTCTAATTAGAAAGACAGCTATGAAGTACATTGCCACATCAGTACAGTCCATGTGACAAATCTTTCCATGCCATATTACACAAGTAAGCTAGGTCATTCTTCAGTGGCTCATGATACTGCCATTTGTGTAGACAGTTCATGCTTGTTCAATGTAAACTCATAAAAGTGACTTGAAGTTCCCTTAGCGTTAGCTAATCTCACTTAAAGATTACAGATAGTGATCTAATATTCACTTAAAGATTACAGATGGTGATCCAAGTTAATTCCCTTATCAGAAAAAGTCAAACATAAGTTTTATTGAGAGTGGAAAAAGGGTACCCTTCAGTTTATCTACATACATGATAAGGTGTGACATTGCTAGGCCCTGCCACCGTTTAAGGATAGGGAAAAATTTACACAGAGTTCGCACTAATGCAGAGTGCGGGGCTCCAGAATGTTGTGACTGAGTGGAAAAAACTGAGTATTCAGTTTTCTCTGGGTTTTGTAATACCAAATCAGGGTCTGGAGCTTGAAGGCTTTAAAACGTCTTGGGTGGGACAAAACCTCCAATCCCGCGTCCAGGTTTTATTGGAGACCTGCGGATGGTGTGGGGGTGTATGTGCACATACTCATAAGCTAGGCCTGGCCATAGTTCAGTGCTTCAGCCAAGAGGGAGGTGTGTTCCCATTAGGGGAGAGTTGTGTGCTCCTGTTTGGAGAGCAAGTGAGAGATCTACTCAGGAGGCAACATTTCATGTTGGAGAGGTTCCTTGCCTACAGGACTGGGAGAGTTGGGACAGCTGAGCTGAGTCTGGGAGACTGAGAAAGCTGAGGTGACATGATGAGTCCAGGGGACTGGGGAAGTCTGTGAGCCTTAGTGGCGTGAGAGTGCCCGGGGTGCCAGAAGATCCCATATTACGACGCCAGAGTAGGCCTGTGCAACTGAAAGCTGCAACTGTAGGATGAGGGATCCAGGAGAACATAGAGAATCAGGAGGGCTCAGGATATGGTCTGTGGGACCAGTGAGTAGAGTAGCAGAGTTGCTAAAGAGTGAGCCAGGTGGATTTTCATTATCATTATTTGTGTGGGCAACCTGATGTTTTACTTCTTATTTTTTTATCTGATTCATCTTTATTAGAAAAATTTCCCCAATACAAAATAGCAATAATTTCCACAATTCACAGAAATCTTCATTTCATACATAAATAATACAGTGGCGAGGGCGCTCCCGACCCACACGTCACCGCGGGCTCGACCTCCACCCCCCCCCCCTCTTCGAGCACACACTGTTGGTACCAGCCCTGCGAATAATGGACGGCTGGTTGGGAGGTAATGGACACCAATTGATATGGAAGGAGAGAAAAGGGGAAACCAGAGAGAGAGATCCGTCGCCGCCAGCCAACCAGGCAAATGCTAGGCCGCTCTCTCAGTAGACTCCCCTAGGGGGTAGCCCATCAGCCACGGGTTCCATATTGCCCTAAATTTTTTTAAGTTGTTTTGTTTTATAAACATTGCTCTCTCACACCAAATGGTAGAGTTGATTACATTAACCCATTGTTCGATTGCCGGGGGATTTTTGGCTTGCCAATTTATAGCTATCAGCCGTCTGGCCTGGTACAAATGTTTTACTTCTTATTACTGTTTATGTTTGCCAGGATCTTCAAAGCGGCCAGTTGAAGTGGTTCTAAAGGCTAAAGGTTTTTTACCTTCATGCAGGGGCCGAGCTGCAGTTCTGTGTGTAAATGGACATGTAGACCTGCGGCTTGGGAGTGAGCCTGCTTGGGTGCCCCTATTGCAAGCTGCTTTCTCGGGGGGCACTTGGCAGGAGGGAGGCACTAGGGGCACTGGCGGGGGACCTGAGAAGAGGAGTATCGGGACTGCTCTGTGCAAAACCACTGCATAGAGCAGGTAAGTATATGTTTATATTAAAAAAGAAAAAAACATTGCCTTTAAAGAGGAAGTAAACTCTCCCACTCTGATGCTTCTTTTCATTTAGTCCATTATAATAAGTAATTATCAAACTATAGCCACTGTAATTCCAGCCTAAGTCGCATATTACTTACTGTTTAAAGAAACTTTAAAAAACTTGTTTCCAGGGGTTAGGCAGCGCCATCTTAAGTATTGTTTTCTGAGTCCACAAAGAAGTGTATTTCCGCCCTTACATTGAGCAATTCCTGTACTGTTAACCAAGCCTCCTTCTCAATCCAACATTTTTATGGCAAACCTGCTTCCCTGTTCATAGCTGACTTGCTTTATTTCATAGAATTTACTTGTGCCGGTTGTCTAATGTTTGCCTGTGTCAGTCTTATCAGCTTCAGCAGGTTTACACTGCATGTGATGTCACTTGGTCACATGGGGTGTAGGAGGAAGCTCTGAGTGATTATGCAGCCTCCTGGGATTTCAGTGGTGTGCCGTAGGAAGTCCTGATAACAGATAGACAAGCACATAGAGTGTGCTGTAAATCAGGGGAGATCTGGGCATGCTCAGTGACGTCATTCTAAAGAACAAAAAGGATTACAAGAATACTAAGCAAGTAAGGAGATATCTACAAGCAGTGATCATTAGGGTTTTTTATGCCGATTTACATGGGACAAAGTTGTGGGGGAGAGTTTACAACCACTTTAATATTACTGCCCCTTTCACACGGGTGCCTCCGTTATGTGGGATCCGCTTGCTCAGCGGGGATCACTCCACTGGTCCCTGCTTACTGAGCAGAGCGGAGATGGACACACTCTCCTCTATGGGGAGACTGGATGAAAACTTACCGCTTGTCCGTTTTCATCCAATCCACCAGACAGATGAAAATTAGGACCTCCATCCGTCTGGTTTTGGGGGAGAGGATAAGGTCTGATAGCAACGGGTGTCAGTTGACATGTCACAGTTGACTTCTGCCACTCCACAGAGGTAAATGGAGTGTCTGATCAGATTACCTGAAAAACTGACAGGCAGACCTAATTAGACAACCCCTGTTAAAGGGGCCTAAGGTAGATTGGGCTTTGTATATGGATGCTCCAGATGGATAAAGTCCAGGCACATCTAGCGGAGTGGAGGCCTGGAAAAAAAAAACGGAATATCCTAGGAGACATTCTGATTCCATGTCTTTGGCCAGGCAAGTTTTGGGCTCGTCTACCTGCATTGTTGAATGTCCGAATAAAGAAATAACGAATTACAACGAATACGAAAGAAATATAAAAAATGAATTCGAATGAATTCGACATGATTCAGTAATTCTTTAAAGATCGAATGAAACAAAAGGTCAGCTCAAAGTAAATCCAATCAGCTAATTAATTTTGTGCCGGAGGATGGATTACTGGCAAAGTGCATTCCTGAGAACTGAGTTAGAAGGGTGTTGTATTGTATTTGAGCCGAGGAGAAGAGACGTTGTCATTGTGTGTGTTAAAAGATTCAATAAACAAGTGACTTTCCAAACTACAAATCATTATGACGAATGTCTATACATACATAAATAGCGAATTTCAATGAATACGAAGGAATGAATTCGACACTCTACGAATAATAACGAATTATCCGAAAACTTATTAACGTAACATAACGAATATAACAGAACGAAATTATGTATTTTACGAATGACAACGAACCGAAACTAAACTAAATTTTCCGTTGTGCACAAGTCTATTGGGTACTCAATTTGCTTTTTTTTTTGTTTTTTGTTTTTACGATTTTCCTTTTCGCCGCCATATTTTTGGTAAAATCTGAGACAGAAAGGTCAAAGATATCATACAGAATATGTTAGCTTGAAGATCAACAGTTTTCACCAGTGCTGTCTTGATGAGAAAGAAATGGCGCACACAAAAGCAAGTGATTAAATACTTCCCCTCTACCTCTCTTGTCGCAATTTCATCCCAACAGCAGTGGGGTCAGGTTATTCATGAATGTATAGAAAATGATTGTTCTACAGGCCCCCCTTCTCTGCCCTACAACTTTAACCCCCATTTATTGTCTTTTGTTAGAAAACATAGAGACACCTCTGAAAAAAATCTATGCGTAAAGCCTAAAAATGCCCATAAGCCCATCCTTGGCCTGCATACATTTCTGAAGAACTTACTGCATTCCATTATAATTTCAAACAACCTGCACTTGTTCCCTGCAAAAAAATCTGACACAGGAAAGACCACAATCCGAGACAGTGTCATTTCCTGCTATTAGGGTTAAAAAAAGAAAGACAAATTTAACTCTAGAAGGAAAGTGGTAATTAAAAGACATTCCCTGTGATGTGTTTAGAAGGTATCATGTAATTCACACTTCCAGCCATGCGAAATATGCAAGGGGAAAAGTTCAGGCTTTGCTGACCTTGTAGACGCATAGGGAATTGGACTGTGTACTGCATGTCCTAGTTTTTACTGTGCCAGTTAGAAGGGAAAGAAGTGTGAAGTCTTCTGAAATACTTCAATGTTTTTTTTTTTCACCAGACAACGTAAAATACTTTACACCAAAGATTTCATACAATAGCAGTCTGGCAAAAAAAAAAAAAAACAATAAAAACAAATCAAGTTTAAAATGGTTCTAAACTCAGTTTTCTTTTTTTACCTTATTGCATTATCTGCATTAAGGTTAAAAAAAACTAGCTACTACCTAATCTACCTCCCCCATCCCTGAACACTTACCTGACCGAGTCACCATCCATTGGACAGTGGTCCCAGCTGCAGCACCGCTCCTCTCACTTCCTGCTTCCACAAGAGACACTGAGAGCAGCGGGAGCCATAGGCTACTTCTGCCATCAGTCAAACGTCTGAGAGGAGGGAGCATGGGCATGGCTTATACAGTGATCATTACTGTATAAGCAATAACAGCGTAAAAAAAAAAAAGGCAGTAGAGTGGCACTATGGTGATGTGGATGACAGGTGAAGACTGGATGTAAAAAAAAAAAGATAAAAAAAAAAAAAAATGTGAGTAAAAAAATATTTAACATTTTTTTTGTTTTACATACTGTCATCAGTCAGTATTCCTGATCACGGTCACACCATTCATATATGATTATGCTGTACAGTATGTAAAAAAAATACATTTTGAAAAAAAAAAGCAAATTTAATTTAATTTAATTTTCCAAAATAATCTGACAAAAATTACAACTTCAAAAAAACTACTTTCCAAAAAGGGACCATTGAGGAAGGGTGGGGGTGTATTTGTGCTTTCCTTTCATTTTGGGGTCTCAAGGAATGAGAGAGGCCATACAATATATGCCATAGTTTGTAGACACTATAACTTTCACACAAGCTAATTGATATACACTCATCAGGTTTTTTTGTTTTTTTTACCAAGACATGTAGCAGAATACATTTTGGCCTAAATTTATGAAGAAATTAGATTTTTTTTAATTGGATATTTTTTCTAACAGAACGTAGAAATTTTTCTGTTCAATATTTTTGGTCCTTTTTCATTTATATTATTAAAAACAAACAAAAAAAAAAAACAGTGGTGATCAAATACCACCAACATAAAGCTCTAGTTTTTTTTTTTTTTTTTAAATGATATAAATTAATTTTGTGTACAGTGTTGCATGCCCGCGCAAACTTTAACCTTGTTTTTGTTTAGTGTTATTTGTTGCATCTTTAAGGCTCGGTTCACACAGGGGCGACTTGTCCAGGCGATTTAGCCGCCTGACAAGTCGCGCTCCGTTCTGTACTATGGAACCGCTCTAATAGGAGCGACTCAAGTCGCTCCGACTTAGAAAAAAGGTTCCTGTACTATTTTTAGTGTGACTTCAGGCGACTTGCATTGACTTCTATACAGAAGTCGTTTTGCAAGTCGCCGCTGAAGTCGTGTGCAGGTTGCGTCTGTGAGTCGCGCTGCAAGTCGTGCCGCCTCTGTGTGAACCGAGCCTAAATGTACAGAATACTGTACAACACTATAGAATGTGATGGTGCTATATATTCAGCGTCAATATTAAAATGTCAGGCATTTCATGATATGCTATAGTGGTGGTGTCAGCGGCATGACACTTCTTTTTTTTGTCTAAATATCACAAATCATATAGGGAATCTCAACTTAGTACCTTGAAGTTGATGGGGAAGTTTAATGTGGAAATTTGGTTAAGCATTATATCAACATTCTACAGATTTTTTGATCTGAAGGTAGATCGTCTATGCAAGCCTGTGCAAATGTGTGCCAGCTTGGCCACTTAGGATTAATGATGGGTTCAGACGTGTTTGGATCGTACCCGCCGGGAAGCCATCACTGCACACTGCCAATCGCAGGCAGTGTGTATGTGCACCGGCATGCCGGGAAATACCTCACTGCCTATGATTGGCGGTATACAGTGATGGCTTCCTGGTTGGGTATGATCCAATTCATTGAGGTCATCTCTGTGCACTCTCCTGCAATCAGCACACATTATTTGTTGGGCTCACATCAATGTCCAATGCAATAAGGACTTAAGATTCAATTTAGAGCATTTTGGGGCATGCAATATTATAAATACTTTGCATAGCGTAAGTGTCAGTGTGTTAGATTTAAAAATAAATAGAGCCTCTAATGGTAGTTTTCCACAGTCATTGCTATACCTTAAAGCGGACCTTCAGTCATTTTTTCAACTTTCCATCTAATAAATCTTCTGCCCTTTTAGATACTAAAATATTTTTTTTCTGCCAGTATATACTTTATATAGCCCACTTCCTGTTTATTTTCTGGTAAAAAGAGAGAGAGAGAGCGTTTGCCAGGAAGAGAGGGGGATGAGTCATAAGAGGGACAATGAAAGCTGCAGAGCTGGATGTGTGCCTCTGTGTAAATCCAGGAAGTGAACAGGCAGTAGCTTTAGCTGCCCACAGTTAAAATGGCTGCAGCCAGACTCAGTGCAGAGAGATTTCTTCAGCATATTTTGCAAGTACAGAATCACAGTATCTATAAAATAATATGCAAAGTGGTTGGAGGGAAGCTTCAGAATGGCAAAGATGCTTTTATTACAAATTATGTGAGCAGACTGCAGTTCCTCTTTAAGGAGAATTATAACAGATCTACACATTATATCATGACATGTATTCTTCTATTTCAGTTAGCATAAACATTTCTCAGCTTTACCTATGTGCATTTCACAGAGAAGAAAATCAATGGAAGGTGGCCAGGAAACCAAAAGCACTCAGTTTTATTATGATGCATGAATTATTCAGATCAAAAATCACAGGAAAGCTCTAGTATTATGTACAATTACATGGTTCAAAGGGATGATCAAGCAAGCTTGCTTTTATCCCAGCTCATATCCCACTTAGGAGTTGTACCGAAGAGCAGCTTATAGAAATGGATGAACCACATTTTCATAAAAGCTTGAACATGTGTCTATTTTTATTTATTTATAGTACCAGAAAGTGCAAAACAGACACAAGTCCCAACTTTTTGAGATGGGAACGAAGGACACCTATTGCAAAAGTATGTAGGCATAGGACACGCCCCCTGTCACTCCCCCTTAAGGGCCAGTTCACACTGCTGCGATGAGGGAACCCTGCGAATCCACTGTGGGTTCCCGATTCGCATGTCTCCTGGCGGCAGTTCACATTGCCCTATGTGAACAGCTGGGAGTGCCAGTTAAAAGTTAATGACACCCCCAAATTGCAGTGCAATCTGCAAGGTTGGACAGGAATCGGATTGCTTGGGTGTGAACATCCATGCGATCCCATTCTGCTGCGGACCAAAAAAAGGGTCCTGTGCAAGTTTGGTCCAAGTGCAATGCAAATTTAGCCACACTATCTGTATGGCTGAAATATAATTCACACAGAGATTGCATGTGATTTGCACTGCAGTGTGGTGCGAATCAAATCAAATCTCGGAAATTGCACCAGTGGGGACCAACCCTTAAATTAACCACCAGCGATGGTCCACAAGAGAGGCAGAATGGCAGTCTGTGAGGGAGGAAGATGGAGATCTTGTGTTTCTGCTAAGCAGAAACACAGATCTCTGTGTTCCTCCAGTTAAAGCATTTTCCCCATAGTTATAATGCACTCCCTAGGAGCACACTGGCCCCTTCCCTGCCAGTGTCATTAGTACAATTACATTGCATATTATTTAGCACTGATCACTGTATTAGTGTCACTGGTCCACAAAATGTATCAAAAGTGTCAGGTGTCCGATTTGTCCACTTCAATGTTGCAGCCCCGCTAAAAATCGTTGATCGCCGCAATTACTAATGAAAAAAAAAAAAAAAATTAATAAAAATATCCCCTAGTTTGTATACGCTACAGGCAGTCCCAGAGTTACGAACAGGTTAGGGATTGCCTGTTTGTTCTTAAGTCGGATTTGTTCGTAATTCGGACACGCATGCGCAGAACAGCGTTTTCCAATGCCATTTTCCGATGTGCCCGCCGGTGCCACCTGCTGTTCGTAAGTAGGAGTTATTTCTAAGTAGGAGGTTTGTAACTTGGAGACATAGTTACATAGTTAGTAAGGTTGAATAAAGACACCAGTCCATCCAGTTCAACCTGAGTGAGTGTCTGCAATTGTCCCTATCCCTGTAGATTGTACACTCACATCGGTCCCTACCCTCAAGGAGCCCACAATCCAAGGTCCCTATTCATATACTAGGGCCAAATTGGGACAGAAGCCAATTAACCTACTTGCATGTCTTTGGAGTGTGGGAGGAAACTGGAGGAAACCCACGCAGGCACAGGGAGAACATGCAAACTCCAGGCAGGTAGTGTCGTGGTTGGGATTCAAACCAGCAACCCTTTTTACTACTAGGCGAGAGTGCTAACCACTACACCACTGTGCCGCCCCGAGACCTCGTGTGCAAACCAATCAATATACTCTTATTGGGATTTTTTTTACCAAAAATATGTAGCAGAATACATATTGGCCTAAACTGATGATTAGATTGTTTACATTTGTTTTATTGGGTGTGTTTTATAGCATAATAATAATAATAATAATAATAATAATAATAATAATAATTACTAGATATTCCATTGTTAAGTCCCACTGATAAGTTATGAACAAAGAAAGACTCAGGCCGCGTACACACGGGCGGACTGTCTGCCCAACTTAGTCCGCCGAAACACATTTCAGCGGACAGTCCGCTCGTGTGTGGGCTTCAGCGGACTTTTTCAGCGGACAGTCTGGCGGACTAAGTCTTACGGAATTTCCGTAAGATTGTCCGTCCAAACTTGGTTTCAGCGGACAATCCGCCCGTGTGTGTGCCAGTCCGCCGTACTTTCGAAATGAGCGGACTTTTCCCGCCCGGAGAAAAGTCCGCTCATTTCGAGCGGCTATCCAGGAGCGGACTTTCCTTCGCGTGTGTGGGCGAGTCCGTTCATTTCAAAAGTAGGGCGGATTGTATGGCGAACTTAGTCCGCCGTATTAGTCCGCTCAAAAAGTGCCGTGTGTGGGCAAGTCCGTTCATTCAAAAGTTGAACAGACTGTCTGTCGGATTGTCTGACGAACTTAGTTGGGCAGACAATCCGCCCGTGTGTACGCGGCCTCACAGATTTCCAGCAGGTGGCAAGTCCAGGCTGGTATTGGGCATCTCTGACAATTACTACATTAGATAAACTGAAATATCAGAGTTTACCTTTGCACTTATGTGATCTCCTGCTGCTGGCTAAGAATCAGCAAATTCTGTTTAACCACTTCCCACCCGGCCAATGCACATATACGGCCGGGTGGGAGCCGCCTACTCCTGATAGGACGTTCAGGAACGTCATTCAGGAGTAGCGGGATCGCGCGCGCGCGCGCCCGCGCAGCGGCGCGATCCCGATGCGCCCGTGTCACCCGGACACGGCGCATCTCAGATCGGCAGGAGGGCTCTGTGATTGGCCCTCCTGATCACATGACGGCTGTGTCCAATCACGGCCGTCATGTGATGTAAACAAAC
Source organism: Lithobates pipiens (assembly GCF_037356315.1). Lineage (NCBI taxonomy): Eukaryota > Metazoa > Chordata > Amphibia > Anura > Ranidae > Lithobates > Lithobates pipiens. The sequence goes on along the minus strand of NW_027507787.1, from coordinate 13,618,849 downwards.
AGCCGGTTGCTAGGCAATCGGCTCCTCCTCTCCTCACACAGAAGTCATCGCTGTGGAGAGGAGAGCAGATCGCTGCAGCCGGCTGCTGATCAGTGAGTATGGGCTGCTTTTTACAGCTTTTTACTCACTGATCACCAGTCTAGTGTACACAGTAAACACACCACACAGTAAACACATCACACAGTATAAACACAATGTCCCCACACATGTCCCCAAAACATACATGTCCCCAAATAATAAAAACACATGTCCCTAATAATAAAAACATGTCCGCCACATATGTCCCACTAAAATCACATGTCCCAATGATTATCTGCACACATATGTACGTGATCACCTGCACACATATGTACATGATCATTTGCGTACATATGTCCGTGATCACACAAACCAATTATTATACACTTAACGGATTTTTTTTTACCAAAAACATGTAGCAGAATACATTTTGGCTTAAATTTATGACAAAATTTGATTTTATTGGATTTTTATTGAAGTAGAAAAAAGAAAATATTGTTATTTTTTTCCAAATTTCCGCTTTTTTGCGCTTATATCGCAAAAAATAAAAAACGGAGTCGTGAATAAATACCACCAAAATAAAGCTCTATTTGTGCGAACAAAATGATAAAAATTTCATTTGGGTACATTGTAGCATGACCGCGCAATTGTCACTGAAAGCGCTAGAGCGCTGAAAGCTGAAAATTGGGCTGGGAAGGAAGGGGGCGAAAGTGCCCTGTATTGAAGTGGTTAAACACCACCGTAATAAAAGTCACTGGGTTTAACAATTTCTTCACCATACCAAAAAATTTAAAATCTCCATTTTGAAAGCTTACATGCAAGTTATTGGCCATAAAAAGGGTATGGGGGCCCAGGTACTGCCCTGGGGGACATGTACCAATGAAAAAAAAAGAAACTTAAAAAAAAAACATTTTTAAAGGGAGCAGTGATTTTAATGATACTTAAAGTGAAACAATAAAAATGAAAAATTCCTTTAAAGCGTAACTCCACTTTTGTTGAGAAAAAAATAAAAATCCCGTCTGGGTGATCTATGTACATTGCAAAGGTTACAACAACCTTTGTTGCAGATTCCTACCTGTTATTCTAAATAAATCCCAGTATGTGCTTTTGTGGTGAGTGGGTCTAATGAGAGTGGTTTCATAATTATCTGTCAGCTGTGCACCTACACAGCACTAATGAGCAAAGCTGCTGGGCCTGCATCCCTTTAGACATGTTCTTACAGGGAGTATCTCAGCAAAAATGACATTTTTGTTGCAGGGGATGCCTGAAATCTGACTTGTAGCTCAGGCAGACTTCTGGGAAAATTGGTGAGCCAATCACACAAGCGAAAATTTATGTTTCTGGGGGCTGATCAGTACACACATTGTGTACAGAACAACTCCAGGTAGCCATATTGCACTGCATTTACAGAAAATTACAGTGGCTGCAGATGGAAAAGGAAAGGCAATTTTTAATAACATTCAATCACAATATGACTTGTATCACAACTGTATATGCTATATTATTTTTTTCCCAACAAAAGTGGAGTTACCCTTTAAATATAGTGCCTGGGGGAGCCCCTTAGTCTGCCTGTAAAGTGGCACATCTGTACAGTGTATAGAACCTGCTGCAGCAAAACTGACATTTATAAAGAAAAAAAAATGACATTTAAATAAATTTTCCCTGCAAGCTTTCTTTATTTGGAAAAGCTGGAATTTAGACGCTGGGCATGTGAGTGGCAGAGAGTGTATTTTTTTTCAATGCAGCAGCTGTGGCAGAGAAACTTGCCTGCTATACTCTACAGCTGGTGGTGCGCTGCTGGAAAACGTGTTGCAACTACCTGCGACACCCTTTGCTATACCATCATCCCTCTCAGTGGAGGCTGCTGAGAGGTCATTAGATATAGCGGGGGTAGCCATGAAAGGTGAGGCGGGAGGAGGAGAAGGATTCTGTCCCTTGTGTGTGGCTTTCAGGTGCTCTTGCCAACATGCTGAGTGGTGGGAGGTTAAATGTCTTGTAAAGCCAAATGGCTGGTGTTTTTGCTACGCTTGATCTGTTTGCTTCAGAGATTGCAAATTGCAACAGTGCAATCGACTGCATATGTGCTAAAAAAGGCCCAAGAAAGGCCTTATTCCAATTGCCACCTGTACTGTGTGAATGAGGTGTTTGTTTTTGCACCTGAAGCTGCATGTAGATAGCCTATGGAAGTGAATGCAGATGCAGCGGCTGTATGGATACAACCACCAGGGCCATTTTTAAGGCAGGGCAAAAGGGACAGCTGCCATGGGCCCTGTCATTGTTGTGGGGCCCAAAGAAGCTGCCTCATACTTGCCAACTATCCTGGTTTAAATTCCCTCGTCCCTTGAAGTTTTAGTCCTGAGCTGTGTCCCAATATCTCAGTGTGAAGTGCTGCTACTAATGCTGCCCAGCTCTGCCCTATTATTGTGTACAGATGACTGACCTACAGACCCTTTGTTTACATGTAAATTACTGGCATTCATATGTATATAGCGGCAGCCGGCGGCATTGATAGGTATGTCATGCCCCCCAGAGGTCATATCCACAGTAATCTCTAGCAACCAATCAACAAGCAGAAATCATGTGCTGTAACCACTAGCAACTAATCAGTGAGCTGTAATGTGTGCTGTAACCTCTAGCAACCAGTCAGTGAGTGGTAATGATACACTGTAACCTCTGGCAACCAATCGCAATAGCTGCCTGATCTGATTCAGTAAACTGATTTTGAGTCTAGCTGCTATTTATTGTATTTCTCAGAGCAGGTGGAGAGCAAAACTGCATGGGGGGGGGCAAGAAAAGTTTTGCCCAGGGCCCAATCAATATTAAAGACAGCCCTGACAACCACATGTTGTATTCGGACAGGCGTGCAGGAGCCAGTGTGCATCCTTGCATGCACATGGTCTATGGTTGGAGCTACACATCTGCTCCTGTGTGCCTGTCAAACTAAGACAAGTGGCTCTGTCCATATAGCCGCAGCATCACATTCACTTTCACAGGCTGCCTACCTACAGCTCTGGCTGGTTCTAGGTGCAAAAATAAATGTTTCATTTACACAGTATGGGTCCATGTGTGAATGAGGCCTTCAGGGGTGTTTGGATAAGCCAGCCCCCCTCACTATAAAAGGTTGGGTTCCCAGGAGCCAATTTGACAATGGGGGTTATTTACGAAAGGCAAATCCACTTCGCACTGAAAGTGCACTTGGATGTGCAGTCACTCTAAATCTGAGGGGTAGATCTGAAATGAGGGGAAGCTCTGCTGATTTTATTATCCAATCATGTGCAAGCTAAAATCCTGTTTTTTATTTTCCTTGCATGTCCCCCTCGGATTTACAGCGACTTTACTTCCAAGTGCACTTGTTGTGCAAAGTGGATTTTCCTTTAGTAAATAACCCCCAATGTGTTTTGATTTGATAGAGGAAGCAAAGGAAAGTCTGTTGATAAAGTGCATATGGACAATTTGTGCAGGCCTTGTAGACACTGGTCTCTTTAAGTTAATATAAACCCTTACTGAATGTCCTGTAGGGAGCAAAATGCTATTTATCTTGGGAGAGAAGCGTTTTCATCTCTCAATTCTACTGATGTCTGGCAGCTTCTTTACAGCCTGTCCCTGTGCACAAACCCTACACTTCTAAATGGCTGCATTTGTTTTCTTCTCAGGGCATTTATTGTAATTGTTCCTGGCTGCAATTTATTTTTCACAGCCTGTCCCTGTCGCATGCACACCGCTGATAACAGGCTACATGTGTTTTTTTTACACAGCATATCTCCTAATGTTTACTGGCTGTAATGTTATATCTGTAAAAGAGCCCTATTTTATATGGGAACAGTGAAGAGGAAACGTGCAGTGCTAATAGTGTGTTATACAGTGTACCACATCTCGGATATGAGTCCAGAGAAATGTGTACACTATAAATGTGATAACAAATCACTGTGTGAAGATTAAAAAAAACGTAATATATATTAAAAATGATGCAATTTAAAAATTGCATCAAAAGGTGTAATGAAAAGTAGCACAAAAGAGTGAAATATAAATGTGCACGTGTATACTGGGACTCTAAAATGTTAGTCCAAGGTGTATCCTTATAAAATAGGGTGACCAGATGTCCCCGATTTCTGGGGACAGTCCCCAGACTGAGGGGTCAGTCCCCGTACCATGTCTGTCCGCGTTTTTGTCCTGGATTCATGTATTCAGCAGTGTGACCATCCATCCCGCACAGCCATGGATTGGTGGGCAAGCCGGGGATGTATATTGTCCTGTCAAATACTGCCCCCCCCCCTATAAAAATGCCTCTGATGGGTCTGTGCGTGCAATGACAGTGAGTGGAGCTGTCAAATCATAGCTCTGATGTCGGGGATGGATGGAGCCGATATGTGGAGCTCCACCCCCTTTACCACACTGCTCTCTCCTCCTGTATGTGTGTAATATGTACTGAAGACCCGGCCGGGGCGCAGCGCCACCCACTCTAGTGGAGTCCTACTGTGTGATCTCTTCTCTGTCTGTGCAACAGCCCTCCACCACGGCTCAGGCAGGCAGTGTGCGTGGGGGAAAAGCAGTGAACAACAGGACAGAAGGAGCCGCCGAGTGACCGATTGATGTGTATGTATGTATAATACTGTGAGATACAGTATACAGAGCAGTGCCAGCTGGTGCTCAAAATTTTTGGGGGGCACAAACTAACTGAAAATCCAGAAAAAAATACCATCAATTGCCGCCTCACTGTGCCCATCAAACGCAGCCACTGTGCCCCATCAAATGCAGCCACTGTCCCCCATCAAATGCAGCCACTGTCCCCCATCAAATGCAGCCACTGTTCCCCATCAAATGCAGCCACTGTGTCCCATCAAATGCAGCCACTGTTCCCCATCAAATGCTGCCACTGTGCCCAATCAAATGCTGCCACTGTAACACCCCCGCCCCCTTTGCCTGCTGTGAGACCTTGCAGCGGGTCAGACAGCGGCTTCTGTGTCGTCCATGTGTCTCCTCCCCTCTTCCTGATAGGCATCCAAATGCAGCACACCTGATTGGCAGAGAGGCGGTTCAGTGTTAGCAAAGTGAATATTCATTTGCTGTTCTAACACACCTGGATGGACTTTGAGCGCAATGCTTTGCGCTCCGAATTCACCTTTTTTAAGCATATTAAAGCCTATGGCTCTAATCAGGTGCTTCAAAAACACCCCTGTTGCTGGAATTCTGGCACCTGACTAGGGGGTGGCGGCCATGGATAGATTCATGCAATGCATGAATCTATCCATTGGTTTATGAGGGGGGTGGCTGGAGAGAGGAGTGCGGTGTCTGTGCACCCCTAATGGGTGCACCGCCACTGATACAGAGAGAGAGGGGTAGATGCAGTATACAGAGAAGGGGAGAGACAGTATATAGAGATATACATTGAAACTTTTTTTCTCTATCTTCTTAACATTTGGTAGTCAGATCCCAAAAAATTCAAAGAAGTAAAAACTGAAATAGTTTGCGATTTGCCAATGAAAAAAAATATGTTCCTGGATTTCATTTAAAAAATCTGGTCACCTTATTATAAAAGGTATACCAAACAGCTATATAATCTCACTGCAGAATATCCATTAGCAGTGATTAAAGCTGCACTAACTTATATTAAAGACAAAAAGTAAAATTCACATAGTGTATAATAAAATCACTGTGAGACACAATTACAATTGGATAAAGTGTAGTGCAAAGTGCAATGGTGAATGATAATACCAATCAATAATAACTACATATATCAAAATATAGCAAAAAACGATCTTATTAGTGCACATCAATCCGTATGTAATAACACCAAGGGACCTCCACTTTCAGAAAGGAACGGGGGGATGGGGTACTCTTACCCTATATGATGGATCCACTCGCCAACAGCGGTGAATCAGTTAGGCATAAACCAAAGTCTAGTCAATGAGTTCAAGCGAAGGGGATGTCTTCCTATGTCCGTCAGCTGTAAACCACAGACTTAGCTCATTCCAAAGGTGTAACAGACACGGCAGACAGGCTTCCGGTTTGGAGGTTGTAAATAGCCGTTTTCTCCTCTGATGGATCAGATGGAAATTCCACCGTGCACATACCATTCTCCAAATTACAGGGGTAGTTTTTAAAATGTAGAAAAAAAAGGAGAGGAAGAGAAACTTCCACATAGTGTAAATCCGATAGTCTTGCGGTTTATTAAAAATCCAAAATGTAAAAATGGATACAAACAGAATAAAAAAGTTCAATATAGACAAGTATTGAAAAATTAAAAAATGTGCAGTAATAACATGACACTACCTGCCTGGAGTTTGCATGTTCTCCCTGTGCCTGCGTGGATTTCCTCCAGGTACTCCGGTTTCCTCCTACACTCCAAAAACATGCAGGTAGGTTAATTGGCTTCTGTCCAAAAATTGGCCCTACTATATGAATGGGGACCTTGGATTGTGGGCTCCTTGACGGTAGGGACCGATGTGAGTGTGCAAGGGATAGGGACAATTGTAGACACTCACTCAGGTTGAACTGGATGGACTGGTGTCTTTATTCAACTTTTGTAACTATGTAAGTGGCTAGGCAAGCGTAATAACCCGATGCGTTTCGTCTTAAGAGACATCAACTGGGAACAGCACTGAAATGTGCCTGTGCAATTTGGAAAATAAAAAAGCTTATGGTTTCCTTTGGGAAAACATAAGAATGGGTGCTTTAGGTAGGATATAATAGGAGAAAGGGGCAGAGCGTTGTCATCCCAAAACACAAAGTGCCCAAACAAGAACATTTATATCAGTATCACCAACAATTTTCATAAAAAGCTAGCTATTACAATAAAAATAAGCTTTCCTGGTGATATTATCATGTGGCGTTTATATGAGACTGTAGTAGCTGGGTTTACATCTACAACCTATGTTCTTTGAATTGCAGCGGTGAGTACATTTTATGTGTGTACAGGACGAACATCTGTCCACAATGACTAACTGACAGCAAAATCTTCAACTGTTAACACCTATGCTACTTTTGATTTTAAATTCATTTGCGATCCTTTACCTTTTATTTTTTTCTGCTTTAGGGCTGATCACACTAGGTGCATTGGGACTGCACTGTGCTGTCCCAGCCCAAGACAAGGAAAAAAGCCTTGTTCTCTATGAGTTCAGTCCACACTGTGTTGCAGTGGTGTGTGCTGAATAAACATATTACAATGTTAAGTGAATAGAACTTATAGAACTTTCACTAGTAACACTGCAATAAAGCTCTTTAAAAAAAAAAAAAGTAAAAATGTGGTGGCCAATTTTAAATTGACGTGTCATCCGTGGTCCGTTATTTTTTGTAGCAAAACACCCGCCGGTACTCACTGTCTCTAGTACGTTTTGGATAATGTTCTGTCATTAAAAATGTCCTGCCACTGTTCAATTTTTTTTGAACGGAAAAACAGTCTTATCTTTCTTCTGTAAACGACTATTTTTTTCTAAATTATTATAGAGGTTTTAGAGTTTATATATTTAATTTTAGTGCCAACAGTTTGCATAGTGCTTTACAATATAAAAGGAGACAGTTCAATTAAAATACAGTTCAATACAGTAGACTTGTGCACAACGGAAAATTTTGTTTAGTTTTGGTTCATTGTAATTCGTAAATTCCATCATTTCGTTCTGTTATATTCGTTAAGTTACGTTATTATATTTTTGGATAATTAGTTATTTCTGTGTAGTGTCGATATTCATTATACTGAATCTCGAATCATGTTGAATGCATTTGTTATATGCGCTATAATTTCATTCATATTCATTGAAATTCGATATTTATGTATATATATTCGTGATAATGATTCGTAGTTTGGAAAGTTGTTTGTTTATTGAATCTTTTAACACACACACAATGACAATATCTCTTCTCCTCTGCTAAAATACAATACAACACCCTTCTCAGGAATGCACTTTCCCAGTAATCCAACCTCCAGCACAAAATTAATCAGCTGATTGGACTGTAATATTTACTTTGAGTTGACCTTTTGTTTCATTAGATCTTTAACGACTTACTAAATCATGTCGAATTCATTCGTTATATCCGCTATAATTTCTTTTGTATTCGTTGAAATTCGTTATTTTTTTATTCGGACATTCAGATGCATCCGAATGTCCGAAAGATGCAAAATTCAGCCGAATTTCGATTCGTTACGAGATGGATTAGAAGGGCCCTGGTCATGGAGCTTACAATCTAAAAAGGGAGGGAGAGGTGATACAAAAAGTAAAGAGCTGATGGAACTGGTCAACATACAGTTTTTAGTTGGAGGTAAGATAGGCTTCTCTGAATAAATGAGTTTCTGGGATCACAGAAAGACAGACAGGGTAGGAGATAACTAGACACAATGGGGTAGGGAGTTCCAGAGGATGAGGGAGGTTCTGCAGAAGACCAGCAAGTAACCATGAGAGGAGGTGATGAGGGAGCTAGAAAGGGAGACTTGGAGGATCCAGAGAGGATGATATGGTGATATAAATTTAAACGAGGTTGGTGATGTAGCTCAGGGCAGTGTTATGGATGTTTTTTTTAAGTTATAGTTAGTATTTTTAATTTCATACAATAAGTTCAGACATCGTTTTGGTCCTGTCTGACAGACAACACAGATACACTTGTTTGCAAAGCTGGTTTGCCCAAAGATCTACTTCTTCACACACTCATTTGTTAGCACTGCCATGATAATAGGCAACTGTTCAGATGGATACAAAGAGGTATAGAGGTTTTACTGTAAACTGAAAACCTAAACACCGATGGTATCTGATTTGGAAATGGTGACCACCTTATGAAAAAATGGCTCTGAAAGATGCAGAAACTTGGGTGGGGAGGGTTTTGAAGATGTATATCCATCCAAGTTCCCATTATTCAGGGCTCTGTTTTATAGGCCATTCCTGATCATACGTCTGTGCAACCATTACCTTTCAAGAATAGTTCTTTTTTTTTTCAGCCAATAAGGTGCATATAGTATAATTATGGGAAGGCACAGATGTTAGGAGGGCTCTGCATCCCAGTTACATACCTTAACAACTTCCAAATTCTCTATATAATACTGTATGTGGGGCAAGAGAATTACTGGCCTTTTAGAGACTAGAACAGCTGGTTAGCATTATATGTACAAAAGAGATGACAGGAATGACAGCATAAGATATATATATATATATATATATATATATATATATATATATATATATATAATATCTGACCACTTCCTATAAGGCATTGCTGACACTGTGCCATTTTAAACTGCATTTAATTGAATCCATCATTCATACATCATTCCTGATTACCTTAGGTTACCATTGTTTGATGTCTTGGAATTGCTACAACAGTGAAGGTTCTAGCTTTCCTCTAGAATCTGCTGACTTACTTTAACTGGAATTTTTTTTCTAGCAATAGCCAAATAAAAGCCAATGTCTGAAATTTATTACCTCTTTACTAAATTGAATCTCGCTAATGCCCTGTTTAAGAATTGGCTCATCATCGATGTATATAGAAAAAAGTATTTGCAGTATACAGTACTGTGGAGTCCTCTGCTCTATCTGCGGGACTCGCCATATGACTTTTTAGTCTGGTTCTTTGTTCCACTGACCCCAGCCACCACTGTGTTATCTTGTATCCAGCTCCCTCCTCCTCTTCTCTTTATTGTTACTAATCAGGTTTTTCTGGTACTTCCATTAACCTTTCTTAGGCTGGCCATACATGGAACAAATGTATTTCTTGCAACCACAAGTTGCAGGAAAGCAATTCACTCGATTCCCCTATCAACACAGACTGTTGATGTGGGAATCCCTCCTGTCGGGCCATTGTCTGAAGACAGTGATTATCGCTAGTGGCTATAATCTATATCAAATCTGGCAGGCTGGTTGTACCCAAGTTGATTGCTCAATCAACTTGGTACATTCAGCCTGCCCAATAATGGTTTGAATCTCTGCCAGTTCCTGCAGAACCGGACAAGATTTCAACCATGTATGGTCAGCCTTAAAGTGGTTGTAAACCCACTTAGTAATTATCACGCAATCCCCTATCTTTCATAATACTAAGTGCTCTGTATATGTGCCTTATTAAAAAATATACTTTTCCAAACCTTATTTTATAGCAACGCTCACGTGACCGGCCGTCTCTCCCCTCTTCCGATCTGACAGCTAGAGCGGGAGGGGCCGAGAATCCCCCGCTGACGTCATTCGGGAGGAGGCGAGAAGGAGAGAGCAGGCCGGTCACATGAGCGCCGAGCGGCACTAGGAAATCAGGTATAGAACAGCATATTTTTAATAAGGCATATATACAGGGCACATATATACAGAGGTGGTTCTGGCTAGCTCAGTAGATTGCTTTAAGAAAGGCCTGGATACATTCCTAAATGTACATGTAGCACTAACCCCCGAAGGAGCTGCTGGTTATTTTTGGGCTTACCGTTACCTTCCGTTCTCCTTATTGCACGTCTAGGGGATGTCCCGTGGTAGATGGCGCAGTAACTGGAGACTGACAATAGATCCACTTGAATGGATTTTATTTGCAAACTCAAACCATTGAACAGTCTTTCAACTTGGGTTCAGAGGGTTTGAAAAGGAAGTTCAGGTACTCTTAATGTCAAAGTCCAAAAAAACGTTAAAGAACTTGCTTACTTTGACTGCATCCAGAGAATAGCCATTTGCAGCTGGATGATCAGTCAAGTTGGACAGTCCCTCTCTCACAAGGCCCAGCAGCCAACAAGGTTCTTAATCAGGAACAAAATCATTGTCACAGACATTGTTGCGGAACATGTAGGAAAACTAAGCTTCAGAACACTTGTAGGATACCTGGATCTTTCAGCCTGCTTGGCGATATCCAGAAGACCTGATTCTTTCGGTTACTTCAGCCCTTCCAGGCTCTTGTTAAGAAAACCAACCCGTACGTGGTGTTCTTCTAAAGAGTCCTCCCCTGGAATGTTTGAAGTACACTGGGTCTCTCCCGAACCAGAGACAGCACCCAACCACCTTGGAATCCTCCTTTCATTTCCTTGCCTTGGGCTAGCCAGCTCCAAGACATTAAAGTCAGGTGGATCCGCACCCCAGGCCATAGCCTTCCTGGGGGCTGGTCAGGAGGATCAGGACCATGTAATCAGCACATCATACTAGACCAGAACCCCGAACCACGTGACATCCGCATCTTAAATACCCTCTCCCAGAGGGCACAGCGAGAGGGCCACTCCCACTGACCTGGCTCCGAAAGAAAGTACCCAAGCACCTAACCAGACCATAGTTCCACGCCTGCCACAAGAGACAGTGCCCCCTGTGGCCAGGCTGAATGTCTCACAGTCCAGTTAGACTGATGCAGAGGTCCAATTTAGACAATTTAGACAAATAAACCCAAACCAAACTGCAGCGTAGGTAAAGTTTAACTTTACTTAAAATGCATAGCGTGTGCTCTTCAGGAGCCCGCGCGAAAATACATAATATAACTGGTACTAACATTTATAGGTAAAGTTGATCCAGGGAAAATCCAACTGCCTCTTGGGGGATCAGGAAGGAACTTTTTCCCCCCCTGCTGTAGCAAATTGGAGCATGCTCTGCTGTTTTTTTTTTTGCCTTCCTCTGGATCAACTGTGGATATAGAATTGGGTATATTGGATTGTACGATATATTTTTTTTTTTTATGGTTGGACTGGATGGACCTGACTAACTATGTAACTTAGTATTATGAAAGACAGGGGATTATGTGATTATTACCAAGATATTTCAGCAGCGGGGGAGGGGGGGGGGGGGCGAGGAAGACACAGGAGGGCTGCAGATGATGGAGGCCCGTAAACTGACCATGGTGTCAGGGCTCAGCAGCCATGATAAACCTTGGTCAGTTTACAGGGGGGAGGGCATAGCCAGGCAGGATCAGCCAGGTATTTCAGGTGATAGAAAGGGCCAGATTACAGAGCACAAACACTGTGCTGTTATTCATGCTTTAACCACTTCTGGACCACCCACTGTACAAATACTTGTGGCAGGGTGGCCCTGCTGCTCAAAAAGACATACCTGTATGTCGTTTTGTGCATCAGATACTGTGGGCACGCGTGGGTCCGGCAGACTCTATGTACGCCAGCAACCCGCGATCGCTCCGCAGAGAGGCAGAACGGGGATCTGCCTATGTAAACAAGGTGAATTCCAGTTCTGACAAGGGACAACACTGAGATCAGCTGTTCCTAGTTATCAGGAACAGCAATCTCGGTGTTGTCCCAGTAAACCCATCCCCCACACAGTTAGAACACACCTAGTGAACACAGTTAACCCTTTGATCGCCCCTAGTGTTAACCCCTTCCCTACCCGTGTCATTTATACATTGATCAGTGCATTTTTTTTTTTAGCACTGATCACTTTATTGGTGTCACTTGTCCCCAAAAAGTGTCACTTAGGGTCAGATTTGTCTGCCGCAATGCTGCAGTCCTGCTAAAAAATCGCAGATCGCTGCCATTACCAGTAAAAACAATAAAAACAAATTAAAAGTCCCTAAATCTGTCCTCTATTTTTTAGATGCTAAAACTTTTGTGCAAACCAATCAATAAACGCTTATTGGGATTTTTTTTTTTACCAAAAATATGTAAAAGAATACATATTGGCCTAAACATTTTTTCTTTTTTATGTATTATAGCAGAAATTTAAAAATGTATTTATTTTTTCAAAATTGTCGGTCTTTTTTTGTTTATAGCACAAAAAAAAAATAAAAAAAGCAGAGGTGGTCAAATACCACCAAAAGAAAGCTCTATATGTAGGGGAAAAAGGACATCAATTTTGTTTGGGTACAAACATTGAACGACCGTGTAATTGTCAGTTAAAGATACACAGTGCCGTATAGGAAAAAATGGCCTGCTCATTAAGGGGGTAAATCCTTCCAGGGCTTAAGTGGTTAAAGGGGCAGGATACTTCTTCTTTTTTAGGGTAACAAACACTTTAAGCTGTCCATTGATGGATCTGTCTATGGCTATTCCTACTCAGCAGAAGTTGATTTAACAACTGAATTCTGTCAAAAGGGATTGTTTGAAAATTGTTGGTCGATCAGCTGGCTGCAATCTATTGATCAGTGTATTCTGACGAGACAGAGAGAGAGAGCGAGAGAGCAGTCACAGGGAAGCCTCCCATGGAGGCACAGTTTTTCAGGTCCGTCGGACTTCCAGATATCGATAAGCCCACCGCACGCAGACCTAGGCAACCACTGGTCAGGGTTGTCAGGAGGAGGCCCTTGTCCCCATTAACATGCAAAGCACCCAGCCGCCCCTCATGGTGAGGGCATGCACTCGCTTGTCCCCCCTACCCTGACCTGCCAGGCTGCATGCTTTGATAAGGGTCTGGTATGGATTTTGTGGGGGATCCTGCTGCAATTCTTTTTTAAATTTTGCTGTGGCGTTTCCCTTAACATCCATACCAGACCCGAAGAGGTATTGCCGGAAGCTGGCAATACATTACAGCCACAAGCAAATTTAAATTACATTTTTTCCTTTGTCATTATTCCTGTGGCATGTTCTACACCTCGTACATATGTGCTACTTTACATTCAGACTAAGGGGACCCCCCCAGGCATGATATAAAAAAAAAAAGAATTTTTATTGTTTCACTTCAGGCATCATTAAAATCACTGCTCCTGAAAAAATGATTGTTTTTAAAACCTTTCTTTGCATTGATACATGTCCCCTAGGGTAGTACCCAATACACTTTTTTATGGCAATAACTTTCATATAAGCCTTTAAAATGAGGACTTGATTATTGAGGAATTGGTTAGCCATGACACAACAAACTACAGCCAAAACATAGCCCATAACGTGAACCCATCATTACAAGGCAAAACCAATAACAAAAATATTTGAATATGTACAATTCCTTAATGTAAATTAGATTTTTATACAGTTTATATATGCCTGTGAAAAAAGCCTAATGGTACCTGGTCAAGGTCAATCTCATGAGTGTTGACGTCTCCCAAGCTTGCCACTTGTCCACACACAGGTGGGCAGGTTAGACATAATGTGCCTCAGACAATTTTTTTGCTTTTTGTTTAAAGGATGCTTAACTAATGCAGGGAGCATTACAACTAAACTGCCAATGCCAGATAAACATAGCTCCATCCTCGGATTCCAGCCAAGAGGAAATACCCAGTGTGTAAGCAACAATTACAGACTAGTACTCAAGCAGCTTCACCCCACTCATCTGTGAGTCACACATGAGCTGTAGATTATTTGTGTCCCAAAGGAAAAGATTTCTTTGAGTGACATACAATAGAAAGCGAACACTGGACATTTTTATTATTAGTCACACAAAAGCAATATATTGACAAGCCATCTATTCAGATCTGCTACTCTAATCTGCCCTTCATGTGTGCTTCAACAATCAGATATTGCTGACAGCCATCTCCATGCCCTGTTCTATTCTGAGAATGGGCAAACATTTCCAACTAGTCCAGCTGACCACAATTTGATGATCGTCCTTTACATCCACTGCGTCTTCTGCCTGCAGCTGTCACACCCATGAAGTGTTTACATTAGATGCTTTAAGACCCATTTTTTGCAGGGAGCCTGGTTGGGCTCAGAACCTCCTTCTAAGCACCCAAAAGCAGTGGCACCTGGTGCTTAATTTTTTTTTTTTGGGGGGGGCAAACAAACACCCGCCAGCCCTGCACTTACTGCATCCAGGTCATGGACGGCTTCTCCTCCAGGCCAATCTGGTCTTAGGACCTTGGCCGGGAGGAGAAGCAGAAAGACATCAGAAAATGATTCGCTAATGTCACAAGCGGGTGAGCCCAACTTATTTGAAGCCAATTAGAGCCTTAGGCATTGCATCAACTGCGTTTTTATATACAGTCTTCTGCCTGCAGCTGAATTTCTTACCACAAGAAGCCTTAGAAAATATTAGGGCGGCTGTGGTCCGAACACTATAGATAACATTTCCACTGCCGCACCCATGAAGTGTGTACATTAGATGTTTCTGGGCCCATTTTTTGCAGGGTGCCTGGTTGGGATTTAGAGCCTCCTTCTAAGCACCTAAAAGCAGTGGCGGCTGGTGCTTGATTTTTTTTTAGTGGGGGGGGGGGCGCGGCAAACAAACACCCGCTAGCCCTGCACGTACCACACGGACGGACCTGCTTCCTGTACTGTTTGGCCGGGAGGAGAAGCAGGAAGACCTCAGAAAATGTTGATTTGCTAATGTCACAAGTGGGTGAGCCCAACCTTTTTGAAGTCAATTAGAGCCCCAGGCTCTAATCATAAACTTACAAATAAATAAAAGAAACTCGTAGAAATCTATGCGCCCGGCACCCCGCATGGAGATTGGGGGGGGGGTTGCCGCTGCGCCCCTTATGGACCGGCCACCTCTGCCTAAAAGCTGCCAAAAAAGGCCATGGTGTGAGGGAGAGCTCTTTAAACCAAAAAACATTCATTTATAAAAAGAGTCGCCACAACAGACAAATCTGTAAATCTTGTTTACTAATTAACTGTTTAAAAGTCTTACCTTAGATGGGCTGCGAGGGGATGACTTCCTGTCAACCTAAAATGCCAAAGAAATAAAACAACTGTAAGAAAGCCTGAAATCTCGTACCTGCTGCACAATTATTTTAAAGTAACACTAAGGGGGTTATTTTACTAAAGCAAAATCCACTTTGCACTGCAAGTGCACTTGAAAGTGCACCGAAAGTGCACTTGGAAGTAAAGTCGCTGTAGATCCAAGGGGGACATGCAAGGAAAATAAAAAACTGAATTTTAGCTTGCACGTGATTGGATGATAAAATCAGCAGAGCTTTCACTCATTTCAGATCTACCTCTTAGATTTGGAGTAACAGCACTTCCAAGTGCACTTTCAAGTGCACTTGCAGTGCAAAGTGGATTTGCCTTCGTAAATAACCCCCTAAATGTCCTTAGGCTATAAAATAAACCATACATTGTACATATACACAAATAGTTCTGTAATATATTTTCCTGAAATTGGAACCCCTCATGCTGCATAGGTGAGAATCCCTGAGTACTCCAACTGCTTTTTTTCATGATCTAACTTCCTGTCAGAGGGTAGCTATTACGGTTGCCACCCGTCTGGGATCCACCCAGACAGTCTGGCTTTTGAATCAGGTGTCTGGGTTTCAGACTGCCTGAAACCCGGATACATTATTCAAACCAGACTGTGGCTTCCAAAGTAATCGAGTACCACAGCTACCAAGTGTATAGGTGGGCACAGGGACCAGGTGGGTGAGAGGGCTCAATATGCCCCTCCCCCTCGCACCCCCACCCCTCAAATTTTAAGCCAACAGCCAGCATACATTGTGGAAGGATGCCTCGCCCTCTATCCTCAGGTGAGTGAGCTCACCATTCACTGTCTGTGACTAAAGTCTCCCCCCACCCTTTTCTCTCCTGCCTCCGAGCAAGTGAGTACACTAAGGTAAGGGAGAATCAGATGTAAGTGGTGCCCTGCGGACTCTGATGTAAGGAGTGTTTTGGGAAGCCTGATTTAAGAGGGAATGCTGCCAACTCTGAAGTAAGTGGGGGCTTTGGTGAGGAGAAACCCCCTTATATCAAAGTTCACTTTTACACTAAAGTCCTCAGCATTCCCCTTTTAAAAAAAAATTAAAACTGTTGTGTGCCACTAAAGTGTTCAGGATTAGCTTGAAGTAAAGGTGGCAACCCTAGTGTTCATTCCCCAAGGTCCCTCTTTATCTGGGAACTTAGCCACCCTCTATTGCTTGCTCTTGCGATGGACTAGTGACTATGGATGCTAGAATATGGACTATGATATTTGTTGTGTGCATAGGACAGTGCACATGACCCCAACTAATGTGCACTGCTCAATTCAAACAAACAGAAGTGAGGGGGATAAAAGTTTTGGGAGCTCATGAAGGATGTTACAAGGAGGCAGAAAACATAGTAAAAATTATTTAATTCAAAATGAATTACTGTGCCATTAAAGTGGAAGTAAACCTGCCTATTGTTTTCAGCCAAGGAAGCTGCCATGTTGGCCTCTGTTTAATCTACAACTGCTATGATGCTGCACATGTGATCAGGTATGACACCAGCCATTGGGTGGTTTCCCTATTTGGTTGAGAGCACAACCAATGGGAGTGTTACATTTCTGAAATGTGCCGAAAATGTAACTGTTTTTTTTAATTTTAAATGGATGGGTGTCTGGGTTTAAGAGTGGTGTTTGGATTATTTTTGCAAAATAAGGAGCTCGCTTAGAATCACTTTTACAGGTTTTAAAGCTAAATTTTAGGAATTATATTACATACATTAGGCCAGCTTGGCTCAATGTAAGTATGCATATCTGATATCTCGAGGGTTGTTGGGGATGCTGTAAAACAATGAAGTAGTCCGTGCTACATACAGTAATAACTGTGATCTCCCAAGTTTTGTGTACACTGAACACAGAGGGTTGCTGATTTGTACCTTCACCATTCAGGCTGGGCTCACACTTGAGAACGCAGCGGCTCTCAAAAGGAGTCAAGTGGGTCTCCATTCACTGATTCAGGTCTGATTTTTGCCTGAATTTTGGGCTGAATTTGGACCTGAAACGGACCAAAAGAAGCACAGGACTCCATACATGTTGGAAAATTGGGTCCGACGGATATTCCGACGGAATCAGTCCGATGCATAGCACACACAGTCCGATTATCCAACGACACGGTCCGATAGGACACATTCCGACGGATTCTCCGACCGTGTGTACAAGGGCTTTGTCTAATTCTTTCATATATGACATATTATTAATTCTCCTTTATGCAAATTATACCAGATTTATTAATTGTTATGATTATATTCTTCACATATATTTACTGATAAAAGAGTCCCATATTACTCTCTATATGGTAGCTGTACTATCGTTATTCCAAATGAATGACTGAGAAGTTCCTTTATTCAAGTTTGATAACCCTATACAATGTTAAAACTTGCTTTATTAACTTGTATCATTCTCAATAAATTATTTTTATATAAAAATATAACTAAATAGATTATAGGGCAAGCTTTCAAAACATGCAGGTCTCTTCTTCAGGTCCAATCCAAATGTCTACATTTGCTAATGGCTAACATGGTATAACACTTTGCTACTGTAATAATGGACAAAACATAGTGTTACTTCACATGGTAGTATCTGGAAAAGTGCCCACTTGGTGGTCAGTGAAGACCTCCCTTACTTTGGTGGTCAGTAAAGAAGGCCCCTTAGATTGGTTGCAGTGGCGTCGCTAGGGGGGGGCTGGGTGAGGGCACTCGGGTGACACCCACCAGAGAGGTGACACCCGTGCAGGGCAGCACCACTAACACCCTCCGTTGCCATGATCTGCACCTCTCGGATCTCGCTGTCTCCCTCAGTGGAGCGGACGGAAGTCCCTTCTCTCTGTTTACATCCACACAGGAAGGGGAGGAGCCAGAGGGACATACAATGTTGTGTGTATCCATCCATGCTTTTCTGAGGTCTATACACTTTACTGCCGTATATGTAGATGAACATTTGCAGGGGGCGCAGGGGGGAGTGTCTATACTGATGGGGGGGTCTGCACTGAGGGGGGAGTGTCTACACTGATGAGGGGGTCTGCACTGGGGGAGAATGTTTACTGATGGGGGGTGTCTACACTAAGAGGGGGGATTCTATACTGATGGGCTGATGATGGGGTCTGCACTGAAGGGGGGTTTCTATACTGAAGGGGGTCTGCACTGAAGGGGGGTATCTATACTGAAGGGGGTCTGCACTGAGGAGGGGAGTGTCTATACTGATGGGGGGTCTGCATTGATGGGGGGAAGTGTATACTGATGGGGGGTCTGCACTAAGAGGGGGGGTTCTATACTGATGGGGGTCTAAACTGAGGGGGTGTCTATACTGATGGGGGGTCTGCACTAAGGGGGATTCTATACTGATGGGGGGTCTGCACTGAGGGGGGCTGTCTATACTGATGGGGAGTTCTGCACTGGAGAGGGTGTCTGTAATGAGGGGGAGGTCTATACTGATGGAGGGGGTGTCAGTACTGAGGGAAGGGGCCAGTACTTAGTGGAGGGTCTATACTGAGGAAAGTGGGTCTGTACTGTGGGAGGAGGTCTATACTGATAGGGGGGTCTGCATTAAGAGGGGGGATTATATACTGAGGGGGGCTGCACTGAGGGGGCCTATACTGATTGAGGGGGTCTAAACTGATGGAGGGGGTCTGTACTGAGGGCAAGGTCTGCACTGAGGGGGTGTCTGTACTGAGGTAGGGGGGTCTGTACTGAGGGGGAGGTCTATACTGATGGAGGAGGTGTCTGTACTGAGGGAGGGGGTCAGTACTTAGTGGGGGGTCCATACCGAGGAAAGGGAGTCTGTACTGAGGGGGAGATCTATACTGACGGAGGGGGTCTGTACTGAGGGGGAGGTCTATACTGAGGGAGGGGGGTCTGTACTGACCGAGGGGGGTCTATACTATTGGAGGGAGATCTATACTGACAGAGGGGGTCTGTACTGAGGGGGGGGGGTCTATACTGAGAGAGAGGGGTCTGTACTGAGGGGGGAGGTCTATATTGATGGAAGAGGGTATGTACTGCAGGGAGGAGGGGGTCTGTACTTAGTGGGGGGTCTATATTGATGGAGGGGGTCTGTACTTAGTGGGGGGGTCTATACTGAGGAAGTGGGGTCTGTACTTAGTGAGGGGGCTCTATACTGAGAGAGTGGAGTCTGGACTACATTCCTTACAGATAGATAAAAAGTGAAGACCATGGCAATGGTCACTTCGAAAAGAGGCACAAAACAACTTACTTCTCAAGGAATCCTTAGCAAACTCTAGAAGAACTCTAGGGTACCACAGAAGCCTGGTTGAGAAAGGCTGCTCTACTGTGTATGTCATTAAACTAAATGAGACACATAAAATCAAACACATCCAATATGTTTGAACTATAGTGAAAATGTGTAAATGTGGTATTCACCATGCACATAAACTATATAATATAAAAAAAAAAATAATAATATTATTATCAAGTTGTTCTACATTAATACATTTTGACAATTTACATCAATGACATCATGTTTGTGTATATATACTGTATGTATATTTACAACCACTTCAGGGGAAGAGGAATGATTCTCTAGCGTCAAAACCTTAAATGGAAAAGGCATAAAAATTAATTTGGAAAACATGCAGAAACACTCTTGAGTGCTGAAAATGACTGCAGTTGGTTCTACAACGGAAGGCAAACAGAAATTGTAAGGTAATTTTGAGGCTAATGAAAAAATATAAATCAAGTTAATAGTCAAGTTTGGAGCAGCTAAACATTTATGATTACTCCTTTAATACACATACATTATGTTTCCTTGTAAACGTGTTTTACCATGTAGACCCCTCAGATACTCAGCATCAACATTTGGCATTTTTTAAATGAATATTGATCCACACCACTCCTGCCCAACTCATCTGCTGCAATATCAGATACAGCCAACATGCTGTATAAATTCCTGATATCACTGTATTGCTGTTCTGGCACTGTGTCCCATATATTCAATAGATGCTTCATTTAAGTAACTGTATAGTAATTAAATGCCTTTGCATTCTCCAGCCAAGAGTTAGCAATCTGGCTCTGAAAAACAAAAATGTCAAAATCTCTTAAAAAATAAATTAACCACAGGGCAGAAACTTTTATTGATGGAGCATAATGTACCTACAAAAACGCCACAAAGCTCAATAGAACTCCATGTACAAAATGGATTGCTAAGACTGTAATACTGGATTTAAGTCATAGTGAGGCCGCGTACACACACGCGGACTGTTTGCCCAACTTTGTCCGTCCAACAGTTTCGGCAAACAGTCCGCTCAAACTTAGCATGGACGGACATGGCCACACACGACGTACGAACAGTTTGCTGAAACCGTGCGCGATGACGTGAACGGCACGTACGACGGGACGAAAAATACGACGTCCTATACACTGCATTATAGCTTTCGGCGTGAAAATCCTTTCTGAGCATGCGCGCAACTTTGTTTGACGAACAAGCCTACACACGAGCGGACTGTTCGCTGAAACAAGGTTTCAGCGGACAGTTTTACGGAATTTCCGAAAAACCTTGTCCGTCCAACTGTCCGCTGAAACTGTCCGCTGAAAGCCCACACACGAGCGGACTGTCCGCCCAAACACTGTTCAGCGGACAAAGTTGGGCGAACAGTCCGCGCGTGTGTACGCGGCCTGAGAGTTTTGGAGACACAATTTTCAGTGATTAAAGGGGTTTTAAAGGTTTGTTTTTTTAATTTCTAAATAGGTTCCTTTAAGCTAGTGCATTGTTGGTTCACTTACCTTTTCCTTCGATTTCCCTTCTAAATGTTTTTTTTTTCTTTGTTTTCTTTGTCTGAATTTCTCACTTCCTGTTCCTCCTCAGTAAGCTGTTTTGTAAGCTGTTCTGGCTGACTAAACACCGCTCGGATGATGGTGTGAAGTTTACAGAGGAGAAACAGGAAGTGAGAAATTCA
The DNA here is from genome assembly GCF_037356315.1 of Lithobates pipiens. NCBI lineage: Eukaryota > Metazoa > Chordata > Amphibia > Anura > Ranidae > Lithobates > Lithobates pipiens. The sequence continues at coordinate 13,597,447 of NW_027507787.1, read as the reverse complement.
GAAAAAGAAAAAAAAAACATTTAGAAGTGAAACTGAAGGAAAAGGTAAGTGAACCAAAAATGCACTAGCTTAAAGGAACCTATTTAGAAAATAAAAAACAAAGCTTTACAACCCCTTTAACCACTTTCAGACCGGACCAATTTGCTGGTCAAAGACCAGACCACTTTTTGCGATTCGGCACTGCGTCGCTTTAACTGACAATTGCGCGGTCGTGCGACGTGGCTCCCAAACAAAATTGACGTCCTTTTTTTGCCACAAATAGAGCTTTCTTTTGGTGGTATTTGATCACCCCTGCGGTTTTTATTTTTTGCGCTATAAACAAAAATAGAGCGACAACTTTGAAAAAAACGCATTATTTTTTACTTTTTGTTATAATAAATATCCCCCAAAAATATATAAAAAAAAACATTTTTTTCCCTCAGTTTAGACGGATACGTATTCTTCTACATATTTTTGGTAAAAAAAATCGCAATAAGCATTTTTGGTTCACTCACTTGATTGGTTTGCGCAAAAGTTATAGCGTTTACAAAATAGGGATAGTTTTATAGCATTTTTATTAATAATTTTTTATTATTTTTTTTTTTACTAGTAATGGCGGCGATCAGCGATTTTTATTGTGACTGCGACATTGTGGGGGACACATCAGACATTTTTGACACATTTTTGGGACCATTGTCATTTATACAGTAATCACTGCTATATAAATGCAGTGATTCCTGTGTAAATGACACTGGCAGTGGGTGGCAGTGTAGGGGTTAAGTGTTCCTAGGGGTGTGTTACTAACTGTGGGGGGGTTGGGCTTTCATTTAGTGAACACTGATCTCTGCTCCAATCACATGGAGCAGAGATCAGCGTCACTAGTTGCTAGGCAGAATGGAGAAATGCTGTTTACTCGGCATTTCCTCCATTCGGCCGCTCCGTGAGACGATCGCTGGGATGCCCGCGGCGAACGAGTCCGCGGGTCCCGCGACCAGACTCACGGGGGTCCCGACCAGCGCGGGAGCGCGCCACCGGCGGCGCGCTCCCGATGGCAGGGCGGCATTGAATATTGGACGTACCTGTACGCCAATATGCCTGCCCGTGCCATTCTGTCGACGTACATCGTCGTGCGCTGGTCGGGAAGTGGTTAAAGTATATGTAAACCCTCACCTTTAAAACAGAAATAAAATGCTAAATATTTATGTGTATACAATACACACACACACACACACTTGTCAAAAGTATTGGGCCGTTACATGCTCATGAACTTTAATGTCATCCCAGCTTCTTGAAAGATTGTTGGACAATCATACCGTTAGTGGACACAACCTTACCGACGATTTCGACCATGGGCCCAGCTAATGTAGATGGATTTATTAAATACGTTTAAGGAAGCCCTTTCCTCTGGTTCTCTCCCTCCTTCCATGACAGAAGCAACCATTGTGGTGATACCCAAAAAAGACAAAGATCCTTTATATCCAGACTTATATAGACCAATATCACTGCTTACCAGTAATGTAAAGAGTCTTGCAAAAGTACTCGCTAATAGAGTAAACAAGGTAATTTCTAAAATAATACACCCAGATCAAACAGGCTTTATGCCTAATCTAACCACTGCAATTAACATTATATCCTTAAATATTCAGATTTCAACTGATGCATCTAATAATAGAGTTCTTCTTTTACTTGATGCAATCAAAGCATTTGACAGTATTGAGTGGTGTTATATGTGGGAAGTTTTAAAAAAAATTTGGATATGTTTTTTGGCACCTGGGTAAAATTGCTGTATACCTCTCCAAGGGCCTCGGTCCGGATCAATGGTGTGCAGTCGTCTCTCTTTCCACTTTATCATGGAATGAGACAGGGCTGCCCTCTGTCACCGCTTCTATTTGCGGCTGCAATAGAGCAATTGACAATTTTGTTAAGACAGACCTCAGAAGTGCGTGGCTTTTATAGGGAAATGCAATGAGAAGATAGCTCTTTACGCTGACTATATATTTATTTTTCTCTCTGATACAGACACATCCCTCTCCTCTGCAATGTCTCTTATTGCAGAGTTTGGTAAGTTTTCAGGGTTTATAATTAACTGGGGCAAATCTGTACTGCTTCAACTTGATCCACTTTCTGATTTATCTTTTTCTATATTGTCCCAGTTTAAAATGGCTTCTGACAACTTATCTGCTTCCACTCATCGGGTCCTATTGGTTACATAGTAGGTGAGGTTGAAAAAAGACACAAGTCCAACCTATGTGTGTGATTTTATGTCAGTATTACATTGTATATCCCTGTATGTTGTGGATGTTCAGGTGCTTAGCTAATAGTTTCTTGAAACTACCGATGCTCCCCGCTGAAAACCACTGCCTGTGGAAGGGAATTCCACATCTTTGATGCTCTTACAGTAAATAACCCTCTACAAAGTTTAAGGTTAAACCTCTTTTCTTCTAATTTAAATGATTAGCTGCGTGTCTTATCAAACTCCCTTCCACTGAATAGTTTTATCCCTATTGTGGGGTCACCAGTACGGTATTTGTAAATTTAAATCATATCCCCTCTCAAGGGTCTCTTCTCCAGAGAGAATAAGTTCAGTGGTCATAACCTTTCTTCATAACTAAAATCCTCCAGTCCCTTTATTAGCTTTGTTGCCCTTCTTTGTACTCACTCCATTTCCAGTACATCCTCCCTGAGGACTAGTGCCCAGAACTGGACAGCATACTCCAGGTACGGCCGGACCAGAGTCTTGTAGAGTAAATCCCCTTTTTAATGCATGCCAATCTTCTGTTTGCTTTGTTAGTAGCAGCTTGGCATTGCATGCCATTGCTGAGTCTATCATCGTCATCTATCATCATCAATCCCCCAGTGGTTCTCCCCCACAGTGAGTAGATTGCATTCATATTTTTGCCACCCAAATGTATTATTTTACATTTTTACACATAAACCTCATTTTTCATGTAGTTGCCCACCCCATTAATTTGTTCAGATCTACTTGCAAGGTTTCCACATCTTGCAGAGACGTTATTGCCCTGCTTAGCTTAGTATCGTCTAGCACAGCCTTTCTCAACCTTTTCAACACAGAGGAACCCTTGAAATAGTTCTCCGGTCTCGGGAACCCTTGCTAAAAGTTAGAAATCTACAACTCATGATACATCAGTGTGATGGTCAGTGGGAAGAATGGTCCTTACACTTGTGGTCATTGAGAAGAATTACCTCCTTACAGATAGCTAAAAAGATCAGTGGTGTCAGTGGGAACTTATCTGAGAGGCAGAAATTGCCCAATGCTGAATGAACCCCTAGCAACCTCTGGAGGAACCCTAGTTGAGAATCACTGGTCTAGCAAATACAGAGATTGAGTACATCTACCATCTGACCCCTGAAATTGTCCTGCAAGACATTTAGGAACTAGCGAGCCTTAGATTACTGCACGGTTCCTTCCGCCCAGTCTATGTCTGGATAATTAAAATCCCCCATTATGATGACATTCCTTGCCCCTAATCCAATGGTATAGGCTCCCTCAGGTTAGGGGGGCTATAGCATACTCCCAGTATTACTTTCCCCTTAGTTTCATCCCTTTGGAGCTTTACCCATAAGGAGTCCATCACCTCCCTAGCTCCCCTAGTGATGTCATCTCTCACATTCACTTGTATATTATTCTTGATAAACGGGCATCCTGGTAGATCCTGTTTCTTTGTATTTATCCTAGGATAGTAATTATTCTGTAATTATTCTGTTGTGTGACATATTTCGGTCTAGGGCAGTGATGGCGAACCTTGGCACCCCAGATGTTTTGGAACTACATTTCCCATGACGCTCAGCTACTCTGCAGTGCATGGGCCTCATGGGAAATGTAGTTCCAAAACATCTGGGGTTCCAAGGTTCCCCATCACTGGCCTAGGGTATGAAAATGTTTTCTTCTGCCTTATTTTGTACAGCGAAGGTGTTACGCCTCACTCCAAAACCTTCGCTCATTGTACTTTTGTATTATACTAATGCTCTGTATGGTGTAAATTACCATTACCTGTAGCCGACAGCACCAACCTCCTTAAGATGGTCTGAATGCCCCTACTGTTATACTTTTTACATAATTCGCCCTGTTGGATCCCACTTAAGTATTTTAGGAAGATTAATGCAGTCTTTAGAAATGTTATCTGGCAAAATAAATCTCCCAGGATTAAATCAGAATTCTTGCAAAATTCTAAACAGCAGAGGGGGGGGGGTTCTGTCTGCTCCTAACCTATCGGTGTATTTCCTTGCTGCTCAGCTTCAGCATATTGCGGGATGGGGGAGGCATGGACCTCAGGGGTCCTCCTTTACCATGCTTTCTTTTTTACTTAAAGGTAAAAATCCATTACAGATGATAGCTACTCCTATTGTTCTTAAAGTGCAATCTGCACATCCTACAATAAAACTGATGCATAAGGTGTGACAAACAGTTAAAACTATTTTAGAAATTGTTGGATACACCAGATATACTCCACTTTGGTCCAATGCTACATTGGTGGAACTTTCTCAGCTGAAAGGCTTTTTTAAGTTGGGAGAGAGCGGGAATCACAGCTCTGTTTCAGCTTTATTTCAATGGAACCACTTCGTGCACAGGGCTTAAGTCCATTTACCTACTTTGCCTCAATGCCTTTGCTTGATATACTTGCCCAGGCTGAGACTACTAAGGGGCTCATCTCATTGACATACACATAGTTGTTGTCAAAATGTCTTCTTAAAGTGGTTGTAAACCCTTACAAACCACTTTGACCTACAGGTAAGCCTAGATTAAGGCTTACCTGTAGGTTCAAGCAATATCTCCTAAACCTATATGATTTAGGAGATATTTGCCCGAAAACGGGCACCGCTGTCTACGGCGCATGCACCGTAGACAGCGGCGCGCAGGCGCACTGAGCGAGGCATTCTCAGCGACGGAGCTGCCGCTCGTGTCGGCTCCCGTGCGCATGCGCGAGAGTGACGTCATCGCGGCTTCGCCGAATGACAGCGGCGGAGCTACGAGACCCCACCAACAAGATGGATGCGGCGGACTACAGGGGACAGCGGCAACTTCGCTGGCTCCTGTGTCAGGTAAGTGACACATAATGGACTAATATGCGATGCATAGTAGTCCATTATGCTTTGCCTTTGCAGGGAATGAAAGAGGAAGTAAACTCATCAGGGTTTACTTCCTCTTTAAGTTTCCTCTTCCATGTAAGCATAGAGGGAAGGAGGATCTGGGTCCCCACTTCGATGAGCTTTAGGACGAGGTGCTGCAGAATAGTCTGATTATTTCACTTTCTCCATCACACAGAGTAACACAGCTCTTTATTTTGCATAGTGTATTGTACACCAGAATTTTTGTATAAGATAGGCTGCAGGGAGAACTCACACTGTGCTAGATGTAGCCACCCACATGGTAATCTTATAAATTTACTGTGGAGAGGCCCAAAGATTAGACGCTACTGCCAGGGGGTTATTTCAACTCTAAATGATATATATGGTATTTCTCTAACCCTTGACCCTATTTTATGTATCCTGGGATATGTTGATTCCAATACATTGGACTCAAAGTTAACTGTTGCAGCTTTAAGATCTTATTTTATTGCAAAAAAACGGGTTGCTTTAAGGTAGGTATCCTCTACTTGCCATCAGTAGATAAGTGGAAATCCGAAGTGAATAAATATATTCTGTTTGAAAAACATACGTACCTCTCTCGCAATGCTCTACATAAGCTTGCTGCAATATGATCTATTTGGATAGACACAATGGGCCCGTCCATGACTCTTTGTTGAGAAAGTTGCTCCCATTGTTACTCGTGGGATATTTAATAGTTTGCCGAGTATGTTAGAGGGGTACAGGTGCTACATTTATATATTCATTCAATGGTAACTTGTGGGCTTAGTTCTTCTTTGCAAAATAGCTCAAGCTCTGTCAGATTGGATGGAGAGTGTCTGTGAACAGCAATTTTCAAGTCTTGCCATAGATTCTCAATTATATTTAGGTCTGGACTTTGACTGGGTCATTGTAACATAGGGGCAGTCCATCCATTAAGGGTGCATGGGCGCCGCTCCCCCATCCTTGCGTCTTGGCCCCTTGTAGGATGACGGGTGCATGAATTACAGTGGCGGGGTGTTTTCTTGAAGACCCGCAGAGCATTGGGTCCAGAGCCTACCCAGGTGTGTTGCAATAGCGAATGAATTTTCACCGTTGTAACACTGATCCTCCTCTCAGCCAATCAGGAATTGGGTCTGAAACCCATCACTCGATTGGCTGAAAGGACAGGAGGGGAGGAGATGCATGGCGAAAGCGAGGGGGAGGAGAAGACACAGGAGCCCAATGCCTGCCGATGCCTGTCATTGCCTGATGCCCGATCCCTACCGCTGCCCGATGCCCGCCACCTAGATGGAAAAGTGCCTAGATTGACCAGCATTGAATTGATTCCATCAGAAAGATTTAAAACATGTTCTATTTCTAGGTCCATCAGAATTTTTGAAAAAAAAAGTCAGATGAAGCACACACATGATCGGAATATCTGATGAAATGATTCCGTCTGACCTTTTCTGCCGGAAAGTCCGGCCGTGTGTACGCAGCATAACAGGTATTCTTCTAAGATTACCCTGTATTTAACGCCACATTTTTAACATATTTATTTGTAAAAAAAATTGCAAACCATTTATAATTTTACTTCCACTTACAATTATAAAATACATTTATGTTTTTGGTTGCAACGTGACAAAATGTGGAAAATTTCAAGGGGTATGAATACTTTTTCAAAGCACTGTATATTTGGACACAGGCACAATTTTCATACTCATGCCACCAGAATAAAATTAACACGAAACAATCCAAATAAATTTGAAGTGCAGACTTTTAGCTTTAATTCAAGGGTTTGAACATAAATATCAAGTACAAATTTTAGGAACTGCAACCATTTTTATATACCAATTTTCAGGGGCTCAAATGTAATGCCAAATGAATATAAACATAAATGAAATATTAATTTTGAATATTTTGTTGAGAATCCTTTACTGGCAATGCCTGCCTAAAGTCTGGAACCCATTTACATTACCAAAGACTGGGTTCCTCCTTTCTAATGTTTCTGCTCTAACCTCAGCTGTCTTCAATTGTTCTTTGTTTGTAGTTCTTTCTGCCTTTAGTTTTGCCTTCAGCAAGTGAAATGCATGCTCAATTGGGTTGAGATCAGGTGATTGACTCGGCCATTGCAGAATATTCCACTTCTTTTCCTTCAAAGGTTCCTGGGTTGCTTTTGCAGTGTGTTTTGGATCATTGTCCATCTGTACTGTGAAGCGCTGTCCAATCAACTTTGCTGCATTTGGCTGAATCTGGGCTGACAGTACATCTCTAAACACTGCAGAATTCATCATGCTTCTGTCTTCTGTCACATCATCAATAAACACCAATGACCCAGTGCCACTGAAAGCCATGCATGCCCATGCCATCACACTGCAAGCTCCACCATGTTTTTCAGATGACGTTGTGTGCTTTGGATCATGAGCTGTTCCAAGCGATCTCCAGACTTTTTTCTTCCTGTCATTCTGATACAAATTAATCTCTGGTCTGGCTTTTTAAGAAGTTTTTTGGCAATGTCTAATCTGGCTTTTCTATTCTTCAGGCTTATGGTTTGCACTTTGCTGTGAAACCTCTGTATTTTTCTTGTGAAGTCTTCTCTTGATTGTAGACTTTGACAATGATACGTCCAACTTCTGGAAAGTGTCCTTCACTTGTCTGGATTTTGTGAATGGGTTTTTCTTTAACATAGAAAGGATCCTGCGATCATCCACCACCATAGTCTTCCATGGACGTCCAGGCCTTTTTATATTGCTAAAGGTCAGCAGTGCATTCTTCTTACCTCTGATGTACCAAACTGGTGATTTGGCCACTCCTAATGTTGCTGCTATCTCTCTGATTGATTTGTTTAGTTTTTGAAGCCTTACAATGGCCTGTTTCACTTGCATGGACAGCTCCTTTAAACGCATGATGTAGGTTCACAGCAATAGATTCCAAATGCAAAAACCACACTAAAGCCTCATACACACGGTCTGATTGTTGGACAACAAGCGTCTGATTTTTGTCAAAAGGGCATGTGCAGGATTTTGTCTAGCATACTAACTTTCCGCAAATTGTCATTTGACAAACATGAATGTAGTGACGTACTAAGAGTATATAAAGAGGAGTTTCATTTCTCAAGCGCCACCCTTTGGGCCCCTTCTGCTAATTTCATGTTAGAAGTTTGGTGAGTGTTGATTCGCGATTTTCAACACAAAACAAATGCCTTTTAAAATACGTTTGGCATAACTACATGCAAAGCAGCTTCATTATTATCTCATTAAAGAAGATGATAATTTTGACATTTCATCAACGGCCGCGTCATGAATGTTAATGCTAGATTACGAACGCTGGTTTACAAGACCAAACTCTTCCCAGTCATTCCTTGATTCCGAGCATGCGTGTTTGTACTTTTGACTTTTGTGTGACCATTTCTATACTGACCATCTGAAAATCAGACGTGGAGTTCACATCAGACAAAAATTTTATAGACTCCACTTCCAACTTTTGTCTGCTGTAAAAGTCAAGTCATCTGTCGAATGCACCAAAACTAACAATCAGAAAATCTGCAGACAGCTCATCTTCAGACTTTTCCCCTTCTGATTTTCAGACCGTGTGTATGAGGCCTTAGGCCGCGTACACACGGGCGGATTGTCTGCCCAACTTAGTCCGCTGAACCGTGTTTCAGCGGACAATCCGCTCGTGTGTGGGCATCAGCGGACTTTTTCAGCGGACAATCTGACGGACTTAGTCTTTCGGAATTTCCGTAATTTTGTCCGTCCAAACTTGGTTTTGTCCGTCCAAACTTGGTTTCAGCGGACAGTCCGCTCGTGTGTAGGCAAGTTGGACGGACTAAGTATGGCGCATGCTCAGAAAGGATTTACACAGCCGAAGGTTGCATTGCAGTGTATTGGACGTCGTTTTTCTAGTCCCGTCGTACGTGCTGTACACGTCATCGCGCAAGTTTTCAGCGGACTGTCTGTTCATCGTGGGTGGTCAAGTCCGTTCATTCAAAAGTTGAACGGACTGTCTGTCGGATTGTCTGACGAACTTAGTTGGGCAGACAATCCGCCCGTGTGTATGCGGCCTTAGAATCAACTGCAGACCTTTTACCTGCTTAATTGATGAAGAAATAACAAAGGAGTAGCCCACACCTGGCCATGAAATGGCTTTTGATTCAATTGTCCAATTACTTTTGGCCCCTTGAAAAAGTGGGGGAGGGGGCGTGCCAATTCTTAAGAGCTGTCATTCCTAAACCCTTCCTCCAATTTGGGTGTACATCAGCTCATATCCATTATAAAAGTATAGCTTAAATATGTTTTGGTAAATACCTGAATTTTTTTTTAAATTATGCCCCTGTCCAAATATATATGGACCTAACTAAGTTTTTTTTTTGTTGTTGTTATTCAACGTTCAGTACGATCATGGAAAATATCATGTAAATTAGTTTATTCTGTCAGTAAGTGTCCAATTTGCTTTCGACCGACGAATAATCATTCAATCTGCAAACAGCCCAAATTCTGTGTGTGTATGGCCCACATTAGTCTGTAGGGTTCGATATTGAGTTGGCCCTCCCTTTGCAGGAACAACAGCTTCAACTCTTCTGGGAAGGCTGTCCACAAGGTTTAGGAGTGTGTCTATGGGAATGTTTCACCATTCTTCCAGAAGCGTATTTGTGCGGTCAGGCACTGATGTGGACAAAAAGGCCCGGCTTGCAATCTCCGGTCTAATTCTTCCCAAAGGTGTTCTATCAGTTTTAGGTCAGGACTCTGTGCAGGCCAGCTAAGTTCCTCCACCCAAACAGGCTCATCCATGTCTTTATGGACTTTTCTTTGTGTACTGGTGTGCAACCATGTTGGAACAGGAAAGGGCCATTCCCAAACTGTTCCCACAAAGATGGGAAAATTTAATTGTCCAAAATGTCTTGGCATGCTAGTGCCTTAAGAGTTACGTTCACTGGAACTAAGGGGCCAACCCCAACCCCTGAAAAGCAACTCCATACCATAATCCCCCCTCCACTAAATGATTTGGACCAATGCACAAAGCAAGGTCCATAAAGACGTTATGTTAAAGACGCCTCTGGCTGCCGGCTCCAAAATCTAAACTGTATCTAAATTGCAGCTGAACTGCTGAACAGCTGCTTTGGAAATCTGCAGTGAAAACTGAGGGCCAATTTGCACCGGACATGTGTGAACCTAGACTAAATGTAAACTTTTATTCCACACCTGCAAAGTCCCCCAGTGTTGGATCAGGTATCTCATATCCCATATGTTCACCTTTGTTCTATCAGACTGTCCGCTAACAGTGACGGCGCGTATACACGAACTGACTTTCCGGCAGACTAGGTCCGACTAAATCAGTCTGTCTGACAATCCGATCGTGTGTGGGCTAATCAAATCGTTTTTCATTTAAAAAATCCGACAGACCTAGAAATAGAAAATGTTTCAAATCTGTCCGACGGACTCAATTCCTATCGGGAAAACCGTTTTTCTGTATGCTGATCTGACGGACCAAATACGACGCAAGGGAAGCTATTGGCTATTGAACTTCCTTTTTCAGTCCCATTTACATCGTCACGTTCAAAACTAATGGACTTTCGGACGGACTTAGTTCATTCATGTGTGGCCAAGTCCGTTCGTTCGGAAAGTCCGTTAGAACTCCGCCGAAAGTCCGCCAGGAAAACCGTTGGACCTAGTTTGCCGGAAAGTCCGGTAGTGTGTACGCGGCACTAGAGTCAAACTTGTTTACCATATTTTTAGTTCTCCGTTACCTACCACTTCACAGTCTGCTGTATTGTTGCATCCATTTACTAATTCTCATGTGTGTAATTCATTCAGTTATTGTTCATGGTCGCTTCTTGATATCAGCACCCCAACGCTCCCTAAGAATTGTAATCACTGCCTGTAAACATGCAGTGGCTTATTAACTCATTAATTCTCTGCTCATGAGAAAGCTCAGATTTTTATTTTATTTTTTGACACAGATATATATGGCTAGTCTTTATACCCCCTTCCTTCCCTGGATCCAGTCTCCTTCTCCTGTCTAGAGATAGGGCTAAAATTGCCCAGCCATAGCTGTGGTCAATCAAAGTGGTGTTCCCTCCCCTGTTCCTGGCAGGCCTGCCAATTAAGAGCTGAGAAGGAGGGGGAGTTGGTGGAAATCCTAGACAAGAGTGCATGGGTTGTGCAGCTCTTGCGTGTTGAAGAGGCCACCAGCCAGGGCTACAATTACATACATTACATGACGCAGACTGTCACTAGGGTTAACAGCAGTTTTTGTTTTTCTAAGGCCGCGTACACACGGGCGGACTGTATGGCCTACTTAGTCCGTCATACAATCCGACGGACAGTCCGTCATACTTTCGAATGAACGGACTTGACCACACACGGATGCACAAACAGTCCGTCGAAAGCTTGCGCGATGACGTGTACAGCACGTACGACGGGACTAGAAATAGGAAGTCCAATACACAGCAATGCAACCTTTCGCGGTGTAAATCCTTTCTGAGCATGCGCCATTCTTAGTCCGTCGAACTAGCCTACTGACGAGCGGATTGTCCGCTGAAACCAAAGTATGACAGACAGAATTTCGAAAAATACGAAATACTTAGTACGCCAGACTGCACGCTGAAAAAGTCCGCTGAAGCCCACACACGAGCGGACTGTCCGCTGAAATGTGTTTTGACGGACTAAGTAGGCCATACAGTCCGCCCGTGTGTACGCGGCCTAAGTTCCTCTGATACATAGTTGATATTATTTTTTTCGCACTTTCAGCAATAGGGTGGCAATGCTGTCAGTTCAGCAGTGAAATTGCACAACATCGTTGTTACCATGAGATGGGGTGGCTTTAGATAAAATGACGTTTTAATTGGACTTTTAAGCCCCATACGCATCAGATTATCTGCTGAGATTTTCATTCAGATTTACCAAAACCATGTAGTAGAAGGGCCTGCCTGATTGCATACACATTGAAACTCCTAAGGTTTGTCCTCATATTATATGATTTTGGTAAATCTGAAGGAAAAACTCAGCAGATAATCTGATAGTGTGTATGGGGCTTAAGTGACAAACTAATTAATGCTGGATTACTGCACAATAATGGAAGAAATACAAAAAAGGATACCAAGATTCATGTAAGAATACACATGCCGCTTCTATTTAGACAATATCTGTTTAACCTGGATTTCTACTTCCTTATGGAAAGAGTTCTGTCTTCTGTTCACACACTGCTGTTTCCATATAGGGATACAACATGGCTGTGATACAGCAATAAATATTCACTGCAAATGAAATGTGTATCTTCTGTTAGCATTCTGTCTGACGCTTCTGGGAAAGCTGAGAGCTCTTTGTTGGTTCTCAAACAAGCAGGACACGGCGAGCGTGTACCAGAACCGGTGATTTCCCTGTCAAACATTCTAAAGCAAACCCTTCCACTTTCACCCCCCTGCACTTATGTTCTTCATGTCACATGCGGGGAAAAAGGATTAAAGTAAAGAAAAATTCTGAAGAATTCAGAATGGGTTGCAGGAAAACAAGGAAGACTGGGAATAATAACGGTAGGGCATAGCTGCAAAGTGTTAAAGAGGTCAAGAGGCAGTTATATAGACTGCGCGGTTTAAAGGGTAACTCCATTTTCATGGCAAAAAAAAAAAATTGCAAATAAAAAAATAATAATTTAGCATATGCAATTGCAACACAAGTCATATTGTACCGTAATTGGATTTTATTAAAAATTGCCTTTCCTTTTTCCTTTTCAATCTGCAGCGCTGTAATTTTCTGTAAAATGCAATGCAATATGGCTACCTGGAGGCTTTCTGTACACAAATGGTATTCGGAACGCCCCCCTGAAAATGTAATTTCCTGCTTGTGTGATTGGCTCACTGATTTTCCCAGAAGTCTGCACTAAGTCATATTTTTGGCATCCCCTGCAACAAAAATGTAATTTTTGTTAAGATGCCCCCAAATGGAAATCACAGCTAGAGGGATGTAGACCTTGCCAATTTCCTCGTTAGCTGACTGTTAATTATAAAACCACTCCCATACAGGTTCACTCTGAACATGGACACAGACAAACAACTATCTTCAGAATAACAAAAGGTAGGAATTTGAAACAAAGTTTGTTCATTGATTACCCAGAGGGAAATGTTTGGTTGAGCTGCTCCAATAGGCAGTGAACAGGGGTGTTTACATGCTGCGGTCACTATGTTTTGGGTCCGCAGCAAAGTTCACCTAACATGTAGCGATGGGCACACTCGCTACACACTCAAGTGAATTGGGACATGCCACAAATGTCCAGCAACTGCATGCAATGCGTTTGTCGGCAAAAATTGTGTTAAAACAGGCAATAAGGAAACATCATATGGCTTCCTCACCACCTGTCAGTAGCCTCTGAAACACGATCCAAATAGGGATCAGGCTTCAGATGGAAGCGAGATTTAGACACACATCTAAATCCACCCTAACTCCTTCTGAAAATACTTGTTGCCTGGCTCTTGTGCGGACCCTCAGACTTCATTATTTCACAGTACAAGAATGCATAAAGTGAAGTGTGATCTATTGACCTGACTACCATGTCAGTGTCATATAAAGTGTTAAAGCTGAACTCTAGGCAGGTATAAAAGACACAAATGAATGCAGCCGTTTAACGTTGTACAGCGCTGCACAAACTGATGGCGCTATATAAATCATGTATAATGATAATATTATTAATAATAAATCATGCAATCATACATATAATACATGATCAAATGTATATAGTATTTTTTTAATGTAAGCCGTGCAAGTATCTGTAGCACCCTTTTAGAAAGGTTGCTAGGTGTTAAGTAAATGTACCGTAGTTATTTTTTACTCCTCTGTAATCATTGGAGCAGCTGTTGATTTCTTTAGCCTGTTCTGAATCTCAGAGACTGCAGGTTTGATTGCTTCCTCCTGCATTTTAGAGGTTTCTAGAACAAGAGGGCTGGAAGATTCAGGTGGGCAGCCTAAATATTAATTATGTTGCAGCCAGTCCCTGGAGCTGTGTAGGTAGGTGGCTGAAGAGGGACATAAATAGTTTGAGTCTTGGAGCAGCCCTGTTCTTGTCCTGCATGGAGAAGTCCCCAGCCAGAAAGGCCTACACCTCTAAGGCAGTTTTGCTGGAGTCTGTTGATGTCCCTTAAAGTCACAGCTATGGCAGAACTGGGAGGCCTATTCCTACTCCTATTGTGAGCTAACTATGCAGTCTCACCTAAGGATATGGTCTGGAAGACCCCCTGAAGAGTGCAAGGTAGAAGCTGGAAGGTGTGCAGATGTCCTGTGGCATTGAGTATTAACTGCCATTTCTGCAATTTTGCTAGAGAGAAGAGTGTCTTCTATCTATTGTGCTCAGTTGTTTGAAGTATCCTGTCCAACCCTCAACCCTCTCCCATCTCAAGTTCTACAAGCAATAAATACTAAAAAGACAAACCCTAGACTGTTTTTTGGAGTGCATTGACTGTCGCTTGTTTATATAGCGCCAACAGTTTCTGCAACGCTTTACAATATATTGGGAGACAATACAGCAACGATACAAGTCAATAAAAGAGGGTTAGGAGGGCCCTGCTCCCATAAGCTTACAATTACAATTATGAGGGATGAACTGATGGGAGAAATAGAAGATTTGGTTATTAGTGGAAGGAAGGATAGGCCTCCCTTAGGGAGGAGTGGAGAGTACGGTTTTGTGATATATGGAGACAAGATTGGTGATATAGCGCGGGGCAGAATTGTAAATGGCTTTGTATGTTATTGTTGCGGTTTTAAATTTTATTCTTTCGTCAATGGGAAGTCAGTGGAGGGATTGGTAGAGAGGGGTTGTGGACACTGAATGGTTGGTAAGGTGGATGAGTCTGGCAGCAGCATTCATGACAGACTAAAGTGGGGTAGCCTGCGAAGAGGTAGACCAATGAGGAGGGAGTTACAATAGTCAAGGCGAGAAATAACAAGAGAGTGAATAAGTTGCTTGGTGGCTTCAACAGTTAAAAAGGGGCGTATTTTGGAGATGTTACGGAGGTGAAGTCTGCAAGATTTTGGCAGTGCTGCATACCTAATTTATTTTACTTGGTATTAGCCTCTTGCAGTCTACTCTTGTACAGCAGGTCTGAAGTGGAGATAATAAGTCCATATGCTAACCAGAAGCATGCTGATAGGAAGAGAAAGCAGAGTGACTGAGAGATGAGCTGATCACTGTGCTGCTTCTTCTTTCACTGTCCAGTCACAGGCTGGGTGGGTCCAGGATGACCAGGGTTCAGAGGAAGTGCAGCAAATGATGCTGTCCATCTGACTGAAGACATCTAGCAGCGGAACAAATGTATTGCAAATAAATCTCTGCCATATTGAAGCAAAAGCTGGCTGTGTTATTTATTTTTAATTCTTTATTTAAATTTTCACTGCCAAGACATTATCCAGAGCAAAGTAACCAGGTATACATACAAGGATCACACTGTAGTCTCTCACAGAGAGCGTATACAAAGTGACAAATCAATTGCTATCCAGACTGGTCACAGACACAGGACAAGAAACCTTGAACAATTAAGTAAATAAAATGAAGAGGGACGTGCAAGAAGAAGTATTGATATTCCAATCCCCACACACCTGCAGAAGGAGAATTGGTTTGTGAACTGCTATGAGCAAGTTAAGGGTCATATGGTTTAGCGTTTACATTTGAATCTAAACTGTAAGCAAGGTAAAAGTTAAAGAGGTAATAGTAGTCAGGAATAAATGAGAAGGAAAAATAAACCAGTAACCTAGACACAAAGGATCAAGGTGCTTTCCGCTGTAGAAGAACATGTAGCTACTCTACCTGGAAGGAGGGAAGGAAAAGGGGAACACCGGAGGAACAGGTAAGCAGTTTAAGTTTAAGCAACCTAGGGGCAAATGTAGTTAAAGCAGAGTGGTGGTCTGCTGTGACATGGCTCTTAAAATGATACTAAACACATACATTGTCCCTTCTATTTCTGTAAAAAAATAAAAATAAAAAAAACATGTCTGCAGGGAAACATAAGCAGGAGGAGCTTTTATTTATCTGCTGCTGGTCACATGTTCAAAATAAAAAACAGCTTTTGGAATATAAAGTAAAAATAAATAACAGAAAAAAACTGTTTTAAACTGTCATACAAAATAATATATATTTGAAATCAAATTATTTTTTGGCAATAACATGGTGTGGGTGGATTTCTCCAAGTCACAGGCCATGGTGAAGCCTCCATCAATCTATGTCTAATATCTTGCTCTCATTGTGTTTAGCTGGTTACTCGGCATGGAGGAGGGAGAGAGGGAGGGATGGAGGGAGTGGGCTGTCATTTACCACGGACATGTGTGACCCTATAGTCACATGGGCTCCTCAGATGTGATAGGGGAGAAAAGCATAGAAAATCACTAAAAGCTGAGCATGTGCAGAGCTGTCAACACTGCTCTGCAAAATCTCTAGCTGAATTAGGTACTTGGACAGAAGTGGGAGACAGAGAACAGCAGGATCAACTAGGTTTGTAGAATACAGAAAATGAATCACAGAGTGACTAAGGCCGCGTACACAGGGGCGGACTGTCTGAATGAATGAATGAATGAAATACTTATATAGCGCACAATGCGAACTGAATCGCCTCTAGGCGCTGTGGCGAGCCTTGATCATCTGCTAAAAGAGGAAGGTCTTGAGTTTTTTCCTAAAAGCCAGGTGATTTTTTTCCAGGCGGATGTTGATTGGTAGAGCATTCCATAGCAGAGGCCCTTGGACAGCGAATCTCCGATCACCCTTGGATTTATACCGGGCTTTGGGCACGAGGAGGAGGTTTTTGTTGGCTGATCGAAGACTGCGGTTTGGTGTGTAATGATTTATTTTCTCCATTAGGTATTGCGGAGCTTCTCTATGCACGCATTTGTGGGTGAGGCAAAGGGTCTTGAACGTGATCCGATTTTTTACGGTTAGCCAATGTAAGCTCCTCAGTGAAGGAGAAATGGATTCCCAGGGTTTTTTCCCTGTTATCAGCCTTGCCGCCGTGTTTTGGATCAGTTGTAATCGCGCAAGTTGATATTGTGGTAATCCTATGTAAAGCGAGTTTGCGTAGTCCAGTCCTGAATTAATGATTGTTCCAACTACCACTGCTTTGTCATTCTTTGGGATAAAAGGGATGAGTCTGCGAAGCATGCGCAGTAGATGGTGAGATCGACTGACTACAGATCCTATTTGCGCATCCATTGACATTTGTGCGTCTAAAATAACCCCGAGACTCTTCGCTTTGGTCTTTGGGGAGATAGTCTGCCCAAAGACGGTTGGTGGAGACCAGGAGGTTTTGGTTGCGGGCTTATGATTTGGGTGTAAGATAAGAAGCTCTGTCTTTGATTGGTTCAGCTGGAGGGAGTTGGTGGTCATCCAGTCCTCTATTGATTTGAGGCAGTTTTCAAGTTGTTGTTGGTGATCTTTTTTTCCATTGATCCGGAAATAAAGTTGCGTGTCGTCAGCATAAGAGTGGAAGCAGAGATCTGAGCATCTGATGATTTGAAGGAGTGGGCGAATGTAAATGTTGAAGAGAACGGGTGACAATGGAGAGCCTTGAGGGACTCGGCAGGTGACTGCCCGAGTTTCGGAGAGGAATTTTCCTAGTTTCACTGTCTGTGACCGATTTCCTAGGAAGGACGCGAACCAATGGAGATCTATGTCTTGGACTCCGGCTACTTCTGTGAGGCGGACGAGTAGAGTATTGTGATCTACTGTATCAAACGCTGCACTTAGGTCTAGCAGTACGAGGAGACACGGCTCTCCGTCATCTGCTGCTTCGAGGGCGTCATCCCAAATCTTGAGGAGAGCTGTTTCTGTTCCATGACCCGGGCGGAAACCTGATTGCAGCGGGTCCAGGAGTTTGTAAGTATCCAGGTGAAGTTGTAGCTGATGTACTACAGCTTTCTCCATGATCTTAGAAATGGTGTTGAGGCTTGTAATCGGCCTACGGTTGTTTGGATCCTGAGGGTCCAGGTTTGGTTTCTTGAGTAGAGGTTTGACAATGCCTTGTTTGAGGATGCTGGGAACAATCCCTTCGTGGAATGATCGGTTTATGAGGTGGGTTATGGTTGGAGCCACGATGTCGGAGCATTCTTTCAGTAGTTTTGTGGGGATGATGTCAATAGGTGAGGTACTGTCACGCAGTTTACTAATGATGTTTTTTGCGGTGTCTACGGTAATTGGGGATAGTGAAAATTTTGGCGGTTGCGGTATGTTGGTGCGGACATCCTCTTTATGTATTTGCTGGCTGAGGTTGGATGTTTTCTTCTGACAAATTGTTTCCCTGATGGTTTTGACTTTATCGATGAAAAAATCCGACAGTTTGTCACAGTAATCCTGGGATTCGCTTTCTGGGGGTTCTAGGCACACCGGATTCATTGATTGATTAACCAGATTAACTGTCTGTCACACTTAGTCCGCTGAAACACATTTCAGCGGACAGTCCGCTCGTGTGTGGGCTTCAGCGGACTTTTTCAGCGGACAGTCTGGCGGACTAAGTATTTCGGAATTTCCGTAATATTGTCCGTCCAACTTTGGTTTCAGCGGACAGTCCGCTTGTGAGTAGGCAAGTTGGACGGACTAAGTATGGTGCATGCTCAGAAAGGATTTACACGGCCGAAGGTTGCATTGCAGTGTATTGGACGTCGTATTTCTAGTCCCGTCGTACGTGCTGTACACGTCATCGCGCAAGCTTTCAACGGACTGTTTGTTCATCGTGTGTGGTCAAGTCCGTTCATTCAAAAGTAGGACGGACTGTCTGTCGGATTGTCTGACGGACTTAGTTGGCCAGACAGTCCGCCCGTGTGTACGCGGCTTAAGTGAGTATAAACAGCATGTAATACATAATTTCTTGATAGTTTTTTTATGATGTGGGTTTAGAAAAACGTTAACTATGGATCTGTAGATGTAAAATAATGCCAGGGCCTCCATGTCAACCTGAATTTCCCATCTGAGGTGCGCAGTGTAAAGGTAAGGTCTTCCATAGTCCATATTCATAGCAAACTACAGAACCTTGGAGGGTGGACGGGACTTCCACAAAAAAGGTATACGTGTTTTCACAGCATTAAGATGATGAATGGTTAGTGAGGACTTGTACTTAGCTATGGGTAAGTCTCTCGGTCAGGTGTAACAAACAAGCATCCGGATTGTGGCTTAAGTTCGATAGAGGTAAGATTTTAAACCGTTTTGAGTACATCATCCGAATACTGCTGGAACTTTGGACAATGCAAAGTATACAAAACATAGTACCCGACACTTCTCCACACCTCCACCAAGAGTTCGGAATTTTGTGGTAGATGTTGTGTAGTTGTGTGGTTGCATAGGTGCTTTGTGCCACCTGGTAAGGATCCGGTACCCCATCTCCTGGAAGCAACTGAGGGTTTGTGTGTGAGAATTAAGACTCTCTCTTGCTATTGCGTGGTCAATTGAACACCAAGCTTGCCTTCCCACTTAAGGAGAAAGGGAGGGGCGTATGCCCCATCTGGCTGAACTAGTATGGGGTAAACTTTAAAAAGTGTATGGCAAGAGGGCTTTCCTGTCCGACAGAGTGATTTGAATACTGTGAGAGGGCGATTTAATTGTCACTGGTTGGAAACAGACAGTAGGAAGTGTCGTAGCTGTTGCATGCTCCAGAAGTCTAAAGGTGGGTCAGAGAGGTTTGTTCTGTTTTTTTTATTGTAACATGACAAAATGTGGAAAATTTCAAGCAGCAGGAATACTTTTTCAAGGCACTGTATATGCAGGAAGCTTGATTAACTGAATGTGTTCTGGCACATTTTTTTACAATAACTTTTACTTTTTATATAACAATAACTTTTTGGACTGTCTTTATCATTTAATAGCTCCTTTTGTATTAGGGTTTTCTATTTTAACAAAAGGGCACTATTTGTGCAATTCTATTACACTTTTATTTTTTGACACTTCTGATACATAATAAACCTTGCTACTTGTCACCAGTTATGTTACGTAAAAAAAAGCATTACCAAGAGCTACATTTCACACACCTTCCAGCAATCATATTTTAGGCATTTAAAGAAGAAATCCAGATATGGATATTTTTACATAGTTACATTGATCCAGCTTGGAACATTGTAACCATGCATATAACATACCTGTTGGATCCCCTGGATGCTGGAAATCACTGGAGTAGGAACTGCTAATACAGTTATCTGCACTAGCTTCCATGTCAAGCCAAGCAGCTGCTCTGTTGCATTGTGAACATAGGTCGCCCACTCCGTATAAATGCCATTCAGTGAATGCTTTGCATTTTCTCAATGAATACAAATCATTCTCTGATTGGATGAGGTGGAACGCATGACATTACTGCTCCGCCTCTCCACCTTGTCCAATCAGAGAATGCTCATTGAGAAAATGCAAAGCAATCTGTGAATGGCACTCATGCTTTGTTCACAATGCAGCAGGGCAGTTGCTCGGCAACTGAACCATACAGTGGAGATCACTGTAGTAGCTGTGCCTTATAATATAATGATTTTCCGCTTCTAGAGGGATATCACTGATATGTTAGATTCATTGTTGCATTTGTCCAAGCTGAATCAACTTTCACATTCTGAGAAAACATTCTGTTAACGTCGTTCATTTTAAAAAATTTTCTCAAATAGAACAAAGAGAGATGTACTTCATTCAAAACATGCACTCATAAAATCGATCTTTATTCATCCACGCACGTCTCTACTTTGTAGTAATGTGAACAAAAAAAGGTAAACTGTAGGTAATCTCAATGATAGTTGACAAAAAAATATATATATATTTTGCTTCAGACCAAAAATTAGGTGTTGATTAATATCTGTAACATGAATAATGATTCAAGGTCATTTAAACATCCCTTGGTGAATGTATATTAGGAGATGTCATTTCACTGCTATACAAACGGATTTCCTTCCTCTTGAAGATACCTAATGGTGGAGAGTCACCATGGAAACACCTCTACAACTACATGGTTTGCCATGACAACCAGGCCTCCCTGGAATATTAATGACTGCCTATGGCAACAGGAAGTTAGTACAGGGATATCTGGGGACCTGGGATCTCATGTATCATTTATAAAACATTGCCTTAAATGCAGTTAGACACAATTTCAAAACATTATTTAGATTCTACATATTAACAATGCATTTTATGCATGCACGTAAACAACTGCTAACACCTCAGAGTGCTTAGATCCATGGACAGTGCCTTCATCAGCAGTTCATTAAAAGATACTAGTGTAAAATAACTTCATCTTGAATAAACAATGGTCTCTGCATACTAACTGGACTGGATTTACATAATTCAGAAAGTATTGTAGCTTTAGGAATCAGCATTGTGGTATTGTTATTGCTGGTTTCATTCAAAGCACTATTAAGGCCTACAGTCAAGCTGGAGAAATGTAATATGGATTCAGCTTCTTAAGCTAGGCCTCGTTTGTAATGCTCAGCTTTTACAAAAGTGTGCCTATATATAAACACATTTCATTAATAAGTTGAAAACATCAACAGATAGTTATAAGTAAAGCTAGTAGCCAGGGCTTTTTTCAGCAGGAACGTGGGGGAACACAGCAAGGGGTGCTGGAACGTTGGAATGTGTTGGGGGGGTCTATTGATGCTGGCTGTTGGGAAGATCTATTTTACCTGGGGGAGCAGATTTATTGTTGCTGGGGAGGTCTATTGTTGCTGCTGGGGGATCTATTGTCACTGAAGGAGGGGTTGTTATGTTGCTGGGAGGTCAATTGTTGCTGGTAGCGATCTACTGTTGTGGGAAGGGTTTATTGTTGCTGGCTACTAGGGGTGCAACGGATCAAAAAACTCATGGATCGGATCGTTCCTCGGATCAGAGTCACGGATCGGATCATTTTTCGGATCAGCAAATAATAATTTAATTTGCAAAAACCTGTGAAAATTCCACCACCATATAGTCCCCACTGTAATATCCACATTCTCCCCACTGTAATATTGACTGAGCATAGCGGAGTATGGTTGGGCACGGCTGAGTATGGCTGGGCACGGCTGGGTATCGCAGAGTATGGCTGGGTATCGCAGAGTATTGGCAGGGTATCACAGGGTATTGGCAGGGTATCGCAGGGTATTGGCAGGGTATCGCAGGGTATTGGCAGGGTATCGCAGGGTATTGCTAGAGTATTTGGGTATTGCTAGAGTATTGCTAGAGTATTGGGGTATTGCAGAGTATTGGGGTATTGCAGAGTATTGCTAGAGTATTGGGGTATTGCAGAGTATAGGGGGAATTGTAGAGTATTGGGGTACTGCAGAGTATTGGCAGGGTATTGCTGGGTACTGCAGGGTATGGAAGGATGGCTGCTTCCATCTCAGGATCTCTCCCCTCCACTGTACAGGTTAGTACAGAGAGGGGAGAGAGGAACCGGCGTCATGACATGACGCCGGTTTGTTTACAAGTGATCGCTCCATCGGAGCGATCAGTGTAAACAGCCTGGGTGTAGAAAGATAGCCGCCGCTTCGGAGCTAGGCCAAAGCCGCGGCCTTTCCTAAGGCCGAGACCGCGGATCGCGGCATGTGCCAATCCGAGCTGGGTGACCCGTTCGGATCACAGATCGGTGACGATTCGTTGCACCCCTACTGGCTACTGGAAGGTCTATTGATGCTGGCTACTGGAAGGTATATTGATGCTGGCTACTGGAAGATATATTGTTGCTGGGGATCTATTATTGCTGGAGGCTCATTTTACTGCTGTTCTTGTTATCATTAACAAATTCCATTCAAATTACTTAGCACTATAAAATCATACTTGGTATTGTATTCTCTAAAAGGGGAGGTACTGTGAGGTGAGTAGGTGGTGTAAAGAGGTGATGCTTAGAGGTGAGTGGGGGACAGAGATGGGGTGACTTGGAAAGGGGGGAGTACCTGCACTTGTTCTCTGAGAAAACAAGCCCTGCTAGCAATAAACGGTATGATTATCCTGTTCAGGTCGATGGTGTTCAGTCAGATCACTAATTTCCCCCCATTCACACTAAACAACTTGGATGGAAGATTCTTCCCTGCTGGCTATTGTACTCTGATAGTTGTTGGAATACCTGAACAGCTCCTGCATTTGATTGGTTGCAGCACTGTTCAGCCTAGAATTTTCCACCTGGCTTCTTCAACAAAAGTCGATTAAGACTGACTGACAGGGTCAACCATGACATTTATTCTGGTTGATCCAGCAGTAATTTGATGAATGGCAAGCCTAAAGTGTAAGTTAACCCATTCAGAAAAAATGTAAAGGGAATACTACCCTATACCCTCTCCACCCTACCTCCCCGTTCCCTGCTGTACGAGTGATGAGCTGTTACTGCCCACATAGCTGGTGTAGCAGCCCAGGGATTGGAAATCCCTGCTCTTCTCCAACTGTTCGCAGGACTACTGGGACATATTGGAGTGATTCTGTTGGGTCAGTGCCAGTACAGAGAACTGCTCTGATCTATCCCAGAAAACCTGCAGAAAGAAGGGGGGAAGAGCAGGGACTTCAATTCACCGAACCACTATGGCAGCTGTGTGGGCATTGACAGCTAATGACCCATAGAGGCAAAAACAATGGTGACCAAGGGGGTGGAGAGGGTGTAGGATGTTAGTTAAATTTTTTCTGGGAAGGTAAACTAGTACTTTAAAGTGGTTGTAAAGGCACAAGATTTTTTACCTTCATGCATACCCCCCCCCCCCCCCCATGCTTATCTGAGCCCCCTCTCAAACTAGTGATGTCCATGAGAGCCTTGCTTCTCCCAGGACTCACACTCCCATTGGCTTCTGCTGCTGTCAATCACAGCCAGTGAGCCAATCAGGAGATGAAAGGGGCAGGGACACTCCACAGCTCTGTGTGTGAACGGACACACAGACCCACTGATCAGGAGCGTGCCTGCTTGGGTGCCACCATTGCAAGCTGGGACCTGAGAAGAGGAGGATCCAGGCTGCTCTGTGCAAAAGCATTACACAGAGCAGGTAAGTGTAACATGTTTGTTATTAAAACAAAAAAAAACAAGACTTTACAATCATACAATTTAAGTTTTAGGTGGCTATTGGTGGAAATTAAAGGTAGTAGAGTGGGCAGTTGTATTTTTGACTTTATGTACTCACATAGAAGAAAGCTATCAGCTGGATGCTTCCTTCTATAGAAATGGCAGGGTAGGGTAATAAAGGAGCAAATAAAGCACAATAAAAAAGCACAATCAAAGGAGTCTTTTTAAGGAATAAGACTAAATTGTAGCAAGCCAGTGTATTACAATATTTAACATACTGTATATCCTGCTCTGGCAATATTCATGCAATTACTACAAAGCTAACAGCTTTGTGCATCTGGAACTCATTACCTCCTATTAGTGGAGAAAAAGAGATATCTCCAGCAGTGGGTCTGTGTGGATTTTAGTAGCTCTTTTATACAAAGCACTTTTTTGTGTCTAACATAGAAGTACCCTCTCCAAACACTATGACACTTTAAAAATAAATCATTAATGGATTTTAAAATTATTCTAATTCTAAAGAATTCTAAGAAATAAGTTATATTTTACATAAAAATGCTAAAGCCCCCAGTTGAGATATTCTAGTAACAGAAAGGCATCTCTGCCTCCTGATTCTCTATAAACCAACCTGACACCGGACCCTGCTGCCCTTCCCCCATTTTCTCAGATGTACACTGCCCATCCCTTCTGTTAAAGTGTTTGTTAACCCATAAAAAAAAAATGGATCCTGCAATTTATACAGCACAGTCATTGTGTTGTGTCATTTGGCCCCCTGTAACACCTAGTCATTTCAGCCCCACCCCCTGCATCTCTCAGACGGGCAGAGGAGAGAGCTGGATGGTCGCATGAGCACCAGGAGCTGCCATGAAATACGGTAAAGGAGGCATTTTTTTAAAAATAAAACACAAGAGACAGCGGGGCACTGCATTAGCAGAAAGAACCGATTATGTGAATATGTGAAAGTGGGTCAACAAACGTAACCGTTGGCACATCAAAGATATAAGCATGCCACTAATTTCATACAGGCTAGGCAGCTGGGAGATAATTTTCCTCTACAAAAAGGTTAACCTCTTCCCGCCTGCCCAAGCACGCCTTTAAAAGGTTCTGAATGCACAGTGGGCAGGAAGGCTCGGTGATCATGTGACCACTGTGTTTGGCTATCACATTGACGAGATGATCATAAGGCGTTTCTGCTGGCTCCTGATTGTTAGTGAGGACAGGGAGCTGTCTTTAACAACATGGTCGCTGTGCTGGGAGCCCACTCTTGGCAAAGAAACATCAGCCACTCAGTGATATGTGCGGTGTGTGCGTGTTAAAGCCCACCCTTTTGCCGCTGCATATATGTGTTATGTGGATGGCAGCAGGTTAAGCTTACTATTTCAGACATAATTCATATTTCATATATGGTAGTTACTTAAAGCCCTTTTGAATATAACACCCTTTTTTATCTCATAATCTTGAACATTAGCGTGTTCATTTGTGACAGTTTTTTGCTAAAAATGCCTGTTTTCTCTCACTTGTAAATGCTCCTGTCTGCCTGCTTGCCTCCCATGCTCCATGCTGGCAGAGCCGAGTATCCTCCACACTCCTCAGCACAAGTGTCCTAACGCAGACTTGTAATACAGAGAAAGAGAAGAGATTGTGACCAGTTCCATTACTAAGTGCTGATTTACTAAAAGCAGTACTAAAAACAGTAGTTATACAGTTGAGCTGAAAAGTTTGCATACCCTGGCAGAAATTGTGAAATTTTGGTATTAAATATTGAAAATATGACTGATCATGCCAAAAAACTGTCTTTTATTTAAGGATAGTGATCACATGAAGCCATTTATTATCACATTGTTTTTTTGGATCCTTTTTTAAAACATAATGATAACAGAAATCACCCAAATGGCCCTGATAAAAATGTTTGGCCTTGGTACAGACACAGAAGGTGGCGCACACAGGTTAAAATGGCAATTAAAGTAAAAAATTTGTCACATTTGTGGCTTTTTAAATCACAATTAGTGTATGTGTATAAATACACAATGAGTTTGTTAGCTCTCACATGGATGTACTAAGCACGCTAGACACTGAGCCATGAGGAGGTAGAAAAGAACAGTCAAAAAAACTGCTTAACAAAGTAATGGAACTTTATAAAGATGGAAAAGGATATAAAAAGATATCCAAAGCCTTGAATATGCCAGTCAGTACTGTTTAATCACTTATTAATAAGTGGAAAATTAGGGGCTCTTTTGATACCAAGCCAAGGTCAGGTAGACCAAGAAAGATTGCAGCCACAACTGGTGAAAGAATTGCCCAGGTTACAAAGAAAAACCCACAGACAACCTTACGAGAAATACAGGCTACTCTCCAAAAAGATGGTGTGGTTGGTTTTAGGGTGCACAATTCATTGATACTTGAACAAAAAACAGCTGCATGGTTGAGCTACCAGAAGGAAGCCTTTACTGCGCCAATGTCAAAAAAATGCCCAATGAGGCATGTCAAGGTGTTGTTGGGCATATTGTAACGGGGCTTTTTTGTGGAACTTGTACAGTAGAGGCTTCTTTCTGGCAACTTGACCATGCAGCTCTTTTTTGTTCAAGTATACCGGTTCACACAGGGGCGACTCAGATCCAACTTTAAGTCGCCGCAAGTCACCTCAGGTCGCACAACATGTAGAAATCAATGTAAGTGAATGAGAGCTGTCTTAATGTACACTACTGAAATCGCTCCAACTTCAGAAAAGGTTCCTGTACTACTTCAATCCGACTTGTAGGCGACTGGTACCCATTGATTTCAATGGAGGTCGCCTCCAAGTCGGATCTCCGTCTATACGGAGGCGACTCTCAGAGAATTATCAGCTCTCAAAAGGAGTTCCCCCCTGAGAGCTCATTCTCTGATTGGCCACGGCAAGTCGCCTGGCCTGGGGTGACTTAAATTAGTGTGGTAAGTCGTGTCCAAGTCGTGTCCAAGTCGCGTCCAAGTCACGTCCAAGTCACATCCAAGTCACGTCCAAGTCACGTCCAAGTTGCCTCCAAAAGTCGTGTTGAAAGTCGTGTTGCCCCTGTGTGAACCGAGCCTTATCGTATTGTTCTCCTTAAAAACAACCACACCATCTTTTGCCAGAGCAGCCTGTACTTCTCCTGAGGTTACCTGTGGGGTTTTCTTTGTATCCCGAACAATTCCTGTGGCAGTTGTGGCTGAAATCTTTCTTGATCTACCTGACCATGGCTTGGTATCAAGAGATCCCCAAATTTTCCACTTTTAATTAAATAATTAAACAGTAGTGACCGGCAAATTAAAGGATTTGGATATCTTTTTATATCCTTTTCCATCTTTGTAAAGTTTCATTATCTTGTTTTTCTTTTTTTTGACTGTTCTTTTCAGCTCCCCGTGGCTTAGTATCTAGCCTGCTTAGTGCATCCATGTGAGAGCTAACAAACTCATTGACTATTTATACACAGACACTAATTGCGATTTAAAAAGCCACAAATGTGGGAAATTAACCTTTAATAGCCATTTTAATCTGTATGTGCCATCGTCTGTGTTTGTACCAAGGCCAAACATTCCAGGGTATGTAAACTTTTCATCAGGGCATTTGGGTGATTTCTGTTATCGTTATGATTTAAAAAGGACCCAAAAAACGATGTGATAATAAATGGCTTCATGTGATCACTATCCTTGAATAAAAGACAGTTTTTTTGGCATGATTGGTCATACTTTCAATATACAGTTGTGCTCATAATTTTACATACCCTGGCAGAATTTATGATTTCTTGGCCATTTTTCAGAGAATATTAATGATAACACAAAAACATGTCTTTCACTCATGGTTAGTGTTTGGCTGGAGCAATTTATTATTAATCAAATGTGTTCACTCTTTTTAAATCATAATGACAACAGAAACTACCCAAAATGACCCTGATCAAAAGTTCACATACCCTGGTGATTTTGGCCTGATAAAATGCATACAAGTTGACACAAAGGGGCTTGAATGGCTATTAAAGGTAACCACCCTCACCTGTGATCTGTTTGCTTGTAATTAGTGTGTGTGTATAAAAGGACAATGAGTTTCTGGACAGACCCTTGCATCTTTCATCCAGTGCTGCACTGACGTTTCTGGATTCTGACTCCATCAAAGGATCTGCGGGAAAAGGTAGTTGAACTGTATAAAACTGGAAAGGGATATAAAAAATGTCCAAGGAATTGAGAGTTTCAATTAGCAGTGTTCAAATTCTTATCAAGAAGTGGAAAATTAGGGGTTCTGTTGAAACCAAACCACGGTCAGGTAGACCAACTAAAATTTTAGCCACAACTGCCAGGAAAATTGTTCTGGATGCAAAGAAAAACCCAC
The DNA here is from genome assembly GCF_037356315.1 of Lithobates pipiens. NCBI lineage: Eukaryota > Metazoa > Chordata > Amphibia > Anura > Ranidae > Lithobates > Lithobates pipiens. Next base: position 13,569,125 of record NW_027507787.1, on the reverse strand, counting down.
AAATAACTTCAAGTGAAATACAGGACTCTCTAAAAACATGTGGTGTGGCTGTTTCAAGATGCACAATAAGGTGGCACTTGAAGAAAAGTTGAGTCGCCAGAAGAAAGCCATTAATATGCAAATGCCACAAATTATCCCCCTTACAAAACGCCAAACAGCACAGAGACAAGCCTCAAACCTTCTGGCACAAAGTCATTTGGAGTGATGAGACCAAAAATGAGCTTTTTGGCCACAAGTAAACACTATATTTGGAGAGGAGTCAACAAGGCCTATGATGAAAGGTGCACCATTCAGAATGCAGTATTTTATCAAAAAATACTGGAGGAAAATTTCCATTCATCAGCCAGGAAGCTGCGCATGGGACGTACTTGGACATTGCAACATGATAATGATCCAAAACACAAGGCCAAGTCGACATGTCATTGGCTACAGCAGAATAAAGTGAAGGTTCTGGAGTGGCCATTTCAGTCTCTTGACCTCAATATCATTGAGCCACTCTGGGGAGATCTCAAACATGCAGTTCATGCAAGACAGCCCAAGAATTTACAGGAACTGCTGGCTTTTTGCCAAGAGGAATGGGCAGCTTTACTATCTGAGAAGATAAAAAGCCTCATTCACAAATACCACAAAAGACTTCAAGCTGTCGTTGATGTTAACCACTTACCAACCGGCTCCTGTACTTATACGTCAGCAGAATGGCACAGCTGGGCAAAGTAACGTACCTGTTATCAGCGATCAGTGTCGTGTCACTGCTAGCACATCCCCCAGACAGTTAGAATCACGCCCCAGGACACACTTAACCCCTCCCCTGCCCTGTAGCGGTTAACCCCTTCACTGCCAGTGACACTTTTACAGTAATCAATGCAATTTTATAGCACTGATCGCTGTATTAATGTCAATGATCCCAAAAATGTGTCAAAATTGTCCGATGTGTCCGCCATAATGCCGCAGTCATGATAAAAATCACTGATCGCCGCCATAGTAAAAAAATTAAAATATTAATAAAAATGCCATAAATCTATCCCCTATTTTGTAGACGCTATAACTTTTGCGCAAACCAATCAATATACGCTTATTTACCAAAAATATGTAGAAGAATACGTATTGGCCTAAACTGAGGAAAAAAAAAATTTTTTATATATTTTTGGGGGATATTTATTATAGCAAAAAGTAAAAAATAATGCTTTTTTTTCAAAATTGACGCTACCGCAGAGGAGATCGAATACCACCAAAAGAAAGCTCTATTTGTGGAGAAAAAAGGACGTAAATTATGTTTGGGAGCCACACCATACGACCGCGCAATTGTCACTTAAAGCGACACAGTGCCGAATCGCAAAAAGTGCTCTGGTCTTTGGCCAGCAAAATGGTCTGGGGCTTAAGTGGTTAAAGAGGGCAATACATGGTATTAAGAACTGTGGTATGTAAACTTTTGATCAAGGTCAGTTTCTGTTGTGATTATGATTTAAAATGAGTAAACACAGTTGATTGATAATAAATGGCTTCAGCCAAACACTAACTATGAGTGAAATTGTGTGAATGCATCAATGTAGTGCATGTTATCTCAGCTTGGATCCATTGAATGAGTTTACCAAAAATTTAAATATTGGAGAATATACAGTCTCATGCTACTAAGCTCCATTTCATGCTGAATACATAAAATTATTATGTATCTTAAATAGAAAACTATCTTTAGATAGATTTTTACTCTAAAAACATTTTATTAAAATTAAATTGATAAAAATAACAAAAACCTACATTTTTTTATTGTTTTTTAAACAAATCATTGATTTTTATCCACCCTGAACTGCCCTCTATTCAGTGGATGTTTAAAACACATGGCCTTTATTGAACCAGAGCACTAGCTCAATGCAGCCTACTGGGGCTGATCAACACAAGGCTAATGACTTTACTATAGGAAATAGCATTAAACATGTGCAATTCATTTTATTCCGAATTCAGAAATTTGGATGAATTTGAATTCCGAATCACAATAGTAACAAATGTAGATGAATCCTCCGTGATAATGAAATTCAAATTCAATTCAAATTTGGAAAGGAATATAATATGTGAACATATATCTCTTAGATGTGTAAAATTTGGCAGCCGCATTCGAATCAAAAAAAATTTGAATTCAAATGCCAGTTCACATTTTTGGAATTCGGTTGAATTAAAACGGTTAAACTGATTTCAATTTGGTTGAATTCTGAAAATATGAATCTAATTCGAAAATGAATGAACGATACTAAACAGATTCCAAAAATGAATTAAAATAAACAAAATGAATTAAAATATACACATTTTCCGTTCTACAAGAAAAACAGAAATGGAAGGCGCACACACCTAGTGCATTACCAAAGATAATTTAATAATAAAAATGTTTTATATAAAGTGGGTTCTCACAAAATTCAACTGACAAAAGGCCATAAAAACAATGCATGGACATGCACAGAACACGTGTACAGGAAACGCGTTTCGGGGGGACACCCCCTTCCTCAGAGTTAGGCTCCGTTCTGCACATGTCTAAATAGCATCAATAGGAAGACTATAAGGACACCTGTACTGAGAAAAAACATAGCATACCATTGCTGAACATACAAGTTTCCCAATGATTCAAAGGCTTCAATCATTTGAGTCACAGGGCCAGAACAGGTATGCAGTCAGGAAATCTTTCCTTTAGCACACCTGCTGCAGGTCAGTGGCTAAAGTATTGTGGTCATAATCTGCCAGGCATCTATTATTTCCACAGGACAGCAGCAATGGCAGTCCTGGCAGTTTTTTCAGTACTGGTTTCCTTTTAGGGCAATATTCCCTTGGAAACAAATGCAAAGAAAACAATGTAGTTGTTTAGTAAAAAAGATCTCAACTATAAATTTGCTTTAAAAGTAAAACACATTTATGAAAAATGTATTGTTTAGAAATGTGTTATCTCTAAAAACTTTTACCTTTCACTGTATTGCCAAAAATTATCTAAAGTAGACTGAGCAACACAGCAGCTTTGTGGTTAGCACTTAAGCTGGCCATACATGCAGTGGTGTATTTTGGTTTTGTGCTGCCCTAGGCAAGTCTAAAAATTGGGAGCGCCCCCCATCTGAATTTGTCACACCCCTTCCCATTTAAGATCCACCCCTTCATCTGTAAATCCCACCCTTTCCTCTTTAGGCTCCACCTCAGGTCAGATACTGCGGACATGATATAGGAGATGGTTAGAGAATGCGGACATGATATAGGAGATGGTTAGAGACTGCGGACATGATACAGGAGATGACTAGAGACTGCGGACATGATATAGGAGATGGTTAGAGACTGCGGACATGATATAGGAGATGGTTAGAGACTGCGGACATGATACAGGAGATGACTAGAGACTGCGGACATGATATAGGAGATGGTTAGAGACTGCGGACATGATATAGGAGATGGTCAGAGACTGCGGACATGATACAGGAGATGACTAGAGACTGCGGACATGATATAGGAGATGGTTAGAGACTGCGGACATGATATAGGAGATGGTCAGAGACTGCGGACATGATATAGGAGATGGTTAGAGACTGCGGACATGATATAGGAGATGGTTAGAGACTGCGGACATGATATAGGAGATGGTTAGAGACTGCGGACATGATATAGGAGATGGTTAGAGACTGCAGACATGGTCAGAGGCTGGAGACATGGTCAAAGGCTGGGGACATTGTTGGCCTAGGCCAAGACACAGCGCTGCACACATGGATTGAAATTCGGCTAGTCCAGCAGGGACTAGTCGAATTTCAATTCATGCATGCGCACTGTGGTCGTACAGAAGATAATCTATAGATCAGCTTCTGTACAAATGCCCTGTCAGTGATGATCAATGTATTCTGACGGCAGGGAATCTTCCCCGCGGTCAGAATACAATAGCTCGGCAGGAGGATCCATCTTGAATTTGTGGAACAAAGACATGTGTGAACTGGCTCTATTGAGAGCCGGTCACACTCGCATGTCATGTGAATTGGATGCAGTGAAAACTGCATGCAATTTGAACATATGTGAGCCCAGCCCTACACCTTGCAGAAATGGGTTCAAATCTTGGCCAGAATACCACCTGCATGGAGTTTGCATGTTTTCCCTATGCTTGCATGGATTTTCTCTGAGTAGTCTGGTTGGCTTCTACATTCCAAAGACATTCTGATAGGGTTAGTGGCTCCTGTCTTAATAGAATGTATACAAATTAGCTGAGCACGTGTGTTGCCAAATTCTGCATGCCGTTCCTAAGCTGAGAAATTGAGAAGGATTGAGGAATGATTTGGTGACCTGCCTTGTAAAAGGAAAAAAAAAAAATTTACCAAGAAATTCTTTGGAAAATTGTTCTCCTGTGTATCTGGCCCATAGAAACGCTGAGAGCCAGGATACGACTGTACAGATTTATATGTACAAGCATTAGCAAAGTAAGATTTTTTTTATATAAACTAGGATGTTAAAAAAAAAATGTTTCACTTAATTTTCAATCCTATGCTACACTAAGCGGGTCCCTAAAATGTGACTGAATTACCAACTTGTCCTCCTCCAGGGGACCGACTATATCAGGGCTCTCGGAGGCCTGGCATCAGCCATAAGTGAACGAATAAAGTAATATAGTGCAGCGCTGATGACAAATGAAATAAACAATGATATTGTTTCCAATAAAAATGTATACAATATATAAATGTGCAGATAAATACACAACAAATTAAGATTGCCCAACAATAATGAAAAATGTAAGCAAACCAACAGTGTTAGCGCATATAAAGTGCATATAGTTCATATGATATGGCAAAGAATAATGTTACTGTGAATCTGGGTGAAATGGTTGTCTGTAGATAATCCACCACCGTAGGGAGAGAGGCTTACCAGACAGGTTGAACCCAGCTAGGCGTATGCCTGATGGGTCAACCAAGCTTTTGGTGTAACATACCCAAGGAAAGGTACAGCAACCACGACTTCCAATGTAGACCAATCTGTTAGGGATCTGTTAAAGTAGTGACATCAATAGGTATCCGCCATAGGTATAATGACCAAAATTCATAAGTGGCTCCTCTCAATATGACATATGGCAAAAGGAGAAAAATGGGACCACATAGTGTGATTCTGTCTTAAATGTAAAACATTTATTGAAAAAATGATAAAATGGTCACCCACATTTGAGAAGACATTAAAAGCATATGGATACAACTAAGTAACACAGTGGCAACAGTAGAGCCTGTCCCCATGTTTCCTCCTAATAAGGCATCCCCTGGCATCGGCCAATTCTCAGTCCAAAGCCCTTTAGTCCTTGGCAGTTCCACCACTCTGACTGGGGACACTTCTTGTCCCAGTCCCAATGTCTTGCACATGGTTGCAAGACAGGCTCTCATTTTCCCATCGTCCACCATCCTCTGTCTGACCAGGTTTGCACATAGTTCGCTATAGTGGGATCCTGCTTCACCGTGTCAGTACTTTATGAAATTTGCATCTAGCATAAGCTTAACATGGCACCACCTCACTTCACAGCACCAAGGTTGCTAGGGATCCACTTCAGACACAGGAAGCTGCCAGAAGCTCGGCCCAACTTGATTTTATTTGAACACATTTCTCTTAAAGTCCATTAAAACACATCTAAACTAATCAATCATTCTGCGTTTCTATTCAGATGGTGGTTTAAGTGTGCCCAGTAGCAGGGGTGCCCAATTCGGGGGTATTGTTGAAAATAATAGTTTCTTAGATCATGGCTCTATGCGTGGCTGCTCTTCCCATCTGCCAGCTTCTTCCCAACCAGAAGACCATTAGCTAAGCTACAACCATTATTTAATTAATTCTCCTTACTGGAAGTATTTTAAAACAGCAACAATATTAAATGGGATAAATATAGTGCCCCATGCCTACAAGAAGGCCTCCACTTGCCATACCACATAACATTCACACTGTAAGAATTATACAACACAAAGGATGATTGTAAGAATCTGCTTATGAAAAAATATGATAACTAAAGCAAATAAAAAAGCCATATTTTCTAAATTATTTGGACTTGCCATTTTTCATATTCACAAATGTGCATTGAGCAGGCTCTTCTCATGGACATGAATGATATTTTTCTGTTGTTCTGCAATTCAGCTGAAATAAACCGTGAAAATGAACCTACACTAAAATATTGCTACTTTTGTGCTTTTTCTTAAATTTTAGATAATGTGTTCAATCACAACAGATGTTTTTATGTCATAGTTACGCTTTGGAAGTCAATGAGATGTATTCAAAGCCATCTATACATGACATTATTGAACAGGAATTCTAAATGGTATAAAGCACAGATAGGAATCCATTTATAAGGTGCTTTGATTAAATTATACATGGATATTTTAAAGATATCCTCAGTTGCACATATGCATCATCTCTGTAATTAGACAAGTCCTATTCCGAGATGTCAATCACTTTAGTGTACAGACTTGTGCCATAATGAAAAGTTATAACTGGTCTGGCAGGTGGAATCCAATGGCAGTAGTAAAGATTAAAGCTGGCCATATATGATAAGACTTGTTTTGTTCTGTCTTCTGGCTGAATGAAAAAATATAACAGATTATTTCCATCAATGCTAAACTATATGGATGGATGAATCTCACCTGCCGTTACTGTATTCTGACAGCCAACACCAGCCGATGTTCAAGTACTTGAACAGTGGCTGCATCTGGCTGGATGTAATCACAGTTTGTCCGACAATTTTCCACTCAGATTATTTAAAAAAAAAAAACTGGGTGGTGCTCACAGGTACAACCACAACAGGAATTTAATGTCATGTATGGCACCCTTAAAGGGGTTGTAAAGACCATTTTTTTTAAAATAACAAACATGTTATACTTACCTCCACTGTGCAGCTCGTTTTACACAGGGTGGCCCCGAACCTGCTCTTCTGGGGTCCCTCAGCGGCCGTCTCAGCTACTGCCCGCAAGAACTAACCACCTTCATTTGAGCTCTCTCGCATGGTGGTTAGTTCTTGTGGGCGTGCTTCCGTGATACGGCCGGCAGCTATAGCCGCTCACTGTATCACTCGTCCCCGCCCCCCCAGTGCACCGCGTAATTGGATGTGATTGACAGCAGCATGAGCCAATGGCTTTGCTGCTTTCAATCCATCCACTCTAGCCAATCAACGGCCAGGCTGAGCGGCAAAGAGGACATCGGGGGCTCAGGTAAGCAAAACGGGGGGGCTGTGGAGGCCGTTATCGTCTGATGTTTTTTCACCTTAATGCATAGGATGCATTAAGGTGAAAAAATGCGGATCTTTACAACCTCTTTAACTCTTCTAAATTCTAGACATTTAAACCTCGTTCACATGGACACAGCCACTGCTCCCAATGTGACATCCATGCGTGTTCATGGTCCCAAACACACCCGTATGGATGTCACACTGGAAGCAGTGGTTGTGTATATAGGAGATATACAACAATGGGACCGCCTGCCCAAAGATACACAAATCACCTCCCCCATTACCACCCGCTTGCAGGCACACCCAGCAATCACACAAGTTACAGACCCATATGCCTCGTGTCAACAAAAAGCATTTCTGAAATCTTACAATATGACTCATTGAACAATTGGAATGAGTTCAAATACAATCTGGACTTCAATCTTCAAATCTTATCAAAATAATTGTTGTTCTGTGGACTGTGCCCAGAGGCAATATGAATATTGCTTTTGGGTTTATTCATTTAGGAAGAACAAAAACCAAAGCCAATAGGAGCACACCTTTGCTTGTTCTGACTAAACTAAACTACTGAATACTAATATGTTTGAAGTACATGTAAACCCAACTTAAAGTTTTATTTATGTACTTGTTATGCATTCAGGCTGCATGGTGAGTAAAGAATCTGGCATCATTATTATGTTTATTTATTTTTTACTATGGGTCTATTTATAAAACATTTGTTAGACAAATGTCACAAGCATTTGTCCAGATTGCATTTGACTTTCAATTTTTTTTTCGAATACTATGCCATTCTATCATTGTCATTATCATTATCCCTGTACATTGCACACTCACATCAGTCCCTACCCTCAAGGAGCCCACAATCCAAGGTCCCTATTCATATACTAGGGCCAATTTTTTTGGACAGAAGCCAATTAACCTACCTGCATGTCTTTGAATTGTGGGAGGAAACTGGAGGAAACCCATGCAGGCACAGGGAGAGCATGCAAACTCCAGGCAGGTAGTGTCGTGGTTGGGATTTGAACCAGCAACCCCTCTTACTGCTAGGTGAGAGTGCTAACCACTTACCTCTGTGCTTGCCAACAAGGGTTTCTCCACCAAGTACTAAGTCTTGTTTTTCTTGGAGATAAAATACTTATTTTACTCAGTAAACTGCAACTTAATTTATAGCATTTGTATTATGTGTTTTTTTAGGGGGGGGGGGGGGGATTTTTGGTTGATATTCTGTCTCTATCATTTAAAATACACCTATGATAAAAGTGATATGTCCTTCATTTATTTATAAGTGGACAAAATCTGCAGGGGATCAATAATTCTTTTCCCCCCTGTAATTCTTGCAGTTACCGTGACCCGCCACCAAAAAATGTCTGAAATAAAAGTTCTCCTGCTCCTCACATTTGCGATGATACCACATACTGTATTTTTTGTCATCGTACCTAAACACACTGACCCTGACACTAACCTAGATCACATAAATCAAGCACCGAACTAGATATTTTATCTTTATTTCTTTTTTTTTTTTCAGACACAGATTTTTTTGTTTACATACTTCTCTTCTGTATGGGAGAAAAAGAGGCAATGGGGGTTATTTACTAAAGGAAAATCCACTTTTCACTGCAAGTGCACTTGGAAGTAAAGTCGCTGTAGATCCGAAGGGGACATGCAAGGAAAATAAAAAACAGCATGTTAGCTTGCACATGATTGGATGATAAAATCAGCAGAGCTTCCACTCATTTCAGATATACCCCTCAGATTTAGAGCGACTGCACTTCCAAGTGCACTTTCAGTGCAAAGTGGATTTGCCTTTCATAAATAACCCCCAATGCATCTTTTTCTCCATTCAGAAAAGAAAGCCTAGAAGGGAAGGTTTTACTATGTGATCACTATGACAGCCAATGACAGACTATCACAGCACACATGTGATCAGAAGCCGGACCTCCTGATTGATGACAGCTTGGTCTCCATGCTGGGATTGTGCTATCAGGGCCGCTGCTACCACTAGGCGAAAGGCACTGCTGCCTAGGGTGCAGCCACAGCCAGAAGGACTCTGGGAAACCTAATGTAAGGGGGGACTTTGGGATTCTAACGTAAGGGAAGACATTGGGGATCCTAATGAAAGTGGAGTCTCTGTTGTTAGGGTGAACTCTGGGAACCCTGATGTAAGGGGAGAGGGACTCTGAGGACCCTGATTTAAGGATAGGGGGCTCTTGGGACCCTGATTTAAGGGTTGGGGGGGCAACTTTGTGGACCCTAATGAATGGGGGGCCTAAAGCTGTGTTAGGGGCCCCAAAATTTCTAATGGCTGCTCTGTTCCCCACAGACTGCACCAATGTTCCGCATACCACTGCAGGATTGGATGATGTTAGCTGGAGATGAAGCCATCTCCTGCAAGCTTCAGCCAATCTGTGAAGAAGAGGTACCGTGCAAGCCGTGTTGTGTGTAGCATCACTTCCTCCCAGCTTCTCAGTCAGTCTGCACATGGAGCAAACGTTGGCAAGGAGGTAAGAATGCATCCCTGTACAGGCTGCATTTGGAAACTTTAGTTTGTTTGTTTTTTTGGGGGGGGGGGGTCTTCAAGTAGCTGGTCTTGCCTAGGGTGCAAAATAGTCTAGCCTCCTCAACTCATGAGCATCTTTAAGGCAGGGCAAAAGGGACAGCTGCCCTGCGCCCAGTCATTGTTGTGGGGCCCAAAGCAGCTGCCCCTTGAGCCTACACTGCCTGATAATAGTTAACAAGTGGATTTGGGAGGGTCCAAAAAAATGTTTGCCCAGGATCCAAATAATATTAAAGACAGCCCTGAGTGCACTCCCAGTACAAACATCCGAGTCCATATATGTGGCTTATCGGAAGAAGACTAACCTGTGGACAGTGGCATCAGTGGGTTTAAGGGCACCTCTGCACAGACTATAGACCTAAAATCGTTTACAAATTCTTGCTGGTTGTAATGTGATAAAATTTATCCTCAAAGATCACAATAAATTCTTCAGTATCACTCGATTTCCAACAGCTTCAAAAACACGCGCTGGTTGTTTACAGTAGAGGGTCGGCAGCCTGCCAAGATCTGTTTTTAACCCTTTCCTTAATATGAGCGCCACCACTTAGTATTCAAATGATCCTGCGACTGGACCTGTCTACACTGAACAGCAGCCTGTTGAGTTAGGGGGAATCTTGTAATATCAAAATACATTTTACTCCTCCAGCAAGGTTAATTTGATTCATACTATTTTATCTTGCTCACCAGCACTAGACAAGAACTGATTTCTGCCTGAAGGAAGCTGAAGACTAATATATTCTGCTTAGAAGAAGGAGCTTATCAGACACGCTTTTGGGTACATTCTAATTGGAGTTAGTTAATGAAAACAAATACTCAGTCTAGGATTTTTTTTTTTTTTACGTTTTGTGGATCTTCTCCTGATAACAAAAATGTACATTTGTTTGAAAACTTAATGGATGTAACAGTAAAAAGAGCGAAGTCCCGCTATTTTCTAGCCCCCCAACTAAAATTGCCCAAAAAACATTTTTTAAAATTTTAAAATAAAAAGCATTTATTCAAGTTACTATAAAAAAAAAAAAATATATATATATATATATATATATATATATATATATATATATATATATCCTATTCTCCTTTAAAGCCAGCATTCGATGCGAATGGGGGATCCTTCCCGCTGTGGTATTGTATTCTGTCAGCAGAAAGCCTGCCCCATCCTTAGAATACAATGATCAGTGCTGCTGGCTATACAGGCTGGTTGCACACCAGCCTGCCCATACATGGATGGAAATTTGTCTGGGTTCATGCTGAACTGGCTGAATTTTGATCTATGTATGGCTGTCTGGCTTTAGACTAAAACCTCTGCATTTTAAGAGGTCAGAAGCTCAAACAGAAATTCACACAAATTTACACATTAAATTGCCATGTTGAATGGGGCTAGGTTCACATCTGTGCAGGTGGTTCCACAGCACACCTGTTCCTGCAGCCATAACCACCTGCGCAGAAAAATTTGCATTTGCAGTTCCCGTGTGGACTGTGATATCTAAAATTCTGCGAGGACCTTTTCCCTGCATTTCAGGAGGCACACAGAACCGCATATGTGTGATCCTAGCCATAAAATTGTTGCACTGGGATGTAATACCTTGCATCCATGGCCTTTTCTATTCACCCATCAAGTACCGCCAGGTTCGTTTGGAGGAAGGCAGTCAGATGGGGCTAAAAATGTGGATCAATCGCATATTTTTACTGCCCCCTTGCCACCCATGAAAAAAATGTACACTGTGTTTATGCCTGGGTTCACACTGTAGCAATGCGGGAACCAGCGCGATTCCAGCGCCAGTTCCCGCATCTCATCTCTCCTTCAGGTAGTTCACACTGTGCCCTGTGAACCGCTGCGGGTGCCAATACAATGTTAATGACACCCCCAGATCGGTTCACAGATCGCAGTGCAAACTGTGGATTTGGACAGGAATCAGAACGCATGAGTGAGAACACCCATGCGATCCGATTCTAGTGCGGGGGGGGGGGGAAAGTCCTTGCACCTTTTTTGTGCAACTCCAGTGTGAGTACAGCCATACAACTGTATGGCTGAACTCGCATTGCACAGACATCGCATGTGATCGGCACTGCAGTGCGGGTGTGAATCACATGCAATGTCTGTGTTCGTTACAGTGGGAACCCAGGCTTAAAGTGAACTTATATTTGAAAGGGAAATCAGTTGACATGTTAATCAGCTTTCCAATGGGAACTGTCATTGTCTGGCTCACACACTACGTGCTAATTGTAAGCCAGTGAAGCACCTGTTCAGTATCACTGCAGGAGACATGACAGTTTTAGAACTAGTACACAGCTAGCAGGTCAAACAATGATAGCTTCCAACAGAAAAGTATTTAACTTAATGACAGGTTCCTTTTTTTATTATAAATGACAACATCTGTGTAATGTTATCAGCACTAAGTTCTAAATGTTCTCCAAAGCAACTGCATTAGACTTATGATAGGTTCACTTTAAGTTGTATATATTTTACATAAGAAAGCATATTTTGGATGATGTACCAATCATTCTACGCATGCAAGAGCTTTATTGCACTCTTTTCCCATGATACTAACCCGGCTGCTTTGGTGACAATATAAAAGCTGTAAGGGGAGACATAGAAGATGTGTTATCACACGATTCTTCCATCACTGCTAGTTTCTGTTCTGCAATGATTCCAGGTAGGTTGTGACTGATTTCACCAAGTTACCTGTCCTAAAAGGCCCAGCGCTTGCAGAAGGATACAGTGGGTCGGGCTTAAAGTGGTTGTAAACCCCAAAATATACCCAGTGTAGTGACTAGACCCAGGTGATACATAGAGATTAAACATTCCACGTAAGTTGTACCTGTTTATCTGCGGGTATCTCTTCTCCACAGCCATTCAAAGGGAAGAGTTTATGCAGCATTTCTGAGCTATTAAAAAGTGTGTGTGGGGGGGGGGGGGGGGGGGGAGCTGAAATTACGCTGTGCAGAGATAGTTCCTTCTTTCCTCAGGGCTTTATTTAGGCATAACCAGTACACATGCCTGGTTCTCCCAGATATGGCTAAGTATCAGATCAGACTCATTCCCCTACCTCCTGTATAAGGATGAGCTCAGGCATGTCTGCAACCTGCACATGCAGAGCCTGCCAGGAAGCTGGCACTGCACAGTGCTAATCGCAGGCAATGAGACATTTACCGGATCCGCGGCTGCAGAGATCAAGAAATGTCTCACTGCCTGTAATTAGCGCTGTGCAGTGCCGACTTCCTGGCAGGCTCTGCGCATGCAGGTTGCGAACATGCCTGAGCTCATCCTTACTCCTGGACAACAGCACTAATCCCCAGCTCTGTTCAGCCACAGGAGTAAAAGAAAACACCACATACGGTTCAGTATAAAGGAGCACGCGGCTCACTCCACTTCCTTTTATGCAACAGCCTTGGTGCTTGGAAATCAGTTGAGGGCTGCCACCTGGGGATAGAACGAAATATCTCAGCCTTGCGTAAGTTCTTACAGGATTTTCTTTCTTCACTCCCAGCAGTTAAATGAAGTGAGGTAATCATTAAAATGTAAATTTAAAGTGTTACTAAACCCAGGACCATGCATTTGCTATATCTGGTCTCCCACAGTACACAGAACATGAAAATATAATAATGTTAGAAAATCTAAACTGCTAAATACTTTTTTTCACCAGCGTACTTCAACTTTGACAGACTGCAAGAATGGAGTTGGACACTGCGCCTGTGTCTCCTGGGCACATGAAAACACCACGACTGAACTGGACCCATGTTTAGGTGTCCTTATGCTAACGCTAGCAGTCATGGTGTGATCATAAGGGTAGTGATAGAGTCAACTTGTCCTGGCCAAAAAAGGTAACTTTCGTGTTGAAGTGCAGGCACCTTTGTACTCTAGTCTTCAAATCAATCTTTGCTGTGCAACTTTATAGTGCCCATGCTGTACACAGAGACTTTCCTCCAATTTAAGATTAAAACCACCTTTGTTTTTCTTCATTTTGGGTAAAATAGGTCTGGTTTATTTTTGCCACCTGTGTTCCATTTGAGAGATTTGTCTTTAATTTATTGTATACCCAACAGGAAGTGAGAGGAAATGTCCAAAGTGTAAATTTCCATTCCATTTAGATATTTATTAGCACAACAATTTATTAAAAAATTCACAGAGCTAGTTGTCCTCTGGAACTGCATGTATATTTGTTCTGCGTGGTGCAAATGGGGGCAAAAACCAATGCTAACAGGCTATTTCCTCTCCAGGTAAAGAGTTATTTATATATTTTTAATTTCCTAACTAGACAAACAAATGGCAACCACCCCAAACTATAACTAGCCTTTGCAGCAATAAGAACATGGAAGGGCAACTTATGTTTGTATAGTTGGTGAATTGGTGTGGGAATGCACTGGATACCTACCTTCGCTGCCAATGTGCTTTTGCTGTGTGTCCCTGTACCTTTAAGGAGGGGTGAGCTCCCTCCAAGCATACTTGCCCTTAATCAATCTATCTATCTATATATATATATATATATATATATATATATATATAGTCCAACTTGGGAAAATCTCAAAATTATACAGTAAGGACTACACTACACTGGGGTGCAATGATGTGGCAGCCGCAGCTTACGCATATATTTGCAAATGTGTGCAAACTAAACCACTGTTTTTACTGTGAGCTGTAGATTCCATTCAGGTTGACAGGCTGGCTGGTAAGTGAGCTGGGAATTTTTTTTTTGACAAGTATGTATTTCTTGTGATCATAAGCTCCATCTAGTGGCCATAATACAGTATATTCCTGATTCACTCTATTCTATACGAAGAACAACATTCAACCTGGACAGAAAATAGTCTAATACTATTTGGTTTTGCCCCATTTACACGAAACAGACATATTTGCAGTTTCACAGGATGTAAATCTCTGCACCCCCATAGGAGGATTTCCACTCTATTCATGTTTAGTCAATATGCCCCCCCCCCCCCCCCACACACACACACACTCACACACTTTGCCCTTAGACTTATATGGGAAAAGCACGGGTTTGCATTAAAGTGTAAAAAAAGTGCGTCCTCGCATCCTGTGTTCATGTCTATCTTCCAAAAACAAATATCCATGCTTTAAAACTAAAAATTATCATGTACCCTTGTATTATTTTTATAGGTCATCTACGGACTTTAATTAATGAACAGGCAGTGAGTGAAGTGGAAAGTGCGTGTTGACATTAGCACACCAATTCTCTGCAGGGCTTGACCCGAGCACAGCAGGAAAATTTCACTGGCAAAATAAAATACTAATTAAGAATACATAGGCAATTTCCAGTGTCCTTGCTGTTTTTCCAGCCAGTTGAGAAAAAAAAGAAGAATCATTGTACATTTTAAGATGGAAATGTGCTCAAATGTATGAATAAATACATCACTGAAGGATACAATCAAACTTGAAAATTAAAGCTAAGGTTTAGGTATGGCAATATTTCCAGCTTGGACCAATGTAACTATGTATGTGCCATACCTGTGGGATCCCTCTGGAACCTGGAAACCACTGTAATAGGAACCACTACTACAGTCATCTCTACTAGTTTCCAGGTTCTGAGCCAAGTGGCTATCCTGCTGCATTGTGAATACAAGAGCTTGCCCACTTGGCACAGGCACCATTCAGGAAACACTTTTCTTCATTTTCTCAATTAATGCAAAGCACTCTCTGATTGGAGGTGGAGAAGTGGGTCTGATGTCACAATCCTCATCTTATCCAGTCAGAGAACACCTTGTATTTTTTAAGAAAATGCTAAGTGTTCACTGAATGGTACCCGTGCCCCACCATGTGTTCAGTAAGCAGCAAGGCAGATGCGTGGCATGGGACCTGAAAGCTAGTGGAGATGACTGTAGTAGTGGGGCCTACTACAGTGATTTCCAACTTCTACTGGGTTCCCACGGGTATGGCACATACATACTTACATTGGTCCAAGCTGGACCAATTAACTAGTTGCCACCCGCCCATCATCAAATGATGGCGGGGTGGTGTGGCTCTCGTTCTGGGACGCCGTCATATGACAACATCCCAGAATGGGCGTGCAGCACGGCGATCGCTGTCGCGCCATGTTGCTAGGACATGGTGCAACCCCGATCTCTGAGAGAGATCTGAGAGCTGAGTCTGTGGGTCTTTAACCATGTGATCGGCTGTGATCATGTAAACATGGAGATGACAGTAATCGGTGCTCCTCGTCTCACACTGCCACCTATCAGTGCCCACCAGTGCCGCCTATCAGTTCCCACCAGTGCCACCTATCAGTGCCACCTATTAGTGCCCATCAGTGCCACCTATTAGTGCCCATCAGTGCCACCTAACTGTGCCCATCAGTGCCACCTATCAGTGCTCATCAGTGTCACATATCAGTGCCAAATATCAGTGCCCATAAGTGCAGCATATTAGTGCCTCCTCATCAGTGTCACCTAATCAGTGCCCATAAGTGCTGCCTCATCAGTGCCCATAAGTGGCACCTGATCAATGCCTACCAGATCAGCCTATCAGTGCCCATCAGTGCTGCCTCATCAGCGCACACCAGTGAAGGAGAAAAATTACTTAAAGGGATTGTAAAGTAAATGTTTTCCTTTTTTTAAAATAACAAACGCGTTATACTTACCTCCACTGTGCAGCTCGTTTTGCACTGAGTGGCCCCGAACTTGGACTTCTGGGGTCCCTCGGGGGCTGTCTCAGCTTCCTACTGCAAGTACTTCTCACGTTCATGCGAGCTCCTCGCATGTGAGAAGCACTTGTGGGTGCGCTCCCGTGATACAGCCGGCGGCTATAGCCGCTCGCTGTATCACTCGGCCCTGCCCCTGGAGCGCCGCATCATTGGATGTGATTGACAGCAGTGTGAGCCAATGGCTGCACTACTTTCAATCCATCCACTCTAGCCAATCAGCGGCCAGGCTGAGAGGTGAAGAGGACGTCGGGGGCGAGCGCGGGACTTTCGAGGGGTGAGGTAAGTAAAACGGGGGGTTGGGGCGCCGGCACTGTTTTTTCACCTTAATGCATAGAATGCATTAAGGGGAAAAAATATTTACCTTTACAACCCCTTTAATTACAGAACTGACAGAAACTAAGTAAAAAAAATTTTTTTTTTTCGAATTTTTGGGTCTTTTATTTATTTATTTTTTAGTAAAAAATATAAAACCCAGTAGTGATTAAATAACAACAAAAGAAAGCTCTATTTGTATGAAGAAAATGATAAAAATGTCATCTGGGTACAGTGTAGCATGACTGCGCAATTGCCATTCAAAGTGTGACAAAATGGCTTGGGCAGGAAGGGGGTGTAAGTGCCCTGTAGGCAAGTGGTTAACTATGTAAAAAGAGAGGAGATATTGCTGGAAGTGGCAGCAGAGGAGTCCTCCTTTTTCTATTAATATACCGAGGCTTAACGGTGATCCATCCAGCATCAGATCTACTGCTGAACCCAGGAGTGGTTCTAATGCATGTATTGACTAAGCATATTAACAAGGTCACATATGCCTTAAGGTGAGCCTTCATTACTTAGGGGGAGCACCTGAGTGAGAACACAGCATTTTGCTATTGGATCACCTTCAAAGCATTTTCTGAATCGCATGAAGTGTGGAGCACTTGTTTGACGCCATTTGAACTTTGCACAGGAGCACTTTTAATTGTAGTTCTATGTATTTGGACTATATTTAATCTTTTGGAGTTTTTAGATCAGTGTTTATTCCTGAATCTGTGGACTCTTATGGCTTATGGTTACTTATTACACGTATGCACTTTGTCACTTTATCATTACAACCATTTCAGATATTTATTATTTATTGCAATCCATGTATGCATTTTTTATGAATTTTTACATCTTTAGTATAGCATTTGTTATTTATATTTATATTTTATGTGTGGCATTATTAACACTTTATTGAAGAGCACTATTTACTAGCATTTATGCTTATATCTGAGCGATTATAATTGATTTGAATATTTTTGCATGGTATATGAGATATGTGTAGCGCTTGCTGCTGAATTAAAGAGGATACATTGTTTTTTTTATTTATAGTGGTGGCTCACAGGATGTTATATATATTTTACCTATGTAAAAATTGCCAAGCCTAAACTTCAGCTTTAGGCCTCATTACCGGGGTGTCAAAGATCAAATTTATACAGTCTGGAGGTAACCCCAGATGTCCTCTACAAAACCTTGAAGTTTGGTAATTCTGCAGTACATGGCCCAGGAGCACCAGTACCGTGAGTGAGGGCACCCCGGAGTTCCCGGTAACTCCCCGGTGGAAGGTCCCATGTAAAAAAACTGGTAACTGCCATGAATGGGACTGCCTGCATGGAACACATGTGCATCACAAGCAGGAAAAGACAGCCTTCACACGGGTGTACGCATTGATATGCCCCTTGAGAACAAGGCCTTAACCACTTCCATACAGGGCATTTTGACTCCCTTCCTGCCCAGGCCAATTTTCAGCTTTCAGCGCTGTCACATCTTGAATGAGAATTGTGCGGTAATGCGACGTTGTACCCAAATTAATTTTGATCATTTTTTTCCCAACAAATAGAGCTTTCTTTTGGTGGTATTTGATCACCTCTGTGGTTTTTATTTTTTGTGCAATAAACAAAAAAAGAGCGACAATTTTGGTTAAAAAACAATATTTATTACTTTTTACTATAATAAATATTTAATAAAATAATTAAAAAAAATAAATACATTTTTTCCAAATTTTAGGGCGATATGTATTCTTCTACATATTTTTGGTAAAAAAAAAAAAATCGCAATAAGTGTATATTGATTGGATTGTGCAAAAGTTATAGCATCTACAAAATAGGGGATAGAATTATGGCATTTTTATTATTATTTTTTTTTACTAGTAATGGTGGCGATCTGCGATTTTTATTGTAAATGCGATATTGCGGCGGCCATATTGGACACTTTTGACACTATTTTGGGACAGACAGCCTTGTCATTGTTGTGGGGCCCAAAGCAGCTGCCTCATACTTGCCAACTATCCCACTTTAAATTCCCTTGTCCCTTGAAGTTCTAGTCCCTAGCTTTGTCCTGATATCTCAGTGTAAAGTGCTGCTATTAATCCTGCCCAGCTCTGCCCTATTGTTGTGTACAGATGACTCGCCTTCAGACCCTGTGTTTACATGTAAATAACCGGCATTCATATGTAAAGAGCTGCATCCGGCAGCATAGATATGTAAATAAAGGTGGCATTCATATGTATATCATGCCCCCTGCAGTGAGGAGATGATGTGCTGTAATCTCTAGCAACCAATCAACAAGCAGAAATCATGTGCTGTAACATCTAGCAACTAATCAGTGAGCTGTAATGTGTGATGTAACCTCTAGCAACCAGTCAGTAAAGGTTATGATACAATGTAACCTCTGGCAACCAATCACAATCGCTGCCTGATCTGATACAGTAAACTGCTTTTCAGTCTAGCTGCTATTTATTGTATGTCTCAGAGCAGGTGGAGAGCGAAACTGTATGGGGGGGGGGGGGGGCCCAAGAAAATGTTTGCCCAGGGTCCAATCACTATTAAAGACGGCCCTGCTTTGGGATCCTGAGATGTCCAGCAGTAAGTTCCTCCGTCCATATATAAAAATAAACTCTAAATGGTGTTTTATCAGTTAAAAACTTATTTTGTTTATAAAACATCAATCTGGGTACTCTTCCATGTACTCTGGGTACATCTTCCAGGTGTGGAAGCGCACCACTCTCTAGCAGATAAAAGAAAAAAGAAAGATGAGCTTGTCTGTTCGCAGCGTTTAAACCTGCTGCCTACTGTACCATCCTGTCCCCTCCCCTATGTGTGTTAGACACAGGGATCAGTCCTCCTCCAGCTCCCTGAGTCCGCTCTGGTCCTTCTGCATGCTCCTCTGGTCCCACTCAGTTTTCCCCCTCCATGTCCTCCTCCGGTCTCCCTCTGTGCTCCCTCTCCATATCCTCTTCCATGCTCCTCCGCCCCCCATCATGGATCTGTCAGGATGGAGAGCAGAGGAAGGAGCCGGTAAATATGTAGTTTACTGGCTCCTTCCTTTTCCGAATGGAAAGAATAATTGACTCTGTCCATTCACAACTGAGCATTGTAAACTCAGTTTATGAATGAACAGGAGCCGCTGCCTCCTGTCCATTCATCTTCAGTGTAGCTGAAGCTGCAGAGAAAGAGACTGGGGAATCTGTGCCCTCGGTTCCTGTTTCAAAGGGGAGATGTCAGGGGTCCAAAGCCCCCAACAAGGCTGATAAAAACTAAAAATAAAGAAAGAATTGTAATAAAAAAAATTAAAAGGTTAAATTGTAAAAATAAAAAATAAAATTAAAAAACACTGACACCGGTCACTTCTCCCCCCCCCCCCCCCCCAAAAAAA
The DNA here is from genome assembly GCF_037356315.1 of Lithobates pipiens. Taxonomy (NCBI): domain Eukaryota; kingdom Metazoa; phylum Chordata; class Amphibia; order Anura; family Ranidae; genus Lithobates; species Lithobates pipiens. The sequence continues at coordinate 13,549,057 of NW_027507787.1, read as the reverse complement.
AAGAAAATTAAGATAAAAATTATAAACTACAGACACAGTCCACGCCTCATCAGTGCCACCTATCAGTTCTGTATATTAGTGCCACTGTCGCATGACATTAAAAAAAGCATCAGTACTTGTACTCAGTCTTAAAAAAAGTGGTATCGGTGCAACCCTACTTGTTATTATTAACAAATTCCATACAAATTACTTATCACCACAAAATGATACTTGGTTCTATAGTCTCTAAAAGGGACAGTACTGAGAGGTGGGTAGGAGGGTGGCGGCAAGAAATGACTCAGAAGTGGGGAATTCCTGCACCCTGAAAGTAACACTTAGAATATAACTAAAGGCAAAACTTTTTTTTAGCTTTGGCTAGAGTGGGGAGGGATTAGAACACCTATTTATTGCTACTTCTGCCCCCACTAGGGGGATCCATGCTCTCAATCTATCCTGTTTACCATTATCATCAGAAGTGAACGTAAAAGGATATTCCAAATTTTGTCCCCAGAACAGAAATAGAAATAGAGAGGAAATCTTCCAATGGGGACACTAGTTCCTGTGACCTGGGAAGCCCCAACAGATTCTCTTAACTGCTTGCCAACTTTCCAGTATATGTACTGCGGCGGGGTGGCTCATACAGGCACTGTAACGTACCTGCATGTTGCAGCTTTCTTACACGTTCAGGGTGCGTGCACCCCCACCTGCCAGCTCTGCTGTGATTGAACACAGTGGGACTTAGCACATCCCCTCCAATGATTCATAACCAGGACCTGCTGATTGGTTGTATCCAATCACAGCCCAGAACCCTGTATTGATAATCAACACAAGGGTCTGTACAGAGGGAAAGACCTTTCTGTTTCTTCTCCCTGCAAAGCACGGCTCTAATGTTCACAGGGCCAACTTCTCGAGGAATTACGTAATCACATGAGTTAGAAAATCTGGTCACTACACTCCTAATAAGCATGCAGATGGTCTTCCCTACAGATTCTCTCATATGGCATCCTTTCTTAAAATGTCAAAGCCCATTTTTTAAAGGTACGGTCTGTGTAATATCTCCAGAACAGAAGCAGGCAGAAATTATTGCCAACATTTTGTGCAATAGAAGCAGTAAACCTTTGTTGTTTTATGTATTACTTCCACAATAATATGTTGGCAAGCTGTACAAACAGCACACTGAATTTGCATATGACAGACAATCCGTTACTAAAAATAAACACAGAGCAAAGTAATATTAATATTTAAATGACAGAAGCTGTCAGAAGTTAGATGCACTGAAATGTGATAAAGAGTGCAAAAACCTTTGAATTAACTGTATTGTTATTATGACTGTAACTGGGGGGAAAAAAATGTTTCCTAGCCTTTCCCATCCAGACATACATAGGCCCACAGGTTTGGTAAGATGTTACTAGGGATTCTTCTAGAGATCAAGATTATAAGTGACCCATCTGGACAGACTGATCTCCTACGTGACAGTGCCCTGTGTTGTTTTGGTATCATTGCCACTTGGAGGTTTCCGTGGCATCAAGCAGGCAAATCTACCAGGCACTGCCACCAATCTTTTTAGCGGTCAGTAATGCCACGTACACACGATCGGAGTATCCGGAGGACTTAGTCCAGGAGACAACCCGCCGGACTTTCCAAACGAGCGGACCTGCCCACACACGACCGGACTTTTCTGACTTTTGAAATGAACGGACTTGCCCACACACGGAGTAAAGTCCGTTCATTTTGAACGTGGCTCCAGGTAGCCGGGACTAGCAAAGGAAGTCAATGTCGCCGCCTCCACCTCGCTGTCCCTGTCACCTGGTATGGATTTAAAGGGGAACCCCTACGCCGAAAAAACAGCGTGGGGGTCCCCTCAAAGTCCATAGCAGACTCTTATACGAGCACGCAGCCCGACCGATCAGGAAAGGGGGTGGGGACGAGCAAGCGCCCCCCCCCCCCGAGCCGTACTAGGCCGCGTACCCTCAACATGCGCCCCCCCACCCTAAAGCACCTTGTCCCCATGTTGATGAGGACAAGGGACTCTTTCCAATAACCCTGGCCATTGGTTGCTTATCGGAATCCGGGAGCCCCCTTTAATAAGGGGGCCCCCGGATACCGGCCCCCCACCCTATGTGAATGAGTATGGGGTACGATGTACCCCTACCCATTCACCTGGTGAAAAAAATTGTAAATAAAAAAACACAACACAAGTTTTTAAAATAATTTATTAGACAGCTCCGGTGGTCTTCTCTTCTTCCGTCTTGGGGGGTCTTCTCGCCGGACTGCTCCGCTATCTTCTGCTCTTTTGCTAGCTCTTTTACTAGCGGAGGAGCCGGCTTTCTTCTTTGTCGTCACCGCCTTCCGGGGGTCTTCTTCCGACTTCGGGGTCTTGTCCCGCTCTTCTGGGGTCTTGTCCCGCTCTTCGGTTCTTCTGCCGGGTCTCTGTTATCTTCTTATAGCTCTTTTACTAAAGTTGGCCCGGTCTTCTGTCGCCACCGCCTTTTTCTCTTCTTCTTCTTCCTTGCAATGTTGACACAACGCTCTCCCTGGCCACAATGACAGGGACGCGTTGAGCGGAAACTTATATAGGGACAAGGGCGGGGTCACCGGGTGATGTCACGGGGTGACCCCGCCCCTTATGATGTCACAGTCCCAGCATCCTCTGGGGATGGGTCCGATGGAGGTGGCGACATTCACTTCCTTTGCTAGTTCCGTCTACCTGGAGTCACGTTCAAAATGAACGGACTTTTCTCTGTGTGGGCAAGTCCGTTCATTTCAAAATTCCGGCGGACAAGCACACAGACGGGCGGATTGTCCACCAGACTGCCGAGTCTGGCAGACAATTTTGAGTCAAAACTTCTTTCTAAGTCCGCCGGACTTTTGGAAAGAAAAACCAGTAAAACCAAGTACACCGTATAGTCCGATCGTGTGTATGCGGCATAAGAGGCATTCTTTATTTTTAAAAACTAAAGTAAAAGGGACCTTCTCACAGCGACTCATAATGTAAGGGGCATAATTCCTCCACTGACCACCAATGTACCTTCTCTTACGAACTACCAATGAAAAAGGGAGAGGGAGACCTTTCCAGTGACCATCAAAGTACACTGATGGCTCCTTTCTACTGATTACCAATGTATGCTGACTATCAACATACATGGCACTTCTCCACTGAACACCATTGTAAAGGAGCACATCTTCAATGACCACTTGCCAACCACCTAGCTGGGAAAATAAGTAATGACTTTGACGTTTAGTACCGGAGTTATGGCTGCAGCTAAATCCCTTAACCCCCTATTCATTTTTCCATCACACATCGATTTTCTGATAAAAAAGTGACTGGATTCACCGCTGGATCACCTTTAGAGGGGGCAGAAGGGGTCGCCCCCCCCCCCTTGATGCTTTTTGATGGTTCCTGGGCTTACCTGGTTGATCTGTAGCTCTGGGAACCGATCCGGTGCTGGCGGTGGCTGGTCACAGAGATAAGCAAAGGAAAGATGGCCTCTGCTCATCTCTATGGCCTAGGAGGACTGGAGCAATGTCATGACATCACTTCTGGTTTAGAAACAAGGCCATTTTTTTTTTTTTTTAAAGTGGATGTAAACCCACTCTCATCTTTTCTAAACTACTGCAATATTGGTTATCTAGAAGGATATACATGCCTCCTGCATGTATACTTATCTGTCAAATGTCTCCCCTCTGTCTGCTATGAGACCCGAAAAACTGCATATTTTGTGGGTGGGTCTGTTTTCCAGGGCTCAGTGGGTGGAGTCGTGATGTCAGTAGACTCCCCGCCCACCTCTACACTCTCCTTATCAACATGCATTTTCTCCTGTGTATTACTTACACTGAACTTCTGCTATTATCAATAACATCCAGTCAAAACCCAAAAAAGTCCCCACATGCCAAATCATGCTGAGGTGTGGAACAGCCAATCGTTGCAGAGCAGCAGAAGAAAGGAGTGGGAGGGAATTAATAAATAATGCATATCTCTTAGGCTAGTGCACGAGATATGTAAATAACCTGTCACTCACAGCAAGGGGGAGGATTTGACAAAGTTTTTCTCTGTTTGTCAAGATTTATCTCACTGAACAATAAAAGTGTATTGCTCAGAGCTGGATTAACTTTTTTTTGTGGCAAGACTGGGCTCAAATGATAGGAAATCTTATACTTATAAAACATTTTGGGTTTACATCCACGTTAAACCAAAACATCAAATTGTTTTTTTTTTGTTTTTGTTTTATCTTTTGCTTTTAAAGGTAGTGGAGAGATATGGGGTCTTAAAGACCCCAGATCTCTCCATGAAGAGGACCTGTCATGCTGTATTGTTATTGCAAGAGGTGTTTAAATGTCTTGCTAAAGCAATAAAAGTGATCAAACATCAAACAGTGTAAAAAAAAAAAATGTAATAAAATAAATAACACTTTTTGTCCCCCTGTGCCAGTGCGCAGTTGTGAATGCCCACGTATGTAAATGGTGCTCGCACCACACATGTGAGATATCGACATGAACGTCAGAGCAAAGAGCAATAATTCTAGCACTAGAAATCCTCTGTAGCTCTAATCGGTAACCTGTAGAATTAAATAATCACCTATGGAGATTTGTGAGTACTGTACTTTGGCGCCCTTCCACAAGCATGCGCAATTTTAAAGCATAACATGTTAGCAGGGGCGAACTGACCATTGGGCCACTAGGGAGCCCCATCAGGGTTGCCAGCCTCAGTAAAACCAGGGACAGTATGTAAAAATCTGTGTTTTTTTTTTATATCTGTCTCTGAAATGTCCCTTACCGACATCCTTTTGGTCTAAAAATCCTGAGATTATAGTGTGGCCCCATAATCTCGGATTGTCTGGGGGCACCATAATCTCTTATTGCCTGGGTCCCCATGAGTTGTCAGTCCACCCCTGCATGTTAGGTATCTACTTACTCAGAGTAACATCATCTTTCAGATTTCCAAAATTGGGGTATATAGTTTGTTTTTTAATTCATTAAAGTGTATTTTTTTTCCAAAAAAATTGTATTTGAAAAAACCATGTGACAAAAATTGCAACGGCCGCCATTTTATTCTCTAGGGCCTCTGCTAATATAGATAAATAAATAAATATATAATGTTTAGGGGTTCTAAGTAATTTTCTATGTGTGTAACTGTCAGTTTACTGTCAGAACCCACACAAACAGAACATTATATAAGACAGGTTTCTTTTATTTCTGGTTACTGGCCAAACTGGCTAACCTAACCCTTTTTTTTTCATTCAGCGATGGACCTGAAGAGGGAAAGCAGACTTGAGCCTAATAATGACATCATATTCTCTGCACACTAAGGCCCCTTACACATTGGGGGATTGGCGGTAAAGCGTTGCTATTTTAGCAGCACTTTATCGTAATTTTTGCGGGAAGGGGGGTTTTAAACCACTAGCGGGGCCCTTTTAAGCCGCACTAGCGGCCGAAAAGGGGTTACAATGACCCGCAAAGCACAGCTGCAGTGGCGCTTTGCCGGCGCTGCCCATTCATAATGGGCAGGAGCCATTTTGGAGCAGCGCTCCTTCACCACTCCAAAGATGTTGCTTGCAGGAGTTTTTTTAACGTCCTGCCAGCGAATCGCCTCAGTGTGAAAGCATTCCGGCTTTCACACTGAGACTGCAGGGGAACCATTTTTCAGGCGCTTTAGAGGCGCTATTTTTAGCCCAAAGGTGCCTGAAAAACGCCCCAGTGTGAAAGGGGTCTTAAACCAATCTGAAAGCTGAACTCCAACATATAATATTGTCTAAATACAAGAGGCATTTGTGAACGTACTTGAATCCTGGCGTGCTTTGTATATTTCTTCCAGATCTGTGCAGTAATCCAGTGTAAACGTTTGCCTCGGTGCAGGAGCTTCCTCTATCTAATAAAGACCAGTCACTGAATCTCTCTCTCCTTGTGCAGGGTGACTGGTCTTGTCTCCGCCCCCTCAGGTAGTTTTCTGCAAGCAGCCTGAAGTGGGTGGAGATGCTGGACTCCTCCCACAGCTCTGCTCTGCAGCACAGTGATGATGTCACTGCTGCTCTTACAAAGTATTACCTGGGTTTGCAAAGGCATTTGGTGCAAACAAAGTAGATTTTCTATCTACGTGTATCTGCAAGGAAGTGTAGCAGTGCTGTGAGTTACACTGAGCAATGCACATAAATGACTCTCTGATGTAAATGATACAGCTCTTCTGTTGCTGGCATGCAACTATAACAATAAACACAATAAAAAGCTATAATATTGAGTCTGCTAATATACCTTTAAAAACTGCATGGCAAAAAATGCTTGGTCTCAACATACTGAGGGAGAAGAAAATGCGCTAAATGACTCGCAGAAAAAAAAAAAAGCCGTAATAACAACATCATCGGCCATGACAATAACTGTGTTATTACCATGGCAACCACCAATCATTGAGGAGTGACATCGTATTCATCGCTCCTCTTTGTGAAGTGGCCACACAGCACTGGAGGATTCAGTAGCAATAACTGTTGCCATGGCAATACATCATTTTTTCTTCCTATTGTTTTTGATGTGATATGACCCTCTCTGCAAGAGACATGTAGGAGCGAGCTATGTGAGCCCGTCCAAGGACGTTTTATAACATGTCTACTCCTCTAACAAAGCATTTTGCTTAGCAATTATTTACAGGATTACATAAATGTCTGTGAAAAAAATGAAATGCTGGTTTAAGAGCTTGGTGACAATGTACAGCGTATAGAGGTTATCAGAAGGTCATGGAACATACAGGATATATCAGAGCTTACCAACTGATTTTAATGAAGTCTTGCGCTTTAAAAACAAAACAGGAAACAAATCATGGCCTAAAAGCGGTGCCTCTAAAAACAGGGTACCTGCTTCCCCCCCAAAAAAAAATGAAGTGCCAAATGTGGCATGTCAGGGGGTCACCTGCACTTAAAGCGGAAGTTCCATTTTTGGGTGGAACTCCGCTTTAATGGAGAGGAATATGTCATACTGGCTATATCCGAGTCCTGTTGGTGGAACAGGTTCTCTTAAGGGGCCAGTGAATAAAAATGACTGGTATTAACCGTTCTATAACCAGGGTAAAAAAAAAATCCTTAACGTCCAAGCCTAATTTTGCAACTTTGACATGTGTTATTAAAACTGTACTCATCTAAACGGCTTATGCCCTGTACACGCGGTCGGACTTTCCAATGGAAAATCTGCGATCGGATCTTGTTGTCGGAAAATCTGATCATGTGTTGGCTCCATCTGACTTTTTCCGTCGGAATTTCCGACACACAAAGTTTGAGAGCAGGATCTAAAATTTGCTGACAACAAAATCCGATCGTTTAAATTCCAATGGACAAAGTGCCACGCATGCTCAGAATAAATTATGAGACAAAAGCTATTGGCTACTGGCCTCTTTATAGCCCCGTCGTACGTGCTGTACATCACCGCATTTTGAAAGATCGCATTTTCCGACAACTTTGTGCGACCGTGTGTATGCAAGACAAGTTTGGGCCAAAATCGGTCAGAAAAAACCGATGGATTTTGTCGTCAGAATGTCCGACCGCGTGTATGGGGCATTAGTGCATCGAGGTAGATTATACCATTTTGTCAAGACAGATTGGGCTTTCATTTGTTGGGAAATGTAGTGGATATCTGCTGATTTTTTTTTATTTTTTATTATCAAACGAAAAAAAAAGTAAACGCTTAATTAATTTAAAATACCATGTACCACGGCCAATCCCCCCCCCCCAAAATAAATTCTCCAACTCCTGACGATCACAGCGATATCACATATGTGTGTGTATGATTTGTTTTATATACCTGTAGTCAGGCCAAGAAACAGACAATAATACTCGCACTGACACTAAGGCCCCTTTCACAAATAGTGTCTGCAAAGTGCCCTGAAACAGCCGCTGCTGTCTCTCCAGTGTGAAAGGGATTTCACACTGGAGCGGTGCACTTGCAGGACGGTCAAAAAAGTACCGCAAGCCGCATCTTTGGAGCGCTGTAGGAGCGGTGTATTTACTGCTCCTAAAGCGCCCCTTGCCATAGAAGACAATGGGGCAGCGCTGCAAACCCCGCCAGCAAAGCGCCGCTGCAGCGGCACTGCAGCGGTTGGTTTTAACCCTTTTTTGGCCACTAGCGGGGTTAAAATTGCCCTGCTAGTGGCCGCATAGCGCCGCTGCAGCGGCACTGCAGCGGTTGGTTTTAACCCTTTTTTGGCCACTAGCGGGGTTAAAATTGCCCTGCTAGTGGCCGCATAGCGCCGCTAAAACGGCGCTAAATATAGCGCCGCTTTACCGCCAGCGCCCGCAACGCCCCAGTGTGAAAGTAGCCTAAATCTAAAACTTCTTACCTAAAACACCCATCCACTAATCCTGCCATCACCTACCATGGACCCTAACTTACACTAACTGCCACTAATTGCCATTAACTGCCATTAACACTGACACCTACACTGCCACTAATACTGACACTAACATTGACACCTACAATGCCACTAACACTGACACCTGCACTGCCACTAACATTGACACCTACACTGCCACTAACACTGACACCTACACTGCCACTAACACTGACACCTACACTGCCACTAACACTGACACCTGCACTGCCACTAACATTGACACCTACACTGCCACTAACATTGACACCTACACTGCCACTAACATTGACACCTACACTGCCACTAATACAGACACCTACACTGCCACTAATACTGATAGCTACACGGCCACTAATACTGACACCTACACTGCCACTAATACGGACACCTACACTGCCACTAACACTGACACCTGCACTGCCACTAATACTGACAACCTACACTGCCACTAATACTGATACCTACACTGCCACTAACACTGACACCTGCACTGCCATTAATCTTCACATAGGAGAGAGGACACAGGCACCGGCTGCAGAATGAATGATCACTGTGATAGCCAATTAAAGGCTATTACAGTGATCATGTGATCAGGATCTGGTTCCCTCGGGTCCCAGTTGTGCATAGAGACCCGAGGCTGTCAAGAACTATCCAGTGACAGTGCTGAGAGTGTGAAATTAAGCACGCTCCGAGCACAAACACAATAACACATATATGCAGTGCCCAGGTTTAAAAGCCCACATCCTGAATGCCACATACATGTGTTAGGTCGGCCATACACTGTTCAAATCTCAGCCGGGTCAGCAGGAACTGGATGAAATTTTAACCATTTATGGGCAAGCTGAATCTACCAAGTTGATTGATCAATCAACTTGGGTACAACCAGCCTGCCAGATTCTCCCTTGCAATTCTCAGGAGGTGGCAGTATTGTGCCCTGAATATTTGACAGCCATTGCTCTACCTGTCCTCTGAAAAGCAATCCGATACAGAGGCTGCAAGGACTGCTACCCAAGTGGCCTTAAAATTTTGCCCAGGCATGTTATTTGGCTAGAATCCCAAACATATTAAACAGTTTTTTTTTTGTTTTGTTTTTTACAATACTGTAAATTCACAGTTAGTAGTTCATTGGAGAAAAAATTTGAAAGGATATTCCAATACCTATAATTTAATAGTTAGTAATAGTTATTATTAGTTGGTTATTACTTTGGGTTTTTGGGTTTTCGTATTTTCGTTCTTATTTTCCGAGTTTTTGTTAATTCAAATTTTTCCAAATTAAGGAATTTGTCGAATTTCGGCAAAAAAACGAATTTGGAACGAAACGAATTGCACATGTCTAGTCCATAACCCTTATTTTTCTTTTTTTCTTTAGCCATTCCTTGAAGGATCTGTTTTGGCTTATTATCATGTGGAAAGACTAATTTCCAGGTCAAATTCAACTTTGGGACAGATGGCCTCATGTTTTTGCCAGTACACTTCAATATGATGCAGAGCATGTACCTGACTCAATGGCTGTAAGCTGCCCATACCCTGAAGCAGAAAATAAACCTCAAACCATAACATTTCCACCGCCATGCTTCACGGTTGGCATTAGGTTTTTCCTCTGGAATACTAGTTTGGTTTGCAGCAAACATGTATTGTGTTTCGATGACCAAACAACTCAATCAGACATAAGATTGCAGCTAGTTCAGGTGATGCAATCAAAGTTAAAAAGATCTATTTGCCTGCCGTACATTAGTTTTTGTTACAGGAGTTCTTGACATGGGATTCACGTTGCTGAAAACATGCAAGGCTCGGTTCAGTGTGAACTGCCATGCGAGTTGGGTGCGATGCGGGAAGGCAGTGAATTTGCAGGGTTCCCGCATCGCACCCGACTCGCACAGCAGTTCACACTGCCATATGCACATTGCCGGGAGTGTCAATACATTGTTAATGACACCCCCATTTCAGCTCGCATTTCACACTGCGAACTGTCAGTTCGGACATAATTTGACATAAATCAGATTCTGGTGCGGACTAAAAAAAGGGTCCTGTGCGATTTTGGTCCAAATGCAATGCAATATCAGCCAAACAATCTGTATGGCTGAAATCGCATCGCACAGACATCGCATGTGATTTGCACTGCAGTACAGCATGAATCATATGCGATCTCACAGAGCGCAGTAGTGTGAACCGGCACTAAATCTATAATAAATTGAGACAAAATGACCCCAACTTCTAACCTATTCAAGATCAGTGCTGAATTTTACATCATGATCCCATAGGAACACCTGAATTATAATATTCCTTTTAAACAGACTCTGCTCTGTAGGTCATGTGATTATTTTAGTAAAAGCTCATTTGGAAGCAGAAGGTTTCATATTCCTATGTACATTGTCACTATATAGTTCACCAAACAAGAGATAGGAAGGATCGTTACATTTTCCCTGAACTATATGCGTCTGTTCACAGTGGTGCGATTTGTAATGTGATTTCACAGTTCCAATCGCATGACAAGTTGCACCCCACTGTCGCTGTGGAATTGCCGCAACCTATGCCACAGCAACTATGAGAAAGTTTTCTATGCTACTTTTTGCTGTATGAAGTTGCAAGCCACAACAGGCAGTGCAAATTGTACCCCAGTTCAGGGGCGGACTGACCATTCGGCCACACGGGCACTGCCCGAGGGCCCAGGGCCACTAGGGGGCCCCACCAGGGTTGCCAGACTCAGTAAAACCAGGGACAGTATGTAAAAATCTGTGTTTTTTTTTTTACATCTGTCTCTGAAATGTCCCTAAAGCCCCATACACACTATCAGATTATCTGCTGAGTTTTTCCTTCAGATTTACCAAAACCATGTAGTAGAAGGGCCTGCCTGATTGCATACACATTGAAACTCCTAAGGTTTGTCCTCATATTATATGGTTTTGGTAAATCTGAAGGAAAAACTCAGCAGATAATCTGATAGTGTGTATGGGGCTTTACCGACATCCTTTTGGTCTAAAAATCCCGAGATCATAGCTGCCCCACCTCTCCAGTACATTCTCAGCCAATAGAAACATGTCTGTGTATACTGTGTGTACATGTATGTGTATACTATGTGATTGCATACTGTATGTGTGTGTGTGCATTTGTATACTGTGTGGCCCCATAAACTCTGATTGCCTGGGGGCCCCATAATCTCCTATTGCCCGGGGGCCCCATGAGTTGTCAGTCCGCCCCTGCCCCAGATGACGTCTTTGAGGACTAAACACATCGGATGGACCATGCCAACAACATTACGCTACTCCTAGCACCTTTACAAGCCTGTTTACAGCTACACAAATGTGAGTGTTTTTAATCTTTGTTTGCGATTAAATAAATATCTCTTGACAATATCACACTATGCTGTGTTTTCTCTGATATGGTTTTCAACGCATGAATACGTGGATATCTGATGACCGCCCCTCCCCCCCTTCCGACCTTGGTGCATATCCCTTGAGACCCCGTTGACGTTATACCATGTGAAGCATTGGTGATCGTTTTGGAGTAGGGACCAACCGCATCCTTTTGGATACCAATTACAAGCTAATCACGACTTGAGGTATAAGCCTCTTCAGGTCTGTGAGTTCCAGTAAGCCTCATTCCTAAGTCTGCATTCACACCTGAGCGTAGCGTTTTCAAGCAGAAAATTTGTATTGCGATTTTGCGGCGTTTTTTACCACGATTCGCCACGATTTTGTGAAGGACAAAAGGTCACCAATGTTAAAAAGAAGAAAAACGCCCAAATCTGCTCAATACGAGCAACAAAAAAGGGTCCGGAACTTGTTTGAGCTTCAGGCGTTCGGCTTCAGGCGACATGGAGTGGAGATGTGAACCATCTCCATTGAGAATAATCAATTTTTTCCCCTCTAGCGTTTTGTAGCTTCAAGCTACAAAACGCTCAGGTGTGAATGGGGTCTTAGGGTGGTGGTGTTGCCAGCAATTTCCTTTTTGAGCACTTTGTCTTTCATCACTTGGATACAATGAAGCAGATACCTACCTTCTGTATGGACTGTCTCTTTTTGGATTTTCCAACGTCCTAAATTGATATTGCCCATACAAGATTTACATCATCACTGTTTAAAAGTCATTTTTGATACATATATATTTATTATTTATGTCATTCATTACAATTTTTTTGTTTATTTCACGTGATTTCTTGATATAGATGTCACTGACATATATACATTTTCAGCGCAGCATCTTTTACATTTATTTCAGTACAAAGCGTACTGATGTGCGGCTTTGAAGTCGCCCTGAAGTAGCCATTTCAAAGCTGCACTGGTGTGAACGGGGGGCTCAGGTTTTATGCAGATGATGATTTATATACATTTTATATGCCTAGTGTAAATTTCCCTGGGCTTTCTCATGCCCGGGGAGCTGTAGGTGCCGCATGCAGGATGCCATACAAGTGAAGGTTTGTACGTGGCTGGACTCTTGTAAATGCCAATGCGTTTTTGCATTGACGTTTACCTACATAGCTATGTCTGATCTATTTCCCAAATGCAAAACTTTGAGCGTCAATAACAAAGAGCCGCCTCGCTAACCAATGGTAAGGCACAAGTAAACAGATCAATAGAAATTTTTACAGCTATCTCACCATAAAGCTATTGTAGAAGACATTATTGTCTACAGGAACAATCCATAGTTCCCAATAAAAAGCTGAGAACCCAGATTATTATTTTGCCTGTGGAATGGATATTTTTCTTACAAAAATAAAAAAAGGTTTTGTCTTTGTGTTGGCATGGTTCTTGTTCTCACCTTTTCAACCGAAGTTATTTATAGTTTAAATCACCGCTTCAAAAACTATGACTCATCTAATCAATAATTCCGAGCATGCTGTCTTGTGTTCTTTTTTACATGTGAACCAATTCTTTTTAAGGCATGGGACAACACTGCCATCTGCTGTCCAAGGCAGGTTTAGCGTATTGCATACCGAGGTACCAAACTTAGATAATAGAATCATAATAAATTGATTTGTTCCAGAAGCATGCCTATGCCTTCTTAGTGGGATTAAAGAGATAATATCAGAGCAGATTTTACGTTTATGAAGTTACGTAAATTATCTGTTTTAACAGCTATTCTTTACCTATTTTTTTTTAAATGAAAGGGGACATATGAGAGCTGCAGAACATATATAGCTTATCTACATATTGCAAATGCTACAAAATAGAATGCAGAAAACAAGTGGTATATCTGCTGTTAGAGTTGTAGTTTAACATCCGTAATGAAAATCTATTCTACATTGAAAATGTCTTCATAACTAGAGCAAAGAAAGCGGAGGAGTTGCCCATAGCAAGCAAATTCTACCTGTTTTCTATCCCAGGTCAAGCAACAACAAATTAAATTCCGTTGTGGATAGGGTAAGGGAGGATTATAACCCCTATCCATTTAAAAAAAAAAAAAAATTACCATCTGTGTCCCATTGGGGAAATTTCCCTTCACTTCCTGGCCCCAACAGGAAGTGATGGTGGTCCATAGTGAATAATATGGAGTTTAACAGATTCTAGTCAAATAGACAGTGCTAGTTAAATGAAGATATATTGGTGGCATGCTAGATCTGGATTTTAGTTGGTATTTAGATCAGTTGACATATTATTTCATAGTTAAGAGGCTGCTCTCTAAGATCAGATGGGTCTGAAGAAGAGGTCCCCTGATTGAGAGTTGTGTTTGATAGAGTGAAGACGGTGCCAGACCCAAGTGTCCAGTTCAATTTGTTCTATTTGTCATAAGAGTAAATAGAGCAGCAAACATTTTTTCCAGCTGATCCCCACCTAAAGGGTGATCCTTTAGTGATTCACCAATATCAGTTTTTTGAGACCAAATACAAGTACCGTATATACTCGAGTATAAGCCGAGATTTTCAGCCTCTTTTTTGAGGCTGAAAGTGCCCCCCTCGGCTTATACTCGAGTCATCGCTGTCTGCCTGCTCGATCAGCGTATCGAGCAGACAGACAGCGGCCATTCTAACATTCAAACGCCGCGCCTCCGCCTTCGCCTGTGATAGGCGGAACACTGAATTTCCCAGCAGCCTGTGTTCCGCCTATCACGGACATCGTCTCATCCTCGTACTACGGACGAGGATGAGACGATGCCCGTGATAGGCGGAACACAGGCTGCTGGGAAATTGAGTGTTCCGCCTATCACGGACATCCGATAGGCGGAACAGCAGTCAGTGGGAAATTGAGTGTTCCGCCTATCACCGACGGAGGCGCGGCTTTTGAATCCTAGAATGGCCGCCGACGAAGAGCTGAAGGACGGAGGCTCGGCTCGGGACGGGACGGGACGCAGGCTGGACGGGACGCAGGCTGGACGGGACGCAGGCTGGACGGACACAGGCTGGACGGACACAGGCAGGCTGGACACAGGTAGGCTGCACGGACACACACACACACACACACACACACACACGGATGCATGGACACACACACACACACACACACACACACACACACACACGGATGCATGGACACACACACACACACACACGGATGCATGGACACACACACAGGGATGGATGGACCCACAGGGATGGACGGACACACAGGGATGGACAGGCATGTCTCACCCTCGGCTTATACACGAGTCAATAATTTTTTCCAGTTTTTTGGGGGTAAATTGGGGGCCTCGGCTTATATTCGGGTCGGCCTATACTCGAGTATATACGGTACTGATACTTTTTGTCAAGTACTCGCCGATACCAATTACCGATACCTATTTTTAGTGCCATGTGATACATTATTAAGTGAGCTAATATAATAATCAAACACTAAATAAATTTTACGTGGTTCTGTTTACTTTATTATTAAATTAGTATTATATATTGCATTTTGAACCACATCTGATTTGCATGACATGTGAATCATACTGGTTTTCTATGGAGCCGTTTCACATATGTGAAGGCTGTCTGCAGAGCAATTTTGAAAACAGTCAGGTGCGATTTTCAGTCTGGTTTAGGTGCAATTTTCAATGTCATACACTTTAAAAATTTGCACCAAAACTGCTGAACGAAATTGCACTGAAACTGGTCCCTCACACATATGTGAATCCATTTTAAAGGTTAACGTTACCACCGGCGGACTTGAAGGTATCGATTTTAGTATCGGAGCATTTGCACGAGTACTAATGCTCATGCAAATTATTATTATTATTTCAGGTACTTATATAACGCCGTGTAAATTTACGCAGCGTTTTTTTTGTTTTTTTTTCATATGCATTGTACATTCACATCAATCCCTGCCCTCAAGGAGCTTACAATCTAAGGTCCCTAACTCACATTCATGCATACACATACTGGGGCCAAATTAGACGGGATCCAATTAACCTACCAGCAGGTCTTTGGAGTGGGGGACAGAAACCAGAATACTCAGAGAAAACCCACGCAGGGACATTGAGAACATGCAAACTCCAGGCAGGTAGTGTCATGGTTGGGATGCTCAGTATTGGAATTGATAACAATACCAGCATCGGTGCAACACTAGAAGACCCTGTTAGGTATTTATTGCTATCTGTATCCCTGTTAGGGAGATCCCACTGCTCTCTTTGCCATGGTGAACACTGCCATTGAGACTGGAAATGAGGGGGGGGGGGGGGGGAATCTATAATTTTGAGCTGTCGCTAACAGGAATATAGGTCAAAACCTCTTATGGGGACATTTGTCCTGTTTACAACAGTGTAAGAGAGCTACTGTATCTTCTAATTTCCTTTTGAGTCTAAAGGACATTATATTGAGAGAAATCTCTCCGCTGGAGCTCAGTTTTCAACAAAAATGTGAAATGGTTTTTATTTGTTATTAGTACACTTTAGGCCCATTTAAATTGCCCATTATAGTGCCTGACGAATGCATCACAGCGGTCCTAAAATTAAGCATGTAGTATTATTGTATTTCATTACAGCTCAGTGTACACAACTGCAGCGCACTAATGCGAATGGGCTCTGAATCACTTAGAATAGCACTCACTACACAAATGTCTTTCTGTGGCAAGTGGTATACAGCAGTTATTAAGCAAATATTTGGATCACCATGCAGTTATGTGTTATTACATTTTTCATTAATAGCTAGTGGCTTTAGTATCGCAAGAAAGCTACTAAATCCACATGCAGACTAGTGTAGAATGGGAATGTGCACAAAAGTTTACATGTGTTTAGGAAATGCTTTGCAAACACATGTTGTGCTTCCAGTGCCATTCAATGGCACACCAAACGCGCCAGGCAAAACCCCAAAAATGTTAAAAACACTCAAAGCTCAAAAAGGTGCATGAACTCCCTTGACACGTTTGTGCACATAGGACAGTCCTTTGGAATCAATAGTTGCCCTAAGAACGTAGCACAGTAATGCGCCAAATACAATATGTGGTATTGCCCACTTTTGCACAGTACTGTAACCCTGATATTTACATGAGCCTAAAGCCAAACTTTGCCCTCTTTGGTGACTTTATATAGTCTTTCTTCATCCTCTATACCCCTCCCACCTCTGGTACACAGTTTAACACAGCCAGACATTAAAGCAATTTCTCAAAAAACTGTTGTGGGACCCAAACCCACACATCCTGGAATGATATTCTCTCAATGCCCAAAGCCTCCTGTGATGCATGACGTGAGTATCCTGGGATACATCATACATCCCAGGAGGCTTTGGAGCAATCTTTACACACTGCACCAAGCAATTCCCAGCAAAATGTGCATGTGCCACATCATCAGGTCACCAAGTAACATCTACCACAATGCAAATGCACTGAGCCATTAGGGTGCCAAGCAATATCCACCTCAATGTGTATGTGCCGAGTCATTAGAGGGCCAGCTGCAAGAACCAGGAAGAAATAGCCTGCCCTCTAATGATATAAGAAACGATTGTGGCACAAGACCTTGCATGCACGACATTGGATTTGTTGGGCATGTGAGTATTTTTTTAGAACAACCTTTAGGGTTCGTTCTCACGTGCAGCAGCCCTTGCTGCTCTTCTGGAAACTGATCTGCTGTCGCTGACAGATGGCTGGGAGGCAATATGTTGCCTTTTCACCACCTGTTTTAACCCTAAAAAATTAAGAACCACTGTGCTGCAACCGGTGCATTGCAAAACCCCATTAACTTCAATAGGTCGTATTCGGTGACCGTGCCGCCCGCTGAATGCAACCAGTGATTTCATTTTTGCCCCAGCATGTGCACAGACCTGAGTGGCTGCATTGTTTTGCTAAGGTGGGCAATTGGGGGGGGGGGGGGGTGATAAAACCGTGGTTAAATTGCCATCTTTTTCCACCCCTTGGCTGCACATTTGAATGAGCTCTTAGCCCTTGTACACACGGTCGGAGATTCCGTCGGAATGTGTCCTATCGGACCGTTTGTCGGATATTCGGATACTGTGTGTGGTCTGCATCAGACTGTTTCCGTCAGAATAGCCGACGGACCAAGTTTTCCAACTTGCCGGTGAAATTTTCTGACAAAATGCTCCTATCGGACATACTCCGATCATGTGTAGCCTACTCCAACGGACAAAGTGCCACGCATGCTCAGATCAAATTCCTAGACCAAAGTTTTGGCTACTAGCCTGAACGTAGTCCCATCGTAACGAAATAACGTCATCGCGTTATGTACAATCGGATTTTCTGACAACTTAGTCCGACCGTGTGTATGCAACATCACTTCCGGAATTAATCCGTCGGAATTACTCCGACGGATTTGGTTGTCGGAATCTCCGACCGTGTGTACAAGGGCTTAGAGTGGAGTCGCTCTTTAAAGACATAAAATTATCTGTGCCGATATAATTCTGTAATGCTCCTGGAGGCACTGTTATCTCTATAATAGGAAAAAGATAAATACTGTTCAACATCATTCTGTTTAATTCATTCATTTGTGAAACCAGTGCTGACACAGAGTTGTGCAATCAGGCAATTCATAGTGACAAAGTTAGCCCATTGTCTTCACAATTTAAGGAATTGCCTGATAAATAAAACTGTACATAGCGCATATAATACGGTTACTTTAAATATCTCTGTAATGAAGAATAACGATTTGTTTGGTTTTTCCACGATTCTGATAATACAAATGCTTGTATAAATATACTTTTACATTCACTTGTGAAATCTGAATGAGAAGAACAAAGAAGATTCTGTCTGGTATGAAGCAATCAGTCAATGGGAGGCATTCTCCCATTATACTATTCATTACTGCTGCGATTCCCCCGATGTCTGCTGACACAGGGCTCAGAACAGGCAGGTGCAAGTCACATTATGTCTTCTTGTATCATTGTTGTGTTTTCTGTAATAGAATAATGTCTTAAATATGAAACAAAATGTCACTCAATGTTGCCATCCGGCAATTTCAGTGCTTTATTTAAGGCAACATGCACACTTGACATTTAGCCCCTGTGTATCCAATCCCAGCATTTACGTGCACCCACAAAGTTCTGGGGACTCCTCCAGGATAGTCCACTTAAGGTCACCTGACCCCCCTAGAACATTCCAGAAAATTCTAGAATCCCTATTTAAGCAGGAGGCTAGAGGAATATTTGAAGACACTGATTTTGACTGATTCTGTTTACAGTTTTAAAAGTATTTATTAATTAAAAGAGTTCTGGTGAATGGTTAAAAGCGGTTGTATACCCCACTTGCACATTTTTACCTACAGGTAAGCCTAGAATAAGGCTTACCTGTAGGTAAAATGAATATCCCCTAAATGTCTATGGTTTAGGAGATATTGACCTTGCATGCAGCCGCTGACATCCGTGGTGCATGCGCTCTGAAGGTCTGGTGGATGCTGATGGAACCTTGCCGAAAAGAGGACTCCTGCTCTCATGAGTGTCATCATCACAACTTTGCCCACTCACAGTGCCAGAGCCGTGAACCTAGAAGAAACGCAGAGGGAACATGTCAGCTCCCTCAGTGGTGACCGGGAGGCGGTGTGAGCGCTTCATTCTAAGGTAAGTATTTCATAATGCGCTAGTATGCGGTGCATACTAGCTCATTATGCCTTTGCCTTACAGGGGGTTTTTTTTCAGGACATACAATCGCTTAAATTGTTTATTTTTGTGAAAACCAATAAACAAGGCTGCGGCCGGTATTAATCCAGTTTGGTGTGTCTAGTGTCAGGGGTGGACTGACCATTGGGCCACTCGGGCACTGCCCGAGGGCCCCATGCCACTAGGGGGCCCCATCAGGGTTGCCAGCCTCAGTAAAACCAGGGAAAGTATGTAAAAATATGTGTTTTTTTTACATCTGTCTCTGAAATGTCCCTTACCGACATCCTTTTGGTCTAAAAATCCCAAAATTATAGCTGCCCCCCTTTCCAGTACCTTCTCAGCCAATAGAAACTTGTCTGTGTATACTGTGTGATTGTATACTGTGTGTGTGTATACTGTGTGGCCCCATAATGTCTGATTAGCTGGGGGCCCCATAGTCTCCTATTGCCCGGGGGCCCCATGAGTTGTCAGTCCGCCCCTGTCTAGTGTTCTTTGCAGGTTTGGTGTTTATGCCGCCTACCATTCCCGTGTTATTTCGCTTCTGCCTTCAATGCAAAACATGTCGTAATTTTCACACCTGCAAAGCTTGTAGAGTTTCCATATTTTTGTCCAACCCCTGTACACTGTGGCTGTGCTGCGTGATACTCACTTTTAGGGATCACTATATACCTCCATGAACGCAAAGGGCCCAAAAGCAAGTACTACCCAATATAGAATGCAGACACATCCAGTCACAGCATATTTCAGCTTTGACAGACTGCAGGCAATGGGGTTGGACGCTGCACTTGTGCCTCCTGGGCACATAAAAACACCATGACTGAACACAAACAGGCTAAACACCCAGTTTAGGTGTCCTCATGCTAGTCCTAGCAGAGTCGGTGTGATCATAAAAAAGGTAGTGATAGAGTCTACCTGTCCTCGTCTAAAAAGGTGACTTTAGTGGTAAAGTGCAGTCACCTTTGTAGTCTTCAAATCAATCTTTGCTGTGGAACTTTATAAGGCCCATGCTGTACACAGGGACTTTTCTCCAACTCAAGATTAAATATCTGTAAACCCCAGCACTGAACTTCTGTAATTTGATGGGGTTGGAAATGGCAGGCATATCTGCATTTTTGGCATGTGCCGGTGCCAATCAGATTAACCCCTGCAGCACTGTGTGTGTGTGTTAGTGGGAGTGAATCATGGCCATCAGGTGGGAAATTTTACTCATCTGATCCTCCAAAGTACCAGTTGTAAGTCCTAATGATTCTTACTTCCAGGATTGTACCTGGCTTCCTCATGTTCCCAGGCATCAAAGATTTCCCCATAGGCTTACATGTGACAGGTGAACAGTTCTGAGAAGAGGAGCAGACCTAAAGCAGATACATGCTTAATTTTTACTTTCTCAATCTGCATGAGGCTGCCCAACCCCAGATACTTAAAAAATAAAAATAAAAAAGGAGCCAAGCAATTTATATAACAAAGAAAATGCAGCTGTTGCTGCAATAGTCACCTTCACCATGGCTTTGTCCTTTAATGTCTCACCACTCTGTGGTCCAGTGGCGGCCCTCTTCCAGTTTGTATGACATTGGAGTTGGAGTTAGGCTGTAAAAGCACTGTCTGGGTGTGAAACAATGTTACTAAAATGTAAACTAACCTAGGAAATGCCAAAGTTTAGACACTTCACTCTTTCATCAAAAGGGTGTGCTCATATAGTTGAAGACTAAGTGTGGAGGATGATAGTTAAGTGTGGTAGGATGTTTAAACAGTTTGAATTGAGAGATGGGTGGGGCAGACAGCACATAAAAGAACACATTTGTGAGGAGTACAGTGGTGTGAAAAAGTGTTTGCCCCCTTCCTCATTTCCTGTTCCTTTGCATGTTTGTCACACTTAAGTGTTTCGGAACATCAAACCAATTTAAACAATAGTCAAGGACAACACAAGTAAACACAAAATGCAATTTGTAAATGAAGGTGTTTATTATTAAAGGTGAAAAAAAATCCAAACCATCATGGCCCTGTGTGAAAAAGTGATTGCCCCCTAAACCTAATAACTGGTTGGGCCACCCTTAGCAGCAACAACTGCAACCAAGCGTTTGCGATAACGTGCAATGAGGCTTTTACAGCGTCCTGGAGGAATTTTGGCCCACTCATCTTTGCAGAATTGTCCTAATTCAGTTACATTAGAGGGTTTTCGAGCATGAACGGCCTTTTTAAGGTCATACCACAACATCTCAATAGGATTCAGGTCAGGACTTTGGCTAGGCCACTCCAAAGTCTTCATTTTGTTTTTCTTCAGCCATTCGGTGGTGGACTTGCTGGTGTGTTTAGGATCATTGTCCTGCTGCAGAACCCAAGTTCGTTTCAGCTTGAGTACACGAACAGATGGTCGGACATTCTCCTTCAGGATCTCTTGGTAGACAGCAGAATTCATAGTTCCTTTTATCACGGCAAGTCTTCCAGGTCCTGAAGCAGCAAAACAGCCCCAGACCATCACACTACCACCACCATATTTTACTGTTGGTATAATGTTCTTTTTATGAAATGCAGTGTTCCTTCTATGCCAGATATACTTGGACACACACCTTCCAAAGAGTTACACTTTTGTCTCATCGGTCCACAGAATGTTGTCCCAAAAGTCTTGGGGATCATCAAGATGTGTTGTGGAGAAATTGAGACGAGCTTTGATGTTCTTTTTGCTCAGCAGTGGTTTTCTCCTTGGAACTTTGCCATGCAGGCCATTTTTGCCCAGTCTTTTCCTGATGGTGGAGGCATGAACGCTGACCTTAACTGAGGCAAGTGAGGCCTGCAGTTCCTTGGACGTTGTTGTGGGGTCTTTTGTGACCTCTTGGATGAGTCGTCGCTGCGCTCTTGGGGTAATTTTGGGCGGCCGGCCACTCCTGGGAAGGTTCACCACTGTTCCATGTCTTCGCCATTTGTGGATAATGGCTCTCACTGTGGTTCGCTGGATTCCCAAAGCTTTGGAAATGGCTTTATAACCCTTTCCAGACTGATAGATCTCAATTACTTTCTTTCTCAATTGTTCCTGAATTTCTTTGGGTCTCGGCATGATGTGTAGCTTTTAAGGATCTTCTGGTGGACCTTACTGTGTCAACACAGCTCCTATTTAAGTGATGCCTTGATTGTGAACAGGTGTGGCAATAATCAGGCCTGGGTGTGGCTAGAGAAATTGAACTCAGGTGTGGACAACCACAGTTATAGTATGTTTTAACAAGGGGGGCAATCACTTTTTCACACAGGGCCATGATGGTTTGGATTTTTTTTCACCTTTAATAATAAACACCTTCATTTACAAATTGCATTTTGTGTTTACTTGTGTTGTCCTTGACTATTGTTTAAATTGGTTTGATGTTCCGAAACACTTAAGTGTGACAAACATGCAAAGGAACAGGAAATGAGGAAGGGGGGCAAACACTTTTTCACACCACTGTACATCAATAATGACATAAACAGTATATAAAATAGCCAACATCTCAGAACTAAAGACCTAGTAGAATAATACATTTCTCCCTCCTACCCAAGAAGCTTTAAAATGGTAATTAAAAGGTTATTATGCCCAGAGTAGC
Source organism: Lithobates pipiens (assembly GCF_037356315.1). Taxonomy (NCBI): domain Eukaryota; kingdom Metazoa; phylum Chordata; class Amphibia; order Anura; family Ranidae; genus Lithobates; species Lithobates pipiens. Next base: position 13,526,214 of record NW_027507787.1, on the reverse strand, counting down.
TTTGGCTTTTAGACTAACTGGTTAGAATTTCTGCCTTGAAGCCCTGGGTTACGAATTTCAATCCCATCCAGGACGATATTGGTATAGAGCACATATGTCAAACACAAGGCCGTGGGCCGACTCCATCCCGCAAGCCCTTGTCATGTGCTCCTCGCACCCAGTTGTGCAGCAAGAACGTGGTGGAACTTCATTCCACCACCTCCGGCTCTCACCTAGGTAGGAGAGAGAGAGATGCGAGGAAGCTTTGAGGGCAGGTTTGGGTTGCACACATTAGTGCACCCCTAAACCCTGCACTCTGTACCTAATTGGATCCTGAACCTTGCACTTTGTATGTAGCACACTCCTGAACACTACACTCTGTACATAGTGCACACCTGAACTCTGCTCTCTGCACATGGCGTAACGCTGAACTTTGTATGTAGCATAATCCTGAACTCTGCACTCTGTACGTCACACACCCGAGATACAATCAACCCTTTGAGGGCAATCATACCGGGGATGTGGCCCGTAATGAAATTTAGTTTGACACCCCTGCCATAGAGTGTGTTCATGTGGGTTTCTTCCTGGTGCTCCAGTTTCCACCCACAATACATAATATAATAAAATGTATTTGTAACAAAAATTGTTTAAAGGCAGAGTAGGGAACAATTAGACTGCCCTGCTTGGACAAGAGTGATGGGAAGTCCAAAATAGAGAAATTACAATTGTCACCAGAACAAAAGTAGAGGGGACATCTTCCAATGGGGACAACGGTTTATGACTTTCCTTAAAGAGGTTGTAAACCCTTGTGGTTTTTCACCTTAATGCATCATATGCATTAAGGTGAAAAACCTTATCTCATGCTGCAGCCCCCCACCCCCATTTTACTTACCTGAGCCCTGTCTTTCTCGCCCCGGGGACCAGCACACCAGCTATGGCTGGTGTCTCGTGTCCTGATTGGATAGATTGATAGCAGCGCAGCCACTGTCTTCCACTGCTGTCAATCAAATCCAATGATAGGGGTGCCGAGGGGCAGGGCCGATTCCTGCTTTCTGTGTCAATAGATGCTGAAGCAGGGCATGGGAGAAAACCTGCACGGGTGACGTGAAGGAGAGCACTTCTCTGACGGGGCACTCAATGTGGTGAGGAGCCACCAGTGCTGCTGAGGGACCTCAGAAGAGGAGGATCGGGGCCACTGTGTGCAAAACCAACTGCACACAGGAGGTAAGTATGACATGTTTGTTATTTCAAAGAAAAAATAAATAAACAAGGGTTTCGTAACCCTTTAAATTTGGAGAGGTTTCAACTCGCTTCCTGTTGACAGGTCATAATGTCCATTCTCCTATAGCTTCAGCATTAGCATATCTCACTCTGTAGCTTAAAGTGTTTAAAAATCCACAACAGTAAAATCAATCTGTATAAGCAGTCGTTTTTTTTTTTTTGGGAGGGTGCGTGTGATAAGCACAGGGCCTATCAGCACTGTCCAGACAGAGGGTCAGGGGTCATGCAGCCTCATAGGACAGTCTGAGGTGAATGATAACCCCTCCTACAAGCTTTAACCAGTTCTCAGTTGGACACTGGTAGAAGTCACAAAACTACAATATACTGCTGATGAGAAAAGGTATTTAGCAGTTTATGTTTACACAAATATTTGCATATCCATGTTCTGTCTACTGTGGGAGACCAGATATAGTGACTGCAGGCTCCTGGGTTTAGTAACACTTTAAGAAGAGTAATCTCTGCCCAGATTAAACCTGAACAAGGTACTTTACAGATGGGTGTGGACTGTGGATGGATGCCTTATCTGTGAGATATTTGACAGTTTCTCTGTACTGCCTGGAAATACCCTTCGAAAGATTTCTAAATACAGTAAATTGTCAGATAAGTAAGTCAATAAGAGTAAAATATTCCTGGAACATGATCTGCATGGCTGTGACTTTCCATTGGGAACTTTAAGCATGAGATGCTAGTGTAAAGAAAACATTAATCTTCAAGGATACGAAATGCATTGGTATATTTGATATGCTTCCATGCTTACTCTGCTCTGGATAAAGAACAAATACCTTTGCAGAACAGGTTAAGCTTGGTTACCATAAAATAATGAGAGGTTTCTCAAGCCAGCATTCTTTCTGATGTGTGAAACAGAAACCTGATAAATATCAGCCATGTAATTGAAATTCAAGCATGCTAGCCATCAGGAAAACACAGAGGTCCTAACAAGTCAGGGACACACGCTCCCTGTAGATCCTACCATGATGCAAGAAGAAACAAACGCGTTGGAAGATACCCATGCTGGTGATATTTACAGTTTCCAGTCTCTGTCCTATAATTTTTCCAAGCTACATACAGTGCCTTGCGAAAGTATTCGGCCCCCTTGAACTTTTCAACCTTTTGCCACATTTCAGGCTTCAAACATAAAGATATAAAATTTTAATGTTTTGTGAAGAATCACCAACAAGTGGGACACAATTGTGAAGTGGAACGAAATCTATTGGATAATTTAAACTTTTTTAGCAAATAAAAAACTGAAAAGTGGTGCGTGCAAAATTATTCGGCCCCTTTACTTTCAGTGCAGCAAACTCACTCCAGAAGTTCAGCGAGGATCTCTGAATGATCCAATGTTGTCCTAAATGACTGATGGTGATAAATAGAATCCACCTGTGTGTAATCAAGTCTCTGTATAAATGCACCTGCTCTGTGATAGTCTCAGGGTTCTGTAGAAAGCGCAGAGAGCATCATGAAGACCAAGGAACACACCAGGCAGGTCCGTAATACTGTTGTGGAGAAGTTTAAAGCCGGATTTGGATACAAAAAGATTTCCCAAGCTTTAAACATCCCAAGGAGCACTGTGCAAGCAATCATTTTGAAATGGAAGGAGTATCAGACCACCGCAAATCTACCAAGACCTGGCTGTCCCTCTAAACTTTCAGCTCAGACAAGGAGAAGACTGATCAGAGATGCAGCCAAGAGGCCCATGATTACTCTGGATGAACTGCAGAGAACTACAGCTGAGGTGGGAGAGTCTGTCCATAGGACAACAATCAGTCGTACACTGCACAAATCTAGACTTTATGGAAGAGTGGCAAGAAGAAAGCCATTTCTCAAAGATATCCATAAAAAGTCTCGTCTAAAGTTTGCCACAAGCCACCTGGGAGACACACCAAACATGTGGAAGAAGGTGCTCTTGTCAGATGAAACCAAAATTGAACTTTTTGCCCACAATGCAAAACGATGTTTGGCGTAAAAGCAACACAGCTCATCACCCTCAACACACCATCCCCTCTGTCAAACATGGTGGTGGCAGCATCATGGTTTGGGCCTGCTTTTCTTCAGCAGGGACAGGGAAGATGGTTAAAATTGAGGGGAAGATGAATGCAGCCAAATACAGGACCATTCTGGATGAAAACCTGTTGGAGTCTGCAAAAGACCTGAAACTGGGACGGAGATTTATCTTCCAACAAGACAATGATCCCAAACATACAGAAAAATCTACAAAGGAATGGTTCACAAATAAACATATCCAGGTGTTAGAATGGCCAAGTCAAAGTCCAGAACTGAATCCAATCGAGAATCTGTGGAAAGAGCTGAAAACTGCTGTTCACAAATGCTCTCCATCCAACCTCACTGAGCTCGAGCTGTTTTGCAAGGAAGAATGGGCAAGAATTTCAGTCTCTCGATGTGCAAAACTGATAGAGACATACCCCAAGCGACTTGCAGCTGTAATCGCAGCAAAAGGTGGCTCTACAAAGTATTAACGCAAGGGGGCCGAATAATTTTGCACGCCCCACTTTTCATTTTTTTATTAGTTAAAAAGTTTCAAAAATCCAATAGATTTCGTTCCACTTCACAATTGTGTCCCACTTGTTGGTGATTCTTCACAAAAAATAAAAATTTTATATCTTTATGTTTGAAGCCTGAAATGTGGCAAAAGGTTGAAAAGTTCAAGGGGGCCGAATACTTTCGCAAGGCACTGTAACTAAGTGGGATTGCACGGTTTTCCACAAGTGACAAAAACCCCTTCCTTCAATAAAAATTTTGATGTGAGGTGGTAATGTGGTTGGGGGGAGTTGGTGTCATCTTGGGCTCCTTATGATGGTGAGTCCAGAGAACATTTAGAATGGAAAGGATTTTTAAGAGTTAAATCCTGTTTCTAGTATAACCATATTTGATATGACACTCCCGATGGTCTCGATATATGGATGCACTTATTCACTTATGCCAAACTCTATTCTCATAAAACAAAACAAAAATCACTAAAACAGTAAAATGTTGATGTATGTGAAATGCTCATGAAATAATCAAATGGTTCTTATGAAATAGCGAAACAACATTCTCCAGCCATGCCATACTCTTTCAGAATATTTATCAAATGGCAATCATATGCAAGGGTAATTTATTGCACAAATTATAGACGCAATTAGACACAAACCAGACTGCTTGGCAAAGTTTCTGCATTAGGTTTACAGACTATTTGTAACCTGTTATTTTGTGTTTGTAATCCCTAGCAGTCAACCTAGACAGATTGCAAAGATCTGCGATCAATTAATCACTGGGGATGGGACAGATTTTCACTTAAAAAAAAAAATTAAGTGCCCCTTACATCAGTGCCCCCATAAAACTCTCCCCTTACATCAGTGCCCCAACCAGTCTCCTCTACATCAGTTGTCCCCATAAGAGTGCCTCCTTATATCAGGGTCCCCATCAGAGTGCCCCCTTACATCAAGTGTCCCCACCAGAGTGCCCCCTTACATCAAGTGTCCCCACCAGAGTGTCCTCTTACATCAGGTATCCCCATCAGAGTGCCCCCTTACATCAGGTATCGCTATCAGAGTGCCCCCTTCAGATTTCCCTCTTACACTAGTGTCCCCGTCAGAGCCCCCTCCCTTACATCAATTATGCCCATAAGAGTGCCCCCTTACATCAGTGTCCTCATCGGAGTGCCTCCCTACATCAGGTGTCCCCATCAGAGTGTCCCTTTACAACAGGTATCCCCACCAGAGTGCCCCTTTACATCAGGTGTCCCCACCAGAGTGCCCCTTTACATCAGGTGTCCTCACCAGAGTGCCCCTTTACATCAAGTGTCCCCAGCAGAGTGCCCCCTTACATCAATTGCCTGCATGAGACGGGCTTATTGATCAGTGGATGCACTCTAAGAGACCTGGGGGAATCTGGGGAGCATAGTACACCCCAGCACCCCCTAGACCTGACCCCGGTGAGTAGGCTTCTTAAACAGAATGCATGAATTAACGCGCCACAACAGTGTGAAAACAGCCTAAGGAAGTCATGATGGCTGTAATATACAGCGGCTCTTGATCACAATCTTAAGCCTTGACATACCCATACAGGGGCGTAACTATAGGGGGTGCAGCAGTTGCGACCGCAACCGGGCCCTGTGATGCAGGGGGCCCCATGCAGCCCCCCTCTACATATGGCTGCTCTTTAGTTGTGCATTACCCGCATGACCTGTGTCCTCAGCCGGCTCCTCAAGAGTACCCCTCTCCTGCTCCATGCATTGCCGCTCAGTCCGATGTCTGTTCTTCCCAGCCAGAGTCCCGCCCACCCCGAGTCCGGCCCACACTGCACTGCATACTTCTCCCTGGTAAACAAACTTTAAGCACACAGATGCAGTGCAGCCCTATTAGAGCCGGCTCCCCGGAGGACACTGCAGGCTTGTCTGCCAGCCCCCCCTTGGTCATGGTGAGTGAGAGGACCCCATTCCCCACACACCATTACATACCCCCTCCATCTCCCCCTGGGGACAGGGACCCCTTCTCACCTGGGGGCAGTAACTTCATCTGCCCTGGAGAAAAGGACCTCATCTCTTCTGGGGACGGGGACCCCATCCTGCCTAGGGACAGTCCCCCAATGGGGCACCTAAAAATAAAAAATACTGATACCAGTGGTGGAACTACAGGGCTCAAAAAGGGCATACCTGTGACCACGCCCTGGAGTTCCACCACCGGACTCGGAGGGAAGGGCCCTGGCTGGAGTTTAGGGGGGGCCCTTCATGGTTTCTTGAATCAGGGCCCTGAAGGTTCTAGTTACGCCACTGTACCCATAATACTATAACATCCCATAAATGCAATTAGAAAGTTTAATACCTACTGTAAATTATATTAAGTGAACTAGTCCAGTTCTACTGGAGTTAACAGATAATTTCTAATTGGTTGTTAGGAGTTATTGCGCTTTGAACATCATCGTCTCACAGGATAAAGAATTATTACACAAAAATGTATTCCTTTTTATCAGGTGCAAGAGTGCCTGATATAGAATTTACTAATGAAGGTATTACAAATATGTGAAAGGCAAAGCAAGGAGACAGAGGCGCCGTAGCCTGAGGGAAAGGTTGTCAGAGTGAAGGCAGACATGCCATTTTCAGAGGAATGACTGAACATGTGCAGAGATGGAAAATACATTCCACATAATTAATCGAACATGCAGTCTTATACCATCCACAGCCATCTACAACTCTGTCCTCTAGGAAATGAAAGTAAAATGATCACACCAGCTCAAACACTGTATTACTTAGCCACTTCACCCCCGGAAGGATTTACCCCCTTCCTGACCAAGCCCTTTTTTGCCATACAGCTCTGCATCGTTATAACTGACAATTGTGCGGTCGTGCAACGCTGCACCCAAGCAAAATTGACGTCCTTTTTTTCTCACAAATAGAGCTTTCTTTGGTGGCATTTGATCGCTTCTGCAGTTTTTTTTTTTTGCAAGAAAAAAAGAGTGACAATTTTGAAATTTTTTTTTACTTTTTACTATAATAAATATCCCAAAAATATATATTAAAAAAAAAACTAATTTCATCCTCAGTTCAGACCAATATGTATCCTTCTACATATTTTTGGTAAAAAAAAAAAAAATCGCAATAAGCGTATATTGATTTGTCTGCACAAAAGTTATTTCTTCTACAAAATAGGGATTCGATTTATGGCATTTCTATTATTTTTTTTATTAGTGAGGATCTGTGATTTTTATCGTGACTGCGACATTGCGGTGAACAGATTGGACACTTCTGACACTATTTTGAGACCATTGGCATTTATACAGCGATCAATGCTATAAAAATGCACTGATTACTGTGTAAATGTCACTGTCAAGGAAGAGGTAAATATTAGGGGGGCGATCAAGGAGTTAAGTGTGTTCCCTCAGTGTGTTATAACTATAGGGGGGGGTGAGCTCACTACGACATGACAGAGATCACTGCTCCCGATCACTGGGAACAGTAGATCCCTGTCATGTTGCTAGGCAGAACAGGGAAATGCTTTGTTTACATAGGCATGAACCCGTTCTGCCTCTCTGCGCCAAGATCGCGAACCACTGGCAGACATCACCCCTGCGGTGCCCACTAGCCACCGGTGATGAAGTGATGTACAGGTACGTCATTTTGCGCACCCGTGCCACTTTGCCGACGTATATTGGCTTGGGCCGGTCGGCAAGTGGTTAAAGCGCTTGTCAACCCAAAAAAAATATATATACACTACCGTTCAAAAGTTTGGGGTCACATTGAAATGTCCTTATTTTTGAAGGAAAAGCACTGTACTTTTCAATGAAGCTAACTTTAAACTAGTCCTAACTTTAAACAAATATACTCTATACATTGCTAATGTGGTAAATGACTATTCTAACTGCAAATGTCTAGTTTTTGGTGCAATATCTACATAGGTGTATAGAGGCCCATTTCCAGCAACTATCACTCCAGTGTTCTAATGGTACAATGTGTTTGCTCATTGGCTCAGAAGGCTAATTGATGATTAGCAAACCCTTGTGCAATCATGTTCACACATCTAAAAACAGTCTAGCTCCTTCCAGAAGCTACAAAACTGACCTTCCTGTGAGCAGATTGAGTTTCTGGAGCATCACATTTGTGGGGTCAATTAAACGCTCAAAATGGCCAGAAAAAGAGAACTTTCATCTGAAACTCGACAGTCTATTCTTGTTCTTAGAAATGAAGGCTATTCCATGTGAGAAATTGCAAAGAAATTGAAGATTTCCTACAATGGTGTGTACTACTCCCTTCAGAGGACAGCACAAACAGGCTCTAACCAGAGTAGAAAAAGAAGTGGGAGGCCGCGTTGCACAACTAAGCAAGAAGATAAGCACATTAGAGTCTCTAGTTTGAGAAACAGACGCCTCACAGGTCCCCAACTGGCATCTTCATTAAATAGTACCCGCAAAACACCAGTGTCAACATCTACAGTGAAGAGGCGGCTGCGGGATTTTGGGCTTCAGGGCAGAGTGGCAAAGAAAAAGCCATATCTGAGACTGGCCAATAAAAGAAAAAGATTAAGATGGGCAAAAGAACACAGACATTGGACAGAGGAAGACTGGAAAAAAGTGTTGTGGACGGATGAATCCAAGTTTGAGGTGTTTGGATCACAAAGAAGAACGTTTGTGAGACGCAGAACAAATGAAAAGATGCTGGAAGAATGCCTGACGCCATCTGTTAAGCATGGTGGAGGTAATGTGATGGTCTGGGGTTGCTTTGGTGCTGGTAAGGTGGGAGCTTTGTACAGGGTAAAAGGGATTCTGAATAAGGAAGGCTATCACTCCATTTTGCAACGCCATGCCATATCCAGTGGACAGCGCTTGATTGGAGCCAATTTCATCCTACAACAGGACAATGACCCTAAACACACCTCCAAATTGTGCAAGAACTATTTACAGCAGAAGCAGGCAGCTGGTATTCTATCGGTAATGGAGTGGCCAGCACAGTCACCAGATCTGAACCCCATTGAGCTGTTGTGGGAGCAGCTTGACCGTATGGTATGCCAGAAGTGCCCATCCAACCAATCCAACTTGTGGGAGCTGCTTCTAGAAGCGTGGGGTGCAATTTCTCCAGCTTACCTCAATAAATTAACAGCTAGAATGCCAAAGGTGTGCAATGCTGTAATTGCTGCAAAAGGAGGATTCTTTGACGAAAGCAAAGTTTGATGTAAAAACAATGTTATTTCAAATACAAATCATTATTTCTAACCTTGTCAATGTCTTGACTCTATTTTCTATTCATTTCACAACGTATGGTGGTGAATAAGTGTGACTTTTCATGGAAAACACAAAATTGTTTGGGTGACCCCAAACTTTTGAACGGTAGTGTATATAGATTTCCTGGTCCCTTAAAGCAGATTAAACAGCACAGTGCTTTTGCTGTGTAATCTGTCCCCCTCTAAACTATAAAAAAAAAACTGAACCCTCCATTTCCTATATCCACCACTCTAAACTGACCACGAGCATCATGGCTGCTGAGCCATGGTCAAAGTGCGTCCCTCAGTCATACGCTGCCCTGCTCTCTGCTCTCCTCTCTCCCCCTCCTACCTGCCTGTCAGCTAGTGCCTGTGTGTCTCTGTCTCCGCCCCTCCCCCTGCTATTAGCAAAATTAAAAATTGTAAATGGACACTACCAGCCGCTTTATTGTATCCTGCTATAGCACACTGCATTCATTTTTCATAAAAACGAGTGTTGTAGATAACAATTTAGAGCTGTCTTCAGGCCGGTCATGTGACTCTCGTCTGGTTTCCAGGGTTACTGCAGGAGAGGCTGAGCGGCCATGTGATCTCCCCGGCTGACTTCAGATTGAGATCACGGCTCCTCCAGCAGTATCCATGGATCGGAGCTGTACAGCGGCCACGAGTCATGTGACTTGCCTGAAAACAGCTCAAAATAGGTCTTTACACCGCTCGTTTTTACAAAATACTAATGCAGTGTGCTCTGCCAGGCTCTAGTAGAGGGTCTGGCAGAGTTTGTCTTATATGGGTTAACAAACCCTTTAACCGCTTGCTGTCTGCCAGCCATCAAATGACGGCTGGGCGGCGCAGCTCTCGTTCTGAGTGGACGCCGTATGATGGCTGATCATGATGTAAACAAGAAGAGACGTTGATCGGCTTTTCCTCACTTCTGACAGACCCGAGTAGAGGAAAGCTGATCGGCCGCTCTCCTGACAGGGGGGTCTGTGCTGATTGTTTATCAGCACAGCCCCCCCCCCCCCGATGCCCACCCAGGACCAGCAGGATGCCGCCAGGACCATCAGGGATTGGCACCACCCCGGACCACCAGGTATGCCACCCAAGACCACCAGGGGAATGCCAATCAGTGCCCAGGCAGCTGCAAATCAGTGCCCACCCCCAATGCCTGTCAGTGGCATCAGTGATGCCTATCAATGCCATCTATCAGTGCCACATATCAGTGCCCATCAGTGCCACGTATCAGTGCACACCTATCAGTGCCACCCAAAAATACCCATCAGTGCAGCCTTTCAGTGCCCACCAGTGCAATCCATGAGTGCCTGTCAGTGCCGCCTATCAATGCCCATCAGTACTGCATATCAGTGCCACCCTACCAGTGCACATCAGTGCCTATCAGTGCCTATCGTCAGTGCCGCCTTATCAGTGCCCATCAGTAAAGGAGAAAACTTACTTATTTACAAAATTTTATAACAGAAACAAAAGAAAAACAAACTCCCTTGTCACCTCTTCCCATGCTCACCTTCGGGACTTCTCCAAAGCCTCTCCCATCCTTTGGAATGCTCTACTCCAATCTTTCCAACTTTCTCCTACTTTATCCTCTGTCAGCCTATCTGGCCCCATCCTAACAACTGTACATTTAGTTTCTCCATCAGCACATGCCATCCAGTTATTACCTCTTGTTTCTCTTGTCCTTCCCTCTTAGATTGTAAGCGCTAAGGAGCAGGGCACTCTGATTCCTACTGTATTAAAGTATATTGTATTTGTACTGTCTACCTTCAAGTTGTAAAGTGCTGCGTAAACTGTGGGCGCTATATAAATCCTGTATAATAATAATAATATAAAGGTTCCAGGCTGTGTAGGGGATATATAAATTCAAGGTCTACTCACCAACACCAACTAGCATGGGGTATATCTATTTACACAAAAAAAATGAGCAGAAAAAGAGAAAATATGCTAGTAAATACTGTCTTACTGAAGATATCGGCTATCTGTCTTCTGCCCCATGAAATTATCTATCTCTCAAATATGTAATATGGGTACACTCATGCTTGTGGACACAAATAACCACTAATGGACAAGCCCCATATATCACCATATTCACAAAAAAGCTTATTTTAATCAAGACTGCATTCACACAAGGCATAGCACACCCCACAAACCTAAAATGAAAATAAAATCAGAAGGTGCTTCCAAAATCAAACCACCCAGGCCTAACATGTTTCACTCTTCAAATAGAGCTTTGTCAGAGGTGAAAAAATAAAGAAAAAAGTAAAGAAAATGAGCAACCAAGAGTAGCTGTCACATGGTGAAAATATTTTTTTTTTTGTGGAGAGAGATACGCCTATTAATATAACTTTAACAATCCTCAAATTAAAATGAGAGCCACAGACAAATATTATTCAACACAGAAGTGAATCGTCATTTACCAGAAAAATAATAATTAATTACATAAACATTTCCCTACATATATAAGTACCATCAAAATAAATAAATAATAAATGACAATAGCAACATAAAAGTATATACTTTTTATTTACACGCATATATGCAAATCAAAATCATGATATATTCCTTATATTCCTTTGGGATTCAGAGTAATAGGTCAGTGAATCCACTTAACCTCCAAATGTTTAAACTGGAGTGCAGCTGAATCGCAAATGAATGTCCTATAGAGACAAAATGCTGGGCGAGTGCCAACTCTATGCATTCAGGCTCCATGCACACTTTGCCATTCCAAATCGCGTGGTGATCACTGCATAATGCGCAACTTGCACTTGGGTGCCAGTTTCCCTTAATGGCACCTCAAAGACGATGCAATTCTGCCACAATTCTGCAAACAGCTTCTTTAAAGCGTGTGACGCTTGAAAAGGAGCAGGAGATTATTTGCGGGCTATAAACACGCATAAGGCGTACTGTGAAATCCAAATTTGGGCGAAAAAAACTTGCATAGGGCAGCCCAGAGAATAGGCTGGCACTGTGTGATGCGCAAAATCGGGTGGAAATCCCTCAAACAAAATCGCAGCCTCATCGAATGCTTTTGACTTGTTATTCTGGGTACTTCAAGATATGCATACATACTCTTTTTTCTATGTATGAATTAATTTACGGTTATTGTTAAATTGCATTTTTTTTTACATTTTAATTCATTTTTATCTAACAGTTACATTATTAAACAGATGGCATTGCTGATAAACGCTGCAGCTTAAAGATGGAAGTGTTTATTCGCAGGCTAAAGTCAGTGAAGTCACAAGCATGCATATACGGTAATCACTGTATCAGTGTGTTCACATAATTGGGAACCATTCTGCTTCCTGATCATCAACCCCAGCTGTCAGTGACTATGGATATGCATTTTTTTTCAACCACGATTAGGCCTAGTCACTCAGAATCAGATGCTAATTAAAGGAAAAATGCATTAAAATTATTGTTGTTTTTTTTTGTTGTGGATACAAGTAGAAAATGGTTAGAACCTATGCCATGTTTTAATCCTGCCTGTGTTTCCCTTTGGGGAAATTTGACTTATTACCAGGCTTGGTAACAACATACTATCTAGAATGCATGCAAAAGAATTACAAATTCTTTGGCAGGTAAAAGAGTTCACACATATATGTAATACCCTTGTGTATTAAGTTGGTTGTCTGGAGTTCAGCTTTCAGATGACTGGAGGCCATGCTTTGTATTTGCACCCATGTGTGGCCACATGAACTTCTATTCAATTTTTTTAACACATGCCCATGACAGTCAAGAGGGATGAGAACCCCAGCAAACAGTGCAAATAAGTATTCTTCTGAAATATTGAAGTTATGTTAAGCCCCATACACACTATTAGATTTTCTGCTGAGTTTTTCCTTCAGATTTACCAAAACCATATAATATGAGGTCAAACCTTAGGAGTTTCAATTTGTATGCAATCAGGCAGGCCCTTGTACTACATGGTTTTGGTAAATCTGAAGACAAAAATAAGCAGAAAATCTGATAGTGTGTATGGGACTTTAGATACACCTGTCCGGTGTTGATGCAACTTCCTGTCGTTTTGGGCAAAGTTAAGACTTGGTAAGGGTGGACCAATGGCATGGTCAAGCAGGAAATTGTGTTTTGAACAAAGATATGGGAGTTGGTGGTGGGAGGAGATAATAGGCAGGGAGCTTAGGATAGGTGGCTGTTAGCTGGGGGGGGGGGAGGGGGGCGGTCAGAGCTCAGGGAGGTAAGAGTTGCAAGGATTTCAAAGCAAGCATCAGTCATTTCCTCTGGAAGAACACTGAAAGCCGACCCACCTACCCTCCCTTTGGGTTTCAAGCTTTTTTTTATTTTATAGCTGCCAGAGGTTTGAAGTTTGGAAGTCAGAGCACATGTTTTCAATTGGCTAGCCAAAAGGGGTGGTTGGTGGCATTTGATTACTAATTTGGATTTACTATAGTGGTGGGCTCCTGACAATGCCAATCACTTTCAGCACAACAAAGCAGTGGAATTCACAGTGAAGACATTGGTGGCGTATGATTTAGTAGGTCGTGGGGGCCCCCATGACCACTTTGTTTTGACGTATGTCCCTACTTTGCTAGGTTCAATAAGGGGCTGGTGGCAAGTACAGTTAGTTGGGTCACAATTTGATTTGCCCCAGTTAGAGATTTAAGAGTAAGTTTGGAAGCATTGTTAGGGGCCTGGGGCTACCAGGTTAACTAATATTTTCCTTTTTTTTCAGGTTATGTTCTTTTGTAAATGGTATTAAGTTATTTGGATGGTATTTCTTATGGTTTATGTTAAATTATAAATAATGTATTTACTTGATTGATATCCAACTCTTTATCTTGTAACGCTGTGGCCTACAGTATATCATATCTGATTAAAATGTCTCTGTTATCAAGCAGAAGCTTGTAGTGTGGTTTCAGATAGGGGGAGCCAATTTAGCACTACTATTGGTCATGCTGTGTTGTCACAGTTTAGTCATTGGAACTTTTAGTCCAATTGTAGGTCACAAAAAAAAAAATGTTTGTACATTTTTGGAAACTTCAAATTTACTTGCATCTCACACTTTCAAATTTCCTGCCAATAGGGATTCAATCAAGAGGTTACCTATTATTAATAAAGATTACATGGAGTGTCAGTAGCGGTTTTCTTTGGTTTTGCTTTCCTTCACCTACAGAAGTGTGAGATTGAGCTCACAACTCTAATCTTCTCCCCTGGGTGGAATTTTCATTCTGTTGGTGCAGGGATGACAACTAAGGATAGGTGAGATAATGATCCAGTCCGTTTTTTTTGAGTCATTTTATCTTTTTATCAGCTATAGTTTAATACTATTAATCCTTAAGCACCAGACAGAAATGATCACTAATACTAAAATTTTCCTGTGAGTTGACTTTGCATATTGCTGAATAAATAATTCTGCTGCTTCAGGTTGCAATTTTAAACCAGCATTTCAACACTGGCTTTGGAAGGATGGAAACAACTTGAAAGTGGAAGTAAACCCATCGATTTAAACAGTAAAAAAAAAAAAAAGGCATGCCGGGAATGCTAACTGCACATTGGCTGTGCTCTCAGCCAAACTATCAAACCATCCAATGGCTGGTGTCATAACGAATCACATGTGCAGCACCATAGCAGTTGAAGATTAAACAGAGGCAAAGATGGCAGCTTCCTAGGCGGAAAACGATAGGGGAGTTTACTTCCACTTTAAAGAGCAAGCGGTTTTTACTTTATTTGTGCTGCAGCACAGCACTTCCTATTTTCTCGCCTAGAATGATGTTGAGCTCTCCAGTGCCTCTGATGGCACATGCGTGATGCTGAATTCCATCCCTGCAAAACAATCTTCATTAAAAATGTCTTCCTGTGTGTGCAAAAAAGACTTGCAATTCTGGGTTCTGAAGTGCCGCTTCCTCGAAACTCCTGGGTAGGGGAGTGCACAGCCTGTAATACAAACAGATGGCAACCACCCTAACCTATAACTTGCCTGTGAAGCAAGGCGCACATGGAAGGGCAACGTATGTCAAAAGACAACAACCAAATATTCCCCGATCTCTTTCCAACCAGTCTGCAACAAACCGAATTGTCCGATATATCACTTCATATTGAGGCTGCTTTCTTTCACAGTGCAACTGCCTGAGCATTAGCGGTAAAATGCTGCTCATTTTAGCGCCGATTTGGCACTGCTATTCAGGGGGTAATGGGGCACTTTTAACCCCCAAGAAGGGGTTAAAAAGGGGTTAAAAGCAAGCATGTTGCGGTGCTTCCGAAGAAGTTTTCAGCCGCTTTGGAAGTGCTGCCCATTCATGCCAATGGGCAGGGGCCCATTGGAATGAATGTATACACCACTCCTAAACTGCCCCAAAGATGCTGCTTGCAGGAATTTTTCTAACATCCTAAAAGCACACCGCCCCATAGCACTCGGGCTTTCACACTGGGGTGGTAGGGGAGGCAAATTTCAGGTGCTTTACAGGCGCTATTTCTAGCGCTAAAACACCTGAAAACTGTTTTTCAAAAGAACAAGCTGTCCTATATACACATTAGTGGTCTAGGGTGCCTTATGTCCAATCAAATCCCCTGGATGGGTCACCTAGTCACGACACATGGCCCTGCTCGCTCAGAGATGGTACATCTGAAGGAGTTTTAAGCAACTGATTTCATTAATACTGTATTTTATGTATGGTCTTCCTAGTTTTTCCAGAAGTAGTCTACAAAATGTGTTGAGAACTCAAAACAGCTCTGAAAAATCTATACAATACCTATGAATTACTTTTTGCTGTGACTCTGGGGTAGGTGATACTGATAGTATTATAGGAATCAGTAGCTGCTCTTTTATTATTCCTTTTAAAACATTTTAACTGTATTTTTTAAAAAGGTAGGTCTTTAAAAAGGCGCAATATCTGATGACTTATGTATAATGTATAATGTAAAGTCCCATTTGGGCTCATTATTTTCTAGGTATTTTATTCAACTTCTGCCCCAAAGACATCCGATAGTCAGGGCCAACAAGGATACACACAGCGATAAACTTGATAGAGGTTTTAATTCTTCTCTAATGTATTCAAAATGGTGGGGGGAAAAAACACAGTACAGTTCTAAAAGAACAATCCTATAATCAGATAAAAACACTTTTAGCTATAAAGTGATATAAAACAAATAAAGTGTTCCTGCACATCATTGATCTCTGTTCCTTGTTACCACATAAAGATTGTCTCTGAAATGCACAGAAAACTAATAAGAAGGGTGTGGGATCGGAAACATCATAACGGAGTAGAAATGTAGTTTACCCGAATGGACTCTGAACACTTAAGTCATTAATTAATTTTGCTGAGTGCAACAAAATCACACAATACATTACCATCAGTACGTTTTTAGTCCTCTCAGCTAAAACTCCATTGCTGCATTTTTCCCTTATCTAGACAGGAATCGGTAATAGTGTTGATAGTGGTATATGCTGTATAAGAACTTTCATTTTCCCAAAGCTCAGATTGCATGATTGCAGCTACATAAGAAAACAATAGGAATATACTATGATGATGTCAGACATACACCTATTCATGGAAGTAGGATCACTGGAATGACAGGTTTGTGTGACCCTAGCCTTAAGATTTATATTTAAGAGTTAGGACTACATGTAAAGCATAGCTAATGCCAAAAACAAACTCTTCAGTCTTCATTTTGTAGATTTTGTGGAAGAAAGATGAATCATCAGATTAAACTTGTAAAGAACATGTTTATTTCCAGCCAACAGTGAGATGCGTATAAGCCTTTTTTAGTTTCAATTCATAACTTCCTACTTCCTGTTCCCACCCCCAGGTCCTCAGACCTCTATGTAAATTTGCAGCACATACTACATTTTTCCCCATTTTAAAGAAAAGATATGCATATATAAATAAATTATAATATAGAACAAACAAGGAGTGCAACATAGCAAGGAACAATAACAAATTGCAATATAAAACGAAAAAGTAAAGAAAATCAGTGTGTGATAAAGCCTTGGAACCTAGGATTGAGTTTACACACTCTTCCAGATCAAGTAACAACTTCTGAGGCTTGCAAGTCTGACACCTCTTGACCGTCTCTGTCATAATTTTGTTGTGGTTATGTGTTACATCTGTTTTTGTCTGTATTAATTGGCACAGCAGCAGATGGTTGTGCTTGGGGTCCTGAAGTGAAGGCAGCGGCAGTACAGTATGATTCAAGTACCTGTAGGAGGTAGTATCTTACATAGTTCTTACCATCAGAATAGACAACATAGCTGTTTGGTTGGCACCCCTTTCCATGAACCGTGGCCAGTTTATAAAACCCCACGGGTTGTCCTCATCCTTACCAACTGCACAGGCTCCAGAGGAGAAAGGCATCTGGTCAATTTGCCATGGCTTATCTTTCCTTTTCACCCAAGTGTAAATAAAGCAGCCTGAACATCAATCCTGGCTTGTCGTGATAGTAAACGTTGTGTCGGAAAAGGCATGACATCCCTAGGTGTGTTGCGGAGGTTGAGTAGAGCTGCATAAATGTCAGAACCATCAGGTGCACAATTCTCTAGGAGATGCTTGGCCGACCTTACACTACGCTCTGCAAGACCATTAAATCTAGGGTAACTGGGACTGCTAGTGACATGCTGAAAAAGTTCTTGAATTCTCTACTGGAAAATGATGTTGCATTTTCAGTCATCAGTTGATAGGGTATTCCATGTGTAGAGAATATCCACTTTAATGTCCTGATCACTGCATTATTGGAAGTGTTTGGGAGGACATGAAATTCCCACCATCCAGAATACGAATCTACCAAGACCAGGCAATCCTTGTTTGACCACTCAAACATGTCAGCTGCTGTGATAATTCGTGGTCTGTCAGGTATTTGGTGAAGAGTTAAAGGTTTTCTCATCTGGTGCTGTCATAGAACATTGCATGGGGCACATCTGGAAACTTCTTTTTCAATGTCAGTGTATATAGTGGGCCAAAACATGGTTTCACGTGCCCCTCACTTAGTGGAATGAATGCTAGGATGACCTTGATAGAGCTGTGTCAAGCAGTATCTCTGGAGAGAGTAAAGGATTACATATCTCTGGCCACGCAGGATTAATCCATCATCCACTGTCAATTTATCCCCCATAGAGTATAATGGTCGGATGTCATGTGGTATTTCCTTAAAGGAGCCAGGCCACCCATTGAGAATGATGTCGATGAGGAGCTGACAGGTGGCATCTGCCTGTGTTTCTTGCTTAAGTTCTTGAATCCTTCTAGATGACAACACCCCATCTAGAGACAACACATCATAATCCTCAATAGCTCCTGAGTTATCAGAAGTGGGGAGGTGTGCACGTAAAAGAGCATCCGCAAAAAATAGTTTGCGGCCTCGTTTATAAATTACTTTCAGGTGGTAGCATTGAAGCTTTAGCATCATTCGCTGGATGCACCCAGATGCTGTGTGCAGGGTTTTTCCTCAGTATGGTTACGAGTGTCTGATGATCTGTCTCCCCAGTCACAGAGCTGCTATTGCTATAATCATGGAATTTTACACTGGGAAATACCAGTCCCAATAATTCCTTCTCGATTTGTGCAAAGCGTGCTTTAGTCTCAGTGATGCAAAAGCCACAGGCCTTCCATCTTAAGCCCCCATACACACTATCAGATTTTCTGCTGATTTTTGTCTTCAGATTTATCAAAACCATGTAGTGCAAGGGCCTGCCTGATTGCATACACATTGAAACTCCTAAGGTTTGACCTCAAATTATATGGTTTTGGTAAATCTGAAGGAAAAAATGTGTATGGGGCTTAAGAGACAGATTGCACCGAGACCATGCTGGGAAGCAGCAGTAGACAACACCACCTGCTTATGTACATCAAAATACTGCAGGACAGGTGGACTAGTTAAATGTGCTTTCACAATATCCACAGCAACAGCGTGTTGTTTAGTCCAATACCAGTTGGCATCTTGGTGCAAAAGCTGAAGAAGTGGAGATGTTATCTCACTGTAGTGATGCTTAAACTTCGAGAGATAATTGGTCAAGAAACCTTTGCAATCCAAGTTTGTCTTCTGGAGCAAGCATTTGATGGATGGCTTTGTTTTTTTCTGAGTCAGGCTTGACGCCTTTACTTGTGAGAAGGTGTCCAACATATGGCACCTCTGAGACCTTGAAGCGTCATTTGGTAGGGCTGGGCTGCATATTGATGGCTCTCTGACACGGTCTAGTATGTATTTAATTCATTTGGCATGTTCCTCAGTGGAGGATCCTCAAATCAAGATACCATCTACAATTATTTAACATGTTCCATACATCTCCGAAAGACTTTGCTTCCAGTTGAAATTCCATATGGCACCTGTAAGCATTTGTATCTCCCAAACGGGGTCATAAATGTTGTGAGTAAGGACGATTCCTCATCCAGAGGGATTTTCCAGAATCCACATTTTGCATCTAGAATGCTGAAGACCTTTGCCTGTGGAAAATCAGCGATCACTTGTTCTATAGTCTTTAATGGGTGATAAGGCCTCAGGAGAGACTTAAGGTTCACAGGATTAATGCATATGCGGACAGTGCCATCTTTCTTGACTACTGCTGCCATGACAGAAACCCAAGGAGTAGCCTCCTGCACTGGTGCGATGATGCCCAGTCTAGTCATTCTTTCCAACTCTTGCAAGACTTTGTGTTTTATAGCCAGTGGGATCCTTCAAGGGCACACACAGTAGGCTGTAACGATTCATCTAGGCACATGTATTAGGTGACTGGAAGCTTAACAACAGTGT
This sequence comes from Lithobates pipiens, assembly GCF_037356315.1. Lineage (NCBI taxonomy): Eukaryota > Metazoa > Chordata > Amphibia > Anura > Ranidae > Lithobates > Lithobates pipiens. The sequence continues at coordinate 13,506,562 of NW_027507787.1, read as the reverse complement.
ACGAACAAAATAAGTCCTCATAATCGGTCATCGTAGGAGCCTGTCGTTGTACAGCATGTACTTCTGAACTGAGTTGGATTCGATTTAAGCGCATGCTGTCTGGTAAGCCCAGCAGGCTCTTAACATTTCTATCCACATGGTGGAATAGAAGCTTGACCTCTGATAGATCCAAGGTAGAAGTGCCCAGTGTCTGAATTGTTTGATCGCCATAAGCTATCAGGTTTACTTTATTTCACTGATCAATTTCAGCTTTGGGGTCAATGCTGTGCAATGTGGATAAGGACATGACATTGCATTTTTCACCAGTGTCAATTTTCAACTTGACATTTTTGCTGCATGCTGTTGCAAAGGTGGTGAATATTTCTCCCTTATTTGCAATTAGGTCCACTCTTTCACAATGAAAACAATTTTGCTGATCGTCACTTTCCACTTCATTAATTCTGTGCACGTTTTGTTGTTTAGCATCATTAGAGTCTGTCATCCACGCACCTCTATTTTGAGGCTTGGACCTACAATATTTTGCCAAATGATTCCATTTGTTGCATGAGTTATACCTTTTGTTAAAAGCCAAACACTTGTTACGCTCAGTAGCATGCTCACTACCACAGTTGCTGCATTGCCTTTTGTTCTGTTGCACCACAAAACACTTCTGCCTCTCTTTTCAGTTCCTTAGTGGCCCTTTCAGAATGTTCAAACAACATATATATTCTGATGGCTGTTTCCAGTGCCAAATCTTTCTCCCTTAACAACTGAGCAGGAACTGCATCATTGAAGATACCACATACAATCCTGTCATGTATCAGTTCATCTGTTAGTGCACCAAAATCTATTTTTTTTTCCAGCAGTCTCAGTGTGGCTACATAGGATGGTATTCCTTCATCAGGTTATATGCATGTCTGTCTATTATCACATTACATTGTGGTTAGCATATCTCATCACATTTCTTGATCAAGACATCAGTCAGTGGTGGGCACAAATGGGCAATGACTGGCACCATCATGTACCAAAATAAAAACAGTGATGCCCAGCAATGCCACCCATCAGTGTCATCAGTGCCACCCATCAGTGTCCAGCAGTGCCACCTATCAGTGCCCATCCATGCCCATCAGTGCCCACCTATCAGTGCCCATCCTTGCCACCTATCAGTGTCACCCATAAGTACCCATCAGTTCCACCCATAAGTACCCATCAGTGCCACCTATGAGTGCCCATCAGTGCCGCCTATGAGTACCCATCAGTGCTGCATACCAGTGCCACCTATCAGTGCCCATCAGTGCCACCTTTCAGTGCCCATCAGTGCCGCCTATCAGTGCCCATCATCAGTGCCACCTCATCAGTACCACCTCATCGCTGCCCATCAGTGCTGCCTTATCAGTGCCCATCAGTGCAGCCATATCAGTGCCCGTCATTGAAGAAGAAAATTTACGTATTTACAAAAAATTTAACAGGAACAAAATTTTCGGTCTTTTTTTATTTGTTGCGCAAAAAAAAAAAAAAATCGCAGAGGTGATCAAATACCACCAAAATAAAACTCTATTTGTGGGAACAAAATGATAAAAAAATGTGTTTGGGTACAGTGTTGTATGACCACGCAATTGTCATTCAAATTGCTACAGCGCTGAAAGCTGAAAATTGGCTTGGGTAGGAAGGTTTATAAAGTGCCAGGTATTGAAGTGGTAAGGTTAAGTAAGGTTGACAGTAAAAATGCAGCTCAATTGCCTATTTTTTCCATCTTCCAACTGCAAGTATAAATGAGCCCAATTAGAGAACTATTTGGAAAAACAGTAAGCCAATTGCACAAGCAGGAAATTCGATTTCTGGACGAATTCTGCAAACAAGCTTCTATGCAAATACTCCCAGCCCTGTGTGCTTTGTAATCAAGTCTTTTCTTCAGTAAGACCTGTCTCCAGTTTCTTAGTCAAGCATGGTAAGGTAAATCTGAGCATAAACCATAAGAGAGTGAAGCCCGTAACAAATTATAGGACAGGTTTTACCTAATCACACATTGCCTGAAAGACCAGACTGAAATTTGATTACACAGCAATTAAAAATCAGAGTAACTACTCCTATAAATTAGCAGAGTGCTTTCATTAGCAGTAATAAATTGTTTCTCAGTTAAAGCTATGGAGTTTTACACACTACATGATATAACAAGGTGAGTTGGCATTGTCACCTTAGGACAGGAAGCGTTTTACTGGCAGAATCACCAGATAAAGGAGAAAAAAAAACTACAATAAGGCTACTTTCACACTGAGGTGCTTTACAGGCGCTACAGCGCTAAAAATAGTGCCTGTATAGCGCCTGTAAAGCGCCTCTCCTGTGTCTCCAGTGTGAAAGCCCGAGGGCATTAACACGGGAGCGGTGCGCTTGCAGGATGGTCAAAAAAGTCCTGCAAGCCGCATCTTTGCAGCGCTATAGGAGTGGTGTATTCACTGCTCCTAAAGCGCCCCTTCCGATTGAAAACAATGGGGTAGCGCCACAAGCTGGCCGGCAAAGCGCTGCTGCAGCTGCTCTTTGCGGGTGGTTCTAACCCTTTCTCGGCCGGGGTTAAGCAGCTGAATAGCACCGCTAAAACTACGGTAAAGCGGCACTAAAAATAGTGCCGCTTTAACCCCGGTGCTCGCCCGTCTCAGTGTAAAAGTAGCCTAAGGAAACCTCACTTAAGAACTGTAAGACTCTGACTGCTAGTCTCGCAGGATTTGGAGTAGGGATCAGCTTAGGTTTTGTCCAAACTTGGGTTAAGATTGAAGCTGGAAGGAAGCAGTCACTCCCACCCATGTTTGCCCAACGAATGGCCATATTTGCAGCTGTGCAGTGGGGGAAAGCTCTGGCCAAAGTTGGGCTCACAAAACAATGCCACTGTTGTACTGAAATCCCAACCAGCGTTGTCAGCCCTTTCTGCTGGACTGCAGATTCTTCACCCCTTTATTCCCCTTTCTTCATGCATTGATTGACTTTTTTGTTAGCAAAAAAAACACTGCTGCCTTGACTACCAAGAGCCTGCTTATGCCGCGTACACACGATCGGACTTTCCAGCAGACTAGGCACAATGGACTGACTGACTTTCTGAACGAACGGACTTGGCCACACACGAACGGACTAAGTCCATTCGAAAGTCTGTTTGTTTTGAACGTGATGGAGTAAGACTGGACTAAAAAAGGAAGTTCAATAGCCAGTAGCCAACAGCTTCCCTTGCATCGTATTTGGTCCGTCGGACCAGCATACAGACAAACGGTTTTCACAATGGGCATTGAGTCCATTGCACAGATTTTAAATGTTCTATTTCTAGGGCCTGTCGGATTTTTTTAATGAAAAATGATCGGATTAGCCCACACATATTCGGATTGTCCGACGGACTGATTCCGTCTGACCTAGTCTGCTGGAAAGTCCGGTCCTGTGTACACGGCATTAGCTAGTGTGTATAAGCAGCTAGACATTCTTTTACCCAGGGCAAAGACTCAGTTCAGTGCCCCCCTCCAACCGAGAAAGATGTTCTCCATTCATACACTCCCATCCCCCTGCCAAGCGAGGGAAGCATAATAAATATGTAGATATACCAAAGGATGGTAATAATAATAAACGTTTTTGTAATTACCGATTTCAAGCCTCACTTCTGTAGCGGATTAGGACAGGCGCTACCAGGGAAAAAGTGGGCTAAGAAGCTGGTCTTTATTAAGGCCTGCTTCTATGTGCTCTTCTTTCTTCCCAGCAGTGCCCCTCTCAATCCGCAAAGCTTGAAATCAACACATAAAGTGCTGCTGCTTTCTTCTGGCATGGCGGCTAGGGCTTACACCTATTCTTCAAGTCAATTCCAAACACTTTAGCGGCGCACAACAATAATTTTTTTTTTCTGTAGTATACATTACAGGATTGTAAAAGATCTAGGACACATTTAGGTGCCCCAAGGAGACCAGCAATGTGGCATGCAGTGAAGAGTGGGTGTGGCCAAAAGTTGGAGGGACTTAAAGGGACATGGTTATATAAACAAAAGCATTCTTCTATCTATAAAATATAATACGATTACTAAAACAAATGTCACTGTAAACATATGAACCTGGTCTACCTTATAAGATGGACATGGGTATTGTATAGTTGACTTTAGGAGATTCCTGCACATTGTATACTACATATACCGTAAGAAGGACCTAGGGTATTGTGTAGAGCACATCATGGGAGGCCTGCACATTCTATGCTAGATATAGGAAGGACCCAGATATTGTATAGTGGGCATCAGGAGAGAGCTACACTTTGTATACTGTATCTTAGAAGGATGTGGGTATTGTATTGTGCATATCAGGAGATGCCTGCCATTGTATACTGGACATAAAAAGGAGCTGGGTATTGTAAACTGGACATAAGGAGAGGCCTGTGGCTTATGGTATAATAGGTATAAGGGTCTATATATTGTATAGTGGACATCAGAGGAGGTCTACATATTGTATACTGGATTTATTAAAGGCCTGTATATTTTATTGTGGACATAAGGACCATATATAGTATATTGCATTTGGGAACGACCTGTGCATTGTGTAATGGACTGGACATCAGGGGTGGCCTGCACGTGGTATGCTGGATATAAAAAGGACTGAGTATTGTATAAAGAATATCAGGAGAAGCCTATACCTTAGATTAATTAAATACATAAAGCACCCATAGACCTTTGAGTTTTTAGAAGCAGAAATGCACTGTTGGATGCATTTTACCAAGTGTCTACTTCTTCCTCTTCCACCATTAATGTAGGTTTTCATTATACAAAGAACAAACGTCAGATAGTTAATAGTGCAAGTGATAAAGCAGGAGAAAGCACAAACTTGCAATATACAAGATCAAAATGCTGTGCCTTGTGTAAAGTGTGTGCAACAGCCTGGGTTCACCATTACCAAAAACACAATTAAAATCTTATATCTGATATTTAAAAAAAAGTATGCTTTTCAATGACCAAAAAAGGATTAAAAACGGAACTTCACTCTAAAAGGCGAAGTTCTGTCTTAAAACCTCCCTCCCCTCTCCTCTCCCATTTTTGGAGGTGTTTTTTTTTTGGGGGGGGGGGGGGGCAGGTACCTAGTTTTAGCAGGTACCCGCTCCCACTTCCACTCTGACCGCTTGGCGATTAGAGAAGAAATTCTTCCTCCCTACCCTCCCTGCCCACAACCTTCTGGGACAAGGGCAGCTCGCTTATGTGCAGTGGAAAGCCAGTTGTGAAGCTGCACAGATTTGCAGACGGTTTCCTTTAGTAAACAAGCCGGGACCCAAAGACCAGCAAAGAACTGGCCTGGGTGAGGACGGCACTGAATCCCTGGACAGGTAAGTGTCCTTTTTTAAAAAATTCATCAGCAACAGTATTTGTAGTTGCTGACTTCTTTTTGTTAAGATGGAAGATCCTTTTTAAACACTGATCCCCCTGACTGCTACCAGCCACACCGAATATCATATTTCCAGTATGCCAAAATCCTGGCTGATTCAACTAGCCTCCCTGACAGAATAGCTATGGTATGGTGTTATTTATCACACACATCAGAATATTTTTGACCTCCAGTACATTATTTTATAGCGGCTCAGCTGGATGTCACAGGAAGTAGTTATTACTTAACACCTTCTATAAATAAGTTGCCCTTCGGGAGCTACTTGTCAAACAGTTCGGAAAGGATAATTAATATGTGTCTGTCCTCCTGGCTTTCTAATGCCATTCTCCTTGAATGCCAATTAGAACATTTATTGAAATTTCCCAGCACAGTTAATAGTAATAATCACAAGGTTGAGTAACAAAGTCACCACTTCAAGCACACAGAACCGTTCGGGTCAGGATCTAACAAGCGGTCACACACAGTACATATCTCATGATGGAACCAGTTCAGATAATTCAGCAAACGTCTGTCACATTTCCAGGAAATTTAGGGAAAGTTAAAAGGCATGTTATAACATATCAATGTAAAGATAATGAGCTTACACACAGTTATAATGATCTCAACATTGCCAGGATCACTAGATAAATGAACAGTGTGCAAGCACTGGAAGGTTAACTTTTGTATTAAAAGTGAAAAATACCTCTATCATACATACCATTTATTCTCAACCAGGGTTCTGTGGAATCCTAGGGTTCATCCAGAGGTTGCTAGGGGTTCCTTCAGCATTGGGCTATTTCTGCCTCTCGGATAAGTTCCCACTCACACCATTGATCTTTTTAGCCATCTGTAAGGAGGTAATTCTTCCCAATAACCACAAGAGTAAGGGCCATTCTTCCAACTGACCATCACACAAATGTATCATGAGTTGTAGATTTCAATTATTTAGCAGGGGTTCCCCCGAGACTGGTGAATTTTTTCAAGGGTTCCTCTGTGTTGAAAAGGTTGAGAAAGGCTGATACATATGTATCTATATGTATATATCTATATACATACGCATTTATCATACATACATACATATATACATACATACATACATACATTTGTAAGAGAAGAATTTACTATACATAGTTACATAGTAGGTGAGGTTGAAAAAAGACACAAGTCCATCAAGTCCAACCTATACCTTCAACCGTTCAAAATTAGGTGGGCACATTAAAGTGTGTGTGCAGCCAAGACTTAGTCTAGTTTTGGATAGAGCAGGGAAGAATTCAAACCCTATCACCTAACATTTTGATGTATGTGTCCTGTTGGGCAAATGTACTTTTACTTCCTATCTTGATTATGCAACCGGAAGTAAAGCTGGCCATAGATGGATCAATGTTTGGCCAGTTCCTGCTGAAACTTGTTGATTTACAAAAGTCAATAAAAAAATTCACTGGGCTGATTGGTAAAATGATCATATCTTATAATCATGTCTGGGTATTTAAAGTGGTTGTAAACCCTTACAAACCACTTTGACCTACAGGTAAGCCTAGATTAAGGCTTACCTGTAGGTCCAAGCAATATCTCCTAAACCTATATGGTTTAGGAGATATTTGCCCGAAAACGGGCACCGCTGTCTACGGCGCATGCGCCGTAGACAGCGGCGCGCAGGCGCACTGAACGCGGCAGTTCCAAAAATGGAGCTGCCGCATTTGTCGACTCCCGTGCCCATGCGCGGGAGTGACGTCATCGCGGCTTCGCCGAATGACAGCGGCGCAGCTGCGAGACGCCACCAGCAAGATGGATGCGGCGGACTACAGGGGACAGCGCGACTTCGCTGGCTCCTGTGTCAGGTAAGTGACACATAATGGACTATTATGCGATGCATAGTAGTCCATTATGCTTTACCTTTGCAGGGAAAAAAAGAGGAAGTAAACTCATCAGGGTTTACTTCCTCTTTAAGCAGCTGCAGGTTCTGTGACTGCCTGAACACAAAAGCCACATGAATAGAGCAATCTACTGCTTTTCACTCATTCAGCCCGCAGGTTGTTTTGGTGGATAGATAGATAGATAGAAGTTGAAAAAAAAAAAGCAATTTGTGTCCTAGGCCGGCCATAGACGTTTGAATGAAGGTTTCTGCTGAACCAGCCAAGATTCAAACCATTAATGGGCAGGCTGAATGTACCTAATTGATCGATTGATCAACTTGAGTACGACCAGCCTGCCCGATTCACTTGTGAAGACAATGGCCTGGCAGGAGGGATTTCCGCATCAGCACTGTCTGTGTTGATGGGGGAATCAAGCTAATTTCTTTCCTGCAACCCAGTTGCAGGAAAGAAATTGTCCCTGTGTATGTCCAGCCTTAGCCAGGCCTTCCCTGTCCTTCGTTACCCTAACGTTTCCTTTCCTCCCGTGTGACCCAACCCTCACACTTCCCACCCCCACCTCCTTTTTTTCCCCCTCTTTTTTCTCTCTTCTTCTTCCCTTCTCTTTCCTACATCTCTCATCTTCGTTCTCTTTATTTATTTTTTTGCTTTCGTACAACCTTTAGGAAGCATAAGGTATAATAGTACATAGTAGCATTTTGTTTTCATGACCTGCTATTCTTCTCTACCAATTTTGCTGAAGGTTTAGTCGACTTTCGTTGTCTATTTGTCTAGTCTATGGTTTTGTACATACACCTGTCAAATAATGTGACCTGTATTTGCATTTACACTTTGCTTCTTTAAATAAACACCAATTTGAATAAAATTAACCTGTAAGGATAGAATCGAGATACCAATTATCTTATTTTTAAAAGGCACAAGCTCCCAGGCTGCTCTTATTTGCTTTGCCTGGATTGGGTATTGATTGTATGTCTGTATTCACCTTTCCAGAAATCTCCCAGCCAGCCACTTTTTAGGGTTGAAATAAATGGGTTGGGTTGCATTTCTCAACTGAGTGCTTTTTTTTTCTTAAATGTGAGATATTATAAGACAACACAAGGGATGTCCAATAGCAACCCCCCCACCTCATATTTGACTGTGGAAAGTACTCATGTCTGGATTTACGTCTGCCATCTAAAGCTTTAATATAGTTGAAACCCAATACCAAAAGAAGGCGGAGCGTTTGAAGAATAAATAAACCTCATCAGCAGCGGAGAATTGCAGTGCAACTGTAAAGGTTTCAGGGGGCAACCTATAGCAGCTATGTCTTGGAAGCTTGCAGTCAGTAGAGTCATAGGCTAACAGTACAAGATGTTGTATTGTTTGATATTTGTTAATTGGTTGTTTTTGGTTGTTTTTGGTGCCTAAAAAATCCCATTCAAGAATGTTTCCAAATCTACCACCAATACCATATCCAAATAAAAAACTAATAACTTTATTGTATTACAAAATTATGAAGTATATTATAATTCAAACCCACCCCATAAAAAAAAAAAAATCACAACGTTGTCATTAAACCCTACCTGCACTAGCCACCTTGCCGTACCTATTCAAGCCAAGTAAACACATACAATGCTAAAAAGTAATAAAATATTGTAATTATTCATTTATACGTAATAAAAACTGAGATTGCAAGGTCAAGGGAATATGCGATTGCCACCTAGGGATCATATGTCAAATGTTTCGACCATGAGTCATAGAGTTATTATTTTTATTTTTCTCTATTGGTTAAACTAGATGGACTTTTGTTTTCCTTTTATTCTCAAAAACAATTAGCGCTACACTGTATATTGCCAAAAGTCCAAATTGCAGGCAAGTGGCATAAAACAGGTTAATGTCCACTAGCAGTTGTGCTTTCTTAACCACTTCAGCCCCAGAAGGATTTACCCCCTTCCTGACCAGTGCACTTTTTGCGATTCGGCACTTCGTCGCTTCAACTGACAATTGCGCGGTTGTGCGACGTGGTTCCCAAACAAAATTGATGTCCTTTTTTTTCCCCACAAATAGAGCTTTCTTTTGGTGGTATTTGATCACCCCTGCGGTTTTTATTTTTTTCACTATAAACAAAAAAAGAGTGACAATTTTGAAAAAAATAGGTATGTGAAAATGAGAAAATCCTGTTGCGCAACACCTCACTAGGAAAACTGAGTAAGAAATATAGAAAGGTGCTCACATATAAAAGCGTTCTCTCCACTCAAAATAGAAATACAGGGGGTGTTTTATGTGGCGCTAACTAAATTGATACTAAAAAGTAGTTTTACTAAAATAATAAATTTGTAGATGAAAAATAAATATATGTAAAATCATACAGTGCATAAAAATGTGTAAAAAGTAGCAAAACTAATACTGGCAATAAAGTACATAAAATATCAATATGACATGAATAATAAAGTGCATCAACAATAACGAAATAATAAAAAATATATCAGTTACAAAATGCATGCAGCAGTGCAAATAGTGCAAAATCACCTAACATATTACTGCCAAAATTCAAAAAATTATTAAATAACCAGTGCATAGAAAATGAAGTGTATCAAAAATAACAATATAATAAAAAAAGATCCCCTAAAGCACTATTTCACACTGCTGCATGGACTTTGCGATCGATATATAATAATTTTTTATTATATTGTTATTTTTGATACACTTCATTTGGAGCTTGGAGCTTGGCGACTCTTAAAGGGCAACGTACAGGTGCGTGATTCTGCCTGTACGAGACCTTCTGCCAACGTATATCGGCGGGAGGCGGTTGGCAAGCGGTTAAAAAGGTTGGTCTCCAAACTTTCTAAACAAAAGGGCCAGTTTACTGTAATTACTGTGGTCATTTGGAGTAGAATTTGTACTGCCATCAGTGTGAGTAATAAATGCATCTTTAGTATTAGGGGAAGGAAAAGCGCCTCATTGGTGTCAGTGGGAGGAATATTGTCCAATCTTTGGTGTCAGTGGGAGGAATAGTGCCCCATCATTAGTGTCAGAAGGAGAAATAGTGCCCCATCATTGGTACCAGTGGGAGGAATAGTGTCCTATAATTGGTATCAGTGGGAAGAATAGTGCCCTATAATTGGTATCGGTGGAAGGAATAGTGCCCCATTGTTGGTGTCAGTAGGAAAAATAGTGCCCCATCATTGGTATCAGTGGGAGGAATAGTGCCCCATCATTGGTGTCAGTAGGAGAAATAGTGCCCCATCATTGGTACCAGTGGGAGGAATAGTGCCCTATAATTGGTATCAATGAGATGAATAGTGCCTTGTAATTGCTATCGGTGGAAGGAATAGTGCCCCATTGTTGGTGGTAGTAGGAGAAATAGTGCCCCATCATTGGTGTCAGTAGGAGAAATAGTGCCCTATAACTGGTATCAGTGGGAGAAATAGTGCCTTATGATTTGTATCAGTGGGAGGAATAGTGCCTTATAATTGGTATCAGTGGGAGGAATAGTGCCCTATAATTGATATCAATGAGATGAATAAGTGCCCTATAATTGGTATCGGAGGAAGGAATAGTGCCCCATTGTTTGTGTCAGTAGGAAAAATAGTGCCCCATCATAGGTGTCAGTGGGAGGACTAGTGCCCCATCATTGGTATCAGTGGGAGGAATAGTGCCCTATAATTGGTATCAGTGCAAGGAATATCGCCCCATTGTTGGTGTCAGTGGGAGAAATAGCACCCCATTGTTGATGTCACCGCCAAGAAATATGCCCATTGTAGTGGGAAGAAAGGTATCTCAAGTGCCGGATAAATGCAAGCTAAGGGCTGCGTCCGGCCCCTGGGCCACAATTTGGAGACCACTGGTCTAAATCAAAGCAATTAGTGTATGTTATATCCAGCCAGAGAGTCGCATCAGTCTTTTCTTCGAATATGCGTTGGTCTAATTAATGTATAAACAAAAAGCATGGGTCCCCAAAGACAGGTAACCCCGAGAAAAGTGAGGCTCACTGAGGAACAAAAAGCCACTAGTACATAAATGTTTAGAAAATGTAATTCATAAATGATTCTAAAAAGATACTCACTATCATATATTAAGTACAAAAATTCATTTATATACCACTAAAACAAGTTAGACAAAGTATATGGAAGGGCCACCGTTAAAGTGGAAGTAAACCCATGGATTTAAACAGTTAAAAAAAAAGGCATGCCTGGAATGCTAACTGCACATTGGCTGTGCTCTTAGCCAGACTATCAAACCATCCAATGGCTGGTGTCATAACGAATCACATGTGCAGCACCATAGCAGTTGAAGATTAAACAGAGGCAAAGATGGCAGCTTCCTTGGCTGAAAATGATAGGGGAGTTTACTTCCACTTTAAGAAACCTATACAGTTGACTGCTGGAGATCGAAAAACAATCTTCAATCCCAACAGGCACTGACATGGGAGGAACGCATACACACAAAAACAGTGCTTACAACAAACATAAAACACAAAACGACCGGACGTCAGTGGGATCCGAGACTGGTCCCAAATGTACGCCAAGAGGCTGAATAACCAGCCTAAACTCGGCAATATGGGGCCGGGGTCAGATCCCCCCCCCCCCCCCGGTGGCTCGAGCGGAGAAAAAAAATTAATTAATGTAGTAGCATAGCCATGGATATAAAGCACAATTCAAGTCATAGGGGCTCAAAATTATGGTCAAATTATGGTCAAAAAGATGTTTGTTGTTCAGCACTGCCCAGGTCAGTTCACGAATACCATAGTGTTGAATATACAGTATAATATAGTTAGCAGCTGCTAATTTATGTAAAAATGCCACCTACACAGATGAGCCAAATGTACGGCATACCTTCCTCTAGAACTACTAGTAGACAGTCGCCTATTTTATTAAACTTGTCCACAATTTGGGCTTTTTCCAATATGGCACTTCTTTTTTTTTGAGAATGATGGCAATATTTATTATTTTTTGGCATTGTGTGTATTGAATGCTTAGGCACTGGTAAGGTTTAATGATAATATTGTAAGTTTTTACTTATGAGATGGTTGTGGATATGAATTTTAATACATTTTACAATTTAGTAAAACAAAGCTATTCATTTTTTGGAGATATGCTTTTAGCAGCATCTTTCTTCACCCCTTCTGTTTTTTTATATATAATTATAGTTTAGTTTGTAGACACCTGCCCTAATCATAAGATGCAAACTCCATAGCTTTTGAAGCATTATAGCGTAGCACTCCTTCTACACCTTAAAATGTCACTTACATAAGGTTAATCTGATGGCTTCATTGCTTTCTGAGTCATTGACCTAGAACAAGAATGCAGACCAGGAGTTATGACTTCACTTGTTTTAGGCTTGTTCTTGACTAGTGACTCAATACTAGGTGTAGTGATAGCATCCATATTTTTCCCAGCACAGAGGTCTCTCAGCATAATGTTGTGGGAATGATCAAAATTTAAAGGACAATTGTACTTTTGGTGCGGGCTCCTGTGACTGGCCGGAGCCATGATGATGTCACTCGCGCACATGCGCATGGGAGCCGCCAGTCACTGCACCAGATCCTGAAGAGACAGCACGGGTGGCCGTTCCTTCAGAGCGCAGGCGGCAATGACGTAATCAGCGCAGTATACAGTAAATATCTCCTAAACGGTGCAGGGTTAAGAGATATTTACAGTACCTATAGGTAAGCCTATAGCGGCTGTGCAGTTAGTCTGTTTACCAGCCTAGATGCTATGATTTAAATTACATTTTTGAAGTAAAGTTGAATAATTCGGAGTTCGGCTATCAAGCTACATTTTTTCTACTTCAGTTCCTGTTGCAAACAGAGCCAGCACCCTGTGGGATTGTGGAGACAGCTGTTTTGGGAGAAGTCATTACCTTAGAGCGGTAATTCTTTGTATTTATAGGTAAGCCTTATTATAGGCTTACCTATAGGTACAAACAAAAAAGTTTACTTCCTCTTTAAGTTTAAAGGAAATAAATTTAATATAAAGTCTCAATCTTTAGCACCTAGTGTGGTTCCTGACTGCCATCTCCTTCCCTTGCAATCTACATCTGTCACTTATGTGGACTGGTATTGCTCAGAAATGGAAGGGACCCCATGGTCGGATACAAATTACGGGGAAATGCCTACACCTTTTTTTGTATGGGAGAGTTCCTTCTTAACATCTATATCAGATCCTCATCTAGGATAAGGGTCTGATATTGATGAAAAGAATACCTGATCATGTAAACAAAGAAGCTGGGAATAGTTTTAAAAATATCAATGATTGTAGTAATGATCGTAAAGCACTTTGTACTCATTTTGATAAGCACGTGGGCCTCCTCCCCACAACACTGGTCCGGTGGTTGTGGGGTTTGTGGATCGCAGGCTTATCCAGAGACTTTAGAACATATCTGCTTGTTTTGTCTAGGGCTGAGGATAAGCGCTTTTACTTAACCAATTCCCCACTTCCCTGTTTTCTAACATCCTGAGGAGGACTATGAACCCTACTCTAGTCCTAATGATGTCAGAACCCTTAACGGGTTCTGACGTACAGAACCTGCGGGACAGGTCTAGCTGAGGGGAGAAGCCTAGGCTTGGGTATGTATATGGCCTTTTATTGTTTTCTAGTTAGGGGGCGGTCCTACTGGCTATAGCCCCTCCCACTGCATTCAGCAGCTCAGTTCGTCAAAAGCAGTACAAACATAAATAGGAGGGGTGGGTGCTGTGTCCATCAATGAACTTCAGAGAAAAGGATTTTAGGGTGAGTACAAAAATCCTATTTTCTCTTTTGTTCATTGACGGACACAGCATCTTCATCTTGACCTTAGGGACGTCCCCAAGCAGTGTCAAAGAAACAAGGGGAGGGAACAGCAAGAAAATAACTCCACCCATAACAACCAGAGCTCCTCAACGGAGGAGTTGCAACCTTAAACAGCCGCCTGCAAAACCTTGCGGCTGAAGCAAGCATCCGAAGATGCGCTCACATCAACCTTATAAAATTTTGTGAAAGTGTGAACGGGCGACCAGGTCACTGCTTTACACACCTGGGAAATGGACGCTTGATGTCGGAAAGCCCAAGAGACACCAAATTACCCTGGTAGAATGTGCCGTGACAGGAAAGGGAGACGCCTTTCCCCTTATGGCATAAGCCTGAACCACAATCTGTCTGATCCACCGTGAAATGGTGGCCGATGAGACCGCCAGTCCCTTCTTCGGACCAGCCACCGATACAACCAGCGAGCCCAACCTTCGAAAAAGAGCCATAGCAGACAGATACACCCGCAGAGCCTGGACCATGTCCAAGGAATGCAAAGCCACCTCTTTTGGGTGTGACGGGCGAGGACAACCCTCCTGGCAGATGTAATAGCCACTAGAAAGACTACTTTCTGAGAGAGTGTCAATAAGGGAATCTCCCTGTTTTCAAACAGCGGTTTCTGAAGCACCAAGAGCACCAGATTCAAATCCCACAGAGGTAGCGGTGGTCGTACTGCAGGGGCCACATGTCGAACCCCCTGAACAAACGTACTCACTAATGAATGAACCGCCAAGGGTTGTTGAAAAAAGACTGCCAAAGCTGATATCTGCCCCTTGGTGGTGCTTAAGGCAAGTTTCTGACCCACTCCTCGCTGCAAAAACAGCGGGATCCTGGAAATCGAGTATGTGCACAGACGCCATTCCATCTCCTCACACATGGAGATGTAGGCCTTCCACGTACGATGATAAATACGAGAAGATGACTTCCGTGCCCTCAGCATAGTGGAAATTACCGACTCTGACAGACCTCGGTAACTTAGCACCTGGCTTTCAACAGCCATGCCGTTAAAGCCAGTGACGGTAAAGCAGGATGAAGTATTGGACCTTGTGACAGAAGGTCCTCTCGTATTGGCAGTTGCCAAGGAACATCCGCCACCATTGTCGGTGGACCCTCGGATGCCGAGGCCAATCTGGGGCAATCAGAATTACCAGAATCCCCTCGGCCTCTATTCTGCGAAGCAGACGTGGTAGCAGTTTGAGTGGGGGAAAGGTATAATTCAGCCCATAATGCCCCCATGGAGCCAACAACACGTCTGCCGCGTCCACCCAGGGATCATTTGACCTGGCCACAAACCTCTGTACCTTCTGAGTCGAGAAGCCAGGAGATCCACATCTGGCATGCCCCACCTTAGGCAAAGGAGCTGAAATACATTGCGATGTAGCGACCATTCCCCTTGGTCCAGCATCTGACAACTTAGGTAGTCCGCTTGCCAGTTTTCTATGGCCAGAATGTACACAGCCGACAGAGCCGCCACGTGCCTCTCTGCCCACCACAAGCCAAGCTCCTTGTTCCTCCTTGATGGTTGACATACGCCACCGCTGTGACGTTGTCCGACTGGATCCTGACCGGATACCCCTGCAGCCTCTGTGACCATGTGGAGAGGCACAGCCTGATTGCCCGCAGTTCCAGCATGTTGATCGGCAGGCGGGATTCTTCCTTGGTCCAGCGACCCTAGGCTGACTGTACGCCCCAAGGCTGGCATCCATTGTGATCACTGTTCAATGAAGAGGAAGGAACGGCTTCCCGGACCAAAGGGCCGGCGACCTCAGCCACCAGAGCAGGGAATCCCTGACTAGCTGGCTCACCCGAATGGACAGGATCTCCTTCTGCAAGACTCGAGTGTGGAATTGAGCATACGGTATCGCCTCGAAAGTGGCTACCATGAGACTCAGGACTCACATGCAAAAAGGCAGCGACGACCACCTGCGGGACACCAACAACTTCACTGCAGCTTGATGAGTCTGCAGTTTGTCCGAAAGGACTAAAGACTCTCGCCTCTGAGGAGTCCAGAAGCAGGCCCAGGTGCTCCAGGTGTTGAGTGGGCACCAACACCGACTTCTGTAGGTTCAGTACCCAACCAAACGCCCAAATAGTGATTGCCATATCCTCCCTTAATTCTGAGGCAGAAGTTGCTCTCAGAAGGAGATCATCCAGGTAACTCATGATTGCAATCCCTCGCTGCCTTAGCAAAGCCAAAATTGGGGCTAGCACCTTGGTGAAGACCCTCGGTGCCGACGCCAGACCAAAAGGGAGAGCTACAAAGTGGTAGTGTACGTCCGCGACCACAAATCACAGAAACCTCTGATGCTTGATGCATATGGGGACATGCAAGTATGCGTCCGTGATGTCCAGGGATGCCAGAAAATCCCCCTGATGGAGTGCAGCGACCACTGGGTGAACAGATTCACTGATTCAGGTCCAGGACCGGATGGACCCCTTCCTTCTTTGGGACTACAAACAGATTGGAGTAGAATCCCTGAAACCTTTCCAGCGTCGCTACAGGTACTATCACCCCATGCAACAGCAGGTCCTGTACTACCCCGAACAGGGCTTCCCGATGAGCCGGAAGAAGATGAAGGTTGGAGGGAAAAATCTGTTTGGCGGACAAGAAAGAAACTCAGACCCACTGGTCGGAAAGTAGGGAGGTCCACCGGGCTGCAAACTCCCGAAGGCGACCTCCCACCCAAGAGTTGGGCGGGGGCAAAACTTCATGCGGTAACAGGCTTGTTTGGCTTGCGAAACCAGGGACGCTTTTGTCCGTCAGCAGACACCTTGTTGGACTGGGAACGTTTACCTGCTGACCCGGACAGACAAAAAATCCGCTCCTGACCAGAAAAGGAGGGCCCTTGCCTACAGCGTGGCTCCTTCCCTTTTCTGCACTGTGGGAGCAATGCACTCTTACCCCCAGTAACATTCTTAATAATGTCATCCAGCGAGGCACCAAATAGCCTTTTTTCCTGGAAGGGCAAGTCCGCCAGTGCTTTCTTAGGTGTCTGGTCCACAGGCCAGCGTTTCAGCCAAATCAGGCGATGTAGCACTATTGCTGATACAGAGGCTGTAGGGAGCAAGGGGGCCGTATCTAAGGCCGCATCACAGACATACTTAAGGCCCTGCACTAACTGGTCCGCCTGCTCCACACAGACCGGGGAAGCCTATTACTTCTCCAACTCATGGTGCAAAATTTGGCCCATTCAGTAAGCGTCTGTGACACCAGGGCGGTGGCTAACACTGGCCGGAATGCTGACCCCACCACCACCAAACATGGACCGGGCAACCGCCTCGGCCCTTCTGTCACCAGGGTCCTTGAAAGCAGGAGTCCCTTCCATCGGAATTGTGGTTACCTTATTTAACCTGGATACCGGGGGGTCAACAATCGGAGGAGTTGTCCATTTCTTCAGGAAACTCTTCTCAAAGGGGTAAAGCATCGCCATGCATTTCGGGACAGAAAAGGCTCGCTGCGGTTTTCCCCACTCCTTGTAAATAAATGTATCAAAATAAGTTGGGTAAGGAAACACCTTAGCCATGCGGGTCGGCTTGTGGGACCCGAAAAGGGACCGACACCTCTAGATGCCCCGTCGTATCCTCCATTTTTAGGGTATCCCGCACGGCTGTAATAAGTGCTCCTACAAACGCCTTTTCCTGCGCTGACCCGGATGCGGAGTCATCCTCACTGTCTGAACGGTCCTGGTCCACATCCTCTGATATGTCAGAACAGGGGCTGCCTGTCACAGCGGGGTCCGAGTCTGAATCAGAGCTCTCCCCAGAAGACGATGGGGGGAGGGGGCGTTTTTTACCCCCCTTGCGCCTACACGTCGCTTCCACCCTGGCAACAAAGGACTCCAGAACTGCCGACAGAGCATCCATAGGCACCGCAGGTGCAGGGGAACCAGTTGCAATAACAGGAATGTCTGGGGAAGAAGTGACAGCTTCCGACGCCATGCTGACCCCCACTCGTCTGTCACCACTTAGGGACCTAAGGCAAGTCACACAAAATGTCCACCCTCCTAGCTGCCACAGACTGAGGGGCCCCTTGCAGGACTCACCACCCTGACCCAGGTACTGCACTGTGCTGCTGCTGTCCACTCTCCCCTTTGTCATCCACAAGGTGTCTTTGTGAAAAGCACGCTGTTCTAGAATGAAAAAAGCACTCGGCGCTAGAGGCGAAACTACCTGAGCCTACTAGAAAATGGGCATCAGCCGCATTAGCAAAAACGCCTGAGGGCTCAGATAAAATGGCCGCCGAACTACCAGAAAATGGCTGAAAATGTCTGTGGTTACAAAAAATGGCCACGGCCCCAGGAAAATGGCAGCGGAGCGTGCGGCGGCCTCCCCACATGTCCAACACAGCATAAACACCCCACCGTGGCCCAGAAACAGGGAAGAGAATGAGCGGACCCCCAAAACCCAGTGCAGGCCCCTGCCAGGGCCCAGAGCCCCCCCCAGAGGACCCTCGGCCAGGTACGTGCACCACACCCCCATGTGCCCTGTCACACAGCAGCCCATAGCATGGGGAGGAGTGAAGGGACATGGAGAGAAGAAAGGAAGAGAGAGAGACCCCCTAGTCGACCTCCCAGGGAATGCCCAGCTGCAGGGACTGCTGGACGCATTCCACAGACAGACCCATCACCCGAGCAGTACGGGGTGGCTGCCGGCTATGGCACTGTGACATAGACAGCAGTAGCCCGGTTATATGTGTGCCCCCGAGCATATAGCTCACCGGCCGCCCTTGGATCAGACGGGGGAATATCGTAGCCGACCCAGCATGTAGCTAGGGCCTGCTAAAACTCGATGGCAAGGTTGGGGAGTCTACCAGGATCTATATTATCCAGC
Organism: Lithobates pipiens; assembly: GCF_037356315.1. NCBI lineage: Eukaryota > Metazoa > Chordata > Amphibia > Anura > Ranidae > Lithobates > Lithobates pipiens. The sequence continues at coordinate 13,487,755 of NW_027507787.1, read as the reverse complement.
CTGTCACCCAGCCCGGATGTTGATTGTAGATTACAGGAATCAAAAATGCAGAAAAAATAAAAAATTCCCAGGACCAATTGTCCCACTGGGAGCGAGGTCTTTTTCCTACACTAGGCAGAAAAAAAACTGAGCTGCTGGATGCAGTGTGAGGAGTTATAGCCAGTAGGACCGCCCTTGGGCGGTACTGTGCAAGTGTTGCTGTTTTTAACACTGTCTTCCTAGTCCTCTCCTAAAGGGGCGATATAACTCTAAGGTCAAGATGAAAATGCTGTGTCCGTCAATGAACCAAAGAGAAATCCATCCAATTTCAAAGGGGTTGAATGTGAATATATGGCAAAGCTGCATAATTTTACACTCAAAAAAAGTATATATGGACAAATGCTGGTGAGACCCATGTGAAGCTATACAATATTTTGATAAACAACCAAATCTATTTTTTTCCTTTACAGTAGATGATTATCTAGACATGCCACCGACTGGGTGGGCAAGGGAACTTGATATCTCTCATTTATCTGATACATTGTATGGTACATATGTTTTGGGTAAATACAGAAATCTAAAGAAAAAGTGCCTCACCGGCACAAAAAATAGTGCGTAATTAATTACAAAATATGTAAAATTAGATCTGCTGCGGTTAAGAGTCCCCTATCTACTAATATAAGAGGGGTAAATAGTATTATAGGAAATGTAACTGCACTGATTCTAAAGTGCTTATACGTTTTTTTACCACAAAAATGGTGTCTGCAAAATGTGCACAAATACACAAATAAATACAATCATCAAAACTATATAACTATATAGTACAAAATATCAAGGTATCAATATATAGGGCAAAATATCAAACACCAGAACATAGGTTTTTGCCAATAGTCCCCAAAGTCCTCTTCACAATTTAATCATTTAAATCCCATGTGTGCAAATTCACATTCATGCTTTTAGGAATCTTTTCACCACTTTGTGAACCACCACCACCTTCTGAAATGGGCACACACCAGAAACTAGAAAAAAAGTTTGCCTTTGGTTTATATTGAGATAACCACTCCACTTTCATGGGGTTTATCTGGCGTTTTTCCATCTAGGTTGCCACTAGTTACTCCACAATAGTCTTGATATCTCATAAGATATCAAGCTTCCTGATGATGCATGTATGCGAAATGCGTAGAGACTTCTGGGTAATCGCAGACATCACTTCCTGTCCTAACCCGTATCAGATCGAGGCTTGGAATGCACAAGAACCCAGTAGACAAAGCGGCGTCTCCCTGGATCAGCGAGACAAGCAGGAAGCTCGATATCCTATGAGATATCAAGACTAGTGTGGAGATGTGAGGAGTAACTAGTGGCAACCTAGTTGGAAAAACGCCAGATAAACCCATGAAAGTGGAGTGGTTATCCCAATATAAACCAAAGGCAAAGTTTTTTTCTAGTTTCTGGTGCCCATTTCAGAAGTTGGTGGTAGTTCACAAAGTGGTGAAAAGATTCCTAAAGCACGGATGTGAATTTGCGCACATGGGATTTAAATTATTAAATTGTGAAGAGGACTTTGGGGATTATTGCCACTATCTGGTGTTTGATATTTTGCACTATATGTTGATACATTGATACTTTGCATTATAAAGTTATATAGTTTTGATTGTTGTATTTATTTGTGCACATTTTGCAGACACTGTTTTTGTGATAAAAAAATTGTATAAGCACTTTAGGATCAGTGCAAATACAGTAATATGCATATAAGATCAATGGAATGCCGCAAGGAAGCATTACATGAAAAGCAGTTTGATTCACAGGTATCCTTACCTCCTGCAGCTTTTCAATGTTCACAAAAATCTATAGACCTAAGATAGAGGAATCTGAGTTTGCAGATTTGCACATCGTCTCAGATATAACAAGCAAGCATGAGCTACCAGAGAGGGGGGTCACACCATGTAGTTCATGGTTTTTCAGTGAAGTTGGGCCTAAATTCGAAAAGCTATGTAGACCAAGAAGGGTTTCCAGGGACTGGGTTAAGCCTAAAGAAGTGTTTGTTACCCCAACATTTCATATTCCTGATAGGTACCCCAGATGGCATCATCCTATGACAAAACGCGCGCCAGGTGGATAGGACGTGCTGACGCTATCACATTGGATCTCTGAGTGAATGGGCGCTCGCTAGCCGGCCGGCTGCATACACTGTTTTTACTTCTATGCTTGTAAGTGCTTTTTACATTTTTTACATTAAACGAGTTAATCAGTATTACACTATGGGAAGTTCCTTTGTTTTATTTCTGGGTGACATCTGCTACTTATCTGAGGCCGCATACACACGGGCGGACTGTTCGCCCAACTTTGTCCGCTGAACAGTGTTTCAGCGGACAGTCCGCTCGTGTGTGGGCTTCAGCGGACAGTTTCAGCGGACAGTCTGACGAACAAAGTTTTTCGGAATTCCCGTAAGACAGTCCGCTGAAACTTGGTTTGAGCGGACAGTCCGCTCGTGTGTAGGCTTGTTCGACAAACTAAGTCTCGCGCATGCTCAGAAAGGATTTACACGGCGAAGGTTGCATTGCAGTGTATAGGACGTAGTTTTTCTAGTCCCGTCGTACGTGCCGTTCACGTCATCGCACGCGCTTTCAGCGGACTGTTCGTTCATCGTGTGTGGTCAAGTGCGTTCATGCAAATTTTGAGCGGACTGTTTGTCGTACTGTTTGACGAACAAAGTTCCGCCCGTGTGTACGCGGCCTTAGAGTCTCCGTACATCCCCTCAATCGATCATTAGTTGTTTTTGAGTTCCTGGCCTGCCGCCTTCAGAGTTGTTATCTGGGATCTTTTAAACGGGACCCTGTCGGGGTGTATAGTTGCAAGCTGTTAGTTGCCTGCCTCTGGTAAGCGTGCATTCTTTATGGTGATCAGCACAAATTGGTGGTGATGGAAGATTGCATGAACATATCCCAATTACTTTTGTTATCACTGGGACATTATTGACTTTTGTAGTTCCTTTTTTTTTTATTCACCTTTATTTTAATAATTTTTTTTCATTTATCATCATATATAACTGAATTTATATTCATTTAAAGCGGAGCTCCACCCTAAAGTGGAACTTCCGCTCATTGGAACCCTCCCCCCCTCCGGCGCCACAACTGGCACCTTTCAGGGGGGAGGGGTGCAGATACCTGTACAGTACAGGTATTTGCACCCACTTCCGGCATAGATATCCGCAGAATCTGCGAATATTTATGCCACTTCCTGCGGGTCCCCCGCTGTCTGCTGGGAAACACACGGATCCCAGAGGCAGCGGGGACCTTTCTTATTGCACAGTGCGACTCGTGCATGCGCAGTAGGGAACCGGGAAGTGAAGCTGCAAGGCTCCACTTCCTGATTCCCATACCCAAGATGGCGGCGGCAGCACCTGAGAGACGATCGAGAGATTGGCTTCGGATGCCGACATTGCGGGCGTGCTGGGCGGGTAAGTGTCCTTATTTAAAAAAGTCAGCAGCTGCAGTATTTGTAGCTGCTGACTTTAAAAAAAAAACAAAAATGGCGGAACTCCCGCTTTAAGCACCAAATATATGTTGGTATTATTTACTTGTTTGTACTTTCACATAATTTTAATCATTTTGCATTTAGTCATGGTTCATTACCAGGGGTGTCATTGTCAGCACTGCTACCTCTTTTTTTTTCTTCTAGTGTTTATGTGTGTATCCCATATAGTAGCTGCTGCTATTAGTTTGTGTTTAGTTTAAGCATTTTGTCAGGAGTGCAGTATTTTTCCTCTTTTTCATCCCTGATAGGTGCCTGCTGTACTATGTACTTATATGAAAAGGTATCCTGTTCTCTTTGTATTGCTTCCTTTATGAGAAATCCCTGGTGTTCCTGCCAGTCCCTCTGTTTTCCTATTAAAACTGACCAATCTAAGCAGGAGAGCATAGCATGGTCAGTTCTCTAGCTATGCTGGGAACTCAGTGTACTCTCCTCCAGTGATCAAACTTGTCCTGACAACCCCCTGCTGCACAGCCATTCACTGGGAAGCTCAGTGTGCTGCTGCTTCTCCTCCCCCCAGCTCTCATGCAGCTAAAGAACAGAAGGAAAGTAATCACTTATAAAAAAGGGGAAAAGGTATTTATAATATCTTTTTTATATCTATACAAAAATGTTTTACCTTTCATTTCTATTTTAAACTGAATGGGTTATTTTACAAGGTAATTGTTTACAACCACTTTACAGACAGCTCCATATCACTACAGAGTACAAAGAGCCTTAATAGGTTTATAAAATAGTATCTTTGCCCTTATCAATAGAATCCTGGTATTGTGGAACATAGTCCAACAATATCACTGCTGTGCTATAAACAACTCTACATTTACAGTATAAAGGTAATGATGTGAATGCCATAGCTAGGACATCTTTCCAGCACAAAATAAAATAAAGAATTGTAAAAAAAGGTACTTTAAGGCCCTTTTCAGACCCGCGGATCTGTATTTAGCCATCCACTTGCTCAGGGGGGGATCGCTCTGTTGTTCCCCGCTGGGCCAGCGGATGACAAGTCCATCTCTGTACACTGTGCAGGAACAGACCTGTCAGAGAGACCGCTCTCCTCAATGGGGGGGATTGGATGATTATGGACCGCCTGTCCGTTTTCATCCGCTCCAATCCGCCAGATGGATGGAAAATAGGACATTCATCCGCCTGGTTTTTGCGGAGCGAATCAGATCAGAGCGGATCGAATATCAGCAGACATCAATCAGCTGACATCCATCGCTCCATTGAGATGTACGGTGCGACCGTTCAGATCCACCTGAAAAAACTGATCTGACCGGTCCGCACATGTGAAAGGGGCCTTATACTGTATATGTACAAATGCCTGGAAAATACGGGTTTTGCCAGCTATCTGGATAAACAGTTTCTTGTGCACATCCTTAGTGCAGACAATGAACAAAAAAGGGGGTTCCTCAAAATTGGGATTTTAACAGACCAGAAACAGTAAGTGTAATACAAAAAGTACAACGTTTATTAATAATAGAAAAATCAAGACTAAAATGAATCAATAAAAACAAGCACATGAGATCACATGAAATGGCACTGAATGGAACCAAAACCTATTGGTCAATTGCCAATGGATATAGGAAAGAAGAAATCCCATTTAATAAATGCTTGGTGAGATTGTGTATATTATTTAAAAAAAAAAAAAAAAAAAAAAACAAGAAAAACACAACATACATGCTCATAATAAGGTTTAACTCTAGAGCAGCATAATCACAGATGAAGAAGATAAAAAGCAGTCATAATTCTGTACACACAAACCATATTTTTATTATTCATATCCCTAGAGAAACCCAATGTAGCTGGAAATATTTGTTTTAATCAGATTACAAGAGATTAATATTAGCTTTACATGAGAGCAAAAGGAAAACAATGAGGCATTGATTGGGACAGCGCCTTCCTCTTTCTTGGCATCCACAGTATATACAATGTCAGCTGTTTGGTCATCATGTTGCACATTCATCTGTCATAGTCTTCCCCGTATAAAGTCAGTTCATGCCGATCAGATTAAAATGGGATGTCAATTTAAATGAGCGATCCACCAACCTCCACCAAACTATGTAGCACCAGTATTCTTAAAAACATAGTGCTGTATTGGGATGATGAAATATACAGCAAGCAGCATTTATTTTACAGTAAAACAAAGCCTTTTTTTTATAAGTAGAAAGATAGGTAAAACGTTTTTTGTTCCATTTTGGATAGAGTAAGGGAGGGTTAGAAGCTCTGCTGGTTCATTTTTTGCCATCTGTGCCCCACTGGAGAAATTTACCTTTACTTCCTGTCCCATAGCCAAAACAGGAAGTGAGAGGAAATCCTTGCAAATTAAGGGAATCCCTTGGGGAGCCCCCTGCCACCATAGTGTCCCCAGATTTCACCTCTATTACCTTTCTGGGGACAACCCAACATTTGGGATTTTTCTTTTACTTTCTTTTACTTTCACTTTCAAAGCTAATGCTAAACAGAATAAATAGAGAGGATGAATCTCCCTTCAAAATGTTTTTTTTCTTCATCTGAATTTCTCACTTCCTGTTTCTCCTCAGTAAACTTCACACCATCATCCGAGTGGTGTTTAGTCAGCCAGAACAGCTTACTGAGAAGGAACAGGAAGTGAGAAATTTAGACAAAGAAAACAAAGAAAAAAAACATTTAGAAGGGAAATCGAAGGAAAAGATAAGTGAACCAACAATGCACTAGCTTAAAGGAACCTATTTAGAAAATAAAAAACAAACCTTTACAACCCCAAATGAAAACCATGTAATTAAATTAGGTTTCAAGCTGCTACAGAGACTTTGCTAGCAGGGGGATACTTGCAGCAAGATGGGAGCCAAGATAGAAATTATAACTACTCAACACTGTGCTAAGCAAAAATGAGGAAAAGTAATTGTGACACACAACAGGCACCATAAGATGCCTACCTCTTCTACCTACTGTTGGAGCCCCATAAAGCAAACCTGAATTTTGGGAATGGAATGGACCCCACTCCGCCACCCACAGCACAGCAGTTGGTGCCTCAGTAACCTAATGTCAGCCTAAGCCCTTGTACACACAGTCGGACATTCCAACGGAAAATGTCTGATCGGACCGTGTTGTCGGATAATCCGACTGTGTGTGTGCTCCATCGGACTGTTTTAGAGCTGGGTTATAAAACTTTTCAACAACATGTCCGATTGTGTGTAGAGAATTCCAATCGAATAAAGTACCACGCATCCTCAGATCAAATTCTAGACCAAAGCTATTGGCTACTAGCCTGAACATAGTCCAGTCGTAACAAAATCATGTCATCACGTTACGTACGATCGCATTTTCCGACAACTTTGTCCGACCGTGTGTATGCAACACAAGTTTCGGACAAAATCCGTCTGATAAAATCTGACGGATTTTGTTGTTGGAATGTCTGACCGTGTGTACAAGGGCAAAGAGTTAGGACTTGGAGGTCATGTCTACCCCTATGTAGCTCTACCGCCAAAGAAGCCGTTGGAAATATGCCTGGGTTCCTTTTCCCTTTTCCCCCCAGCCAGGCACATAATCACAGTCACTATTTTTGGAGTAACTTGGATAGGGTTGGGATATTGAGTGGGATACTCCAAAAAGAACTATGTACAAGATGAGCAAAGTGATCTTCCTTCTGTAGAACTGAAGCAAAAGTCCTTGCAAATGGAAATTGTGGGCTTTGTACTAGAAGCAGTTAAAGGCACAGAGCTTATTCTTTAGAAAAGTCAGAGCAGAGTCCCTTCACAAAGAATTAGATAGACTGTGCTCTTCAGGACACCAGCCAGTGTCTCCTTTACACAAACACACAGCTGACTCTCTAGCACCAGCGAACTGGCAGCAGCCCAAAACTCTCTAACATCTCTTACAGCAGACTGTACTCACAAATGTCCTTGGAAAGTTTGGTTTCTCCTTTCAAAATCCATGTAACCGCTTTCTCCTTTGATACCACACTAGATCTTCAGATGAAAGACCCTCAGTCAGCTCTCTAACGTCAGCATCCAGGCCCCTCAGCTAGTCCAGATGAGGTCTCATGAACAGCAAGTTCCTGGCAAGGCTGCCCAGAGGACAGCAAGCCCTTAGGGCTGGACTTTCAAGGATAAGACAAGACTGCTCTGTGTCTCAGAGTATTTATACTGACTCCCAACAGCCTTCCGGGCCACCCTCCCTGGTTGGTCAGGGCCTTATAAAGATTCATGCTGCTATTTGCATTGTTCCACACCTATTTTTTCAAAGGGATTAGCAATTCTCTGGAAAGTAGAGGAAGCAATCAATCCTACAGCAGTTGAAACACTGAACAGGCCTAACTAATCACACGCAGCTACACTTAATAAAGTGAGCTAGAACTACTAAATTTGCTTAAAGAGGGGTTCCAACCAAAAATGGAACTTCTGCTTTTCTGGTTCCTCCCCATCTAATACAGGTATTTTGCTCCCACTTCCGGGCATAGATACCCGTGCCACCCTCAGGTATCTACACCACTCCCCCCCCCCCCCCCCACTGTATTCTGGGAGACCCACAAGTCCCAGAAAACAGCAGGTACCAGTGGGATAGCGCAGCACACGTCGCACATGCACAGTAGGGAAACCAGGAAGTGAAGGCGCAAGGTTTCACTTCCTGATTCCCTTACTGAGGATGGTGGCGACAGCACCCGACAGCCGAAGGGACATATCACTTCGGGTGATGACATCGCGGGTGCCCTGGGCAGGTAAGTGTCCATATTAAGTCAGCAGCTGCAGTATTTGTAGCTGCTGACTTTAAAAATAAAAAAAATGGAGGAACTCCGCTTTAACACAGAAATTGCAGCCACGCCGACTGCAGTGAGAGAAGCTAAATTCACCTAATAAAAATACAGCTCCACTGAACACAGTGAGCCAGAACTACATTTTCCTAATCCTAGCACCTTTCTGGAAGGGTGTTACACCTATATAAATGTTTCAAAAAAGGTCAAAGAGCTAAAATTGCAATCATTATAATAGTTTAGTAATGCTTTTATATATCAGTTTCAAGTTGGCCGAAAACACCAATTCATGCAGTGTAAATTTGCAAAACAAAGCCAGCCATTTTTACTTTGCCTACATTTACAGAGGTTTTATTTCATTATAGCTAATGCAGAATATGAAACAGTAAAGAATATTAATGTTCTCCTAGCTAAACATTTTAATAACATTTTATAGATGCAATGAACACTCTCATTTGAATGTGATCCTCAGTGCAACTGCAAATAACCAGTATGCAAACAAGGGCCATTTATAATCACCAATATCACATGCATAATCATGAGTCGGGGCTTTGAAGTACTATTTTTACTATTATTGTATTACATTTTCTCACTAGATAGCAAAGAAAAACCTCAAGCAGGTTAACAAACACCTACCGAATTAAGTAAGGGTATTTCTTATCTGAAGATGTGATTAATGTCTAAGGGGTTGATTTATTAAAGGCAAATTGACTGTGCACTTTGCATGTGCATTCGCCTTATTTTCCCCAGAGCTTTGTGAATGCAGCGAAAGTCTGCTTATTTCTATCACTTCATGCACTAAACTCTGGGGCAAAGGAGTGCAGCTGCACTTGCAAAGTACACAGTCGATTTGCCTTTAGTAAATCCACCCCAAATTCTCCACTTACTAAGAAAGGCCGCAATCTCAACACTGATGACAAACAGCAAAGCGCTGAACTCAATGCTCATTTTCTCTGCGGTCTATGTCCCAGTTTGACCCATTTCCCACCTACTAGGCCTATGACAACATTGCAAGATGTGAGAGAAAAGCACCAATGGGGTCACAGGTGGCAACTAAAAGTAAAAGCTGAACTCAAGGAAGATATAAAAAGACACATATTGCAGCTATATAAAGGTTGGTACATAATAAATTGTATTTTGTTTTTGCATAACCAATTTTAACCCATTAATTCCATCAGTGTCAGTACCTGCATCGGATTTGGTATTAGTAAATTGCAGTCTACTGTATAGCAGAGCTGAGGGGGTGGTGTGGGAGAAGCAACCAAAGGCAATATTCAGATGAGCTGAAGTGCAAGGAGCAGCTGAAAGAGAGAGCAGAGTGATGACTTTATCAATTTATCCACTCAGAGTGGGGATGGAACGAGCCTAAAAGTGAAAGTGAAACTGAAGCAGAGAAAAGATCAGATCCCCTTCCCTGCTAGTCATGCCTGTGTTGTGGGACAGAGCTGTATAAGTGGGAGGACAGGGCAGGATGGACAGAAAAATGAGGGGTTCCACCCTAAAGTGGAACTTCCGCTCATCGGAACCCCCCCCCCCCCCGCCAGTGTCACAGTTGGCACCTTTCAGGGGGCAGGGGGGTGCAGATACCTGTCTAAGACAGGTATTTGCACCCACTTCCGGGCATAGACTCCCACAGGAGTCTATGCCTCTTCCTGTCCCGGAGTGCTGTCTGCTGGGACACATATGGGTCTCAGAAACAGCGCGGACCATTCCCATTGCGATGCGTGACTCGCGCATGCGCAGTAGGGAACCAGGAAGTGAAGCCGCAACGCTTCACTTCCTGATTCCCTCACCTAGAATGGCAGCAGCCGAGAGCCGTTCGGCTCGGCTGCCGACATCGCTGGACCCTGGGACAGGTGAGTGTCCATTTATTAAAAGTCAGCAGCTGTAGTATTTAAAGCTGCTGGCTTTTGATAAATTTTTTTCCAGTGGACTCCCTCTTTAAGCAGCTTTCAAATGTTTATACTATCTGTGTATCAAGCACATGGGCAGTAAAAAAAAAAACTCAGCTTTCAGTGGCATCTGGCATTTTTATTTTACCCCTCTAAATGCAACTGCATGTTAACTACTGTGTCCAAGCACATGGAGGTGCAGTGGATATAAAAAGTCTGCATACCCCTGTTAAAATGTCAGGTTTCTGGGATGCAAAATAATGAGACAAAGATAAATAATTTCAGAACTTTTTCCACCTTTAGGCTTGGTTCACACCTAAACCGACTGCGGATCGCACAGCAACGTTCTCTATTTCAGGGACGAATCTGGGCAGAATCTTTGCCTGAATTCGGCCCTCAAACGGAACCAGAGACGCACAGCGTTTCTGCGCAGTGCGCTCCGCAGCTGCCTTGGAGATATGTGAACCGTCTCCATAGAGAGTCAGCCACATTCTCCTGCTATGCAAATTGAATGCAGGGAAACCTGCATCCAATTCGCATAGGTGTGAAACCAGACTTAAAGAGGAAGTAAATGCTGATGGGTTTAGTTCCTCTTTGTTTCCCTGCAAAAGTAAAGCATAATGGACTACTATGCATCGCATTGTAGTCCATTACATGTCACTTACCTGACACAGGAGCCAGCGAAGTCACCTCTGTCCCCTGTAGTCCGGAGCATCCATCTTCTAGGTGGGTCTCGCTGCTCCGGCGCTGTCATTCGGCAAAGCCGCAATGACGTCACTCCCGCGCATGCGCACGGGAGCTGTCACTCGTGGCATATTGCCGCTGACAGCGGCGTGCTCAGTGCGCCTGCACGCTGCTGTCTACGGCGCATGCGCCGTAGACAGCGGTGCCTGTCTTTCGGAAAATATCTTCTAAACGTGTAGGTTTAGGAGATATTTCTTGGACCTACAGGTAAGCCTTAATCTAGGCTTACCTGTAGGTCAAAGTTGGTTGTAAGGGTTTACAACCACTTTAATGTGATCTATAAACTGTACAACTCAGTTGAACAACAAACTGAAATCTTTTAGGTGGAGAGAAGTAAAAATAAAAAACTAATATAATGTGGATGCTTAAGTGTGCACACCCTTAAACTATCACTTTGTTGAAGCACCTTCTGATTTTATTACAGCGCTCAGTCTTTTTGGGTATGAGGTATTTGGGTATTGATCACCTCTGTGTTTTGTTTTTGTTGCGCTATAAACAAAAAAATACATTAAAAAAAAAAAAAAACGATATTTAAGTTAAGTATTAAGTTAAGTTTTTGCTATAATACATATCCAATAAAAAAATGTAAAAAACAGTGGTGGCTGGTGGGCTTTTATTCTAGGGAGGCAAACAACCAGCACTACTCCCCCCTCAATCCCGACGGCACAGCAGTATGCGGCGGTCTGTGTCCTCCTCTCCTCTTCTGTGTCCTACGGGCAGGGGCAGCACGGGTCCAGCTCCAGTGTGTCTCCTCTTCCACAGCGCTATGCATCCAATATGGTGCTTTGGCCAATTGGGAAGCAGGTCTCACTAACCTTGCTTCTGATTGGCGAGGAGTAACTGTAGTGTGAAAATAGTGAAAAATGAATTCACTATGGTCACACAATTGGGTGGGATCGGGGCGCTTTCTCTGCGCCCCAAGCTCACCTTATTTTAAAGCCTATTAGACCCTCTGGCTCTAATCAGGTGCTTCAAAAAAGCCACCCCCGCCATAGGAATTCATATGCCGGTGTCCTGAAAGGGGCTGGGCACATGGATAGGGAAGGTGGCCGATCTGTTAGGCCAATATGTATTCTGCTATATATTTTTGGTAAAAAAAAAAAAATAAATTGCAATAACCGTGTATTGATTGGTTTGCACAAGTCATGGCGTCTACAAAATAGGCTATAGATTTATGACATTTTTATTATTATTTTTTTTTTTTTACTAGTAATGGCGATCACTGATTTTTAGTGGTACTGCGACATTGCGGCAGGCAGATTGGACACGTTTGACACTTTTTTGGGACCATTTACATTATTACATTGACCTAAAAATATGCACTTATCACTGTATAAATGACACTGGCAGGTAAGGGGTTAACACTAGGGGGGTTAAGTGTATCCTAGGGAGGGGCTTTCTAACTGTGGGGGGAGTGGACTGACTGGAAGTAGAGAGAGATCACTGTTCCTGATCACTAAGAACAGACAATCTCTCTGTACCCCCCTGTCAGAATGGGGATCTGTTTGTTTACATAGGCAGATCCCTATTATGTCTCTCTGAGGAGTGATCGCGGGTGGCCGGCGGACATCGTGGCTGCCGGACCCACGCATCGGCTCCCCTATATGGATACATTGTTTCACGCAATATGCCCACGCTGCCACAGTATATATGCGGTGGGCGGCCCTTAAGTTGTTAAAGACATGATTGACCTTTTGTATCTGTACCTTGTGTTTTTCACCTGCATAAGATGTACATTGGTCCTGTAGTTTCATGGTGTCATTTGTTGCCCCGTACACACGACCTATAGGAATTCTTTACATTCCAGTGTCGGAGGTTTCTCTTTGTGCGCAAACATGAAGCATGCAGCATGGTGCTGCACAGGTTAATGCATGACCTCTGTAGTCTGAGAACTGAAACTTTCTTTGAAGAAACAACATATCCTACAATCCCTGGATCTGTTAGCCTGTTGTTCTGCAGGTGGCAGCTGCATAGTAATTAGATCTGACAGACGAGCAGGCAGAGCAATGAAGAGAGAAGCAAAGAGATGTGTTTTCATCACATTAGCACTCCCATATTTGTGATGCCACGCAGAGGAAATGGCAAGGTATGGATTGGGCGCTGCATAACCTGGAACAAACGTTGCCTGCTCCTTTAGCGAAAAGGGCCAAGCTAGGTGAATGAATACATGGACACAGGGGACATGACATGACAAACTGTAGACACAACATGTGTGCCTATCATTACAAGGTAAGACAAGCAAACGACACAAGGAATATCACTAAACCAATACCTAGTTCAAACAACAAAAACCTTTAAAAGTGTACAATGCCTTTAAAACACAACTGAAAGAATTTAGCTAAAAAAAAACAAACAAAAAAAAACTGACTGTGTATATCGTGCCTGTACAGATTATACAGAATTTTCCAGCTATCCACGTATTAATACCTCACAGAAAAGGTTTATGAGGCTTGCTTTACAGGAAAGAAAAGCAATAAAAAAAGGGAGGCACTATATATTATAAACTTGATAAGTTTTTATCTAATGTGCCACACCTGACAGACATAACAAGTCGAGGAAAGGTGAAGCAGAAGCACTATAAGGCTGGGTTCACACTGCTGCGGGTGGGAGATCCGGATGTGATTCGCACCGCACTGCAGTGCAAATCACATCCGATCTCCGTAGCGATGCGAGTTCAGCCATACAGATAGTATGGCTGAATTCGCATCGCTCCCGCCGCAAACTCGCACGGGACCCTTTTTTTGGTCCGCAGCAGAATCGGATCGCATGGGTGTTCACACCATGCGATCCGATTCCTGTGCGAGTTTGCAGATCGCACTGCGATATGCGGATGGATCTGGGGGTGTCATTAACATTTCATTGACACTCCCAGCAGTCCGCATAGGGCAGTGTGAACTGCCGGCGGGAGGCATGCGATGCGGGAAAACGCCGCGGATTCGCGGCGTTCCCGCATCGCTATGGTGTGAACCCAGCCTAATACAGACACAATCCAATATCACATGGTAGTAATGCATTTGCCACACTATAACACTAATGGAGTGCATTTGAAATAAAAATTTTGGTTAAAATGTGAAAAATAAAAAAACATGTGTGTTATTATTTTGTATGTATCCATGTTTTTTAGTTATGCTTTCAGGGCCGGTTCACACCTGAATTGCACAGGAACGCAGCTTGCGCTCCTCTGCAATTCAATGAGTGTGCGATTTTCAGGCCTTTCATTTGAATGGGCAGAAATGGCATTGGATCGCACCAAAAGTAGCACATGCACTACTTTTAAAACATACTGCAACAGGACAACATGGTCCTGCAGTACCATGCGATCTGCTACAGACAAACTCACAGTGTTTGCGTCACGATCTGCATTTGGGGTGTTGTTAGAAATACACTCAGTCCCGGAAATAAATTCTGATTCTGGATAAAGCCCCGGAAGGATTTACCCCCTTCCTGACCAGACCACTTTTTGCAATTCGGCACTGCGTCGCTTTAACTGACAATTGCGCGGTCATGTGACGTGGCTCCCAAACAAAATTTACGTCCTTTTTTTCCCACAAATAGAGCTTTCTTTTGATGGTATTTGTGGTTTTTATTTTTTTGCAATATAAACAAAAAAAGAGCGACAATTTTGAAAAAATAAAGCATTATTTTTTATTTGCTTTAATAAATATCCTCCAAAAATATATAAAAAAACTTTTTTTTCCTCAGATTAGGCCGATACATATTCTTCTACATATTTTTGGTATAAAAAAAAAAAAAAATCGCAATAAGCGTTTATTGACTGGTTTGCTCAAAAGTTATAGCGTCTACAAAATAGGGGATAGTTTTATGCCATTTTTATTAATCCTTTTTTTTTTTAACTAGTAATGTTGGCGATCAGCGATTTTTATCGTGACTGCGACATTATGGCAGACACATCGAACAATCTTGACACATTTTTGGGACCATTGGCATTAATACAGCTATCAATACTATAAAATTGCATTGATTACTGTAAAAATGTCACTGGCAGTAAAGGGGTTAACCACTAGGGGACGGGGAAGGGCTACGTGTGTCCTATGGGAGTGTTTCTAACTGCCTGTGGGATGGGCTGTGTGTGACGTGGACACTGATCGCTGCTCCCGATGACAGGGAGCAGACAATTAGTGTCCTGACATTAGGCAGAACAAGGATATGCTGTTTACATCAGCATCTCCCCATTCTTGAGCTCCGTGACACGATCGCGTCCCGCGGGCACAGTCACGAAGCTCGCGGCAGGCGCGCGGCGGGAATTTCAAAGTAACGAACGGGTGCGTTTCTTTGCCCAGCCGTGCCATTCTGCCTACGTATATATGCAGGCAGCGGTCGGCAAGTGGTTGAAATTTGACCTGCGCACATATATCTGTAGTGTTTACTTATCTCTCTCCAAATCCCTAAATCCCTAAGTATATTGTCTTTCTGCTGCTTCATTCCTCTGTTATCAGCATGAGAACTTCTGACAAGCTCTCAGACACAGGAGATAAAAGCGGCTGAAAATATGTGTTGGTGAGGTACTATAAATAGATTTGCAGAGAGCTGATCTATTCACAGCACAGCTCTGCAAGTTTCTTTCTTCCTCTGCCTATGTGGAGTGGGGGTGTATATCTTTCCTCCAATCAGCTTTCACACAGTGTATACCCAGAACCCCTCCCACTGCTGAAAGAGGAAGTACAAATTCTAACACAATGTTCACTTTCTAAAGAGTATAGAAAGCTGAATACAGCAGATGTAAAACTTATGTAGGGAGACTTGTTTAATCTCTGTGTATCATCTGAGGCTGTTCACTTCACTGGGTACAGGAGAGGGTTTACATCCACTTTAAAGTAACACTAAACAATATTCTTATTCTCCACAGCAATCTATACACACACACACACTACTTAAAGCGGAGGTCCACCCTAAAGTGGACCTCCGCTTATCGGAACCCTCCCCCCTTCCGGCGCCACAATTGGCACCTCTCAGGGGGGAGGGGGGTGCAGATACCTGTACAGTACAGGTATTCTGCACCCACTTCCGGGATAGCTCTCTGCGGAAAGGGGCGTAGATTACGCCCCTTTCCGCAAGTGCCCGCTCCTTTCCGCAAGTGCCCCGCTGCCTGCTGGGAAACACACAGATCCCAGAGGCAGCGGGGACCGTCCTTATTGCGCAGCACGATTCGCGCATGCGCAGTAGGGAACCGGGAAATGAAGCCGAAAGGCTCCATTTCCTGATTCCCATACCCAAGATGGCGGCGGCAGCACCCGACAGACGATCTAGAGATCGGCTTCGGGTGCCGACATCGCGGGCGCGCTGGACAGGTAAGTGTCACTATTTTAAAAGTCAGCGGCTGCAGTATTTGTAGCTGCTGGCTTTTAAAAAAAAAAAAAAACGCGGAGTCCCGGCGGACTCCCGCTTTAATTACATTATGAATTATCAAAAATCTATTTTTCCCTTCACTTTCGTCTGTTTGGAATGAACAGTGAACATTAAAGTGGTTGTAAAATCAGAAGGTTTTTTATCTTAATGCATTCTATGCATTAAGATAAAAGTCTTCTGTGTGCAGAAGCCCCCCTCGGCCCCCCTAATACTTACTTGAGCCCCATCTCTATCCAGCGATGTACACGAGTGCCTTGGCCGTCCAGGACTCTCCCTCCTGATTGGCTGAGACACAGCAGTCACTGCTGTCAAAGTCAGTTAGCCATTTAGGAGAGAGAGACAGGGCCAAACAGGGAGCTGCGGCTTGGCTTGGGTGCTTCCATAGCAAGCTGCATGCTGTGGGGGCACTTAACAGGAGGGAAGGGCCATGAGCTCCAGCCAGGGACCCAAGAAGAGAAGGATCCGGGCTGCCCTGTGTAAAACCACTGCAACAGACCCGGTAAGTATACTTTACAATCACTTCAATTGCAGTAATGCGCACTGCTGTATGCACACTACAAATCCCATAGTCCCTACACCATCTTGAAAGCCCACAAGATAGGTTGGCTATGTTTCCACTTTATAATTCCTAGTCAATAATCTATAAATTAAATTGAAGAATAGCACTGCAATTTAAACCCTTCAGAGCTTTGATGTTTCCTCTGAAAGATTATAAAATGTTACATACACTCATTAGGTGTAATCTTTATGACATGTAAAGATTCATGCTTTTATTTAATAAAGCAATGATAGCAAGGGAATTAACCCATAGCATACTTCAGTCAGATCATTCAAAGAATATTTGTACTTGGTCAATTACCTTTAAACTGCTCCATGCATAAAAACAAAAAACAAAAAAAAGATTATCGTGGTTTCGTTTACAACGTAGTAGACATCCGCTTGATCGGCTGAAAGCTTTAAGCATAATTGTAAGGCATGTTAAAAGTATTGAGCTTTATATATTGTGTAACATTGGAAATAAAACTAGGATTATTATGGTGCATATGTCATTCTGCAAGCAATAACAATAATTGCAAGGGTTATCCATTTTTTGGGCTGAACTCTAGCACCCCCCCCCCCCCCTTCCAAAACACACAAAGCAAGAGTTCATTGTATTGTGTACAGGAAAACATCCCTCCTAAGGCCCCATTCACACCTGAGCGTTTTGTAGCTTGAAGCCTGAAGCTACAAAACCCTGGAGGGGAAAAAATCTATTATTCTCTATGTAGATGGTTCACATCTCCACTCCACACATGTCGCCTGAAGCCGAACGCCTGAAGCTCAAACAAGTTCTGGACCCTTTTTTGTCGCTCAAATCAGGCAGATTTGGACGTCTTTCTTATTATTACATTGGTGACCTTTTGCCCTGCACAAAATCGCGACAAAACGTGGTAAAAAAGTCGCAAAATCACTGTAAAAACGCAGTAAAATAGCGCGATTTTCTGCCTGAAAGCGCTACGTTCAGGTGTGAATGGGGCCTTATTCCTCATTCCCTCTAAACTCTATACCTAGACTCCCAAGAATCTACCCACATACTTTATGTAGGGAAAGGATTCTTGGGATATGAAGTTCTGGGGATGTGCCTACATATGTAAGAACTGAACTGAGCTGGTACTGCCCATTCTGGATTTCTAGGCCCCATTTATACTTGCGTACAGGGTTATAGTGTGAATTCTGGTGGCACGATTCAGAGGCTTCCTGAGGTCAGAAAGACAGGTGTTTGCAAACCGCTTTGGCCACTCAGCCTTTATAAATCAATGACAGGCTAACGGCAGCCACAGCTGTTCACTAAGGATGAGCCGAACACCCCCCCCCGGTTCGGTTTGCAGCAGAACACACGAACATCGTTAAAGTCAATGGGACACGAACGTGAAAAATCAAAAGTGCTCATTTTAAGCATAAATATGCAAGTTATTGTCATAAAAAGTGTTTGGGGACCTGGGTCCTGCCCCAGGGGTCATGTATCAATGCAAAAAAAAGTTTTAAAAACTGACATTTTTTCGGGAGCAGTGATTTTAATAATGCTTAAAGCGAAACACTATTTCTTTAAATTTTGTACCTGGGGAGTGTCTATAGTATGCCAGTAAATTGGCGCATTTTTCCCATGTTTAGAACAGTCCCTGCACAAAATTACATTTCTAAAGACCTTTGGGTCTGGTATGAGTATTAAGGGGAACCCCTACCTTAAATTAAAAAAAAAATTGTGTGGGGGTCCCCCCAAATTCCATACCAGGCCCTTCATGTCTGGTAAGGATATTAAGGGGAACCCTGCACCAAATCTTTTATAAAAAATGGCATAGGGGTCCCCTTCAAAATTCATACCAGACCCTTCAGGTCTGATATGGATTTTAAAGGGGAACCTTGCGCCAAAATAAAAAAAAGCGTGGGGGTCCCCCCAAAAATCCATACCAGACCCTTATCTGAGCACGCAACCTGGCAGGCCGCAGGAAAAGAGGGGGACGAGAGAGCTCCCCCCCTCCTGAACCATACCAGGCCACATGCCCTCAACATGGGGTGGGCTCTTTGTGGTAGCCACCAAAAGCACCTTGTCCCCATGTTGATGGGGACAAGGGCCTCATCCCCACAACCAAGGGTTGTGGGGGTCTGTGGCGGGGGGCTTATCGGAATCTAGAAGCCCCCTCCCTGTTTGAAATGGTAACGGGTACATTGTATTCTATTCGGCGAAACACCAGATGTTCGAGACAAAATTATATTTGACTCGAACATCAAGCTCATCCCTACTGTTCACTGCTATTTTAATGAAGTTCTTCTTCCCCTCCCCCTAATTTTCCATCAATAGCAGAATCATCAGTCCCTCCCCTAATGCCAGGGTGCTAGATGTAATCCTGGACTCTGACCTCTCATTTCAAACTCCATCCAATCACTGTCCAAATCTTGCTACCATAACCTCTGTAACATCTCTAAGATACTCCTGTCAGGATCTGGATCTGAACCTGAAACATCTGCAGTGTCTGACTGAAAATCCTCTCACTGTGCCTCCTGAGATGCTGGCAGATGTGATGGACAGCTTAATGCCCCGATTTTTTGGACAACCTTACCTTGTATCTGATGAACCTTGAACTCCAATTAATTTCCTATTTAAGCCCTGTCTTTGCACTTCCTGTTTGCCAGATTATTGTGCTCTTTGCAGCCAATATCCTACTTCTTGCATACTTGCTGCTGTCCTGATCTTTGCTACCACTCATTATCGACCTTTGGCTGGTTCATCGACTATGCTTCTGACGGACTTTGTCTGGCTACCACATGTTACTGACCTTCTGGCTTGTTCAGTGATTATGTTTCTGCTCGAATCCATCCAGCTACTACTCATTACTGACCTTTTGGCTTGTTTATTGACCACACTTTTGCTTGTTCCCTATCTGCTTCATTAGCTACTTGACCCCCATTTTTCTCCATTCCTGCTAGGGGAATCCAGAGGGCTGTAACCTGGCAATAGCTTGCAGCAAGCCATCAGGATCCCTGGTGAAGACCGACTAGTGCTTAGACCTGTGCCTTAGGTGAGCCTGCGCCTTCTTCTAGGGGGATCTGCTTATGTATACATTCAGCCGGCTACTGCATGTCCCTCTCTTCTGCTATAGCCAATGGCCTCCAAGCCTGATCCCAGACTTTAACAACTCCCCTTCTTAGCAAATGATATCACTAAATTACAATTTTACTACCTTTTTATCTCTCACCCCGACTACTACAACACCCTCCTTGTTGGCTTACCTCTACCTCCTTCTTGTGACACAGTAATTAAAGCATATTTTTGGGTAAATAAACTGTGATACATATATGTGCTGTAAATAAAGTTAGTAGGCTCAGGTTTTAATTTAACCATACCCTCTTATGCCCCACCTATTCTTAGGTGACACCCACCATTTGCTGCAACGCACTATTTTAGACAATCATTCATTAGTCAATAGCAACACAAAAAGTGTTAAAAACTGGCATAAATAATCTGTATTTGGTGGGCCCCATTTCTACACTTCCAGACCAAATCCAAGAAGGATAAGGCACTGTAAAATCAAAGAAAATAAAGTGCATAATTAGCAAACAGTAACTACAATATAATAATATATATAATAAATAAATATTAAATAATAAATAAATATTAGAAAATCACAAACACTGCTATGAAAAGCCAGACACACCTTGGGGCTTTTCGCCTGAACTAATAATTTTAAGGTTGGAGCTGACAAGGCCCCATTCACACCTGAGCATTTTGTAGCTTGAAGTCTGAAGCTACATAATGGAGGGGAAAAAAATAAATGAATCTCTATGGAGATGGTTCACATCTCCATTCCAAAACGCCTGAAGCCAGAAGCTTCAAAACGCCTGAAGCGCAAGCAAGTACTGGAACTTTTTTTTTTATGCATATTTGGGCATTTTTATGCTTTTTATGCTTTTTACATTGGTGACCTTTTGACCTATAAAAAATCGCAGCAAAAAAGTGGTTAAAAAAAGTGGTATAAACACGGCAAAAAGTGCACAACGTTGCGTGATTTTACCATAATTTTTGCCGTGTTTTTTACCGCTTTCTGCCTGAAAGTTCTGCCTGAAAACGCTACGCTCAGGTGTGAATGGGGCCTAGCAGCACTCCCGTTATTCCTTCCATCTCTGCAGCTAACCACAATATCTGGCACTTCTGGGTATGAGGGAGCATATGATCTTCCCCTTATAACAAAGCTTGGTTTCCATGGCCGTTCACTAGGTCTGTGTACTGTCATTCTCCCAGGTTACTGACACAAGTCATTTAAATTTCCAGCTGCGGAAGAGGCAGAACTGAAGAGGGATCGCTGGCAAGAAGAGTATAGTCCGTTGGGTGGCCCTTTGTAGAGACACTGGTGTTTTTCTCTTGCACGTGATTTCGTATACTTTGCAAAGTGAAATTGTACAACATTAACTAGCTCTTGTGATACTTCCCTTGCACAGTGCAATTGCCCTTACCATCAGCCTATCTGCCTTTAGTAAATCAACCTGTCATTTTGCCCTGCATGGGCAAGGTGACAACGTCTATTTACTGTTTTCGTATGATTGAGGACATTTGTCAAAAAAATCAGTAAGCCCTCTATTGTTTTTAGGCAGTTTGAGAAAGTCTTTAAATTATGGATATGCACAGATGTGATATAGCGTCTCTGGATCATGACACATACAGGAGGAACGTAGACTCCTTCATTTATCAGAGAACAGAACATTATAACCTGTTTTACTACCTACCTTTGACCTTTTATTTAATAGCTTGTGTTTCAGTTCTGTATGTTAACTACCAAACTAAATCATATGTTGGCTTCTGAGGTCAGAAATCACAAAGTAATTTGCCCACATGTCCTCAGTCTTCTAGGCTGAATGATGGCCAGTGTCTTCCAACTCAATTCCTCAAATCCCATGTCATGGACTCGCCTTGTGGGGCAGTTTAGTTTTAAGCAATAATGAAGCCTAGCTAATAAAGAGAAGCACATTATTGCACAAATAAGCAAAGAAAATTGACTGACCTGAGTTTTAATTTGAAAAAACCTGGGTTTTGGTTTGAAAACACTTTGTTTCAGTTTCACATTTAGGTTAGGCAATCATGACCTTTCTCACTCATAAATTTCTTATGTCATCTGGGAAATTCCATGGCAAACTATTTCTATCAGCGTTCCCAGCTAGTTTTTCTATTGGGGCTTTTGCAAAAAGCGTATCCAACATGTAAAATACATAAAAAGTTATGGAACCCCGCTGTGAGAGTGTAAAAACCTGTATAATGCCTTGAGGTTTTGGTGAATCAGGACTAGAAAGGGGATCTCCATCGATCAGAGTCCAGGCGAGACATGAAAAAGCCAGAAGCTGATTCTGCAATCTGAAATATACCTTAATCTGATAAAAACACTTTGCTGGGCTAAGAAGGGAATTCAGAGCATGCATAAGGCAATTATAAACATGCCCCTGATGTTACTATACAAAAATTGAAATAGTAATAGTTTGTAAAAGAACACCACCACCTATCCATTGGATGGTACCTCTAATCTTTGCTTCCTAGCACAACTTCAGTCATTGCTGCCATTTGGCACTTCCAGGTGTATTGGATAGCGTATCCCCTGCTGGACATTATGGTTCCTCACACTGGCTGCCAAGTCACTACAGAACACACAGAGACGATTGGTTTCTGGGGCATTCCACTGTTTTGGTATCGCTATGCAATTCTTTTTCTTGAT
Source organism: Lithobates pipiens (assembly GCF_037356315.1). Lineage (NCBI taxonomy): Eukaryota > Metazoa > Chordata > Amphibia > Anura > Ranidae > Lithobates > Lithobates pipiens. The sequence continues at coordinate 13,465,277 of NW_027507787.1, read as the reverse complement.
AAAACTGAGAAATGGATGTATCAGATCAGCCATTCTCAACCAGGGTTCTGTGGAACCTTAGGATTCCTCCAGAGACTGGCCAGGGTTTTATTACTGAATACTGACCATGACTTAAAGAGACACAGAGTTTAGGGGTTCAGTAGTAAGTAACGCAGATTACAGAGGTTAGTAGAAAGTGGCACAGAGTTCAATGGTAAGCGATGCAGAGTTCAGAGGTCATGAGTAAGTGATGCAGAGGTCAGCGGTCACTAGTAAGTGGTGCAGGGTTCAGACATCAGTAGTAAGTGACCCTCTATCCCACAGTACAGCCACATAGCCCTCCCCTGCACAGTCTACCACCTGGACTCATGATGTTCCTTCTGTCCTCAGCGTGGGCTCTCTTCCTTCTTTTCCTGGGTTCCATTAGGTGGAGCTAGTAGGACCGTGACTGGCATTGGCAATGGCCAGTCACAGTCTTTCTCCACCTAGAAGCAGGGACCCACCCCATAGCATTGGGCAGGCACCTAATATCCTCCCCACATACAGAAGCTGGATGGATCTTTTTTGCAGCTGTGAGTTACAATTACAACTGCAGCAAAGACATAGAATAGAACAGTATTTCCCCATGTGGCATAAAGATTGAGGGCACGGTGAACATGGAGGGCCCCCCACACACACACACATTACACCTATGAAGGATATGCTATTGCAGGGGTTCCTTTCAATGGTGCCTGCACAGTTCTGGTGCCAATGTCATTTGTCATAGCCACCTGCATGACACCAACACTATATTTAGTGGTCTGTAAGCCCCTGTACACATGGTCGGAGATTTCAACAACCAAATCCCTCGGATTTTGTCCGTCGGATTTTGTCAGTCGGATCTTGTCCGAAACTTTAGCATACACACGTCGGACTAAGTTGTCGAAAAATCCGATCATTCAGAACGTGATGACGTAATTTCGTTACGATGGGACTACGTTCAGGCTAGTAGCCAATAGCTTTCATGTAGGAATTTGATCTGAGCATGTGTGGCACTTGGTCCGATGAAAATTCTCTACACATGATCGGAGTATGTCCGATCGAACCAGTTGGTCTGGAAATATTTCCAACAAGTTGGAAAATTGGTTCCGACGGAATCAGTCCGATGCATACCACACACAGTCGGATTATCCAACAACACGGTCCGATAGGACACATTCCGACGGATTCTCCGACCGTGTGTACAAGGGCTAAGGGTGCCATTGTGACCACTACCATAAGGGAGACATTTTTACCACTGGCCACCAATGTAAGGGGCATTCTCCCACTGACTTTAAATTGGTTTTAGTAGGGGTTCCCTAGGAACCGAGTTCCAAGCAAGGAACTTGGGTCTGCGTTGACTGGATTTTGTTCACATAAGACAGGTTTTGCATTTCCATACAAATCTATGCAAAAACAAACTCCAGTTAGAGGTCAACGACAGGTCAGAAGGATGTCCACTTGCAGGTCAAATGCACCTGTCAAAGAACTGTAAGAAGCATATCGAAAAAAGATATTACACTGATGCCATCAACATAAGTCCATAAAAGCTGTTTTATTTTATTTTTGCTGCCTTTACTGGCATTGTATATTTTGTCCCAAGTGCCCATTCACGCCACTTCTCTATAAGAGATAAATGGCAAGATAATTGATGGAAGGAAGTGGCCTGCAGACATACCCCAATAAGGACCAAGTGGTGACAACAAGAAAAGGACTAATCACAAGGGCAGTAAAAAAGGTTGACCTTCTTTGACAACCATCACATTTGTGTGCAACCTCAACTTTGCCTACCTACATTGCTGCATTACAACAAACCTATTATCCTTTCCATGTAAATGTATATTGATCCAAAGGTGCCCCCTGCTTTTTTATGCACATTTCCCTCTTGGAAAAGTATAATACCAGTCACTGTGTCTTTAAATAATTATCTCAGTTCTTTACAGCCTATCATTTCAGAGAAGTTGTACTGCCAAGCTCTCATGCCCTCTGCTTCTATTGTGCACCCTTGGTCAGAGGAATGTGTTGCATTTCACAGTGAATGCATTTTGTTGGCAATGGATGAATATTAAAAGACTGATGCAGAAGCAGGCTGGAAAAAAATAGGAACACAGAAGTGATGACCTGGCTCCAAATATAAAAACATATATTTTTTCACATCTGAATGGAATTTATGTGATCTACATGAGTGCCTAATAAATATGCATGTGAATTATAACTTCACATTTAACTATTAACTTTCATAAAAGAATGTCTGCATAATCGGCTCCTAAAGAAAATGGTCATGTGCAACAGAAGACAGGTGGTAATGTTTGGAGATCCTACAAAAGGTGAAGACAATGTGGGGATGGTTCTAAGAAATGGAACGGTACAAAAGCCAGAATCACAACTGGGAAATCAGAGAATGGATATTACAAACAGGACAAACCCACCAGGGCAAGAGGCACACCTGACAACTTTGCACAGAGTCATAGAAGGGTTCACACTCTTCGAGTTCTGCTCATAGAAGATCTCCTGTTGAAATCAATGTGTTTGCCAGTACTTACCTGCCCTAAGTATTTATTATCTAAAAGTAATATTAAAGCTCAGTGGCGGCTGGTGACGTTTTAGGATGGGGGGGCGCAAGACCACGCCCCTCAGATTTGGCCCCTCTCACTTCTCACAAGCCACACCCCTTATCGAATCAACATAATATAACAGGCTGCACATTATACACAGGGCTCTACTAAAGCAGATGAATCATGCTTATCTTGTGTATAACCACATCAGGCACCTTTTCTGCAACCTGTAAATCACACATATCTGCATTCTGTAAATCGCACATAACTGCATTTTACAACCTGTAAATTGCACATATCTGCATTCTGTAAATCGCATTCTGTAAATCGCACATATCTGCATTCTGTAAATCGCATTCTGTAAATCGCACATATCTACAACCTGTAAATCACACATATCTGCATTCTGCAACATGTAAATCGCACATATCTGCATTCTATAAATCACACATCTGCATTCTGTAAATCGCATATATCTACAACCTGTAAATAGCACATATCTGCATTCTGTAAATCGCATTCTGTAAATTGCACATATCTACAACCTGTAAATCATACATATCTACAACCTGTAAATTGCACATATCTACAACATGCAAATCGCACATATCTACAACCTATAAATTGCGCATATCTACAACCTATAAATCGCACATATCTACAACCTGCAAATCGCACATATCTACAACCTGTGAATAGCACATATCTGCATTCTGTAAATCGCATTCTGTAAATCGCACATATCTACCACCTGTAAATTGCGCATATCTACAACATGCAAATCGCACATATCTACAACCTGCAAAACGCACATATCTACAACCTGTAAATCGCACATATCTACAACCTATAAATCGTACATATCAACAACCTATAAATCGCACATATCTACAACCTGTAAATTGCACATATCTACAACATGCAAATCGCACATATCTAACACCTGTAAATCTTGTTTGGGGGGGGGAGGTATGGGGGTTAATGCTGCCGACCACCGATAATAACCCTTTTTTTTTAAATCTTGTTTGGGGGGTATGCTGCGGTGGTCGGCAGCATACCCCCCAAACAAGATTTAAAAAAAAAAGGGTTATTATTGGTGGTCGGCAGCATTAACCCCAATACCTGCCCCCCCAAACAAGATTTAACCTCTTATTATTAATAACCCTTTTTTTTTTAAAGCTTCTTGGGGGGGTGTATGCTGCTGGTCACTGATAACACTATTTCTTTAAATCTTGTTTAGCAGGGGGTGGGGGGGGGGGTTGGGGTATGCTGCCGAGTGCGACCACCATAAGATAGATCGATGTGGAGGGGGTACCGGCGGTGGGGCGGAATAAACGATCAAGATTGTTTAAGCTGCCATGCGGCAGCCCCTTACCTGATCCTCTCAGGCGGGCAGAATAGGGAAGTGCCGTGCCAACCTCACTTCCTTGAGTGACGTCGGAAGCACCGCCCACTCAAGTGCAAGTCTATGCACTTGCTTGGCCAGTCGATCGCGCCGGAAGCTGTGGCGCGATCGGCTGCGCCGCAGAGCACTGTTTTTTGGGCAAATGAAGCACCTCGTCTGCAATCTTGTGATTGCATAGACGTGGCGCTTCCTATATTGCACTGCGCCCGGCGCCAGTGCACATAGGCAGGGAAATTTGAAAAATGTTCTTAAAGGGACTTTTTTTTTTTTACTACATGGGAGGGGGGGGGCGGCGCCCGGGCGCCCCCTATGGACGGGCCTCCACTGTTAAAGCTTTTTTTTTTTTAAAGAAAATAATAAAGATTTCAATGGTTTTACACAGAGCAGCCCTGATCCTCCTGTTCTTGGATCCCCTGCCAGCGCTCCTGGCTTCTCCCCCACCCGACCCTCAGCCAAGTGCCCCCATAAATAGATGCTTTCTATGGGGGCACTTGTGTGGGCTCTCTCCCAGCTGCAGTACCCCCTTGTCTCTGTCTCCCCTGGTCTCAGCATTAAAGTGCCACTAAACCTAATAATAGGAAAATAGTTAATCTGCCCACCCCACAGTGCCCACAGCTTATAAATCATCTTTTTACATTAAAATACTGCCACTATATATACCTTTTTGGATGATCTGTATACCACCGTTACATGATAAACTGCAGAGTTCTTCCAGTGCTGAGAGTTGAGGAAGGAGATTTCCACTACAGCCTGTATACACACCCACATGTGTGATGTCAGGACATGTGTCCTGGCTAGCTCTGATCAACAAGTAAATGTGCTCTCCAGCATAAAAAGACACAACTGAGCATCTGCAGGTCAGCTACGCTGCCTGTGTTAGCTGGTTTTCCCCAGATAGACAGTGCAGGGAGGGAAGGATCACTGTCAGTCAATCAGCAGCTCTCCTCTATGCTCATTGGAGCACTGAGTTGTGAAAGGGCGGGGAACGGCCGTATCAGTCTCTAAGCAGCTCTCTGAGAGGCTGAAACAGGCATAAGTCCAGCCAGGCATAAGTCCGCAAGGAGCGGGCTGAGGAATCCGATCACTGTGAACAAAAGGAAAGCAAAATGAGCAGAGAGAAGCACCAAGTGAAATCCTTTAAACAGCTTAGGAATTTAATCAGTATAGAAGTATAAAACAACACTAAAAACTTGAAAAATGTTGGAGCACTTGAAGAGTGCTGGAGCAGATGGGAGCTTCCACGTGCAGTGTCACAGGAGCACAGGAGGACCGCCGGAAAGTCTCTATTGAAGGATCCACAAGCACCGTGTGTTAGCCACAGATAAGCCTCATGGAGATGTCAGCTGTGTGTCTCTGGGTGGGAGTGGCTCAGGGCTGTCAAACTGGGGAGCCACCCACACGCTGTCTGACCAATCAGAATGCATTTCGAAGGCACAGTCTCAGCTGTGGAAATATTATTTTTTTTTAATAAATAACATAACATACCAATGCTTATCTGCCATGGTTTTGCACAGAGCAGCCCCAATCCTTTTCTGTTTCAGGATTGCATGCAAATTTAGGCAAAATGTGTCCGGACACCTACATACCATATGCAAATTGCTTTTATGAATGGAGCCCACTGTCTCTAATCATTCAGACAATGAATGATATAGCATCACTTCAAAGTTTTCTGAAAAAAAAAAATATATAAATTCACAGAAAGAAGGTTTTTTAAGTCACCTAAGTTGACTCTGAACATATCAACCGCTCAACCTACAAAAAGTGGTGGCAAATGCCCAGGCAAAGAGACAGATTGACTTTATTGCTAACCCCCATAGCTGCTTATACTTGCTTTCCCTTGCTCCTCTACAATTTCCACCTACCAAAAGAAAGGGAAGGGACAAACCTAGTACTTTTGGTGCTTGATGAATGGTCTTTTAGACCACCAGTACTGTCACATGGAGGGTAGGGAGTACTGCAGCAAATGGTTCCGGCATGACTGCCTTTCCGAAATATTAGCCATCAACAGAGTAGAAGTCTTGAGGGAGCCAGTAAATACAGTCGTGGACACCAGCCAGGAAATACACTAAGGCTGAAGAAGTCAAAGTATGAAGTGCGCTCCTTAGTACCATCCATTATCTCAGATGCAACTCTCACATCCTAGGGACTATGCCTGGAAGTGTTAAAATAGTATATTAATGATAATCTTCACCGAACACATTTTCTTCTCAAATTTCATAAATTTTCACAGGAGATATTGCACTTGAAAGTGCTTTCCTAACTTCCTGTGTTTTTCCTTGATTGTTGTCTAACTACAGAATGTTCTCATCTTTACTTTACTAAAAATTGTAGTCCTTCAAGAAAGCCTGCCTCTGAGTCTTTAGGCAGAAATAGGAAAACTCATCTTTCACTCAAGGTGAAATTGAAATATCTAGTCTGATATGTACTGAAGCCACCCATCGCATAAAGCCTGCCCTCCAAGTCTGAAAGGGGCTAGTAGTTGTGGGGGGCTCCTACAAAAGGTGAAGATAATACGGGGAAGGGAAGGCAGAGGTCTAAGCCCTTGTACACACGATCGGAGATTCCGACGGAATGTGTCCGACCGGAGCATTTGTCGGATATTCCGACTGTGTGTGGTCTGCATCGGACTGTTTCCGTCGGACCAAATTTTCCAACTTGCCGGAAATATTTTCCGACAAAATGCTCCGATCGGACATACTCCGATCATGTGTAGAGAATTCCGATCGGACAAAGTGCCACGCATGCTCAGATCAAATTCCTACGTCAAAGCTATTGGCTACTAGCCTGAACGTAGTCCCATCGTAACGAAATTACGTCATCACGTTCTGAAAGATCGGATTTTCCAACAACTTTGTCCGACCGTGTGTATGCAACAGTTTCGTACAAGATCCGTCGGACAAAATCCGACGGATTTGGTTGTCGGAATCTCCGACTGTGTGTACAAGGGCTAAGAAAGGCAGAGGTACCAAATCTAGAATTAGAATCTTGGGAAACAGAGAAAGGATGGATAGTCCCACCAAGGCAAGAGGCATACCTGACACCCCAGTGCAGTCATAGATGGGCTCATGCTCTTGTGAGCTCTTCTGCTTACAGAAGCTATCCTTCTGTTGAAGTCAATTTTTGCCAGTACTCAGCTGCTACTTACTACTTAACAAACGCTCTTCTGTAGAGTCAGCACACTACTTTTCTCTCTAAAGTACATTGTCACTTAAAGCTACATTTTAGTGATTAAAAAAACAAAACAAAACAAAAAAAACACAGGGACAGTAATTACCATGAATAAAGAATGGCCAGGTATAGAATATGTATACTTATATTAGCTGCAATTTAGATTAATATTATTTTGTTTTCATATAGTTATCAGATGGAACTGTAGTTTCTTTCTTCTATTACTGTAAGCTATTTCAATCACTCATCTACTTTCCATAATTTTATTTCTATCCTGCTTCTTTCCTATCACACTTTTGTTTATTGAATTCCTTTTTTTTTAGGGGTGGGCTTTTACACTTCTGAGATTCCCTCCCTAGGTGAAGAGTGCCTTTTGTTGTTCTCAGCCTCCTAGAATGTCAATGTCATGAGTATCCCCAGCACATAATCAAGGGCTGGATGTCTTTCTCTTTATGGTTCTTATGGCCGGCCCCCGAATGAAACGAGCCCTGAAAAGCGGCAAGTGTGTGTGTGCGCACCCAGCTAGAGGGTACATTTGGGTGTGCTTATAGGGAAGTTCGAGAGCTCAGAACTGAGCTTGCACAGAAAGAATGGAGCTGAATTCTTTCCTTCGGGAGATCATGAAGTGACAGATGATAGATGGTGTTTTTACCCTAGAGGTTGGCTGCATGCCTGTTACTGAATATGATACATGTTGCAGGAGCAAAGGGAAAAGTCATCACCCGAGATGATGAATTGTACAGCACATCCTTATGCAGGAATGTCTGTCGCATCGTCTCCTGACGAGTGGGAATACCCACGAAACGCGTAGAGATTTACTTGATGCCGCAGCTACACCCCATACGGATTGATATTTACTTACTACCATTATACTTTATGATGTTTCTATACCATTTGTTAGATACATATATACCATGTGTGTGCATGTGCCAGCATCAGGCATGTTGTTTTTGGCATGTGCATGCCATTTTTTTATCTATACATCTATTATTTTGATCATGTGTTGCTATGCATGTACTCTAATATTTATTATGCTTAGCTCTTGTGCACGCCCCTTGTACATATATGAAATGAATAAATGTTTCAAAGTTTTGATATCTATGTTATTAAATAAATACTTTTTATTGTAATTGACCTCCACTATTCAATTGCTTCATCTAAAGTCGCAACTCCCTTTTTTTCTTCATGACCCCGAATGATGTGCCACAGCACATACATGTTATCAGTGGGCTGGCTGCAAGAACCTTGAAGAGACAGTCAAGCTCCCAGCTGGTTGTGAGGCAGAAAAGCAGATCTGTACCGACTAAATCCCCATACACACTGTTGGGGCTGCTCTCATAATCAGGGCAATGATACACAGTGCCCTGATTATCAGTGTAGATCAGATCAGTCCCTTTCACACAAACCAGTTACCAGCTCTCCTTGCCTCATGCTATCAGTGTGAAGAGAGGAATGCCGCTAACTGGCTTGTGTTTACATCGTGATCAGCTGTGATTGGACGCAGCTCATCACATGGTAAAGGGCCGCTGTGATTGGCCCTTTACATCAATCTGTGTTCAGCTGTGTTCCAAGGACACAGCAATCACAGAGCACGCCACCCGCATGCCACAGCAAGCGGGTGGTGGGTACAATCATGGGAGGATGTCATGGGATGCCCTCCTAGAACTGGCCAACCATCCTGTAGCCATCATTTGGCTATAGCGTGAATGAATGAATGAATTAAATACTTGTATAGCGCACAATGCGAACTGGCAAGCTTTGATAATCTGCTAAAAGAGGAAGGTCTTGAGTTTTTTCCTAAAAGCCAGGTGATTTTCTTTCAGGCGGATGTTGATTGGTAGAGCATTCCATAGCAGAGGCCCTTGGACAGCGAATCTCCGATCTCCCTTGGATTTATACCGGGCTTTGGGCACCAGGAGGAGGTTAGGAAGTGGTTAAAGGCTATAATTAAAAAACTAACAACACACATGTCATACTTGCCTGCTCTGTGCAGTGGTTTTCCTCCAGTTCTCAGGTCCTTTGCTGGTGCTCCTGCCCCCACCCCCCCCCCCCCTCCTGGCAAGTGCAACCATACCAAGCAGCTTGTAATTGGGGCACCCAGGGAGATGCACTCCGAGCTTGCCTCCCCACCATATTCTCATTGGCTCACTGGCTGCGATTGACAGCACCGATAGCCAATGGCTCCCACTGATGTATCAGCCAATGAAGAGGGAGAGTCCCTGTAGAGCCGAGGCACTCGTGCACATCATTGGATCACGATGGGGCTCAGGCAAGTATTAGGGGGGGCTCCTGCCCAGAAAAGTTTTTTTCCCTTCATGCATACAACCTTTAGGCTGGATTCACACCTTTGCAAATTGGAATGCGTGTTTCCCTGCATCCAATTCGCATGACAGGAGATTTTGACAGGCTCTCTATGGAGCTGGTTCACATATTTCCATGGCGGCTGCGGAGCGGCTTGCACAGGAATGCTGTGCGGCTTTGGCTCGGTTTCAGAGCCAAATTCAGGCAAACATTTGGCCCTGATTCGTCCCTGAAACAGAGAACAGGGAGGCACCAGACCCCTGCTACGAGCCGCATCCGTCAGAAGAGTGAACCCAGCCTTAGCCTTTAGAACCACTTTAAAGAATAGTTACGATTAAGACTAGCATTCAGCTTTAATGCAGGCAGGCTGGATCACTAAGCAAACAGCATGTACTGTGTTGTCTCTTTAGCTGAGTTATAGTGCTCTGGGATGCATTAAACTTTTATTTGTAAAACAAAGATAACAATCAAATAAAACAGACCAAACAACATTTTTCCTTATGAACACTTGTTCAGACTTGAATTGTCCATTCACACATTTCTCAACTTTATATTACCAAATGTATTTCTTTATTACAACAAATATTTATTAATAGCTTCCAAGTGTGTTCTTTATTTCATATAGTAGTTCAAGTAGTATATCTCATGGGTGTACAAATATATTCATACCCTGTGTATCTCAGCGATGTTTAAAGTGCTTTAAAGTCAAATCTAAAATAAATAAATAAAAATAACAAACATGTTATACTTACCTGCTCTGTGCAGTGTTTTTGCACATAGCAGCCCAGATCCTCCTCTTCTCGGGTCCCCTCGCCAGTGCTCCCGTCCCCTCGCTCCTGCCTAGTGCCCCCAGAGCAAGCAGTTTGCAATGGGGGCACCTAGGGAGGCACGCTCCCACTGGTTGTACCACTCCCCTGCAGTCCATGTGAAAGATTCCTAAGGGTCAGTGGCGGACTGACAACTCATGGGGCCCCCGGGCAATAGGAGATTATGGGGCCCCCAGGCAATAGGAAAAGATTATGGGGCCCCTGGGCAATAGGAGATTAATGGGCCCCCGGGCAATAGGAGATTATGGGACCCCCAGGCAATAGGAGATTATGCGTCCCCCAGGCAATAGATTATGGGGCCACACAGTATACACACACACACACACATACAGAATACACACATAGACACACAAAGTATAAACACACAGAATATACATACACACACTGAAAAGGTACTGGAGAGCTATAATCTTGGCATGTTTTTAAAAAACACAGATTTTTACATAATGTCCCTGGTATTATTGAGACTGGCAACCCTGATGGGGCCCCTTAGTGGCATGGGGCCCTCGGGCAGTGTTCGAGTGACGGAATGGCCAGTCTGCCCCTGCTAAGGGCCCTTTCATACCTTTGTAGTGTCATTTAAAAATAATGAGTGCAGCACCACGTGTTACTGCAACACAAAGTTGCTCTGCCCTTGGTATTGGAGCTGCAGCAAGAACAACTTACAGTGTTTGGAAAAAAAGTCTGTATTATTGTTCCCTTGATCTTGAAAACAATTAATTCAGGCCTCAGGTAATAGAAATACCTAATAAGTAATACATAACCTAGTGTTTACAAAGTCTGCATTTTATTACATTGCGCTATTCTTGTGCAGTTAGTTGTATAATCATAGATATAGAGATAACAGCAAGTCTAACAAATGGTTCAGATGTAAGCACGTAAGTATGCAAAACTTGTTGGAATGTAGACATTTTACCCTATTATTGTTCATGAGGATTTTATGCTCTAATGAGGCAGCTAAATCATTTCCCAAAAGGCACAGAGCACTGGAATGCCATACAAAGCAAGCCAGCGTCTGGACACATGTGAACATCTGAGCCTGACAGCAGCACAGAGGACCTGACCGCGGGATGGTGCAAATGGAAATGACAGGACTACATGTTTATGAAAACAGATGCAGCAGTGTGGCTCACTGGGCCCCTTGTAAAAAATAAAAATATAATAATAGTAATAATAATACAAAGGAAATGAAGATGTTGCCCATAGCAACCAAATTTCAGCTGTAATTTTCTAGAGCAAGAAATAGAAAGTCAGCATTTGATCCATTACTACTGAAAATACTTATAGACAGCCTAGTTATAAATCTAATATAAACTTCCTCACATTAGAGCAGCTCTTGCACCTTAAAGTGGTTCTAAAGTCAAAAGGTTTTTTACCTTAATGCATTCTATGTATTAGAATAAAAAACCTTCTGCGTGCAGCAGCCCCCCTCAGCACACCTTATACTTACCTGAGCCCCATCTCGATCCAGTGATGTTGCACAAGAGTCTCTGCTGTCCAGGACTCCCCTTCTCATTGGCTGAGACAGCAGCGGGGCACAACTGTCTCTCTCTGCTGTCCAAATCAGTGAGCCAATGAGGCGAGAGAGGGGGCAGGGCCAAGCCGCAGCTCTGTGTCTGAATGGACACACGCAACAGAGCCTCGGCTTGGATGCCCCCATAGCAAGCTACTTGCTGTGGGGGCATGAGGGAGGAGCCAGGAGCGCTGGCAGGGGACCCGAGAAGAGGAGGATTGGGGATACCCTGTGCAAAACCACTGCACAGAGCAGAGAAGTAAGACATGTTTGTTATTGTTTTTCTTTTTTTTTCATTATACCCTTTAACCACTTCCAGACCGAGCTATAGCCAAATGATGGCTACAGTGCGGTCGGCCAGTTTTGGGAGGGCTTTCTATGATGTCCTCCTGTGATCGTGCGTGCAGGTGGCTCAGTCTGTGATCCTTGGAACACAGCTGATCACAGATCAGGGTAAAGAGCTAATCATGGCGGCCCTTTACCACGTGATCAGCTGTGTCCTTATCGGCATTCCTTTCCCCACGCTGACAGCTTGTGTGAGAGGGACATCTACACTGATAATCACATGAGATAACATATTTGTTATTTTTAAACTAAAAATAAACAAGAATTTAAATGGGGTTGTAATGGCAGAAGGGTTTTTATCTTAATGCATGCTATGCATTAATCTATTTATCTTTTATCTGTGATTAAAATATAAAAAATCTTCTATGTTCAGCTCCCCCCTCAGTCCCCTTAATACTTACCTCTCTATTCATCAGCAATGCCCACGAGTGCCTCGGCCGTCCGGAACTCTACCTCCTGATTGGCCAAGACACCGCAGTGACGCAATTGGCTCCCGCTGCTGTCAAAGTCAGTTAGCCAATCAGGAAAGAGAGAGGAGGCAGGTCCGAACCTTGGCTCCATATCTAAATGGAGACACGGAGCTGTGACTCTGCTCGGGTGCCCCCATAGCAAGCTACTTGCTGTGGGGGCACTTGACAGGAGGGAGGGGCCAGGAGTGCCAAAGAGGGACCTGAGAAGAGGAGGATTTGGGCTGCTCTGGGAAAAAACATTTCGCGGGGCAGGTAAGTATAACATGTCTGTTATTTTTAAAGAAAAAAAAAACTAGACTTCATCACTTTAATGCAGGACTACACATCATTTGAGCCCCACAAACCAAAAACGCTATTTCATTGATTCAATCATTATCAAAAGGAAACCCAACCATGGTTTATTTTGCTAAAAAATAACACCCCCCCCCCAGTAGTACTGGCTGTGGCGATCTTGAGTAAGGGCAGTTGATTAATGTAGCATTTACTTCCCATAATCCATCTGCCCTTAGTTCAGGCATGCAGGCAGGAGGGTGTGCTTAGCTGAGAAAACCCATCAACCCCTCCTGAAGACTCCAAGACTCCTGGACATCTGTCCCGAAACCACAGCTAAGTGCTCGGTGTGCGGCTGCATGCGATCGCTCAGTTCTCGGTCAGCTCTGAGCAGAGCGCAGTGACTGTGGGTGACTTCTGTGAGTATGACCAAAAAAAAGTGTAAACAAAAACATCTCCGTACTATCCAATACCTGAGCTTGTTAGATCTCTGAATAGAATTATCTATTATCAATGCTGCCGCCGCGGCTTCAGAAGCTGGGAGGGCTGATCACATGCTGACGAGCTGATTGCTATTTCAAAGGAACAACATCATTTCTCCTAAGTACCTGCCCAGCTTTACAATCATGTGAACCAGGTGAGTCTGTGCATTCCCCATTCAATGACTGCTATGATCTGGGACAATGAGGAACAGGAGGGCTTTATAGATTTTATTATAATCCTTTGAAATGTTTACGACTATCGGAGGCAAGAGAAGAGCAAACAAATAGAAATGCAGTTTTACATACGTTTTTAGAAAACTACATCTGGAGTATGCTGATTAGAATCAGTGGGGTTCCTCTTTAAAATCATATTGTAGAAAATCTAGTAAAATCAGTGTTAGTGACAGTCGGGTTTTTATCATTCACTGTCTGTGAAAATTAAAATGCAACTAAACACACAACTTTTTTTTTCATTTTGGACAGAGTAAGGGAGGGTTATAACCCCTGTCAGTTTATTTTCCAAATCTGTGTCCCATTTGGGTGTTTTCCTTTCACTTCCTGCCCTATAGCCACAACAGGAAGTGAGAAGAAATCTCCCCCCAACCCAAAGGCGAGGGATCACGGGGTGTCAACAGAAGATTTCCCCCTCTATTACTGTTCTGATGTCAACCCAAACTTTGGGGTCTTCTTTTACTTTCACTTTCGTTAAACAATACAAATAGAGAGGGGGAATCTCCCTAACAGGAGCACAGACAGCAATAAATATCTGACATTTTGAAAGTTTTCAGAGTTGGACTTCAAGAGTGGACAGTCCAGTCTGTTAGCTTGGAGAAGGGAGGGAGGAGCAGGGGAGTATCTTGCCATCCTAGACTACAGGGCTATGTGTTTCTACTCAAGAGAGACACAACACTGTTCCCTGTATTTAAGGGTGACTCCATAGGACGCTGCAAGAGAAAGTAGCCACCCTGAAATGGGAAACCTGGGGCAGCAGTCACAGCTCCAGCTTAAACAAGGCTTCATGTACGTTTTAAAACCTCTCCTGAACAATTTAACTTGACAGAATAGTAACTGACGTTTAGAAATGTCCGTTGTGCCACGTTTACAATCGTTTTTTACAATAAAAAATAGTAAAAAATGTTTCTCCATTGAAAACGCTTGTAAACGAAACGCGGCTAAAACACGAGTTTTAACTTGACAGAATAGTAACTGACGTTTAAAAACAGCCATTGTGCCGCATTTACAATCGTTTTTTACATTAAAAAATAGTAAAAAATGTTTCTCCATTGAAAACGCTTGTAAACGAAACGCGGCTAAAACGCGAGTTACCGCCTTTATAAGCTGTACAGTCATTTGGCATTTCAAATGCCTCTGAACATCCGTCCTGAACACATTTTTTAGCTTTCCAAAAAATGCTTCTAAACTCAACTGCCTGGAAATGACTGTGAACGACCCTGTGTACATGTACTGGTAAGATAACAGAGGAGAGATCAGGGGCAGCTGAAAAAAACGCCCAACTGCTCCTAAACGTCAGTTTACCAGCAACAATGTACATGATGCCTTATAGCACAAAAAAAATAAAAAATGCTGAGGTGAAAAAATTCCAACAAAAGAAAGCTCTATTTATGGGGGAAAAAAAGGGACATACATTGTTATTTGGGTACAGCATCGCACGAACGCGCAATTGTCAGTTAAAATAACGCAGTGCCGTATTGAAAAAAATGGCCTGGTCATGGGGGGCGGGGGATCTTCCAATGGGCAAGTGCTTAAAGTGCTTTAAAAACTGAGGGTTTACGATCAATTAAAACAAGAATTTCGATTGGATGTTACCAGCAGCTCCACTACTAACCGAGTTTCCATAGGTTAGCACCAAGACAGCTCCGCTCCCAACACAAAACTCATGGAAGGAATTCATGCTTCCGTCATTATTAGTGTATTAAAAGGGTTGTAAAGGTTCATGTTTTTTCACCTTAATGCATCCTATGCACTAAGGTGAAAAAACACCTGTCAGTGACCAGCCCCCGTCCCCCCCGGTTTACTTACCTGAACCCTCGAACTTGTCCCACGGGGACGCGCCATCTCTCTGCTAGAGGGTTATTGGCTGTTGATTGGATAGACTGATAGCAGCGCAACCACTGACTCCTGTTGCTATCAATCAAATACAATGGCGCGGCCGCCAGGGGGCGGGGGCGAGTCCTGCATTCAGTGTCTATGGACGCCAAATGCTGGACTCAGGAGCGCTCCAGCTAGGTAACCCCCCGGGAGAGCGCTTCTCCCAGTGGTTATCTGATGCGGGGAGGAGCCAAGAGAGCCGCCGTAGGACCCCAGAAGACAAGGTTTAGGACCACTCTATGCAAAACGAGCTGCACAGTGGAGGTAAGTATATGTTTATTTAGAAAAAAAAGAAAACATGAACCTTAAGGCTGGGTTCACACCGCTGCGGGGGGAGAACCGGATGTGATTCGCACAGCAAATCACATCCGATCTCCGTAGCACTGCGAGTTCAGCCAGATAGTATGGCTGAACTCGCAGCGGTCCCGCAGCAAACTCGCACAGGACCCTTTTTTGGGTCCGCAACGGAATCGGATCGCATGGGGGTTCACACCATGCGATCCGATTCCTGTGCGAGTCGGCAGATCGCACTGCGATATGCCGACGGATCTGGGGGTGTCATTAACATAACATTGACACCCCCAGCCGTCCGCATAGGGCAGTGTGAACTGCCGGCGGGAGGTGAGCGATGCGGGAAAACGCCGCGGATTTGCGGCGTTCCCGCATCGCAATAGTGTGAACCTAGCCTTAGTGTCACTTTAAGTCTCGGTTTTACGAGTTAGCCTCTTGGGTCCCAAGCCTGTATTTCACTCACACGTTCATGCTGCATCTTGCCTAAAATGCTTTGTGACATTTTATCCAATGCTTACTCTGTCTTGCTGAACTCTTGTTTTCATGCAACGCCGACATGCTTTCCTAAATAAATAAGCCTTGTATAAAAGTGAAAACAAACGCCTTCTTTGGGTTTTTTTTATAATAACATACACACAAACACATAATTCATAGTAAGCAGTCTTTTGTCTATCTATATCACAGATAAAGTAAGCACACCCACTACAGATAAGATGCATACAAAAGTAGTCCAGGATAAAACACATAAAACACATGTACAAACAATCATATGTTTACATAGTAACAGTAAGATACAAAACAGCAGCAAAGAATCCTATATCAAAAACAAAGTAAAGTAATAAAGCATAACAAAGTTGGTGGCCCAAAAAGTAAAAGTCAGGCAGCAAGACAAAATTAGGTCCCAAACCTCCAAAGTTTTGGAGTACTAAGACCCCTTCATCAAGAAGAACCTCTGCATTCTTCAGATCTGTTTGGTATCTCATACTTTGTAGTTACTATGTATACTATTACTATGTATATTATACTATGTATACATATGATACTTTGTATAGGTCTATTATCCCTGAACCCTTTTGTACAATACAATGGTGCATCTAAACCCCTAGTGCTCAACCTGCGGTCCTTTGTACTTAAACACTTATGCCCAGTACACATGAGCGGATTTTCCGTCGCAAAAAACTTGGATGATTTTTCAGACGGAATTCCGCTTAAGCTTGGCTTGCATACACACGATCACACAAAAGTTCTCTGAACTTTCGACCATCAAGGACACGGTGATGTACAACACTACGACAAGCCGAGCAAATTAAGTTCAATGCTTCAGAGCATGCGTCGAATTGTTTCCGAGCATGCACAGGAATTTTGCGCGTCAGAATTTGTACAATCGTAATTTCCGATCTGAACTTTTTCCGACCGAAAAATAGAGAACCTGCTCTCAATCTTTTGCCGGCTGGAATTCTGCCAGCAAAAATCAGATGGCGCGTACACACGGTCGTAATTTTCCAACCAAAAGCTCACATCTGACTTTTGCTGGCAGAATTCCTGATCGTGTGTATGGGGCTTAAACCTTTTTCTGACATTTGTTGGTTTAGTTAAAGTCAATTTTTTTTTTCTAGAAAATTACTTAGAACCCCCAAACAATATATATATATATATATATATATATATATATATATATATATATATTTTAGTAGAGACCCTAGAGAATAAAATGGTGGTTGTTGCAATATTTTGTGTCACACTGTATTTGCGCAGCGGTCTTTCAAATGCAATTTTTTGGGAAAAAATTACTTTAATGAATTAAAAAAAAATAAAAAAAAATAACTAACCAGTAAAGTTGGCCCAATTTTTTTGTGTATAATGTGAAAGATTTTACGTTGTGAGAATCATGAGATAATTGTGATCTTTTTATTCTAAAAAATCGTGATTCTCATTTTGGCTAGAATTGTGCAGCTCTAGAGTCTTTGGCTCCTTTCTGGCAAAATTCTGGCAAAAATTCCGACCTGATTCATCTCATCTGAAACGGGGCAACAGGGACACACCGAAACCCTGCTGTGAGCCGCTAGCAATCTTAGTGTGAACCCAGCCTCACACTTCCTTACTTTTTTTTTTTTTATATGGTCCATTTTTTTTGTGTTGTCTATTTGCATTTTAACATTTGAAGAATATCAAATAAGTACTAAATAGGGCTGTAGGGAGCACCACTTATAATGGCACAGGTCTCAGAAAGTTACTTGTAACATGTCCCCATTTTTTGACAGAATTTTGCCACATGTCCCTAGTCTTCAACCATGCATGTCTACAGTCTCTGCCCATCTACTGTAGCATGTCTGCAGTCTCTTACATTTACTGTAGTAGGCACGTGCATGTCCAGCAATCTATTGTAGTATATTCAGTCTCTGGCCATTTTTGCAGCATTACATACACTGCACATTATGGGGTGTATGTAAAAAAAAATTGCATTGCATTTCATCCGAGCATGTACAAGGGGTGTCTTTTATTTTATTTTATTTTTTTTATTTTTTTATAAAAACTTAAATATTACATTTGGTCACTAGATGGTGCTAAGTATCATACAGATTTTCTATGATAGCACCATCTAGTGGCCAAATCTGTCATTTTTGGTTTTACATCAATAAGACATTCAATCAGCACAGGAAATAGCCTAACATTGTTTGTTTGTTTCTTAGTTTTTTACCCCATTCGCACAGAATTAAATGTACATGCACTTTCACTGAGCATAGTGCTATGCAATTTTTTTACACCAATTTGTGGGGCCCTTTGCTGATGTCAGGGGCTGCATTTAAAGCGGTACTAAAGTCACAATACCTACTTCCTTGCCAACATCCTCGAGGGATCCCTCACTGAAATCTTCTCCCCAGTTTCTTCCGGGTGCCGGTCTTTGGTCGTTATAAGTGGCTGGAGCAGGATGATGTAAATCCTGTGCATGTGCAGTATTCAGTCATCCTGGCTCACAGGAACCGTGCACATGTGCAGCTCAGTTTACAGAAGAGACATTACAAGGTACATCTACTAAAACTCAGAATCTATTGCAGCTGTGCATGATAGCCAATCAACTTCTACCTCCAGCTTGTTCAATTAAGCTTTGGCAATAAAACCTGGAAGCTGATTGGTTTCCATGCAGAGGTGCGCCAGATTTTAGTAAATACCCACGTTTGTGTCTCTTTTCCAATAATAGCCTGCCTGCCAGTACATTTTGAATTGGTGCCTTCGGTTCAGCTTTAAGGCACTCTATATCAAGTATGTTGACCACCAATGATCTAAACCAGTGGTCTCCAAACTGCAGCGCAGGAGCTGGATGGAACCCTTTGCTTACCTTTATCTGGCCCTTGGGGCACTATTTCTCTCACTAAAACACCAACTGATATCAACAATGGGGCATCATTTCTCCCACTGACACCAATAATGGGCACTATTGCTCACTATGACATCAATGACGCAGCACTATTCCTCCTCCTAATACCAAGTGTGGTGATGTTTACGCTCTGAATCATGCATAGGTGAAATCCGGGAACCCCTTATGGTAATAAGTTCACCTCAGAGCGTGTGACCCCCTGAGGAAGATACGCCACACCCTGAGTATCGACACGCGTAGGGGAGAGACCAAGACGGAGCGAGAGACAGTACACCTGCCTAGAGGAGATACAAACCATATTTTATTGAGCCTTATGAAGTACGGTGCACTGACGCACCTTATACATGTGAGTACACCGGCGGGGGAATGTTTTTTAACTTGTCTTTTAAATTTTGAAAAACGATATTGCACTATTAGTCTTTTTCCTTTTTTAATGCGCCTCTGAGATCATTGCATTGAGGATACCACTGATTCAGTGAAACAGCTGAGAACCCTATAGTGGTTCATATGCGTGTTTTGACTCAGTGTAAAAGCTGGTCACACACTCTGAGGTGAGCTTATTACCATAAGGGGTTCCCAGGATTTCACCTATACATGATTCAGAGCCACTTGCACTTCTTACGTGTCTTTTATTTATTTATACATGCTTGCTATCACATATGTATGCATTTAGCACTTTTTTCATTATTATTATTATTGATATTTTAATTTCCTGGTGTGTTATTGTGCCTTGTAACTCAAAGGGGTCCATACAACCTCGCTGAGTTTTTTGGCACTTGTGCACTTTATATTTAGTTGTGCGTTTACAGATTTTGTGCACATTATTTGTTTAGCTATATTTTGCACTTGCACTTTACACCAGTTATATGTTTATTATTTTATGCACACTTTTATATTCTTGTGGATCTATAAGATTAAGATACAGATTATTTAGTGCATAGTCATTCCAGCGCAGCATATATTTATTTTTGTCTTTATTTTGTACGAAAATATGAGACATGTTAAACGTTTGCAGCTTGATAGTGGCAGATTGGCAGGGGGTTCATAAAGGCTCACAGGATTTTTTTTTTTTTTTTAGAATTTATGATTTCTTGGCCATTTTTCAGAGAATATGAATAACAAAAACTTTTCTTTCACCCATGGTTAGTGTTTGGCTGAAGCCATTTATTATCAATCAACTGTGCTTACTCTTTTTAAATCATAATGACAACATAAACTACCCAAATAACCCTGATCAAAAGTTTACATACCCCAGTTCTTAATACTGTGTATTGCTCCCTTTAACATCAATGACAGCTTGAAGTCTTTTGTGGTATTTGTGGATGAGGCTCTTTATCTTGTCAGATGGTAAAGCTGCCCATTCCTCTTGGCAAAAAGCCTCCAGTTACAATTCTTGGGCTGTCTTGCACGTTTGAGGTCTCCCCAGAGTTGCTCAATGATATTGAAGTCAAGAGCCTGAGATGACCACTCCAGAACCTTCACTTTATTCTTCTGTAGCCAATGACAGGTCGACTTGGCCTTGTGTTTTGGATAATTATCATATTGGAATGTCCAAGTACGTTCCATGCGCAGCTTCCTGGCAGATGAATGCAAATGTTCCTCCGGTATTTTTTGATAACATACTGCATTCATCTTGCCAACAATTTTGACCAAATTTCCTGTGCCTTTGTAGCTCCCACATCCCCAAAACATCAGCAATCCACCTCCGTATTTCACAGTAGGAATGGTGTACCTTTCATCATTGGCCTTGTTGACTCCTCTCCAAATGTAGTGTTTATGGCTGTGGCCAAAAAGCCCAATTTTCTTCTCATCACTCCAAATGACTTTGTGTCAGAAGGTTTGAGGCTTGTCTCTGTGCTGTTTGGCATATTGTAAATGGGATACTTTGTGGCATTTGTGTAGTATTGGCTTTCTTCTGGCGACTCGACCATGCAGCCCATCTTTCTTCAAGTGCCTCCTTATTGTGCATCTTGAAACAGCCACACCACATGTTTTCAGAGAGTCCTGAATTTCCCCTGAAGTTATTTGTGGGTTTTTCTTTGCATCCCGAACAATTTTCCTGGCAGTTGTGGCTTAAATTTTAGTTGGTCTACCTGACCGTGGTTTGGTTTCAACAGAACCCCTCATTTTCCACTTCTTGATTAGAGTTTGAACACCGCTGATTGGCATTCTCAATTCCTTGGATATCTTTTTATATCCCTTTCCTGTTTTATACAGTTCAACTACCTTTTCCCACAGCTCCTTTGACAATTATTTTGCTTTCCCTATGACTCAGAATCCAGAAACGTCAGTGCAGAACTGGGTGAAAGATGCAAGGGTCTGTCTGGAGTCCAGAAACTGATTGACCTTTTAAACACACACTAATTACAATAAAACAGATCACAGGTGAGGATAGTTTCCTTTAATAGCCATTCAAACCCCTTTGTGTCAGCTTGTGTGCCTGTTATCAGGCCAAAATCACTAGGGTATGTAAACTTTTTATCAGGGTCATTTGGGTAGTTTCGGTTGCCATTATGATTTAAAAAGAGTAAACACAGTTGATTGATAATAAATGGCTTCAGCCAAACACTAACCATGAGTGGAAGAAATGTTTTTGTGTTATCATTCATATTCTCTGAAAAATGGGCAAGAAATCATAAATTCTGCCACGGTATGTAAACATATGAGCACAACTGTATGTATATATATATATATATATATATATATATATATATATATATATTATATATCAAAAAGTGAAGTACCCCTGATTCTCTCCTTCCCCTCATCTTGTAACTGAGTTGCAGGTTTTTTGAGGGGAGAGGGTTGAGTACCATTTTTTGTCGGTACTCGCACCTACTTCTGCAATCCTCACCTAGGCGAGGAGAAAGTTGTTCGCCCTGCAGCTCTCCTTGCCCGTTCCTTACTGGGACACATCACACATCCTGTAATTCCATCAGGAAGTCACAGCTGGCTCCAAAATTAAAAATGGTGATGCCGGGGACCTACATAAAATTAGCACTGGAATCCATGAACTGGTAAGTACATTACCTTTAAAAACCTTAGTGAAGTTGCTCTTTAAACTGAACCCATAACAACTTGATAACAAAAAAGGATGTTCTTTAGCAAGGGGAACATACATTCCACATCAATCATTAGGCTACCAAAATTAGTATGTGATGTAAATTGCCTTCAACATTGCTCCTGTTTTTGCTTGCTGGAGGCTGCCATTTTGTTGAAGCCCAGAGCCCCCAAACAGCAGTAAA
Source organism: Lithobates pipiens (assembly GCF_037356315.1). Taxonomy (NCBI): domain Eukaryota; kingdom Metazoa; phylum Chordata; class Amphibia; order Anura; family Ranidae; genus Lithobates; species Lithobates pipiens. The sequence continues at coordinate 13,442,923 of NW_027507787.1, read as the reverse complement.
CCATACAGCAGAACTAAACCCATTGATTTAATGGTTTCAAAAAACAGTTGCATTCCAGACATGCCAGGAATGCTAACTGCCACATTTGCTTGTATCCTCAACCAAACTGTCAATCCATCAAATGACTGGTGTCATCACTGATCACATGTGCACCACCATGGCAGGTACAGATCAAACAGAAGCTTCCTTGACTGTAAAGTATAGGAGGGTTTAATTCTGCGTTAAAGCTGCCAGCAGATCAGCCCTTACAGACTCTGCGGTGCCTAAAAGTACCTAAAATGGAGAGCAACTGAGCATGTGCAGAGCAGGGTGTGACAGTGTATTACTGGATTTTAAAGAGGAAGTAAACCCTGATGGGTTTACTTCCTCTTTTTTTCCCCTGCAAAGGTAAAGCATAATGGACTACTATGCATCGCATAGTAGCTCATTATGTGTCACTTACCTGACACAGGAGCCAGCGAAGTCGCCGCTGATCCCTGTAGTCCGCCGCATCCATCTTGCTGGTGGCATCTCGCAGCTCCGACCAATGACAGCGGCGAAGCCGCGATGACGTCACTCCCGCGCATGCGCACGGGAGTCGCGTCTCGCAGCTCCGCCGCTGCCATTCGCCGAAGCCGCGATGACGTCACTCCCGCGCATGCGCACGGGAGTCGACAAATTAGGCAAATCCATTCTTGGACTTGCCGCATTTATGGCGCCTGCGCGCCGCTGTCTACGGCGCATGCGCCGTAGACAGCGGTGCCCATTTTCAGGCAAATATCTCCTAAACCACATAGGTTTAGGAGATATTGCTTGGACCTACAGGTAAGCCTTAATCTAGGCTTACCTGTAGGTCAAAGTGGTTTGAAGAGGTTTACTTCCTCTTTAAACAGTATAGACACTTTTTCTTTATCTTTTACATCGCAAAAGGGGCCAGCCTGAAGTTATCTAGCAGGACTTACGTTTCTGACTAAAGATCCAGTTTAAGCACCCCTGCTCTTTCTTATACTAAACATTCGCTGGTGAAAAGGTGTGCAAGGCAACATCTGTATTTAGGAATCATTAATTTATCAGTCCGAATAAACTGTTGAAGAAAGACCGGTTGCTCTAGGCAGTGCAAAGGTCATTCGGTGCCCAGGACGAAGAGGAAAAGCTACAGCGCCTACAGACGAGGGATCAGTGACAGTGCATTAACTCCCTTCATGCTGCATATTACCAATACCATTGCTAATTAAGTAAACTCCCCTCAGAGACTGCAGATATGATATAAGACAAGAGATGGTTAGAGACTTCATACTAAAGATGGTCAGAGACTGCAGACATGATACAAGAGATCAATGTAGCCTCACTGTGCCCATCAAATGCAGCCTACCACTGTGACCATAATTGCAGCCTCTCTGTGCCCATCAATGCTACCTCATTGTACCCATAATCGCAGCCTCTCTGTGCCCATCAATGCCCCCCCTGTGCCCATAATCGCAGCCTCTTTGTGTCCGTTAATGCCGCCTCTCTGTGCCCATCAATGCCGCCTCACTGTGCCCATAATCGCAGCCTCTCTGAACTTTATATATATGTGTATGTATGTATGTATATATATATATATATATATATATATATATATATATATATATATATACACACTTACACACATAATATATGATATATATATATATATATATATATATATATATATATATATATATATAATATAAACACATATATATGTATATTAACCTTGCCTCAGCCTCCTCCCCTCCCTCAATCCAGCCATTTATTAATCTGTTTCTGCTGCTTACTTTTACACAAAAGTTCAGTCCGGACGGTGGTAACACACGGTCTGTTACACTGATCTTCTAGCTTAGCTTTCTTCCAGGCCAGCTAGAGCCAGGCAGAAGTTCTTCTAGGTCACAGCGCCGAGTCCGACACAGCTCCCTGCGCTCCTCTGAGTCCTCCCCACCTCGCCTCCGGCCGTGAGTGACATCACGCCGCTGGCAGAGACTACGAGGCTCCTGCGTAGGGGGGAGTAAACAGTGACAGTAGGAGACAGTAAATATCGAAGCTCACGAAGGGAGGATGCAGGAGCGCACACACTCAGCACACACAATTTGTACAGTGCCGCTGGGCACTGACATAGGTGACACTTGTACACACTGGTGGGTGGAGGCCATGGCAGAACTTCACCTCCAGGCTGCGCCCCCCCCTCCTATAGCAAATGGTACCACCCAGGGCACGTTCCCCTTCCGCCCCTGCCTTGTACCGGCCCTGGCTCTAGGTAACTATTTTTGTATATTTTTTATTATTATTTCAATCTTATTGAAAGTGCCTCATCCATTTTTCCACATACACCGATCAGCCATAACTTTATGACTACTCAAATAATATTGAATAGGTCCCCATTTTATCACCAAAACAGCCGTGACCCATCAAGCCAAGGATGCCACTAGTCCTCTGAAGGTATGCTGTGGTGTCTGGCACCTAGCCATCAGTTATAGATGTCCAAGGTTGGGCCTCAAGGATTGGACTTGTTTTTTCGGCACATCCCACAGATGCATGATGGATTAAGATCTGGAGATATTGGATACCAGGTCAATACCTCGAACCCACTGTGTTCCTCAAACCATTCTTGAACCATTTTTGCAGTGTGACAGGTTGCATTATCCTGCTGAAAGAGGCCACTGCCATCAGAGAATACCACTTCCATGAAGTGATTTACTTAGTTAGCAAAAATGTTTAGGTAGGTGGTACATGTCAAGAAACATCCATGTGAATGGCAGGAGCCAAGTTTTACCAGTAGAACATTGCTTTAAGCATCAAATCCCCCCTCCCCCACCCCACCCTTGGGTTGCGTTCTCCCAAAACTGCATCCTGGAGCCATCTCTTCCCCAGGTAAGTGACACACACACCCGGCCATCCACATGATGTAAAAGAAAACATATCAGACCATGCTTCCTTCTTCCATTGCTCTGTGCTCCCAGTTATGATCCTCATGTGCCCATTTGTACGCTTTTGGATGTGGACAGCATGGACACCCTGAGCAGTCTGCAGCTACACATCCCATACACAAACTGCAATGCCCATGTTTTTTGTTTTCAACACATCAACTTCAGGGACAACATGTTTACTTGCTGCCTATTATACACTTATGCCAGGGTCTATCAACTAGGATTCCTCCAGAACTTGCAAGGGGTTCATTGAACAATGACCAAATAAGCTCCCACTGACACCAATGATATTTTTTAGCTTTCTATAATGGGGTAATTCTTCCCACTTGACCATCACACTAATGTATCATGAGTTGTAGATATAGTAATTTTTAGCAGGTATTCCCTGAGATCAGAAAGTTATTTCAAGGGTTCCTCTTTGTTGAAACGGTTGAGAAAGGCTGACTTAAAGGGGAGGTCCAGCCTGGCTGAAAAAAATGAAGGCAGCGGCTACAAATACTGTTGCTGCAGACTTTTAATATTAGGGCACTTGCCTGTCCAGGGAGCCCGCCATGTTGGCACAGCAGCTGATCTTTGGATTGACTCCCGGGTGCTGCTGCCACCATTCCTGGTAAGGGAACCCAGCAGTGAACTTCCAAGAGATCGGAACACGGCCCCGTTTTTCAAAAGTGGGGAAGGGGGTCAGTCAAAAACAGGTCCCCGTTCCCCCCTCCTCCCTGAAAGGTGCCAAATATGACAGCGGAGGGGGGGAGGAAGCGTATAACGGAAGTTCCACTTTTGGGTGGAACTCCGCTTCAAGTGTAAAAAATGTATTAAATTGCAGCTTACCAGTCACTAGATGTGGTGGCTGCATTCATTTTTTTTTTTAAAGGGGTTATAAACCTTTGTGTTTCTTCACCTCAATGCATCCAATGCATTAAAGTGAAAAAACACCTGGCAGTGACTGGCCCCTCAGCCCCCCATTTTACTTACCTGAGCCCTCCTGAAACTTGACCCGACGGGGATGCGCTATCTCTCTGACCCGGGGTTCTGGGCTCTTGATTGGATAGATTGATAGTAGCGCACCCATTGGCTCCCGTTGCTGTCAATCAAATCCACTGACACGGGCACTTCTCCTAGGGGGTGATCTGATGTGGGGAGGAGCTGCAAGAGCCACTGGGGGACCCCAAAAGACGAGTTTGGGGGCCACTCTGTGCAAAACGAGCATATGTTATTTAAAAAAATACAAAGCTTTACAATAAGTTTAAGCTTTTCCCTCTGTTTTCACTTGGTGATCCGGCCAGTAATGCACCTCCTATATCAGACTGCCCCTACTCTGGATGAAGGAGCACATGGGGCACCTTTGACCATCAGCATTCTTAGCCTGGGTGGGAGGGGGAGTGTTAGAAGTACTATCAGATTTTGATACACTAACATAATTGAAGCCAAACCCCAGTTAATACTTTATAAGCAGTCACAGCATACTTTCTTTCCTTTTGGGATAAAGGATTTACATTGTCAAAAGTGGACCATTGTAAGCACCCCTGCCAGTGGTAAATGGTTTGTCTCATCTCTGGATGAAAGTTTGTTCTATTAAAAAAAAAAAAAAAAAACAAGCTTGTTAGCTGGATCACCAAATGAAAATAAAATAAAAATTAAACAAAAAGAAAAGAAAATGAATGCACATCTAGGAAATAGTATTCTGCAATATAATAAATGTTTTCTTTTGGGCCAGGGGTCATGAAGATATGGCTGATTTGTGATGATGACAAGCAGCTCTCGGTGCATCCTGTGCCCTGCGGATCTCTACTATTAGAACTGTCAGTGATAGCAGATCTAATAAACCAGATGAGCAACAACTGAAAAGACATGAAAAGTCCCCTCTAATCAGGAATGGATTTATACATAGACGCCTGCCTGGCAGCCCCGCACAGTGCCAGCACCAACAGACCATGCTGGGACTTATAGTCCTGCATCAGATGGCCAATCACAGGCTGTGCAGTGCAATGTCAGATCGCTGGAGTCACAGAAAAAGAAAGTCAGCAGTAATAACAGGTGTCATCCTGTGATCAGAGTCCGCCAAGCCGCACAGACCGGCCATAGAGACTCACCTGCTTCCACCCTCTGCTTCCTCCAGAAGGAGACGAGGCCATGCTGCTCCCAGGCTGGAAACTTTCCCCGATCTCCTCCTGTCAGTCCGATCTCCTCCTGTCAGTCCGATCTCCCGGAGTGTAATGAAGGGACAGATCTCCGCTGTGTCCGCTCAGTGATCCCGGCCTGCCCGATCCTCCTTGGATACTTTGTTACAGCAGTTACAGCGCCCCCACCTTCCAGCATGGCAATAGAGAGGGCGTGTGCAGGCGTCCAGGTAGTCGGAGTTGTTTACACCCAGCCCATCTGCTTTCCCTGTCCATTCTACCTCCTCCCGGCTCATTCATCCCCCTCCCGGCTCATTCATCCCTCTCCCTTTCCTTTCATCTCCCTCCCGGCTCATTCTTCCTCCTCCCGGCTCATTCATCCTCCTCCCTGTCCATTCATCCTCCTACCGGCTCATTCATCCCTCGCCCAACTCATTCATCCCTCTCCTTGTCCATTCATCCCCTCCCATCTCATTCATCCCTCTCACTTTCCATTCATCCCCCTTCCGGCTCATTCACCCCTGGCTCATTCATCCCCATTCACCATCCTCCCAACTCATTCATCCCTATCTCTGTCCATTCATCCCTCTCCCTGTCCAATCATCCCTCTTCCTGTCCATTCATTCCCCTCCCTGTCCTTTCATCCCTCTCCCTGTCCATTCACCCCCCTCCTGGCTCATTCACCTTCTCATTCATCCCCATTCACCCTCCTCCCAACTCATTCATCCCTCTCCCTGTACATTCATCCCTCTCACTGTCCATTCATCCCCCTCCCGACTCATTCATCCCCCTCCCGCCTCATTCATCCCCCTCCTGGCTCATTCAGCCCTCTACCTGTCCATTCATCCCCCTCCTGGCTCATTCATTCCTCTCCCTGTCCATTCATCACTCTCCCTGCTCATTCACCCCCTCCCGGCTCATTCTTCCCCCTTCCGGCTCACTCACCCCTGGCTCATTCATCCTCCTCTCGGCTCATTCATCCCCATTCACCCTCCTCCCAACTCATTCATCCCTCTCCCTGTCCAATCATCCCTCTCCCTGTCCATTCATCCCCCTCCCTGTCCATTCATCCCTCTCCCTGTCCATTCATCCCCCTCCTGGCTCATTCATTCCTCTCCCTGTCCATTCATCACTCTCCCTGCTCATTCACCCCCTCCCGGCTCATTCTTCCCCCTTCCGGCTCACTCACCCCTGGCTCATTCATCCTCCTCTCGGCTCATTCATCCCCATTCACCCTCCTCCCAACTCATTCATCCCTCTCCCTGTCCAATCATCCCTCTCCCTGTCCATTCATCCCCCTCCCTGTCCATTCATCCCTCTCCCTGTCCATTCATCCCCCTCCTGGCTCATTCACCCCCTCCCAGCTCATTCATCCCCATTCAACATCCTCCCAACTCATTCATCCCTCTCCCTGTACATTCATCCCCCTCACTGTCCATTCATCCCCCTCCTGGCTCATTCATCCCTCTCCCTGTATATTCATCCCTCTCCCTGTACATTCACCCTCCTCCGGCTCACTCATCCCCCCTCCGGCACATTCATCCCCCTCCCGGCTCATTCATCCCCCTCCCGGCTCATTCATCCCCATCCGGGCTCATTCAGCCCTCTCCCTGTCCATTCATCCCCCTCCTGGCTCATTCATTCCTCTCCCTGTCCATTTATCCCCTCCCTGTCCATTCATCCCCCTCCCGGCTCATTCATCCCTCTCTCTGTCCATTCACCCTCCTCCCAGCTCATTCATCCCCCTCCCGGCTCATTCATCCCCCTCCTGGACCATTCATCCCCCTCCCGGGTCATTCATCCCACTCCCGCGTTATTCATCCCTCTCCCTGTACATTCATCCACCTCCCGACTCATTCACCCCCCTCCCGGCTCAATCATCTCTTTCCCTGTCCATTCACCCCCCTGCCGGCTATCCCCCTCCCAGCTTATTTATCCCCCTCCCGGCTCATTCATCCCCCTCCTGGCTCATTCATCGCTCTCCCTGTCCATTCACCCCCCTCCCTGTTGGGGATATTTATTATAGCAAAAAGTACAAAATATTGTGTTTTGTTTTCAAAATTGCCGCTCTTTTTTCCTTTATAGCGCAAAAAATAAAAACCACAGGGCTGGTCAAATACCACCAAAAGAAATCTTTATTTGTGGGGAAAAAATTTCAATTTTGTTTGGGTACAGCGTTGCACAACTGTGCAATTGTCAGTTAAAGTGACGCAGTGTCAAATCGCAAAGGGTGTATGCTCAGATAAGGGTTTGGTATGGATTTTGGGGGGACACCATGTTGTTGTGTTTTTTTTTTTTTATGTTAATGTGAGATTCCATTATTTTTTGACCAATCCAAATTCCAATCTTTCTGAAAATGTGGAATTTGAATAAACAAAAATTTAACAAATAAAATGTATTCCGAAACGAATCAAAGAAACAAAATTAGTAACATAACGAACCTTTCCGAAATGAAACAAATTTTTCCATTGCGCACATATTTATCAGCTGCCAATTGGTGAAGAGTGAGTGCTGCCCTTGTTGTTGAGGACACAAGCACCATCGAGACCTACTGTGAAGCAGAGGTAGTAGATTGAGACTCGCTCACAGTCCTAACATCTGCCCTGCTCACCCAAACAGGGGCAGGGATGGCAAGGCTGTAACCAGAATACTTAGGCTCCATTCACACTTGTTCGACATCTCAAGCAACTTGAGACATAATTTTGCAACTCATTATTTTAATGGCACCCATTCAAATCATTGTGACTTTAAAAAGGTGCCTGTACTATTTTGGTGCAAATGTTGATGCGTCTTTGGTCCAGAAAATGTAAAATCGAATCAAAGTCATACCAAAAGTCACACTGAAAGTTGTGCAACTTTGGATACGGGCTAATGTGAATGGAGCTTTACAGGAGGAACTTAAAGCGGATCGGAACCCGCAGATCGGAACCCTCCCCCCCCTCCGGTGTCACAATTGGCACCTTTCAGGCGGGTGGAGATACCTGTCAAAGACAGGTATTTACACCCACTTCCAGGCATAGACTCCCGTGGCAGTCTATGTAGTTTCCTGTCTTGCCGCGCTGTCTGCTGGGACACACACGGGTCCCAGTGACAGCGCGGACAATTCCTATTGCGCTGCGCGACTCGCGCATGCGCAGTAGGGAACCGGGAAATGAAGCCGATTCGCTTCACTTCCTGATTCCCTCACCTAGAATGGTGGCGGCAGCAGCCAAAAGCCGAGCGATCGATCGGCCTCGGCTGCCGGCATCGCTGGACCCCGGGACAGGTGAGTGTCCATTTATTAAAAGTCAGCATCTGTAGTATTTATAGCTGCTGGCTTTTAATATTTTTTTTGTAGGTGGAATCCCTCTTTAAGTAAAAAGAGCATATCCTTGAATTACTGGGTGTTAAGGATGTACCCTGGCCATTCAATGTAATTGTGCAAGCAAACAACAGGGCTGAATCATCCATCAGATTCCATTACTTTAGTCATTGGGAAAGGGAGAACATTAATGTGCAGCAGATGCAGATTTACATTATGAATTGAAGATTTGCAGTCATGTAACTGCTTAACCCTGTCATTGATGGTTCAAATCTTGGCCAGTTCAGTAGGTACTATGTATGGGCAGGCTAAATGTACCCAAATTTGATTGATCGATCAATTTGGGTACAACCAGCCTGCTGGATTTTACAAGCAGTGCCTTGAAGAAGTATTGATACCCATTGAAATGTTCCAAATTTTTTCATGTTACAACCAAAAAAGTAAATGTATTTTTTGAGGAATTTATGAGAGAGACCAACACAAAGTGACACATTGTGAAGTGGAAGAAAAATGATAAATCGTTTTCAATTTTTTTTACAAATAAATACGGGCATACCCTACTTTTAAGTACACAATGGGGTTTATTTACTAAATCTGGAAAGTGTGAAATCAGGCTCACTTCTGCATAGAAACCAATGAGCTTCAAACTCCAACTTGTTCAATTAAGCTTTGGTAATAAAACCTGGAAGCTGATTGGTTTTATGCAGAAGTGAGACTGATTTCGCACTTTCCAGTGTTAGTAAATAAACCCCATTGTGTACTTAAAAGTGGGGTATATCTGTACATGAAAAGTGTAGCGTGCATTTGTATTTAGCCCCCATTACTCTGATACCCACAACTAAAACCTAGGGGAACCAATTGCCTTCAGAAGTCACCTAATTAGTAAAAAGAGTCCACCTGTGTTTAATTTAATCTCAGTATAAATGCAACTGTTTTGTGAAGCCCTCAGAGGTTTGTTAGAGAACCTCAGTGAACAAGGTTGAGGAACACACCAGACAGGTCAGGGATAAAGTTGTGGAGAAGTTTAAACAGGGTTAGGTTATAAAAAAAATATCCCAAGCTTTGAACATATCACGGAACACTGTTCAATCCATCATCCAAAAATGGAAAGAGTATGGCACAACTGCTAACCTACCAAGACATGGCCGTCCACCTAAACTGATAGGCTGGGCAAGGAGAGCATTAATCAGAGAAGCAACCAAGAGACCCATGGTGACACTGGAGGAGCTGCAAAGATCCACAGCTCAGGTGGGAGAATCTGTCCACGGGACAACTAATAGTTGTGCACTCCACAAATCTGGCCTTTATGGAAGAGTGGCAAGAAAAAAACCATTGTTGAAAGAAAGCCATAAGAAGTCTTGTTTGCATTTTGCGAGAAGCCATGTGGGGGACAAAGCAAACAAGTGGAAGAAGGTGCTCTGGTCAGATGAGACCAAAATTGAACTTTTTGGCCTAAAAGCAAAACGTTATATTTGGTGGAAAACTAACACTGTACATCACTCTGAACACACCATTCCCACTGTGAAACATGGTGGTGGCAGCATCATGTTGTGGGGATGCTTTTCTTCAGCAGGAAAGGGAAGCCGGTCAGAGTTGATGGGAAGATGGATGGAGCCAAATACAGGGCAATCTTAAAACCTGTTAGAGTCTGCAAAAGACTTGAGACTGGGGCTGAGGTTCACCTTCCAGCAGAACAATGACCCTAAACATACAGCCAGAGCTACAATGGAATGGTTTAGATCAAAGTATATTCATGTGTTATGCCACGTACACATGATCGGAAATTTGGCCAGCAAAAGACTGATGAGAGCTTTTGGTTGGAAAATGCGATTGTGTGTATGCTCCATCTTAGTTTTGCTGGCCGAATTTCAGCCAGCAAAAGATTGTGAGCATGTTCTCAATTTTTCGGTCGGAAAAAGTTTGTAACCCGAAAATGCGTTTGTGTATATGCAAATCCGACGTGTAAAAACTCACGCATGCTCAGATTCAACTACAAGACGGAAGCTATAGGCTACTGGCTATTGAACTTCCTTTTTCTGGTTGCGTCGTACGTGTTGTACATCACCGCGTTCTTGATGCTCAGAATTTGGTGTGACAGTATGTTTGCAAGACTGCTTGATCGAAATCTTGTCGGAACGCCGTCAGGAAAACCATCAGAGCTTTTTCCGACCAAAATTCCAATCGTGTGTACCTGGCATTAGGCTTGATTCTCATCTATGCATGTTGCATTTAAACATTTCTGCAGTGCCTTTTGCTGTGCTTTCTGCATTTGTTTACTGCAATTTTGCTGCAAATTTTATGCTCTTTTTTTAATTTGTTGTTGGGCAGATTTAAAAAATGCAAATCGTGGCAAATATGTTAAAGTCCAGACCTAAATCCAATTGAGAATCTGTGGCAAGACTTGAAATTGCTGTTAACAGATGCTCTCCATCCAATCTGACAGAGATTGAGCTATTTTGCAAAAAAGAATAGGTAAAAATGTCCCTCTCTAGATATGCAAAGCTGGTAGAGACATCCCCAAAAAGACTTGCAGCTGTAATCGCAGTGAAAGGTGGTTCTACAAAGTATTAACTCAGGGGGGCTGAATACAAATGCACGCCACACTTTTCACATATTTATTTGTAAAAAAAACTCAGAAAACTATTTATAATTTTCCTTCCACTTCACAATTATGTGGCACTTTGTGTTGGTCTATCATAAAAAATTTGAAATTTTCAAGGGGTGTGAATACTTTTTCAAGGCACTGTAACTCTCCCCACCAAGATGAGGGGTTCTGTCACTTTATCTATATCATGCTTGTTTCCGGTCTAAGACTCAAAAGTAGTGAAGTCAGACACTACCATGGCTCTAGCATTTTCAAGTGTAAGCTACTTCTGTCATAACAGAGTGACTTTAAAGTGGTTGTAAACCCTTACAAATCACTTTGACCTACAGGTAAGCCTAGTTTAAGGCTTACCTGTAGGTCCAAGAGATATCTCCTAAACCTACACGATTTAGGGGATTTTTACTAAAAGACATGCACCGTAGACAGCGGCGCGCAGGCGCACTATCGCCGTTGGCAGCATGCTGCTGCTAACGGCGATAGGCCGTTAGTGGCGGCTCCTATGCGCATGCGCGGGAGCGACGTCATCGCTGCTCCGGCGCTGTGAGTGGCCGGAGCAGTGATACCCGGAAGAAGATGGACGCTCCGTACTACAGGGGACAGCGCTGACATCGCTGGCCTCTGTGTTAGGTAAGTGACACATAATGCATCGCATAGTAGCCCATTATGCTTTACCTTTGCAGGGAGACAAAGAAGAAGTAAACCCATCAGGGTTTACTACCTCTTTAAGATTAGTTAAACTCCACTTTTGTAGAAAGATAAAAAAAACAAAAGCATCAGAACATTCCCCTCTGGGTGATCTATGTATATTGCAGAGATTTTAACAAACTTTGTTGCAGATTCCTACCTTTTGTTAGGCTGCTTTCACACTGGGGCGGTATTCAGGCGTTACAGCGCTAAAAATAGCGCCTGTGTAGCGCCTGAAAAAAACCGGCCCCTTTCACTCCAGTGTGAAAGCCGGAGGGCTTTCACACTGGAGCGATGCGCTGGCAGGACGGTGAAAAAAGTCCTGCTAGCCGCATCTTTGGAGCGGTGAAGGAGCGGTGTATTCACCGCTACTAAAGCGCTCCTACCCATTGAAATCAATGGGACACCGCGGTAATACCGCCGGCAAAACGCCGCTGCAGCGGCGCTTTGCGGGCGGGTTTAACCCTTTTTCGGCCGCTAGCGGGGGTTAAAACCACCCCGCTAGCGCCCGCAGACCGCCGCTAAAACGACGGTAAAGCGCCGCTAAAAATAGCGGCACTTTACCGCCGACGCCGCTCCCGCCCCAGTGTGAAAGCAGCCTTATTCTGAAGGAATAGCCGTTTGTTTCTGTGTCCATTTGGAAAGTGAATCTAATGACATTTTTGTTACATAGGATGCCTAAAATCTTAGTGCGGACGTCTGAAAAAATCTGTAAACCAAGCACACACACGCAGATAAAAAAAAAAAAAAAAAGGTAATTTTAAATAACATCCAAATACAAAATGACCTGTATAGCAAATGTATATGCGATATTAAAAAATGTTATTTGTTTTTTTTCCCACGAAAGTGGAGTTTCCCTTTAGTTTGTGCCTGCGTGTCTGTTCACCGCTTCAGGTGCAATTCAAGTCCAAATGTTTGTCTGAATTCACACCTGAACTGGACCCAGGTATACAGGCATAGTATAGTTCAACACAGTGGGGGGGTTATTTACAAAAGGCAAATCCACTTTGCACTACAAGTGCAAACTACAAGTGCAAAGTGCATTTGAAATTGCACTAGAAAGTGCAGTTGCTGTAAATCTTAAGGGTTCATCTAAAATGAGGGGAGGCTCTGCTGATTTTATCATCCAATCATGTGCAAGCTAAAATACTGTTTTTTATTTTCCTTGCATGACCCCCTGGGATCTACAGCAACTGCACTTCCAAGTGCACTTTCAGTGCAATTTCAAGTGCATTTTGCAAAGTGGATTCATAAATAACCCCGTTTGTGTTAAATACACATGTGAAAGATTCAATATACAGTATGTAGATCTTATGAGTGTGTGCCAATAGTTTGTAACTATAGGAACATGGTAGCAGCTATATTTGCTCAATACAGTACACAAGCTGTACTTCCTGCATTGTAGTGCTACGTAATAGGATTGATTTACTAAAAGCAAATAGACTGTGCAATTTGCAAGTGCAGTTGCTCCAGAGCTTATTAAATGAGATGAAGCTTTCCTTTGCAAAGAACACCAAATCATATACAAGGAAACAAAAAGAATTTTGCTTGTACACGAATGGATGGTGGAAGTCAGCAGAGCTTCATCTGATTTACTAAGCTCTGGAGTAATTGCGCTTGCAAAGTTTACATTCTCTTTGCCTTTAGTAAGTGTACCCCATTGTTTTTTTGCTTTATGGAATTTAATGAACAATGCACATGTGTTCAGATCTGTAAAAAAAAAAAGCTACAAGGCTACAGGCTCCTACTGCTCTCAGCCAAGCCTGTGAGATAGAGTAGAAGGAAGAAGAGCCGCTGCAGATGTGCGCAGCGATGGATCGAAAGCAAGTTCAAGTGAGATTTTAGGGGTCGGGGGGAGCTACTATTACAAAACCTTTTACCTTTACAGCCACTTGAGTATTTTAAACACAAGAAATATGTCTTAAACCATGTTAATAAAGTTTTTTGGAATGCATCTCTTATGTCCAGCTCTCCCCTTGCTGGTACTCCCCCACTGCTATAACCGGCAATGACCCTAGGTTCACACCAATGCGTTTTTTGTGTATTTTGCAGTTTGCAGAAATGGACTACAGTCCATTTAACATGGTTTCCTATGGTACACATTCACATCTATGCATTTGCAGCTGGTGCGTTTTTGGAAGGGGGCGGGGACTTTGTTTCCCGCATTTTTCGTGTAGTAGACTTCAATGGAATTACACCAGAAACACAGGTGTTGTGTTTGTTATGTATATTTTTCATGTGTTTTGCGTTTTTATTTTTCTACTTAACCACTTGCTTACAGGGCACTTAAACACCTTCCTGCACAGACCAATTTTCAGCTTTCGGTGCTCTCACAATTTGAATGACAATTACTCAGTCATGCAACACTGTACCCAAATGAATTTTTTGTCCTTTTTTTCCCACAAATAGAGCTTTCTTTTGGTGGTATTTGATCACCTCTGGGGTTTTTATTTTTTGCGCTATAAATGAAAAAAGACCGAAAATTTTGAAAAAAAACGCATATTTCTTTGTTTCTGTGACAGAATTATGCAAATTATTAATTTTTCTTCATAAATTTTGGTCACAATTTATACTGCTACATATCTTTGGTAAAAATAACCCAAATTAGTGGATATTATTTGGTCTTTGTGAAAGTTAGAGAGTCTACAAGCTGTGGTGCGAATCGCACAAAATTGATCACATCTGATGTACTGGTGGTCTATCTCGCTTCTTGTGACCCGAACAAGCCAGGAAAGTACAAAATACCCCCCAAATGACCCCTTTTGGAAAGTAGACATTCCAAGGTATTTAGTAAGAGGTATAGTGAGCTTTTTGATGTTGTCATTTTTTTCTTTGCAAAATTAAGATTTTTCATTTTTTTTTTTTCTCCACAAAATTGTCATTGTAATAGGTTATTTCTCTCACGTGGCATGTGTATACCACAAATGACACCCCCCAAAAAATTCTGCTACTCCTCCTGAGTATTACAATACCACATGTGTGGGACTTTTTCACAGCCTGGCCACATAGAGAGGCCCAACATGCAGGTAGCGCCATCATGTGTTCTAGGAACATAAGTTACACATCTAACTTGTTGACTATTTATTACACTTTTGAAGCACCAGGACAATGACACGTGACACTGATGACAGATGGCACTGATACGTGGCAATGATGACAGGTGGCACTGATGACAGATGGCACTAATATGTGGCACTGATGACAGATGGCACTAATATGTGGCACTGATGACGCGTGGCACTTATACGTGGCACTGATGACACGTGGCACTAATACGTGGCACTGATGACACGTGGCACTGAAACGTGGCACCGATGACAGATGGCACTAATACGTGGCACTAATATGTGCCACCGATGACAGATGGCACTAATACATGGCACCGATGACGCGTGACACTGATGACAGATGGCACTGATAAGTGGCATTGATGACACGTGACACTGACAACAGATGGCACGTGACACTGACAGGTGGCACTGATGACAAATGGCACTGATACGTGGCACTGATGACAGATGGCACTATGTGGCACTGATGACACGTGGCACTGACGGCAGGTGGCACTGACGGCAGGTGGCACTGGGGGCAGGTGGCACTGGGGGCAGGTGGCACTGACGGCAGGTGGCACTGGGGTGGATGGCACTGGGGGCAGGTAGCACTGGGGTGGATGGCACTGGGGGCAGGTAGCACTGGGGTGGATGGCACTAGGGGCAGGTAGCACTGGGGTGGATGGCACTGGGGGCAGGTAGCACTGGGGTGGATGGCACTGGGGGCAGGTAGCACTGGGGTGGATGGCACTGGGGCAGATGGCACTGGGGCGGATGGCACTGCTGGGGGCGGATGGCACTGCTGGGGGCGGATGGCACTGCTGGGGGCGGATGGCACTTTTTATTTCATTTTTTTAATTTATTTTTTTTCCACAATCAGAACGGCTGCCGCTGCAGCCGTTCTTCTCTCCCCTCTCGCACTGTCTGTGCGAGGAAGGAGAGCGGCGCTGCGAGATGATCTCATATGTTTACATATGAGATCATCTCCCATTGGACACGCCGATCACGCTGTAAACAGCCGCTGTGATTGGCCGTTTACAGCGATATGTGTTTGCCTGTCCCCGGGGGACACGGCGAACACAGAACTTCCGCGATGCGCGCCCGCGGCGGCGCGCATTGCGGAAGTAAACATCAGGCCGTCCAGGGACGACCGCCCGGACGAACGCGCCTGCTCTACGGCCGTCATTCGGCTATAGGGCGGGCGCGAGGAGGTTAAACACCCTATATAGCTGGTTGCTAAAGAGCGGGTGGGGAAAATGTATGAAAACTGCATGCAAAAACGCATAAAAAACAAGGGTTTAAAGCGCAAAACTTGCCTGAAAAACGTATCAAGCGCAGCCACATAGTTGTGAACCTAGAATGACTGGCTAACAAATTGAATTTTCTTTTTTCTTTTCATTTTCATTCATTTTGTTTGTTACTTTTTCAGTGTTGCATAACAAGAAAACACTCAAAAAGTGAACAAAAGGGCCATTTTTTAAATGATCAGAAAAATAAATGAATGGACATTTAAATATTTTACATCTTTTTGTCAATAGAATACATAGAAAATAAAAATTTTTTTTGCAAAACAACACTGCCAAAATAATTAAACAATGCAGGTATTACTTTGTTGTACAAAGTTATCACCAAATAAACAAGTTCTTAGTGGAAATGTAAAAATTGCTTAGTTCCTGAAGGGGTATACAATAGCTGAAGTAGTTCAAAAACAAGCCCTCAAAAAATGTAAAACATTACAAATAAGTGTCTATACTGTTTGAAATCCCGTAATACACTTTGTCACCCTGCTTTGCACATGCTCAGTTGCCCTCTATTTTTAGACACTGCCGAGTTTGTAGAGGCAGATCTGCTGACAGCCTTAAAGTATAATTAAAGTAGTTGTAAAGGCAAAAGGTTTTTTATCTTAATACATTCTATGCATTAGGATTAGGGATGGTCCCAAAGTTCGACTCAAACATTGGGTATTCGTTTTTTCACAAACGAACCAAACATATGGGGTGCTTGCGGAAAATTTGAGCGCCACAGAGCACCCCATAATGCACTGTGAGATCACAGTGCATTTGATGGCTGCTTATTGGCTAAAGCATGCACCTGACCTGCATGCTTTGGCCAATCACAGTGCGATCTGCTGTGAGAGCCATGATTGGCCAAAGGTCCACGCCCCACACTATATAATGCTGTTGTTACATGGAGGACTTATGTAGTGTGATACATGGAGGAGATTGAGAGAATTTGAGCTAGATTAGGCAGGTTAGTTAGTGGCCTGCAGGCAGTTTAGTGTGTGTGTGTATTTATATATATATATATATATATATATATATATATATATATATATATACACACAGTACAGTGCAGAGTATGTAATACAGTGCATTGAAGTTGTTAAGGGGAACCATATGACAGACCCTTTGGGCCTGGTATAGATTTTTAAGAGGAACTCCACGCCAAAATTAAAAAAAAA
This sequence comes from Lithobates pipiens, assembly GCF_037356315.1. Classification (NCBI taxonomy): domain Eukaryota; kingdom Metazoa; phylum Chordata; class Amphibia; order Anura; family Ranidae; genus Lithobates; species Lithobates pipiens. The sequence goes on along the minus strand of NW_027507787.1, from coordinate 13,425,784 downwards.
AAATGGCGCGGGGACCCCCCAAAATCCATACCAGACCCTTATTCGAGGAAGCTGCCTGGCAGGCCAGGAAAGGGGGGACGAGCGAGCGGCCCCCTCTCCTGAACCATACCAGGTCACTTGCCCTCAACATGAGGAGGGTGCTTTGGGGTCCCCCCAATAAACCGTGTTCCCATGTTGATGGGGACAAGGACCTCTTCCTGACAACCCTGGCCATTGGTTGTCGGGGTCTGTGGGTGGGGGGGCTTATCGAATTTGGAAGCCCCCTTTAACAAGGGGGCCCCCATATCCAGGCCCCCCTATGTGAATGGGTATCGGGTACATTGTACCTCTACCCATTCACCAAAAAAGTGTCAAAAAGTAAGACATTTTTTTGACAATTGCTGTATTAAAAATAGATGAATAAAAAAAGTTTCCCATGATGTCCATACATCTTCAATCACGCCACCCGATGGACTCAAAAAATTGAAAAAATAAAAAAAAGCTCTGCCTCGATGGGAGGCCTCCCGATGACTTCTGTCTCTTGGCTGTGACAGCTGTTAAAAGGCAAGGGCAAGGCCACCTGGTGACGTAACGTCAATGTTTTACTTCTTGACACTTTTTATTGATGAATGGGTAAGAGTACAATATACCTGATACCCATTCACATAGGGGTGGGGGCCTGGGATCTGGGGTCCCCCTTGTTAAAACCCACACCATTTTTTTCCTTGATTTTTCATCTATATTGCCAGGAGCCAGCAATACATTCCAGCCGTGAGCAAGTTTATATTACATTTTTTCATTTAGAAATGTTATTTTGCTGCGGCACTGTTCTATACATCACACAGATGTGCCACTTTACAGGCAGACTAATCATTTTTTAGTGTGTAGTTACAGTGACAATGTGCTCTAAAATGTGGCAAACTCAGGCAATTTTAGGGCATCAAAGCAATTAATTAAAGGAGTTAAAAAGGAAGAATATTTTTTATCATTAATGCATTACATACATTAACAACAATAACATGTGTGTGTTTAGCAGACCCACAGCACAACATAATAGTTAGCCGAAGAAGAGATTTCCACCCCATGGAGCAAATAAGGTACATTTGAACTATTGAAGAAAATTGACAAAATTAAGGCCATTTGAGAACCTAGGAGACAGATAAGAAACACAAACAGTAATTCAAATGAAATATGAGTTTAGTATCAAAGAAAAGTTTTATTCCATATCAGCCACATTTTGCTGCAAAGCCACTGCCCTTCTACCCACAAAGTAGTCCATATACTGTTGTTGGACATCTCAGGCAGTATGGGAGGGCAACCCAGCATGGCCACTTCCAGAGCCGTCATCACAGTTGATTCAGCTGTGCTGGACAAAGCAAAGTCAACCTCACTTGAAAGTGAGCCAAGGTAGCTGCTTGCATTCCTCCTTATGTAATTGTGCAGGATGCAGCAGCACAAGACAACATGATTCAGTTTGTATTCTGCCAGGTTAATTGCTGTTAGAAAAAGCCTGATTCGACTTAACAGTATTCCAAAAGCGTTCTCTACAACCCTTTGGGCACGAGACAGCCTATAGTTGTAGATCCTCTGCTCTGGGGTCAGGTTCCTCATGGGAAAGGGCCTCATAAGATGTTCCCCCTGAGCAAAGGCCTCATCTGCAACAAATACAAAATTGAGGCCCTCCACATTCTCCTCAGGAGGTGGCAAACGTAAGGTGCCATTCTGTAGCCGATGGTAGAATTCTGTCTGGGCAATCACTCCTATGTCTGAGTTGCATCTGTTCTTCCCAACAGCAAGGTACAGGAATTCATAATTTGCAGACACCCCCGCTAGAATCACTATACTGCAAAAGCCCTTATAATTAAAATAATAAGAGCCTGAGTTGGGTGGTGGTACAATATGCACATGCTTCCCATCAATAGTCCCACCACAGTGGGAAAATCCCACTGATGGTGGAATTAGGAAGCAACAGCGTGCAATTCCTGTGGGTTGGAAGGAAACTGTGGAGTCAAACAAGAAAAAAAATTACTACTTTTGCATATAACATTGCAAGCAGATTAGACACAAACATTCTTGGCCAACATAAGTATAACATTTATTTAAATGAGCATTTAAAGACAAAAGTATAAGGTCAACTTATCAGATTCCTCACCCTCTGTGGACTTTGGACATGCCTGACTTAACATTTGGGGGAGGGTTAAAAATGTGTTTGGTCTCCAAAAAAATGGCCTCTTGCACTCTGCCTGAATTTGAGGACAAAAATAACATTTGTACACATTTTAGGGGGTGTTTAGGGTAAGTACAAAAATGAAGCTGACAAAATACATCGTTAAGTGACTAGGCTAGGTGTGTATGGGCCCAGGATAGCATGCTGGGGAGGTTAGTGAAGGCAAATATGCATGAAGGACAAAAAAGGAGCATTAAAAGCTTAACGCATGCATGAGGACAAAGAGGACATTCACAGCATATTACAATAATGGTAATTATGGAATGAAGAAATTAATACAATTCATTATAAAACATTAAATACATAGAATGTGATGTTAAAAGCTAAAACCTATCTGAATATAGTCCTTCTGCAGGACTATATGGCAGATGATGGCAGAACAGGTCTCTGCAATAATGTTTCCCAGAGCCTGAGTGGAGATCCCAGTTGTGAATTTCAGATCCTGGAGACTTCTCCCCGTTGCCAAGTCCCGCAAGGTGGTGACGAGCCTTTGCTCGGGAGTAATGGCTTGCCGCATGCATGTGTCCTGCTTAGTAATATAGGGGGTAAGTAAAGCCAATAGACAGTGAAAGCAGGGGTCCGTCATCCGGAGATAATTCCTGAAATCATCCGGATTATTCTCCTGGAACTCTGGCAGCAAAGGCTTATGACAGAATTGGTCACGATTAAGCAATCAATTCCTGGTCCAAGAACACCTCCTCCTCCTGTTCCTGGACTGGACTTGGTCAAAGCAATAACTGCAAGTCCAATGATAGCACGATCTCTCCGACGAGAATGCCATATGGCTAGTAGACGAACACCCGTTCAGAAACAAACTGACAAGAACGCACTGAAAATAAGAAAGGACCTGACAAGCATTACTTGAAAATCAGAAACAATCTGACAAGCATGCGCTGAAAATCAGAAGAGAACTGAAAAGAACGCACTGAAAAACAGAAACGAACTGACAAGCACGCACTGAAAAACAGAAACGAAGCGACAGGCACGACCGAAAAAACAGAAAAAAAACTGACAAGCACGAGGCTGAAAAGCGTGAATCGACACTCACTAAACTTCTACTTACACGAGATTAGCAGAAGGGTGGCGCATGACTAGCTAACTTCCTTTTTAATCGGCTCGTATTACGTCTAGAACATCACTACGTTCGTAATTGTTGGCTAATATTTGTGTGTCTGTGCGTATGCAAGACAAGTTTGGGCCAACCCTGTTTGGACAAAATTCCACGGTTTTGTTGGCGAACAAGCCGATTGTGTGTACGAGGCTTTACTGTTCCTTACAACATTCCCTCCCCCCTTCCTACCTATTTCCAAATCCACTGCAAATGCACTTGAATGTGCAGTCACCCTAAATCTAAGGGGCAGATCTGAAATGAGTGGAAGCTCTGCTGATTTTATCATCCAATCATGTGCAAGCTAAAATGCTGTTTTTATTTTCCTTGCATGTCCCCCTCGGATCTACAGCGACTTTACTTCCAAGTGCCCTTTCAGTGCAAAGTAGATTTTCCTTTAGTAAATAACCCCCAAAGGCTAACATGCAGGGGCCTTTATAAAAAAATTAAAGGCCCCTAACAGCCACGGTAAAAATGTCCAGTGTGCATGAGGCCCAAGAGTTATGAAATACTAAAAGGGACACTATGCTGGGAGTTGCCACTAGGGGAAAGCATTGTACTAAGAACACACTACTACTATAGGAAAAAGAAAACTCACAGTGCAATAATGTTGCTAAAACGTAAATAGTAGAATTTTCTATTTCTTTTTTAAATAACAAACATGTCATCTATTAGCGGTTCCTCGCTGACAGCTGAATGTAAAAAAAAAAACAATTGCTGTCAAATAATTCTGGAAAAATCCCACCCCAAAGTGACTTGTGCTCATGTTGATGGGGAAAAGGACCTCTTCCCTACAGTCCTGGGCTGCGGTTTTGTGGGGGTATGCGGGCAGGGGGTTTATCAGAATCTGGAAGCCCCCGTTAACAAAGAGGTCCCCAGATCCTGCCCCCCCCCCATGTAAATGAGTATGGGGTACTATTAATTCACCAAAAAAACGTCACTTAGAAAAAATAAACAAACACGGTTTTTAACAATACCTTTATTAAAAATCCAAAAATAATGTCCCCCGATGTAGATCCATTGCCAATCACGAGGGCCGCCGGACACGATGAACAACAAAAAAACAAAATAAAAACTCTGCACTCGTCGAAAGCTAACTGCCAACTGCCCGCTCCTTTGTCTGACAGTTCTTAAACATGTAAGTGGTGGGGCCACCCGGTGACATCACCAATGATGTACAGCCAGACTGGCCGTAGGGCACACTGGGCATTTGCTTGGTGGACTGGGCTGCATGTCCTAACAGGAGCTGGCTAATGCAGGGGTCTCCAATCTGTTGATGACCGGACCACAAAGCGGGAGGTAAATGGCAACCATGGCTGTGATCGCTGCTCATTTCCCGCTATGCGGCCATTCCTGTGTCTCCTCTCCTGGCTCTCCTGCCCAGCCAATGTTGTCATCCTATCAACAGAGTAAAGGGAGGGAGGGGCTGGAGATGTGCACAGAGAGCGGGAGTCACCTGCTTATTAATATGATCAAGATCTCCAGCTCCTCCGGCTCCTGACCCTGGAGGGGACACATAGGCTGAATCCTGCCTCTGGCCTGCCGAAGATAGGACTGTGAAGGGGGGGCAAAGAGTTAAAGAGGGGACTGTGATTAGAAATAAAAGGAGGGGGGCATGACTGCAAGGGGCACTGTGATGAGGACTGTGGTTGCTAGAGGCACTGTGATATAAAGGGGAATGCACTGTAAAGGGGCACTGTGATATAAAAGGCAATGCACTGTAAAGTGGCGCTGTGATATAAAGGGGAATGCACTGTAAAGGGGAGCTGTGATATAAAGGGGAATGCACTGGAAAGGGGCACTGTGATATAAAGGGGTGCTGTAATATAAAGGGGAATGGTGATATAAAGGGGAATGCACTGTAAAGGGGCGCTGTGTTATAAAGGAGAATGGTGATATAAAGGGGAATGCACTGTAAAGGGGCACTGTGATATAAAGGGGAATGCACTATAAAGGGGTGCTGTGATATAAAGGAGAATGGTGATATAAAGGGGAATGCACTGTAAAGGGGCACTGTGATATAAAGGGGAATGCACTGTAAAGGGGCGCTGTGATATAAAGGGGAATGTACTGTAAAGGGGTGCTGTTATATAAAGGGGAATGCACTATAAAGGGGCGCTGTGATATAAAGGGGAATGCACTATAAAGGGGCGCTGTGAAATAAAGGGGAATGCACTATAAAGGGGCGCTGTGATATAAAGGGGAATGCACTATAAAGGGGCGCTGTGATATAAAGGGGAATGCATTGTAAAGGGGTGCTGTGATATAAAGTGATATAAAGGGGAATGCACTATAAAGGGGCACTGTGATATAAAGGGGAATGCGTTGTAAAGGGGTGCTGTGATATAAAGGGGAATGCACTGTAAAGGGGCGCTGTGATATAAAGGGGAATGGTGATATAAAGGGGAATGCACTGTAAAGGGGCGCTGTGATATAAAGGGGAATGCACTGTAAAGGGGAGCTGTGATATAAAGGGGAATGCACTGTAAAGGGGTGCTGTGATGTAAAGGGGAATGCACTGTAAAGGGGCGCTGTGATATAAAGGGGAATGCACTGTAAAGGGGCGCTGTGATATAAAGGGGAATAGTGATATAAAGGGAAATGCACTGTAAAGGGGTGCTGTGATATAAAGGGGAATGCACTGTAAAGGGGCGCTGTGATATAAAGGGGAATGGTGATATAAAGGGGTGCTGTGATATAAAGGGGAATGCAATGTAAAGGGGCGCTGTGATATAAAGGGGTGCTGTGATATAAAGGGGCGATGTGATATAAAAGGGAATGGTGATATAAAGGGGTGCTGTGATATAAAGAGGAATGCCCTGTAAAGGGGCGCTGTGATATAAAGGGCAATGGTGATATAAAGGGGAATGGTGATATAAAGGGGCGCTGTGATATAAAGGGGAATGCACTGTAAAGGGGCGCTGTGATATAAAGGGGAATGCACTATAAACGGGCGCTGTGATATAAAGGGGAATGGTGCTATAAAGGGGCGCTGTGATATAAAGGGGAATGCACTGTAAAGGGGCACTGTGATTTAAAGGGGAATGCACTGTAAAGGGGAGCTGTGATATAAAGGGGAATGGTGATATAAAGGGGAATGCACTGTAAAGGGGCACTGTGATATAAAGGGGAATGCACTGTAAAGGGGCACTGTGATATAAAGGGGAATGGTGATATAAAGGGGCGCTGTGATATAAAGAGGAATGCACTGTAAAGGGGCGCTGTGATATAAAGGGGAATGCACTGTAAAGGGGCGCTCTGATATAAAGGGGAATGGTGATATAAAGGGGAATGCACTGTAAAGGGGTGCTCTGATATAAAGGGGAATGCACTGTAAAGGGGCGCTCTGATATAAAGGGGAATGCACTGTAAAGGGGCACTGTGATATAAAGGGGCACTGTGATATAAAGGGGAATGGTGATATAAAGGGGCGCTGTGATATAAAGAGGAATGCACTGTAAAGGGGCGCTGTGATATAAAGGGGCACTGTGATATAAAGGGGAATGCACTGTAAAGGGGCACTGTGATATAAAGGGTAATGGTGATATAAAGGGGCACTGTGATATAAAGGGTAATGGTGATATAAAGGGGCACTGTGATATAAAGGGGAATGTCTGGGCCTATTTTTTGCCCTAGTCCAGGCCTGTTACACACATGTACACACATATATTCCTCGACATACACAGCCATTCACCTCTATGACAGAGGTGCTCCCTGGAGTTTTTGATGCCAAGTATATGTTATGCCCTTATGTTGGTATATATATATATATATATATATATATATATATATATATATATATATATATATATATATATATATATATATCCAGAAGCTGAAAAAAATTGTCTAGAGTTACTAAAAAAACATAATATTGAAAAAAAAAAAGAAATTTGCACTTCTGAAAACAAGGGAAGTTTACGCAACAAAAACATGACTGTGCTGTGACTGCAGTCTTCTGAATATCTTCCCTATGGAATTCTATGGAATTCTGTGTGTAGGAAATAAAACTGAACCCCTCCCCCTGCTCTGGGTATTGCTGAGGCTCATTGGATTCTTGGTTATAAAACTTACCGCCCGAGTGAAATATTAACAGAGTATTTTTACCGAGAACCAGAAGGCAAACTCTTCACTTGTCCCTCCCGCAGCATTTATCTCTCACCGCCCTTCGGCTCACGTTTGGCGCCGTCATCGCCGCGCTCAGCTGGTTGGCTGGTTTGAATGTCCACTGACTTCCGTGATTGGGCGAGCCCGGCAGGCATTGCGCGGCTGGTTTGAAATCTCTTCAGTCTCGGAGAGGTCGGCTGTGAGGAGGAAGCTGTTCTCTGGTAATGGCGGGGTGTGGGGGGGGGAAGGATTGGGGTGTACAGGGAGGGGTGGGTGCTCTTATTTCGGGGCCCGTGTTCTAGAATAGCTGTGTGTTCTCCGGGTTCCATTGTTCTGTCTGATAATTCCAGTGTCACCAGGAAGCCCTCTGCTTCTCCCGGGCACCACCCTGGGGCTTGTAATATAAGATGAGCTACTTCCCCCGTGTGGCGTCCAGCACGCATGTCTGTAGTATGGCATGCTGGGACTTCTAGTTCTCCAGCCATGTGTGTAGCTTACAATGTGCTTGTGCAATCTCCATCAGACTGACCATACACTGTGTGTGCTTCATTCTTCCCTAGGAGCTGCCTCATCTATCCAACCAGGCAGATCTAAAGGAGGTTGTGTGCAATCAGATTGTATGATGATCTCAATGCTGTAGTATGTGCTCTCACCTTTTCTTTCTTTTTATGTGCCCGATGCAGTGTTGTGCCATAGGCCTCATGCACCCGGGTGTAAAATAAATGGCGCCACTGAGAGCGCCTGAGGTAGAGTTGTCACCTCATCCCGTTAAACCCCGAACACCTTTTGTATTACATGGGTTCTGCGGCTAATTAAATGCAGATAAGGCGCCAAGTGTGTTTAATTGCCACCTTAATCGGCCTCAGAACCCGTGTAATCAATGTGTTCGGATTTAAAGGGATGAGGTGGCAGCCCCAGCCAGTGTAGTGACATTTTGCTCCCCATTTTAGAATGCTCTGGAAGTGGCCTTGTGGCCAGAAATTTTGCGCTGCGCATGTGTGATGCGTTTCAAACACTTGTGATTCGTTCCAAACGATTTGTGACAGTACAGATCAGTGAAACCGTCAGATACTGTCACGGAAGTGACATTACTGACACTGGGCTATGCGTTCCAAGACTAATACTTCCCCCTGTTACCTAGTGTCTCCAGAACTACCCGCTGTCCCTGTACAACCCAAAGCAACCTGTGGTGTTAGGTTCTGCATTGCTGGGACTTGTAGTGCCTATCCAGAGCAACCTGTGGTGATGGATCCTGCAATGCTGGGGCTTGTAGTGCATATGATAGATACTATCCCAGCATTGCAGGATCTCATAGGCACTACAAGTCCCAGCAATGCAGAACTTAACACCACAGGTTGCTTTGGGTTGTATAGGGACAGCTGGTAGTTCTGGAGACACTAAGTAACAGGGGAAATATTAGTCTTGGAACGCATAGCCCAGTGTTTGTATTGTCTGTAATGTCACTTTCTTGACATCTGACGGCTTCACTGGTCTGTATTGTCACAAATCGTTTGGAACGCATGGCCTATGCGCAGTGTGAAATTTCTGTCCGCAACGTCACTTCCGGAGCATTCAACGATGGGGAGCAAAATATGACACACCGGTTCACACTTTGAATCGGCTTAGAGGTGCCAACATTCTGCATCCCTGGGCAGAGTGTCCTTATGTTAATGTTGCTGACTTTAAAGTGTAAAGTTGTGTGGTTTAACAAACATGTTATACTTGCTTACCTCCCCTGTGCAAGGGTTTTGCAGGCTCCCCCTTTTCTAGGGTTCCCTGGCGACGCTCCTGGCACCGCACCGAGTGCCCCCATGGACGGCCACTTTTCATGGGTTCATTTGTGCATGCATGCTCCCGAGCCCATTGACACAGACAGCAGGACTCGGCTCCTGCGTAACTGGATTTGATTGTCAGCAGCAGGAACCAATGGCTCCTGCTTCTATCAATCTATCCAATGAGGACCCGACACAGTGGCTGGAGCTGATGGGCCCTTCCTGACAGGCCGTTTTTTGCGTTATGGCACCAAATTACTTCAACTGACAATTGACACTGTACCCAAATAAAATTTTAAAAAATATTTTTACCCCACAAAGCTTTCTTTTGGTGGTATATGGTCATCTCTGCGGTTTTTATTTTTTGCGCTATAAACAGACTGACAATTTTGAAAAAACAAACATATTTTTTTTTTTTTCTGCTGTAAAATGCACCCAATTAAAAAAATAAATCAAATTTATAAATCAATTTAGGCCAATGTTTTCTGCTAAAAATTCCAATAAGCGTATATTGATAAGTTTGTGCAAAAGTTGGTGTCTACAAACTATGGAATATTCATATATAATTTTTAATTTTTTTTCTAGTAATAGTGGCGATCAGCGACTGGTAGTGGAGCTGCAATATTGCGGCGGACAAATCGGACATTTAACTGACCCCTTCTGGGAACCAGTGACACTAATGCAGTGATCGACACAACAATATGCACTCTCTTTACTAATGACGCTGGCTAGGAAGGGGTTAACATCAGGGGCAATCAATGGGTTAAATGTATGCCTAGTTTGTCCTTACTCACTGGGGGAAATGCTTTGGCTAGGGGAAGGCAAAGGTCGGTGTTCCTCTTTAGCAGAAACACGGAATCAAAGCCTTCCCTGCTGACAGAACAACAGTCTGCCTTGTTTACATGGGCATACTTTGATTCTGCTTGTGCCCCAAATGATCGGCAGGTCCATCGGACCTTCTGATTGGCTCCTGCTGTGATTGGACTTGCCGCAGTAAGTGTGTGGTTAAGCAGGCCATAGATGGTGCGATTTTCTTTCCGGCAACCACAATTTGCAGGGACAAATTCCTGCGCAGTCATTATGTTTTCTTGGTGAGGAGGCTGTCCCAGCCAGGAGAACAGTTGTTGTTGCAAGAGGTCAGCCCCTGGCAATCACATTTAAAATCCGACTTAATGGTTGTACCCAAGTTGATCCAATCAGCCTGCCCATAGATGGATTAAATCTCGTCCGGTTCAGCAGGGATTAAAATAAAATAAATAAAATCTATGGGCGGCTTTACCAATCCAGGGATCCAGCGCCGTTCTTCACTAGTCTCCAGGTTGTCGGTGTCTTTAGTGTGGAAAGCCAACTGTGATGGCTTGCGGCTTCACAGCCAGCATCTTACTGCGCATGCCTGAGTCATGCTGTGCTTTGTGAATGGTTCCGCAGCCTTCTGGGATGTGTGACGTGTCCCAGAAAGTTGTGGGTGTAGGAGGTTGGGGATCGAACTTCAGCTTGGATCGCCTAGACCAGTGATGGTGAACCTAGATGTTTTTGAACTACATTTCCCATGATGCTACGCTACACTGCAGAGTGCATGAGCGTCATGGAAAATGTAGTTCCAAAACATCTGGGATACCAAGGTTCATCACTGGCCTAGACTATCTGCTCGTAAAGTGAGAGCGGGTACCTGTCCTAGCTAAATTAGGCTTAGAATGTGGTTTAGGGTTTTGGCTATACTTGGACCTTAAAGAGGCTGCGTGTACAATGTAATTTTATAGCTTTAGTTTAGAGCGGGAATTCGGGAGTATAAAAAAAAAACCTAAAAACCCCAAACCTAAGATCAGATTGGCATTTCCAGTGTAATTTGTAACTGCACGGTTATGCGTGTAAATTTTTATTCTGGTGACTAGAATAAATTAATCCAGCCAATAGAATGAGTTGTGTCTAAATGCGCCCCATGCACGCACAACAGTTCTTTCTCATATCGTCTTCCAGGACAGCCTTTGAGATATAGGGCTCCTCCCTCCGGGACAGGAAACACGTCAAGCCAATCAAATATAAAAGGTGTGGTCCTCCAGGCCCTCAGTTTTTGTGTTTCCTGCCGGACGGGAAGGAGCACGTTGGAACTGGTAAGGGGAGCTCCTTCTCAGGGGTTGGTCCTGGGGGAGCACCTGGTGGACCTGACCCTTAGCACCCCTCGGTCTGTTAGAAGGGAGGAGAGGGTAGCTATCAGTCCCCGCTGCCATTTAAACGTTCGGAGAGAACGGGACCCCGATGGGCGGCAATCTCCCCCCTCTGTAGCGCTAACCGCTCGTACCTGGTCGGTCGGATGGCGGACGAGAGACGTTCGTTTCACCGGCTGGCGTTCGGGTACTGTGAGCGGTGCGTTCGTAAGGAACGCACGGCGTCGGGGCGGAGTCTTTGCGTTCCGGCATCCGGAAGTGGGAGAGACGCACTTCCGCCGGATTCGCGTCATCCGGGGGCGCCGCAGGACCTGTTCCAGTCCTTTGGGCGCGGCGGTGTGACTACAGGGTTGCCTGGAGCGGTGTGAAGGCTCAGAGAGACTGAGTGAGACACAGGAACCATGGAGAGTGCAGTTGTGCAGGTGGACTCCGGTTCAACAGGCTCCAGTACCTCTCAGGTAAGCTTGGTGAGGGCAGACCAGGACTTACACTGGGGGGTGGAGGGGTCACTCTGACCTTAGTACCTTCCCGGGGTGGAGAACTTGCTGGTGAAGGGGGGCACTTCCTAGGCAGACCCTAGAAGCATAGTGGTGTGGTCAGGGGTGGTATTGTAATGGGACTCTGTTTTTTCGTTGTTTTTTAGGTTAAACAGGACAGAGCCCAGATACCTTTGCCCAGAAGGAAATGTGCCGTGTGCGGGGCTAAGTTAGGCACCGGTTGGGAGAAGCCGCTTTGCCCGGATTGTGTCAGTAGCCTGGTGAAAGAGGACTCGGTGGCAGCTTGTCACAATGTTTTGGCGTCCGTAAAGGATGAGATAGCATCCACCTTCCAGTCATTTAAAAGTATGATGGATAGGGTGCAGGGTCCTTCTGTCTCTTTACCCAGGGCCGTGAGTATGCCTTCCTTATCCGAACCAAGTCAGGAGGAGGAGGTGGATAGGGAGAGGTTACTTAGGTCATTAGCCTCCTCTAGGACAGAGTCTACTTCTGAGTCAGAGGGGGAGGAAGAGTCCATTAGATCAGCCAGATACAAGCTGTCTTTGGACGATGTGGGTGACCTCCTCAAGGCTATATATGACACTTTGGAGATCAGGGAAGAACAGGTCCAGCTTTCAAAACACGACATGATGTATCAGGGGTCGAGTGTGATGAAAGACAGGGTATTCCCCGTCCATAAATCGCTAGTTGAGGTGATTCTGCTGGAGTGGGAACAACCGGAAAAAAGGCCATTTTTTTTCAGGTAGCCTTAGAAGGAGGTTCCCTTTTGAGACGGATGCGGTACATCCCTGGAACAAGGTTCCCAAATTGGATGCTCCCTTGGCTAAAGTCTCTAAGAAGACAGATTTGGCCTTTGATGATATGGGTTCACTCAGGGATCCTATGGATAAGAAGGGAGATGTGCTGCTTAAGAGAGCCTGGGATGCCTCTTCCATTGGGCTTAAACCAGCCTTAGCAGCTACCTGTGTGGCCAGAAACTTAGAGTGTTGGCTTACACAGTTACAATCGCATATTTCTGCTGTTGAAGTCTTTTCCGCTACTGTTCAAGGCTGTGGGGTTTTTGGCCGATGCCTCTGCAGAATCAGTCAAATTGGCTGCTAGATCTGCAGCACTAGTGAACGCTGCCAGAAGGGCCGTTTGGCTTAAAACCTGGTCAGGGGACGCGGCTTCAAAATTGAAGTTCTGTGGATTACCCTTTTCAGGGGACCATTTGTTCGGACCCGGCCTGCAAGAGGCGTTAGAGTGCACGCAGGATAGGAAGAAAGCTTTCCCAGAAAGGAAAAAGAGACCTGAAGGGAAATGCCTTTTTTGAGGCCCTAGGCAGCAGAACCTGCAGGAAAGGGAGGTTCGCCCCAAAAAGAATTGGACGGGTCACAAGGGAAGGGGTAGAGGAGGAATCTTATTCAATCCTCCTCAACCCTCCCCTAAAACCCAGTGACTCCTGCGTCCCGGTGGGAGGAAGACTGGGGAAGTTCCTCCCACAATGGGATGCTTCAACCGAAAGTCCGTTCATTCGAGATGTAATAAGGAACGGCTACAGGTTGGAGTTTGGTTCAGTTCCCCTCCCAAATTTTCAAGTAACAAGGTTACCAAGGGACCAAGAGAAGGCAGAGGCTCTGGGTCTTCTTCTGGGGGATCTGGTGGACCAAGAAGTACTGGTGCAGGTGCCTCAGGAGGAACGGGGCTTGGGGGTTTACTCCCACGTATTCGTGGTAAAGAAACCTTCGGGAAAGTTCAGGCTAATACTGAATCTCCGCCCCCTGAACAGATTCATAAAATACAAACAGTTCCGGATGGAGTCAATCTTCTCGGTAACCAAGTTCCTGTTTCAGGGCTGTCACATGGCCACCGTGGATCTCAGGGATGCATATTTGCAAATCCCGATTCATCTGGAATCTCAGAGATTTCTCAGGTTGGCGGTGAGGTTGAACACGGGTGTGTTACACCTCCAGTTTCGAGCTCTCCCCTTCGGGCTTTCAGCCTCACCAAGAATCTTTACAAAGGTTCTGGCAGAGGCACTGGCCACATTAAGGCTCAAGGCTATAACAGTGATTCCATATCTGGACGATCTACTGTTCATAGCCCAGTCAGCCCAACAGCTGCAGAAGGATGTACAGGAGGCCTTGGGTTTCCTGTGCTCACTGGGGTGGCTAATAAACCAGGAAAAATCCCAGTTGACCCCCTCACAGGAGGTCCTGTATTTAGAATACAGGATTTCTTCGGTGGAGATGAGGGTATTTCTTCCTGCGGAGAAGATCAGCAAGCTAGAACAGGCGGTAGCCCAACTTCAATCAGGTCGGGAAGCCCAGATCAGGGAGGTTATGAGAGTCCTCGGGTTGATGACATCATGCTTTCCAGCGGTGGCCTGGGCAAGGCATCATTAGCGTCCTTTACAGAAACTCATGCTCCGTTATTGGGATGGCAGGCAGCAGAGCCTGGATCAGGTTATGCCCCTATCCTCGGCAGTCAGGAGGTCTCTGTGGTGGTGGCAGGCCCAGGTCAACCTAGACGGGGGTCTTCCCTGGTCCCCACAAGCTACGGTGGTGGTCACGACCGATGCCAGTGCGCTGGGGTGGGGTGCCCACCTAGAGGGAATCTTAGCCCAAGGTACCTGGTCGAATCTAGAGACAGGTCGTTCCTCAAACCAGAAGAAGCTTCTGGCGGTTTGGAAGGCTATAGAAGCCTTCCAGTCTTAGTTACAGGGCAGGGACCTGCAAGTTCGTTCAGACAATGTGGCAGCAGTAGCCTACCTGAACAAGCAAGGGGGAACCAAAAGCCCTGCGCTGCAGGTAATTGCGGACAGAATCTTCTGCTGGGCAGAGAAGAACTTGTCTTCAATATCAGCCATTCACCTGAAGGGAACTCAGAATTTTCTGGCCGACTTTCTCAGTCGCCAGAAGATAGGTCAGGACGAGTGGTCCCTCAACAAGGAAGTGTTCGAGGAGATTGTGTCATGCTGGGGAAGGCCAGAAATAGACCTATTTGCAACAGGAAGGTGACGCAATTTTTTTCGGTTCACCCACAGGATCGGGCCAGGGGGATAGACGCCCTTGCCAATCCATGGCTGTTCGGCCTGTGTTATGCCTTTCCTCCTGTAAGGATGGTGGTGGAGGTCCTGCAGAAGTTCTGATCGGAAGCTACGGACCTCATTTTAGTGGCTCCTTTTTGGCCAAGGAGACCCTGGTTTGCCAGCATAAAGAGATTGGCTGTTCATCCTCCGCTGTTTCTACCAGTTAGGGAGGATTTACTTTCCCAGGGGCCGATCCTGTATCCTCAGATAGAGGCTCAAGCTTGCGGCCTGGTATCTGAGGAACAGATCTTAAGATCACAGGGTTTCTCAGAAAGAGTGGTTAAGACCTTGTTAGAATGCCGTAAACCAGTTACTAGGGCAATTTACGCCAAGGTAGGAAAGAGGTTTAATTCCTGGTTGCGAGAACAGGGGATTGAAAGTCCTGGGGTCCCAGCAGTCCTAGATTTTCTACAAGCAGGGGTAGAGCTGGGCCTATCTATCAGCACTCTAAAGGTACAGGTGGCGGCCTTAAGTGTTTTCCTTCAGTCCTCCCTTCAGCAGAATCCATTTGTCAGGAACATCTTCAAGGCTTTATCTAGATCCAGGCCTGTGAGACTGAAGACCTGTCCTACTTGGGATTTGGCCTTGGTTCTTAGGGCTTTGACCCAAGATCCATTTGAACCATTAGAGGGAGCATCACTTAAGTGGATGGTACTAAAGACTGTATTTTTGATAGCGATCACGTCAGCTAGGAGGGTCAGTGATCTGCAGGCGCTCTCGGTCAGAGAGCCATTTCTGTTAATTTTAGAGGACAGGGTAGTACTTAAGACTGACCCTAGTTTTCTTCCTAAAGTTGTGTCCACTTTTCATAGGACACAGGATATTTTACCAACATTTTTCTCAACCTCAGGCGAGGACGAGGTGAGATCTTTAAGTTTGTTAGACGTCAGGAGAAGTCTATTAATTTTTTTTTTGAAGCCACTAGGGCAGTGATGGCGAACCTTGGCACTCCAGATGTTTTGGAACTACAATTCCCAGGATACTCATCTACACTGCAGAGTGCATGAGCATCATGGGAAATGTAGTTCCAAAACATCTGGGGTGTCAAGGTTCGCCATCACTGCACTAGGGTCTTCAGGAAGTCACTCACTTTTTGTTAATTTTTCGGGCGCCCGCAAGGGCTGCAAGGCGTCCAAATCGTCTATCGCCAGGTGGATACGAATGGCGATAGTTAAAGCCTATGAGTTAGAGGGGAAGCAGGCACCCTTAGTGAAGGCACACTCTACAAGGGCGGTTTCCGCATCGTGGGCAGAGAGGGCTGGAGCCTCTCCGGAGGAGATCTGCAAAGCAGCAACGTGGTCCAGCTACTCAACGTTTGCAAGACATTACCGTCTGGATTTATGGTCTGATAAAGAGCAGACTTTTGGACGTAAGGTCCTCCAGGCAGTGGTCCCGCCCTGACAAGGTGAGCTCCTTGCTTATCATCTCAAAGGCTGTCCTGGAAGACGATATGAGAAAACCGGTAACTCTTTTTCTAGGAGTCTTCCAGGACAGCCTGGTTTCCCACCCAAAGTTGTTTAAGTTGGACTAAGTGGTGAGGATGTGTACTAACGTGATTGTTAGTGTGTTATGTCTTTCAGAGCCTTCCGGCGGTTCTTGGGGTAAAACTGAGGAGGGCCTGGAGGACCACACCTTTTATTTGATTGGCTTGACGTGTTTCCTGTCCCGGAGGGAGGAGCCCTATATCTCAAAGGCTGTCCTGGAAGACTCCTAGAAAGAGTTACCGGTAAGTCTAACTCCGTTTTTTTTTTTTCGCTGTTCACGGCGCACTGGGCGCGCCGCAGTTAATGGCGATATGCCGCGAGTGCCGGCTCCCTGCGGGAGTGACGTTATCGCGGCTCTGACGAATGACAGTGCCGGAGCAGCGAAACCCACAGAGAAGATGGAGGCTCCGGACTACAGGGGACAGCGGTGACTCAATTATGCTTTACCTTTGCAGGGAATCGGAGGAAGTAAACCCATCAGGGTTTACTTCCTCTTTAATGTTACAATAGCTTTAAGAAGGAACTTAAAGTGGTGATTTCCTGAGTATCTTCCAAATGCACACACTTGCATATCCAATGAATCCAGCCTTGTCTCGCTGCAATGTGTCCTGCACTACCATCTTTTTTGCTTGTTGTGTTGGGAGCTGTATCTTCCTGCAGCTCCCAACCTGATAATGCACAGTAGCATATGTACAGTGTGCTGTGCCACTCAACACCAGGGTGGCTGTATGTTGGCAGATGTCAGA
Source organism: Lithobates pipiens (assembly GCF_037356315.1). Lineage (NCBI taxonomy): Eukaryota > Metazoa > Chordata > Amphibia > Anura > Ranidae > Lithobates > Lithobates pipiens. The sequence continues at coordinate 13,408,629 of NW_027507787.1, read as the reverse complement.
CTGACTTTTCACCATCTATTTAGTTTATTTCTGTACCGCTGGGATCTCCCGAAACTTCAAGTGACTTTAAGGGTTCGTTTGCTATTTAAAAAAAATAATCATACTTGCCTCCACTGTGCAGCTTGTTTTGCACAGAGTGGCCCTAAACCTGCTCTTCTGGTGCCCCCCAGCAGCTCTTGTGGCTCGTTGCATCAAATGACATCTTAGGAGAACCGCTATCCTCCTGAGGGGGTTACCTTTTGGGCACGCTCCTGAGTCAAGCATTCGGTGTCCATAGCTGCCGAATGCATGACTCTGCCCCCGGCGCCCACGTCATTGGATTTGATAGCAGCTGGAGCCAATGGCTGCTATCTATCCAATCAAGAGCTGAGAACCCCAGCCAGAGAGAAGTGGGGTCAAGTACCAGGGCTCATGTAAGTAAAATGGGGGGGGGGGGGGGGGGGTTGCCGGTCACTGCCAGGGGTTTTTCCTCTTTCGTTCATTGACTGACACGGCACCTTTTAATCTTGAGCTATAACCCCCTCACTTTGCTTCCAGCAGCTCAGTTTCTTTCTGCCTAGTGTAGAAGGACCTGGCTCCCTGTGGGGACCATTGGTCTTCAGGGTTTATTTTTATATTTTCTGCTTTTTGATTCCTGTGATCTACAATCAACGGCCGTGCTGGGTGACGGCTGGATAATATAGATCCTGGTAGTCTCCCCAGCCTGGCCATTGCGCGTGAGCAGACCCTAGCTACGTGCTGGGTCAGCCATGACATGCCCCGTCTGGTCTAGGGGCATCCGGTGAGCTATATGACCAGGCTACTGCTGTCCGAGTCAGTGTGCTGTGGCCGACAGCCACCTTGTACTCCTCGGATGATGGGTCTGTCCGTAGAATGGGTCCAGAAGTCCCTGCCAGAGGGGTAAGTATGGTTCCACCTGTTTCGGCAGGATTGAGCAGCTGGTCATTTCCCTGTGAGGTCAACCAGGGGGTCTCGCTCTCCCTTTCTTCTCTCCCTGTCCCTTCCCCCTCCTTGCCATGCTATGGACCGCTGTGTGACTGGGCATAGGGGGTGCAGTCTGGCGCTTCTTCTCCAGACATCCCTGTTATTGCAACCGGCTCACCTGCGGTGTCTATGGACGCTTTGTTGGCGGTCCTGGAGTCCTTTGTTGCCAGGGTGGAAGCGGCGTGCGGGTGCAAGGAGGGTAAAAACCGCCCCCTCCCCCCACTGTCTTCTCGGGGAAAGCTCTGATTCAGACTCAAGCCCGCTGTGACAGGCAGCCCCTGTTCTGATGTGTCGGAGGATGCGGACCAGGACCGTTCGGACAGCAAAGATGACTCTGGGCCAGTGCAGGAAATAGCGCTTGTAGGCGCACTTATCACAGTAGTGCGGGATACCCTAAAGATAGAGGATACGGTGGGGGCATCTGCAGAGGTGTCTGTCCCTTTTGGGTCCCGTAAGCCGGCCTGCACTGCTAAGGTGTTTCCCTGCCTAATTTATTTTGATACGTTTATTTAGGAGTGGGGAAGCCCTCAGCGGGCCTCTTCAGTCCCGAGACGGATGTTGGTGCATTACCCCTTTGAGAAGAGTTTCCTGAAAAAATTGACATCTCTGGTTGTTGACCACCCCCTCCCCCTGGTATCCAGGTTAAATAAGTTAACCACGATTTCTGTGGAATGGACTCCTGCCTTCAAGGACCCGGCCGACAGAAGGGCCGATGCGGTTGCCTGGTCCATGTTTACATAGTTACATAGTTAGTCAGGTTGAAAAAAGACACAAGTCCATCCAGTTCAACCTTAAAAACAAATAAATAAAATAAAAAATAATCGTACAATCCAAATACCCAATTTTATGCCCACAATTGATCCAGAGGAAGGCGAAAAAAAAAAACCCCCAACAGAGCATGCTCCAATTTGCTACAGCAGGGGAAAAAAATTCCTTCCTGACCCCCCCCCCCCCCCCCCAAGAGGCGATCGGATTTTCCCTGGATCAACTTTACCTATGTTAGTACCCAGTTATATTATGTACATTCAGGAAAGTATCCAGACCTTTCTTAAAGCAATCTTCTGAGCTGGCCAGAACCACCTCTGGCGGGAGTCTATTCCACATTTTCACAGCTCTAACTGTGAAGAAACCTTTCCGTACTTGAAGATGAAATCTCTTTTCCTCTAGACGTAAAGAGTGCCCCCTTGTCCTCTGGGTTGACTGTACAGAGAACAACTCAACACCAAGTTCACTATATGGACCCCTAATATATTTGAACATGTTGATCATATCCCCCCTTATTCTCCTCTTCTCAAGAGTGAATAAATTCAGTTCCTCTAATCTTTCCTCATAGCTGAGTTCCTCCATGCCTCTTATCAGTTTGGTTGCCCTTCTCTGCACTTTCTCCAGTTCCCCGATATCCTTTTTGAGAACTGGTGTCCAAAACTGAACTGCATATTCCAGGTGAGGTCTTACTAATGATTTGAACAGGGGCAAAATTATATCTCTCTGGAGTCCATACCTCTCTTAATACAAGAAAGGACTTTGCTCGCTTTGGAAACAGCAGCTTGGCATTGCATGCTATTGAGCTTATGATCTACCAAAACCCCCAGATCCTTCTCCACTATGGATCCCCCCAGTTGTACTCCCCCTAGCATGTATGATGCATGCATATTCTTAGCCCCCAAGTGCATAACTTTACATTTCTCAACATTAAACCTCATCTGCCACATAGTCGCCCAATTAGACAGTGTATTGAGGTCGGCTTGTAAATTGGAGACATCCTGTAAGGAGGTTATTCCACTGCATATCTTGGTGTCATCTGCAAAGACAGAAATGTTACTTTTGATCCCAGACCCAATATCATTTATAAAGATGTTAAAAAGTAAGGGTCCCAGCACTGAACCTTGGGGTACACCACTGATAACCTTAGACCATTCAGAGTAAGAATCATTAATCACTACTCTCTGAATTCTGTCTTTTAGACAATTTTCTATCCATTTACAAACTGATCTTTCCAAACCTGTAGACTTTACCTTACACATGAGCCGTGTGTGGGGAACTGTATCGAACGCTTTTGCAAAATCCAAGTATACCACGTCCACCGACACCCCTCTGTCCAAGGTTTTACTTACCACCTCATAAAAAGAAATCAGATTTGTCTGACAACTTCTGTCTTTCATGAATCCATGTTGTCTGTTGCTTAAAGTGTTTTTGTTCAGCAAGAACTCGTCTATGTGGTCTTTTATTAAACGCTCCAGTATCTTCCCAGCTATAGAAGTTAAGCTAACAGGTCTATAGTTACTTGGTAAAGACTTTGATCCCTTTTTTAAATATAGGCACCACGTTCGCCCTGCGCCAATCCAGTGGGACTATTCCCATCGAGTCCCTAAAAATTTGATACAATGGCTCTGAAATTACAGAGCTCAATTCTTTTAGGATCCGTGGGTGGATGCCATCAGGGCCAGGTTCTTTATCCACCTTTATTCTGTCTAAATATTTCTGGACCATGGTCCAGATGGTGGGGTCAGCATTGCGGCCAGTGTTGACCATGGCCCTGGTGTCAGACGCTTACTGAATGGGCTATATCACTGCACCGCGAGTTGGAGAAGCAACAGGTTTCCCTGGTCTGCGTGGAACTGGCTATATAGATATGTCTATGATGCAGCCCTAGATATGGCCCTCTGCTTTATAGAGCCTCAGTATCAGCTGTGGTACTACCTTGCCTGATTTGGCTTAAATGCTGGTCTGTGGGCCAGACTTCTAAGTAGGGGTGCAACAGATCAAAAAACCCACGGATCAGATCGTTCCTTAGATCAGAGTCACGGATTGAATCCTTTTTAGGATCAGCAAAATCCTGTGAAAATTCTCCCCCACTGTAGTATCCACATCTTCCCCACTGTAGTATCCGCTGGGTATGGCTGAGCATGGATGGATGTGACTGCAATTGTCAGAGCAGCACTGTGGACAGTACAGATCCAGCCCACAGCATAGCTTCTATCCGATCTCTCCCTCCACTGTAGAGAGGAGAGAGGAACCCACATTACATGCCAGCTTGTTTACAAGTGATCTCTGTCATTTGACAGAGTGATCACATTGTAAACGGCCACCGGGTGTACCGAGATGGCCACCGCTTTGTAGCTAGGCCGCGGGCTTTTGTAAGACGAGGCAGCAGAACACTCCAGATCGTGGGGTGTGCCGATCCAAACAGGTTGACCCGTTTGGATCACGGATCGGTGACAATCCATTGCACCCCTACTTCTAAGAAAGCGCTAGCGGATTTGCCCTTCCAGGGGGAGAGGCTATCTGGAGCCTCGCTGGATGACATTATTAAGAAATGTTCCCGGGGTGGGGGCGGGGGAGAGTACTTTGCTCCCACGATCCAGAAAGGGTAAGGAGCCGCACCATAGGCAAGGGACCTCCCTTTTCTGCTCAGAAGCAGATTTTTCGTCCACCAGGGTCAGCAGGTAAGCAGTCCGATGAGGTGCCCGCTGAGGGACAAAAGCATCCCTGGTTGCGCAAGCCTGTGAGCAAATCTGTTGCCGTATGAAGGTTTACCGCTGCCCGACTCTTGGGCGGGGGGTTGCCTTTGGGAGTTTTCAGCTCGGACCTCCCTTCTTTCCGACCAGTGGGTCTGCGAACTGGTTTCCTCAGGTTACAAGATTGTTTTGGACTACTGAAACAGATTTCTTTTTTTTTTTTTTCTCCTCTCCAACCTTCATCTTCCGGCTCATCGGGAGGCCGTGTTTGGGGCTGTGCAGGGTGATGGTATCTGTACCGATGCCGAAAAGGTTTCAGGGTTTTTAGTCCCCAAAGAAGGAAGGGGTCCGTCCGGTCCTGGGTCTCAACGGCTTCATGAAAGTACAAAGGTTCAGGATGGACTCAGTTCATTCTGTGGTCGCTGCACTCCATCAGGGGGTTTTGTTGATGTCTTTGGACATCAAGGACACGTACTTGCATGTCCCCATATGCATCAGAGGTTTCTATCATTTGCAGTCGGGGATGAGCACTATCAGTTTGTAGCTCTGCCTTTTTTAGCCTAGCAACGGCACCAAGGGTCTTTACCAAGGTGCTAGCCCCAATTCTGGGTTACCTGGGCGACCTCCTCCTGAGAGCAGCTTCCGCCTCAGAATTAAGAGGATGTGGCGATCACCATTCAGATTCTCCAGAAGTCGGTGTTGGTGCCGATTCAACGCCTGGAGTAGCTGGGCTTGATTCTGGACTCCTCAGAGGCGAGTCTTTATTTCTCCCCTCAGTCAAGCTGCAGACTCTTCAATCTGCAGTGAAGTTGTTGGTGTCCCGCAGGTGGTCGTCGCTGCATTTTTACATGCAGGCTCTGGGCCTCATGGTAGCCAATTTCAAGGTGGTACCGTATGCTCGGCGGTATACATTCCTGGTGTAGAAAACTGGCAGGTGGACTACCTAAGTCGTTAGATGCTGGACCAGGGGGAATGGTCGCTGCATCCGGCTGTATTTCGGCTCCTTTGGCTGAGGTGGGGCACACCAGATGTGGATCTCTTGGCCTCTCGGGTCAATCGGAAGGTACTGAGGTTTGTGGCCAGGGCAAGAGACCCCTGGGCGGACATGACAGACGTGTTGGTGGCTCCATGGGGAATTATCAGCTGAGTTATACACACCCCCCACCCTGTCTGCTACGCAGAGGGGATTCCGGTAATTCTGATTGGCCTCGATGTCCTTGGAACGCCGACTTGCTCAGAATGGTGGCAGATGTTCCTTGGCCGCTGCCGATGCAGAAGGACCTTCTGTCGCAAGTTCCAATACTTCAACCTGCTTTACCTTCGCTGGTTTTAGCGGCATGGCTGTTGAACACCAGGTGCCAAGGGACCGAGGACTTTCGGATTCGGTGATCTCCACTATGCTGAGGGCACGGAAGTCCTCTTCTTCTCGGAAAATTTATCACACATGGAAGGCCTACATCTCCATATGTGAGGAGATGGGGTGAAGTCCGCGGACATATTCAGTTTCCAGGATTCTACCGTTTTTTGCAGTGGGGAGTGGATCAGAAACTTGCCTTGAGCACCATTTAAGGGGCTAGTATCTGCTTTGGCTGTTCTCCCCCCTTTTTTTTTTTTTTTTTTTTTTTTTTTGGGGATAAGGTGCCTTAGTTTCTTCCAAAGGTTGTTTCGGCTTTTCATCTAAATGAGGACGTTGTGCTTCTGTCCTTATATCCTCGGCCGTCACATCCCAAAGAGGTTGCTTTGCGTTCTCTGGACTTGGTGCGGGCTCTACCGGTGTATCTTTCTGCTACAGCTCCTTTCCGGAGGTTAGACTTGTTTGTATTGGTGGCTGGTCTGAAGAAGGGCCTGGAATTCTCGTTGGCCACTATTTCTTGGTGGTTCAGGCTTATGCCATAAGGGGGCGGGCGCCCCCCCCCTTTCCTGTCACGGCACACTGACCAGGGCAATTGGTGCCTCCTGGGCCTTCCAACATCAAGCGTCAGTTTCCCAGGTGTGTAAGGCAGTGGACCTGGTCGTCCGTTCACACTTTCACTAAATGTTACAAGTAGGGCTGAAACAACTAATCGACAACTAATCAAATATGAAATTAATCGATTACTATTTTCATAATTGATCGGCCACTAACATGGGGTTAAAAAACTAAAAATTAGCCCTAAATATTGACTGTCCCATAGTAAAAAAGAACCCCTTACAGTAGCGATTATTTGCTCTTTTTTGTACTATTTTTTTTTTTTTTTTTTTTTTTTTTTTTTTTTTTAGCCCCTATTATGTTACTAAACATCTCAGGCCTGGGTCACACCTTTTTTGTGCTTTTTGTAGAAACACACACTACAGTTCATTTACATGGTTTCCTATGGGACATGTTCACATCCATGATTTTTTCAGCTGCTGCGTATTTGGAGAAGATGAGGACTTTTTTTTTTTTTTTTTTTTTTTTTTTTTTTACGCGAAACGGTGCTATATTTTTGGTTCAATATACTTCAATGAAGAAGCTGCAGAAAAGCATGTAATAATGCGTTTTTGCAGTGTTTTTTAATCTGCCCAACAAAATATTTGCCAAAAAAAAATGTAAAAATGCAAATCGCAACAGAATTACACTTTTTTTTTTTTTCCCGATTAATCGAAACAATCGGCCAACTAATTATGAAAATAATCGATAGTTGCAACCATAGTTACAAGGATGATGTGAGCGCATCTTTGGATGCATGCTTTGGCTGCAAGGTTTTGCAGGTGGCCGTTTATGGTTGCAGCAACTCTGAGGGGTTCTTTTTTTGTTGTTGGTGGAGTTTATTTTCTTCCCACCCCTCGGGGGGGGGGGGGGGGTGGTTTGTTGACACTGCTTGGGGATGTCCCTAAGGTCAAGATTAAAGGTGTTGTGTCTTTCAATGAATGAAAGAGAAAATAGGATTTTACGGCGAGTACAAAAATCCTTTTCTCTGAAGTTCATTGATGGACACAGCACCCACCCTCCTACTTATGCTTGTACTGCTTTTTGACAAACTGAGCTGCTGGAAGCAGAGTGAGGGGTTATAGCCAGTAGGACTGCCCCTTGGGTGGTACTGTGCAGTTTTGCTGTTTTTAAATGTTCTGCCTAGCCCTCTCCTGAATGTGGCGATATAACCCAAAGGTCAAGATTAAAGGTGTTGTGTCCCTCAGTGAACTCTGCCATGTCGCATTGTAGAGGTCTGGGGCTTGGCGCTCATGCTTAAACAATCTCAAAATTTTTTTTTTTCTAATTTTGTTACATGTATGACCACTTATAGGTCGTAAGGGAGGTGCTTACAATTCAGTAGTGGCTACATATATGGTAAACAAAGGATAGTGTGTGGTGGGGTTTATATATATTTATTTTATTTATTTTTCAAAAAACACAAGCACATAGTCTTTTTGTTATCCCTCTCCCAGGCTGTCAGCAGCAATGGAATTTAAGACACACCTGTGTAGCTCCGATCACATTAAAGCGGAGGTCCACCCTTAAATGGATCTTCCGCTCATTTGAACCTGCCCCCCCCCCCCCCCCCCCCCCCCTCTGGCGCCACAATTGGCACCTTTCAGGGGGAATGGGGGTGCAGATACCTGTACAGTACAGGTATCTGCACCCACTTCCGGCGTTGCTTCTGCAGAAGCTATGCCCCTTTCCGAAGGTCCCCCGCTGCCTGCTGGGAAACACACGGATCCCACAGACAGCGGGACCATCCGTATTGCGCAGTGCTACTCGCGCATGCGCAGTAGGGAACCGGGAAATGAAGCCGCAAGGCTCCACTTCCTGATTCCCATACCCAAGATGGCGGCGGAAGCACCCGTGGGACGATCGAGAGATCGGCTTCGGGTGCCGACATCACGGGCGCGCTGGGCGGGTAAGTGTCATTATTTTAAAAGTCAGCAGCTGCAGTATTTGTAGCTGCTGGCTTTAAAAAAAAAAAAAAAAGCTGACTCCCGCTTTAAATGTATTCTAAAGCTGACTGGGTACACAATATTCATAACTTCAATTCGCATGACCATTGAAAGGTTGTGCTCTAGTTTGCCTGTTCGCCAATGGCTGCTGCTTCTGTCTAGTGAGTAGAGATCCAGCTGGGAGAGCCAATGCTTTTGTGCTGATCAATGGATTAAGATCCGGATCAAGCCCCACTCAGTGTCAATATGTCTAAAGGAGAGAAAATATAAATCTCCCACTAATGCTACACTCAAATGAAACGAATGTTGCAAAACATCTAATACAAAATGGCAAAATAAAGGCTACAAAATAAAGTGATGTGCTTCCTCACAGGTGTTCAAACACCAAGAGTAACATCCTATGAGTGATTAAGCCCTGGTTCACACTGATTGCGGGAATGAAATCATGAAAGTTCAGCTGAACTCGCACAATTTCATTCCCACATGTTGGGGGCGATTTCAGAGACATCTGTACAGGTTTCGCCAAAAATAGTACAGAAATGTTGCACTGATTCAGACAGTGCAATCACTGCAGATTTGGCATGTGATTTGACAAGTCAAATCGCATGCCTAATTGCAGGGGCTAAAACACTGAAATGGTGAGAAACTGGAATTTCAATAAAAACCTAAAGCGGGTGTAGTTAAAGAAGTTCACCTTTCAAAACATGTTATAGCCTGAATGTGTGTAACATGTTACGAACACACTGGCCCTGCACATCCCTACTGTGACAGCTAGCAGGGCTCTTCTCCCTCCCCCACCAGTTGTCACAATATATACCTTTTTTTTTTTTTTTTGCCAATCAGAGCTTCGCCCAGCTGGCCCAGTTGCTGATTGGCAGTGTGCATGGGGAAAACAAGATCCGGCAGCCTTTGCTGCGTTTTGGCTTGTAGTCTTCAACCAACTACAATGGCGCTGTGGAGTGTTCTAGTTCATTCATGCTTGTCAGATTGTATCTGCTTCCCTGTACAGGACATACGAGCAAGCAGATCTGCTGGAGGGACCCCCCCACAAAGTGGACCTTCTTTAAAGTGGTTGTAAACTCTTTTTATTTTTTTTATTTTTTTAACTTTTACCTACAGGAAAGCCTATAATAAGGCTTACATGTAGGTAAAAAAAAATCTCCTAAACCGTATTCCCCTCGGTATGCGCCGCTGACTGCAGCGGCGCATGTGCACAAGGGGATTCTCGGCCTGAAAATCCGGCAGTGGCCAACCGGCCGGAATGAAATCTCCCGCGCGCATGCGCGGGAGTGACAATATCGTGGCTCCGGCCACTCACAGCGCTGGAGCCGCGATACCCGGAAGAAACGCCGAGGGAGCATGTCGGCTCCCTCGGCGTGGATCGGGCCAGATGTCGGGGCCTCGTTCTAAGGTAAGTATTTCATAATGAGCTAGTATGCTGTGCGTACTAGCTCATTATGCCTTTTGCTTTGCAGGTGTTAAAAAAAATAAAAATAGCGGGTTTACTACCGCTTTAAATATAATTCCAAGAAACTCGGAGGGAATCTTCATTTAATCTTATTTGGACTCTCACCCACCAGATTTTTTGCCTAGTTTTATTATAGATTAGGCTGATGGGGTTTGTATCCCCCATTTTTCTGACTAGGGCAATCCACCAACAGTCTCTAAAACCACAGCAATCCTCTAGTCTGTTTCCTTCATAGCTCCACAAAGAGCCCGGATGGTTAGAGACTTGTGTTGTCTAATAAAATCGCCACACTATAGGGCGAGTGCTATTTATTGGTGTAAAATTACAGGCACCAATTCTAATGTGCTTTTAGAGACGCTTCAAACTGGCAACAAACAGGAGCAGACACAAACCACCAGCCATCGTCTGCTCTGTTCCTTCTCGGAGAACCAGGGTGGAAGGAGATCTGTGTGAGCCTTGCCGAGTAGGAATAGAGCAGCTGGTGGTTTATCTGCCCCTGTGTTTTGCCAGTTTGCGCTCTTTTGAAGTCTCTGGAAGCATATTGGAGTTTGAGCTTTAATTTTACTTTATTACGTGAGTATGTTTACAGGTGTATAATAGAATGTGGTGATTGATTGTATTGCACAATGTTCTGTCTGTCTGTCCATCCATGCAGGGTCTTTTTGGAGCTGTGAAGGAAACATACTGTGGATGATTGCTGCAGTTTTGGTGGATTGCATTAATCAGGAGATACAAACCCTGTGAGCCTAATGCCCCATACACATGATCCGAAAATCGGAAAGACAGATCGTCTTTTTTTCGCTTACTGGTTGCAAGTTAAAATTGAATAGGTTACTAAAGTCACAAATTCTCGCACGGCAGAAAAAAAAAACGCAAGTGTTGTAGTATATTTGTATTGTCTTTGGACAACTGTACTGACTAAATGAAAATCGAATGATCTGGTATCCAATCAAATATTGGATGAACTGTTATCAGCTCTGTACTAACCAATTATCGTATAAGCTCATCCGAGGTGATATTTTTCATCCTATTTTCAAATTGTGTGTATAGGGCATAAGGTAGGCACATATTTTTGATGAGTAAAATTTCAAATAATTGGTGATGAGTGAAGTCACCATTAGGGGTGCAACGGATCGTCACCGATCCGTGTTTTCCGAGCGGGGTAACCCGTTCGGATCGGCACACGCTGCGAAATGCGGAGTGCTCCACAGTCACGGCCTTGGGGAAGGCCGCGGCTTTGGCCTAGCCTCAAAGCAGCAGCCATCTTTCTACACCCAGGCCGTTTACAATGTGATCGCTCTGTCAAATGACGGGGTGATCACTTGTAAACAAACCGGTGTCCTGTCATGACGCCGGTTCCTCTCTCCCCTCTCTGTACTGATCTGTACAGTGGAGGGGGAGAGATCGGATGAATGTAGCGCTGTATCTGTAGTGCCCACAGCGCTGCTCTTTGATAGCCTACTCTGCCATGCCCTGCCAATATTACAGTGGGGGAGATTGTGGCTATTACAGTGGGCACTATATGGCGGTGGAATTTTCACAGGTTTTTGCAAATTCAATTATTTGCTGATCCGATCCGTGAGTTTTTTTTTGATCCGTTGCACCCCTAGTCACAATTATCTGAAGATTCCCTGGGTGTTTCTTGGAATCGGATTTAAAGTGATTGTAAGTGATCACCTTGTAAAACAGCCCATTCTTTTTAATAGAAACAAAAAGCAAAACATGAATGTATAGATCTAAAAAAAAAAAAAACCCTCCTAATCCTGTTTAATCACATTTCCTCTGCTTCCGCGGTTCTCAGCTGCGTAGGAGAAGCAACAGACTCTGATCTTCCCAGTGAATGGCTGTGCAGGGGAGGCATGTTGGAACAAGTCTGATCATTGGAGGAGAGTTGGCATAACTAGAGAACTGACCAGGATATGCTCTTCTGCTTAGTGTTTGGGGTTGTGTATTTATTTATTTTTTTAATAGGGAAGCATAGGGATAGGCAGGACACAATGCAGAGAGAACTGACTTTTTTTTTTTTTTTTTTTTTATCACAAATAATGTGGATGGTACTCGTGGTTTAAGGGCTTGTTCATACTTGGCTAAACTTCTGACACTCAACAAACGCACGCAAGCGCGCGTCAGTGAGGAGTCTATTAGCTTTAGACTGGGGTGTTTTACCAGTGTTAAACGCTCCCTGAACACCCTATGCGCAGTTTCATAGCATTTGAGTGTTGAAACTGCTCCATAATGCAAAGTGACAGAAATAAACAATTTTTTACATGCCGAAAACTCCTGCCAGAGCTTTGCGGGGCATTGCCGTAGACTTGAATGGGAGGTGTTGAAAGGCTTCAAATGCCTCTTGACTCAAAAGGAGGGTTTAATTTTGAAGTGAAGCTAACTTGGTGTAAACAGCAGAATGTGCTGTCTATTATATCTTGTTCATCTTTAATACCTCAAGCGCTTTCTCTTAATGCCATTGTGAAATTGGAAGTGATATTATATTTTCAGACTACAACTATACTTGTTAACTGCTTCCCGACCAACCGCTGCAGTTATACTGTGGCAGGTCGGCTTCCCTGCACGAGCAGTCGTAGCTATGCATCGGCTCACAGGGTCGGGATGGCGCTGCACAGCGGGGGTGCTGGTGCTCGTGGCCGACCGTGAGCAGAAGAGACAGAGCAGTGACAAGTGTGTGTAAACACGCACTTCCCTGCTCTGTTCTGACAATAGTGACAGTGTTCCTATTAGCTAGGAACCACAATCCGTCACTTCCTCTAGTCAGTCCCCTTCAGTTAGAATCGCCTCCCAGGGAACACAGTTAACCCCTTCACTGCCAGTGACCTTTTTACCGTAATGAATGCAATTATATAGCACTGATCGCTGTATTTAATGCCAATGGTCCCAAAAAGTGTTTAAAATGGTCCGATGTGTCTGCCATAATGTTGCAGTCATGATAAAATCACAGATCACCGCCATTACTAGTAAAAATAAAAAAAAGCTATAAATCTATCCCCTATTTTGTAGGCGCTATAACTTTTGCGCAAAGCAATCAATATAGGCTTAGTGTGTGTGTGTGTGTGTGTTTGTTTTTTTTTTTCAGTGCCGTTTTGTGAGGCATTTTCCCAGCTGTAAAAAAAAAATTAAAAAACACTCTAACTTTGATAAAAGCTTACAAATTCAGCTATTCTGTTTTTATCACCGTTTTTGAGCCTTAAGCTTTTGTGGGGGGTATCGTTTTGCTAAACGCTACAGCTAAAAAGTTTGAAAACCGATGCAAAACTCCTACAGTTAATGCTACTACGTCTTCTCTGGTTCAGCTCTGCATAGAAATCAAGCAGTTTCCATGTTTATTTTATTTTTTGGGCTAAGATAATTGAAATGACAGAAGTTAGAAGCTGGTTACCATGCACAGCTACACCAGATTTTGCACTCTCCAGTTTTAGTAAATCGTGTACCTTAAAAACCAACTTAATGGCACCCCTGCTGTGCCGTGGTGATGTGACTCCTCTCATTTAAAGCGGTGTTCCAGGCTTTCTTCCCTTTAATAAAAATCAGCAGCTAAAAAGGGTAGCTGCTGACTTCTAATAAACACACTTACCTGTCCCATGGTCCAGCGATGTGGGCTCCTGAAGCCTTGCGCCCCCCTTTCTTACAGCTTGTGGCTTCAGGGCTGTGCACGCATTGCGCATGCATGAATCACGATGCACTTTCAGAGTGGACATGCAATTCCCTAGGGGGAGAGGAGCAGTCTCCTAGGTGGCTGAGAAGTAGGACAAAGTACCTCTGTAAAGTAGGCATGCACACGCGCGCACCTCCCACCCCCCCCCAAAAAAGTGGCATGTAAGGGGGTGAGGCGTGCTTGAAGTGGAAGTTGCACTCTTTGGTGGAACTCTGCTTTAAGGCCCAGAAGGAATACCGGCAGTGCTTGAAACCCATGGGATTGCTACTAACAGTGTAGCACTGGAGGGGACATTGACAAATAATCATGCCACCATGTGTTGGTATGGGGAGCATACTAGTACATTATGCCATATACCGGCAGGGGGCATAGGTAATGTTTTTACTCTGGCTTTAAAAAACATTTGACTGTCGGCAGCACACCAAGGACCATTGAAATAAAGTCCAGTTTATTTGTTCACCTCATTTTTAAGTGCAATGCTTCAGGGACCTGCAGGACCCCATTTGTCATAGACCTTAACCTCCCTGGCGGTATTCCCGAGCCAGACTCGGGATCGCATCGTTGAATCCATGGAGGGGGTTACTTACCTTGTCCCCTGAATCCAGCAATGTCTCCCCGCTGTGATCAGCAAGCCGCCGCTCGATCTGTCACAGTGCCGAGCTCCATTCCCTGCGAGCGTTGTGGCGCATGGGGACTGAGTTCGGCGCCAAATTCAAAAAGTAAAAAACACAGTATACTGTAATCTAATCTTAAAGATCACAGTACTGTATCAAATAATTACACATCTCCACTGTCCCTAGTGGTTTGTCCAGTGTCCTGCATGCAGTTTTATATTATAAATACTATTCTTTATGCCAGGAAACTGTAGATTGTCCATAGCAACCAAAAAATGTCCGTATACATCAAAAGTGGTTATAGACCAGCTAGAAAACAGCGATAATAAATTGGAGTCGCTTGCAGAATTGAGCGATAGTAATTTGTGGGGAAATTCATCATTAAACACTAAAGGTAATGACGGCGACAATTCTGCAACTCAGCACATTTCAGTGTTTTTGATTACATAATAAAAAATTATGTTTCACATTTTATCATACCCGGGATGTCTGTTAGACTCTTGTTTGGACGGATTTAAGTGAATTATTTCTAAGAATTACAGGCCTACAATATAAAAAGCCAAATTTCCATGCAAAATAATGGTACTGATTTCAGCACCTAAAATCTGCAATAATCATACCACCAGGGAGGTGTGCGGCCACAAAACATTGCACACTGACCGATTTACTGACTAAAACTCCTGGATTTTATTTCAATCATCCTTGATGTACTGCCAACATATACATACTTTGGCATATGGTCTCCAGCCAGAAGTTACTGCAGTACCTGCTTGACTTTTTATGAGCGTCTGCAATGGGAATATTATACATGTTATACTAAAAGTCAATTAGCGCAACCACGATATACACACATCCTGTGCTCAAATGTATGAAATAAAAATATATATTAAAGCTGACTAAGTGAAATCACAACACTTATCAATACCGTAAAATGGAAAATGTGCAGCACAACTAAAGTCTCTTGTGCTGCATATCAACACCAAAATATCAAATTGCTATACATATCTAATGCAATTATAATGTGCAACAAATATGGTATGCAGTCACCACTGATGCGGTGATCCAAATAGAAGTGTTCCACCATACAAACTGGCCGCTCACCTTAACCACTTAAGGACCGCTTCCTGCACATTTACAGCAGTAGAATGGCATGGCTGGGAACAAGCATGTACAGGTACGTTGCTCTTTAAGTGCCCAGCCATGGGTTGCTCGCGACCCGGTCCTGAGCTCCGTGGCCACGGGCCCCGTGGATCCGATCGCCACTGGTGTCCCATAAGGTCACAGAGCTGAAAAATGAGGAGAGGTATGTGTGTGTAAAAAAAAAAAAAAAAAAAAAAAAACGCCACGTGCTTTCTAGTGTGGCTGTCACCGATCGTCTGTTCCCTGTTACAGGGAAAGACTCGGTGATGTCACATGCCAAGCCATGCCCCCTACAGTAAAACACGCGTCACACATAACCCCTCCCTGCCCCCTAGTGGTTAACTCCTTCACTGCCAGTGTCATTTACACAGGAATTGGTGCATTTAAATAGCACTGATTGCTGTATAAGTGACAATGGTCCCAAAAATGTCCAATGTGTCCGCCATAATGGTACTAGTAATAAAGTAAACATGCTATAAAACTATCCCCCTATTTGTACGCTATAAAATTTGCGCAAACCAGTCAATCGCTAATTACAATATTTTTTGGGGGGGGGGGGGGGGGAAAGTTTAATATGTATCGGCCTAAACTGAGAGTGTTTGTGTGTGTTTTTGTTTTTTTTTTTTTTTTTTTTTGGGGGGGGGGGGGGGATATTAAAGCGGAGGTCCACCCTAAAACGGATTCCTCCGGCGCCACAATTGGCACCTTTCAGGGGGGAGGGGGGTGCAGTTACCTGGATAATCCAGGTAACTGCACCCACTTCCGGGCTAGCTCTCTGCGGAAAGGGGCGTACATTACGCCCCTTTCCGCAAGTGCCCGCCCCCTTCCGCAAGTGCCCCGCTGCCTGCTGGGAAACACACAGATCCCAGAGGCAGCGGGGACCGTCCTCATTGCGCAGCGCGGCTCGCGCATGCGCAGTAGGGAACCAGGAAATGAAGCCAAAAGGCTCCATTTCCTGATTCCCATACCCAAGATGGCGGCGGCAGCACTCGAGTGTCGATCTAGAGATTGGCTTCGGGTGCCGACATCGCGGGCGCGCTGGACAGGTAAGTGTCACTATTTTAAAAGTCAGCAGCTGCAGTATTTGCAGCTGATGACTTTAAAAAAAAAAAAAAGCGCGGAGTCCCGGTGGACTCCCGCTTTAATATAAAAATAATAAATTGTATGTATGTATTCTTATTGTGCAAAAAATTAAACCGCAGAGGTGATCAAATGCCACCAAAAGAGAGCTCTATTTTGTGGGGGTGGGAAAAAGGATGCCAATCTTGTTTGGATGTCACATCGCACGACCGTGCAATTGTCAGTTAAAGCAACGCCATGGCGAATTGCAAAAAAGGCCTTGTCCTTTGGCTGCAAATTGGTCCAGGGCTTAAGTGGTTAAAGCTATGACTTCTGCATTACCAGAAGGTCAGAGTAATCGGTGTTCCCCCCCCCCCCCCCTCATAAATAATAGCTGGTCTCTGACAGACTCTAGGCAAATCCTTGCTCCTCCTCTTTTCCGATGGGAAGGTTAAACAAGTCCTCAGGAACACCCGATTGTACAGTATCTGGAAAGAAAAGGGGAAACGCACAAGATCTAATGCTCTCAGTTCAAAAAGTTTAATAACCAAATATTTTTCAAATGGCGCTGCTTGCAGTGCTGGCTCAAATGCTCTTTCAAACCCCCTATGCCAGTGATGGCAAACCTTGGCACCCCAGATGTTTTGGAACTACATTTCCCATGATGCTCTGGCACTCTGCAGTGTAGTGGAGCGTCATGGGAAATGTAGTTCCAAGACATCTGGGATGCCAAGGTTCGCCATCACTGCCCTATGCCAACTCTTGGCTCAATAGCAAGATGGCCGTGGGATGCCACAACACCAAAGGCTCGGTCCCTGTAGGGCAGTCACATGACATTAAGATTTCTGAAAAGAGATTTAATTTTTATTTACGTATACAATTATGGGGCAAAACGCTTTACAACAATGTCCTTTAGGTAGTGTACATAGATGCTAAAACCTTTTTTTTATTCTTTCTTTCAGGAATATTTGCAGAGATCAACAGACATGGATGAGTACGCAAAAATAGAAAAAATTGGAGAGGGTATTATTATTTTTTTTATTTTTATTCCCCCCCCCCCCCCCGCTATAATGAATCTTTACTTTTTAAAGTAGAAAAGGATTGAACAGTAAAATACAAAGGGTGAATGAGTGTTTGATCACAGGGCAGCTGTTTGAGCAGTTGAGTTGTATAGGATATACATTGGTGTGATGCTGAAGCTGTCCCTCAGCCCCAAGATCAAAAACGGAGTGGTCACGCAGTTCTCAGTTTGTGTGTTCTGCTTTTGGTGGGGGGGGGGGGGGTCCACCTGGCCCTCAGCTACACTCAGATGTGCAGCCAGCTATCGGGCACCCAAGTAAATTCTGTAGTTTTGTCAGGATCCATCCACAGCCTAGAATGGCTCTGCTTCAGCATCTTATAGCCAGCTCTCGGGAGACTGAAGCAAGGGTACTCCTATGACTCACAAGAGCAGTATAGCCAAAAGCTACAGCATGTTGGCGGGAATGCTGTTTGCACTGCAATTGCAAAACGTGTGTGTACACATATGGGTCCACACACTGAATATTTGTATCTTCAACAGATTGCAGTGTATCTGAGCCATGAAGGTTGTCTGCTACTTTTACACTTGTAAATTCTGAATCTCAAACTGATGCCATCAACACTAGCCCAATGCCCTGTAAACATGGGCCATAACAGTTGGTGCCCTGTCAACTGCCTTACCTTGGACAACCTTCAGTATGCCGTTTTCAGTCTACAGAATATTGTTTGAATCCTGAGATGCTGAACTTGCATTGGTTATTTCTCAAGTTAACATTTAGTTGCCATCGTAAACAATTTGGTATTGTAGATGTTAGCAGAGCATCTGCATTGTTTTAAAAAAAATGTCTTTCATAAATCTGTTTTCTAGGTACTTATGGGGTTGTATATAAAGGGCGTCACAAAGCAACTGGTCAGATTGTTGCAATGAAGAAAATCCGTTTAGAAAATGAAGAGGAAGGAGTTCCAAGCACAGCTATCCGAGAAATCTCTCTACTTAAGGAACTTCAACACCCCAATATTGTGTGGTAAGTGACACCTTCCAATTACAGCTAAAATTGTATTGCAATAAGGTAACGCACTTCAGCCCGGAAGAATTTACCCTCTTCCTGACCAGAGCACTTTTTGCTATTCGGCACTGCGTCACTTTAACTGACATTTGCGCAGTCATTGACACCCCCCTTCCCACAAATAAAGCTTTCTTTTGGTGGTATTTGATCACCTCTGCGGTTTTTCTTTCTCTTATATCCACCGACCGACTCAGCTCCTCTCTGTAACAAATGGGTTGTTGGCCTTATCACTAGAATACTAGGCACAGTTGTAATACAACACTCAGTCTTAGTTCCTACCAGGGGGGTGGTCCCTTGTTAACAACCCTCCCATCTGCAGACAGACCTCAGTTTTATTTTGCCTAGTGTAGAAGGACTCTGGGTGACAGGCTGGATAACCTTATCCTTGTAGTCTCCCCAGTCCGACCATCGAGCGCATGCAGGTCGCAGCTACGGCTTGGCAGGCCACGATGAAATCTCAGCTCCAGAGGGGGTCGGTGAGCTTTTATGCTCTGGGGCATACATATGACAGGGCTACAGATGTCTGCGTCACAGTATGCCGAGGCCAGCAGCTACCCTGTACCGATCAGTGAGTGGTTCTGCAATGGAATGTCTCCCAGCTCTTCAGGACTGGTAAGTACAGCTCTCCCTTCCTCGGCGGGCCTGAGCGGCTGGGCATTCCCTGGGAAGGTCGATTTGGGGGTCCCTATCTTCCCTCCCCCTCCCTGGGGGGATGCTCATGTGGCTGCTGAGCAGTGTATGTGTGCATATACAGGGGATCTCTGTGGGCTCTCACCGGGGGGCGGGCTGGCTAGAGGGGTCCAGTGTGTTAAGCTCCCAGAAGGTGCCTGTGAGGGTCTGTTGTGGTCTGGTGCGGCGTTATCTTTCTTTCTGTACCTCATGGAGCTGCTGGCGGCCATTTTAGGTGTGGGCAGCATGCCTTCCTGGACTTCAGCGGCCATTTTCCAAGTGATCTCCTATTTCTGGAAGCCTGAACACGTTTGTTCTGTGTTCTCTAGCAGCAGCATGGCTCATGTGCTCTCACAGCCGTTTTCCCTGTGTTTCCTGTCTGTGTACTGGACGCTGGTGACTCCGTGGGAATCAGTACCAGCTAATTGTATTGATTGCTTTGCTCAAGTTATAGCGTCTAAAAACTGAGATATACTCATAGTGAGATTGCGATGTTGCAGTGGGCAAATCGGACAATGAGACATTTTTGGGAACCAGTGACACTAATACAGTGATGGGTGCTAAAAATATTCACTGTCATTGTACTAATGACACTGGCTGGGAAGAAGTTAAACATCAAGAGTGATCAAAGGGTTAAATGTTTGTCTAGCCAGTGTTTGTGTAATGTGTAGGAGGTACTTTTTTCTAAGGGAAGACACAGCACGCCACACTTTTAGCCTAGTGGCTAGAGAATGTATTTTGTAGCCAGAATGAAGTTAAGGACATATGCCATGAACACATGTAAATTTATGCACCAGAGCAAGCATTTATTGTGCTGGATTTTTCTGCCAGCTCCTGGCAGAAAAAGCATAAGTAAGTGGGATGTAGCCTTAGACGGCCTTTACTACTGTCGGCACACTAAATTTTTAGTATGAAACATGCATTATAATAAACCTTCCCTAAACGTTTGAAAAAGCTCATGCATGCTCATCCTTCCTGCCAGTTGTGTGACTAAATGCTGATCTGATGCTGAGGAATCTTCTGTTGCAGGCTAAAGGAAAACTGACTTCCAAGAGTTGATCTTCTGGGTCCATAGCATCTGATTTCTCCTTCTGACCTTCCTCCACCCATTACTGAACATAATGGGGCCATATTGGATCAAGAGACCATTGAGGGGGACCCAGGAAATGCACTCTTGGAAGTGACTGTTTTCCCTTTGTACTGTGGCTGAGGATTGCTTAGCATTGGTGCAGATTGCAAAAAGGTGGATACTGTCTTTAATAGAAAGATGCATTGATTTAGGGACTCTTCTATAGCAACAGCGTTGCTTACAGATATTTAAATTCTTATGAAATGTGATTTGTTCAAGTCTTTGTAGTTTGATCTGAAAGGTGAAATATAAATACTCTGTGATTGGTTGCAAGGAAAACTTGCTGAAGTTTCACAGGATTCCTTTTACTGACCAGAACATGATGCTAACTAAAATTGGCACGACAGCCAGACTACTACAATTTAAAAAAGTTTGTTAATGTAACCTTAAAATGGTAAACCTTCAGACTTTTTTAAGCACTTTCAGTAGCGGACGATCACCAGCCAAGCCTGCCCCCCCCCCCCCCCCTATGCACTGTCCAAACTGATGCCATGATTGGTGCCCCAGGTTTTGTTTCAGGGTGGCTCCTTTCTTGCAGGGCCCTTGCATGCAGTGCTAGAACTAGAGGTGCATCTCCCAAGTTGTGTTGTGGGGGAGCGTGCGGAAGTACATGCAGTGGCTGGAGGTCAGCAACATGGAGCAACTTTTTTAACAAACTTTATTTTGGATTATGTGGTACTTGAGATAAATATTTTAGTATACAAGTGTTTGTAGATGGCATTACAGATGTACATCCTTTTTTTTATAGATTAACTAACTAAGGTGTGATTTGTGTGGGTTTTTTCCCCAGCCTTCTAGATGTTTTAATGCAGGATTCCAGACTATATCTTATCTTTGAGTTTCTTTCCATGGATTTAAAAAAGTATTTGGACTCCATCCCTAGCGGTCAGTACTTGGATGCTATGCTTGTTAAGGTATGTATCGGCTTAAACTATATTCTGTGCTAAATTTTAGGAAGATGCCTCCTGTTTTCATGCTATGTTTCTTCTACAGAGTTACTTGTATCAGATTCTACAGGGCATTATATTTTGTCATGCCAGAAGAGTTTTGCACAGGGACCTAAAGCCTCAGAATCTTTTAATAGACAGCAAAGGTGTCATAAAACTGGCTGACTTCGGACTGGCCCGAGCGTTTGGAATCCCAGTCAGAGTTTACACACATGAGGTATGTCAAACCTAATACACATTTTTGCAATGCTTGGTGTGCAAAGTGGTGGGTCTCATGAAACCTAAAGACCTACTAGCCCAGCTTCACCTTCTTTTAACTAAATACTGCTCTGGGTGCAACGCTCACCACTATCCCCAGCAGTCTCTACTCCCAGTCCTGGCAGCCACTTATTTTCTGATTTGCATGACTCAGTGTCCAACTCACACTTGAGCCTTTGTAGATGTGGATCCGACCCATGGTTGTTGCATCCTCGTACTAACCAGGAATTAAGGCGCTGCTGGACAGTGCAGCACTTGCCTATCCAGCCTGAAGACTGCAGAAAAATGAATGTAGCTCTGTAATCGTTAACATTAAAAGTATATCCAAACCTTATTGGGCCATACTTCTCTTCTAGGTCAGAAGTGCACTTGTTTCTGCTCTTCTATGACCCAGACTCAACAGCATCAGCTTCCTGTTGGCTAATGTCAGAGCCGGTTCAAACTCTAAGGATCCTGACTTTAACGTTGGCATCCTCTGATACCTGACTGGCAGCTGGCTCAGCCTCTCGGCGATTATCAAAGCCCGAACCAGCCACTCCTGGCCCTCCACAGACCAGCGCTACAGTAAACGCGAAGAGCAGAGCTTAGTTACCCTCTCTCCAAAGCAGCCTGGTAACTGATCAGTGGTTCTGTGATCACTCAGTTCTGTCTTTAAACTGGCAGAGAATAGTGTGGTATACCAAAACCATGTAGTGCAAGGGCCTGCCTGATTGCATACAAATTGAAACGCCTAAGGTTTGACCTCATTATGTGGTTTTGGTAAATCTGAAGGAAAAACTGATAGTGTGTATGGGGCAGTACAACATGCACATCAGGCATATGAAATGTTAGGGTAACCTACTCTAGTATGCTAGCTGAAAGTATTAAGGCCCATCAAAAACTAAACTCCCAAAACTAGGTAGTTAGTTTTGTGTTGGCAAAGGTCATCTAACAAGTGTTGCATTTTCAATTTGGTCAAGCTTGACCCTTAAATAGCCTTTTGGGGATGTAGGCTGCTGCAGGTTTAAAAACCAGCATTTACCTGCAGCAGTTCCTAAAACCTTCCTGTCACAGATGAGACTTCAAGTGATTGTAAAGGATTGTTGTGTGTGTTTTTTTTTTTTTTTTTTTTTTTTTTTTTTTAAAAGCCATACTTTCCGCCACTGTGCAGCTTGTTTTGCAGAGTGACCCGAACATCCTCTTCTTGGGTCCCCCAGCAAGCTCCTCCCGAGGGGGTTACCTTGCACTCCCGAGTCCAGCATTTGCGTCCAGACACTAATGCCGGACTCGGTCCCAGTGCCTGCGTCATTGGCTTTGATAGCCATTGGCTTTCGTTGCTGTCAATCTATCTAATCAAGAGTTGGGACAGCGCGTCCCTGATGAAGGGGCTCAGGTAAGTAAAGCTGGGGATGCATTAAGTTGAAAACTCAAGGGTTTACAACCCCTTTAAACAATCATAATAAAAAAAAATTCATTGGCACTTCTGATGGTGATAAAGCTTTCTTACACCTTCTGATCTCCATACACTGACTCTACTGGCAAATGTGGCTGTCCATTATGGAAGAACGACTTTATGGCAAACTATTGCCTGGAAGTGTCAAGCTTTACCTGTCAGAACCTGGAGTTTTAAAAGTTGCAGCATGTATTTGCACAATCTGCAGCAGTTTCCACACATGGTATGAAGTCGTACTACTGCTAAAATTTTAGATGGGAAGCTTCTGTCCCAAAAAAAGCCTTCTATCCACATTTAGAAATTTCTATTAACCATGTGTTTGGTTTGATCTAAGATATTTCTAGGAAGAAATGTGTTGTACAGTAATTTATCATAATTGGACTGTAATGCATCCTATTGCTCTGTTACTGTAGGTGGTGACCTTGTGGTACAGGGCACCAGAGGTCCTTTTGGGCTCTGTGAGATATTCTACACCAGTTGATGTGTGGAGCATAGGTACAATATTCGCAGAAATTGCATCAAAGAAACCGCTCTTCCATGGCGATTCTGAGATAGACCAGCTTTTCCGAATATTCAGGTATGTGTGTAAATCTGCCTGGAAACAATTTGTCCATTAAAAGTGCAGGAGATTTGTTGGCTGCATTGTGTATTACAACAGTGGGATAACTAGCATGGAGAGTTTGGTAACATTTAGATCATAACAGCAATAAAGGTCATTCATATGAATGGTTATTTACATTTGCAGTCAGATTTTGGGAACTTGAAAGTACAGCCAAAGCTCATTTGGCTCACAGGAGTGCTGATCGTTCTGCACTCCTGTGCCACATTTTCAGCAGACGGCAGGCTAAAGTCACAGAGCAAGTCCAGGCTTGGGAAAGATCGCAGTCATGTGGTCAGGGTCTGGACCAACACCTGGCTCAGTCTCTCAGCAAGCCACAGTAAAGAAAATTGATGTAACCTGTGAGCTTCCTAGGGAGTACAAAGCTTTGTTTTTTTTTTTTTTGTGTCAAGTATAATGGAAGTAGTTGCAACGCACACGTGGCAGAACCACTCAAATCTCAAAACGAAAAGGGACTTGACATTGTGACAGGAAAATTTTGTTGTATTTCACATAAGGAAGCTCCTACACCTAAAGTTAAAATATTGACTATTGGGTGTTCTAACTCAACCATGAGCTATACATCTTGGGGAAAATGTACCTGCTGTTGTAGAACTGTTGGCTTTAAAGCATAAATGCATACATTTGGACTTTTCCACAGAGCTTTGGGAACACCCAACAATGAAGTCTGGCCGGATGTGGAATCACTACAAGATTACAAGAATACATTTCCAAAATGGAAAGGTGGCAGCTTGGCTGCTAATGTGAAAAACATTGATAAAGATGGCCTGGACTTGCTTGCTGTAAGTAATATTCTTATGTGCAGGAGCATGTAATGTCTTGAAAACAATGCAGTCTGCCCAGATAGCAGTTTTAAGCCAGTGTTTCCCTGGAATAAAGGTATACATTGGCAACTTTTCAATATGTGGCAGAACATGCATGCCTGTTAGTGAAAATCCAGTTTTTGGAAATCTCAGGTTCTTGGCATCAGGAGTGTCAAAGATTAAATTTTTCTATCAACTTTGCATTTTGTTTTTAAAGTTCTTCATCCCTATGTAATGTTGGCAACAATCTTCATGAAGAGTTGCATGTGTAGTATTTCAGGTAATTCTACCCTCCAGAACCTTTTTGTATACAGTGAGGATTTGTCATTCGAGTTGCCACTGTTCTCTTACAAAATATGGCCCTAAGTGACTATTTCATTATGGCTGAGGCTACACAAACTTGGAAGTTGTACATTTTGGGTGTATCCTATAAAGGTTAACTATTTTTGAGAGAATCAGTCTCCTCCTGACAAATGATTTTATTTTTCAATTTTTGTCTTTAGCCCACTCCCATTAACCACCAAGCCTATGGCATTGTTTACTCCCCGTGGTTACAGTCCACACCCCTAAAGTTTGAAGGCCAGTAAAACTGGCCCTTTGTTTTGCATTCAGGTAAAAAAAAAAAAAACTTTCCCTTTTTAGCCCTTGAGTCCCATGTCAATCCAACACTGTGCTTGCTCTCAAGATTGTCGCTCTTTCTCTCCACACTGGCCCGGACACAGCAGCAAGAGTCATTGGCTCTTAAAGAGTGGCTTGCTATGGGGGCACACTCAGCAGGAGGAAGATCTGGGATCACCAGCGGGGACCTGAGACGAGGGGGTTTGGGGTTTCTCTGTGCAAAACCACTGCACAGAGCAGGTAAGTATGACTTTAAAATAAACACTTCTCTCGACAAGCACTTTAATATATTTGTCATCAAGCATGGTCAGTAACTAGGCAAGCACAAAATGGGTTGGCAGTGGTAATGCCACAATTTAGCATGCAAAATGATTTACAGTAGAGGCTATAAAATAAGTTTAATCAACAGCTGGGGTGGGCCGCCTCTCAGTTGTGGGTACGTGACGGGTAGACTGACCTTCCTTGACTTTAACTATGCTTCCGTTTGTAAATGAGCGGGAAACTGCTTGGCACAACCCCTTCCCATTCAGTTACTGTGCAGTTGAGGCTGCAGAGAAGGGGTCTGTTCACTCTGTCCTGGGTCCTTTTCTCTCTCATTAGTGAGACATCAGGGGTCTGTTTAGACCAATGTTTCTCAACTCCAGTCCTCAAGTACCCCAAATGGGTCATGTTTGCGGGCTTTCCATTTTGCACAGGTGATTTGATCAGTTTCGCTGCCTTGGTAATTACCAGTTTTCATTTGAGGGAAATCCCTGAAACCATGTTGGGGTTCCTTGAGGACTGAAGTTGAGAAACATTGGTTTAGACCCCTGATATTTTACCAAAGTGGCCCAACAGGGCTCCCAAAATATTAAATATTTTAGAATATGTTAAACTGCAGACACCATCTTCTGCCCTAAGCTACATATGTAACCCCCCTTACTATTTGGGCCTTTCTGGCTAATTTCTTAGAGGTGCTGAACCACCATGATATTTTGGTTATTTGGTTTGGTATAATGTGGTATAGATGCAGTGTGGCATGAGATGGACACTGCACTTCCGGCCAGCTCGTGTGAAATGAAGAAAAGGAATGGTCTGGGCCTATGCTCTGCAAACCATGCCCCCTGATGAATTTTGCTCCACCTACTGGGGCTTAATAAATGTAAAAGGAGGAATCTTGCATGTCGCTTCTATGTAGGTGCAGTCTAGGTTTTTCAGTAGAGGGTGAGTGGACACTCCAGTCTCGCAACTACATTGGTGATGTGGGTGCTCTTGGTGCCAAGAAGAAAATATCTCTATCTCCTATCTCCCTCCTATAGTTTTCACATTACAATTCAGGAAGGCTACAGAACAATTGGTATCAGTAGAGGGAGAGAAGAACAAAAGGCAAAGTCTCCTCCATATTGCTGTAGCTCAGCACCTGGCTACAAGTAACTGAATTCTTAAATTAAAGGAATTGTAAAGGCAGAAGGTTTTTGCTTTTAATGCATTAAGTTCATAAGCCTTCTGTGTGCTGCAGCCCTCCTAAAACTTGCCTGAGGTCCTTCTCTGTCCAGTGATGTCCACGAGTGTCTCGGCCATCAGACTCTGCCTCTTGATTTGGCTAAGATACGGCAGCACTGCCGTTGGCTGCAGTCAGGTCAGCTAGCCAATTGGGGGTGGAGAGGGCAGGACTGGGTTGGGGCTCCATGTCTGAATGGACACGGGCAGCTGTGACTCTGTTTGGGTGCCCCCATAGCAAGCTGCTTGCTGTGGTGGCACTGAACAGGAGGGAGGGGTTGGGATCGCAGAAGAGGAGGATCTGGGCTGCTCTGTGCAAAGCCACTGCAACAGAGCAGGTAAGTATAACATAAGATCTAAGTGTGCATGCAAGAACAGACTTTCCATCACTGATGCCCTTTATTGCCCCTGAAGATCATTTGCATGGCTTTTTCTTGATGCCCAAAAGATTATTGTGGAAAAGGGATTTTATTTTGAGACCTTCAAAGCCACCTATACCATTCAAATAAACATGTCAATTCATAGTTGGAAGTGCCCCTGCCAGCAAGTCAACTTGTCTTATAACAATGCAATGGTGATCAGTTGTTGGTGTGACAGGCTTATAGTTTACTCAACAGTTTGGGTTGCCTGGTGGCTGTAGTTGTCCTGGATCACCTTTTTAATGTTGTTGGATGCTTGCGGTGTTTTTTTTTTTTTTTTAAATACTAGAGAAGTCCTCCTTCCTCTATTCTGTTACACAAATGGTAGGCAACTAACAAATGGAACTTGTGACTGGCAAGTGAACTGAGACTTCATCGCTGGAGTCCTTGGAGGGGACAAAAAAAACAAATGGATACCTTCTGTCGGTTATTGTTTTGATGGCTTCCTCTTCTTGTGCTTTTACCTCTTTTGTATGTTTAAGATGTGGAGGTTTTTCTTCTTGTGGGTGGTGTTTTTTGTTACGCACCACTTTTAGTCAATTTTTTTATTTTTTTGACAGAAAATGCTCATCTATGACCCAGCAAAAAGAATTTCTGCCAGAAAAGCCTTACTTCATCCGTATTTTGATGACTTGGATAAATCGAGCCTTCCTGCCAACCAGACAAGGAATTGACCTTCTGATACCCATTCAGGACTCTGAAATGTTATCACCACTGCTGGGTTTTTTTTTTTTTTTTGTTTCGTTTTTTACAGTGTATTTGTCTGTCTTTTTTGTGTTGTCCCTCTGCAGCTGCAAACTTTGTGGTTGTACACAGTACTTACATGCAATGTCTTTAACACTTGTAAATATTGACCCAAGAGCTGTGTACAGATGAGAAAAATCAAAGATGATTTAATAAAGCTCTATATTCACAAATATACAGACGTGCAGTTTTTTTTTTTTTTTTGTTTTTTTTTTTCTCTTCAGCTTGCATCCTCTTGATGGATGATGAATTTTAGAATTCTTTATTTAAAAAAAAAAAAAGCTCTAAATGTCAATAGTTGTACATGTGTTTTCACAAGTAATTTTCTTTTGGTGGTATATGATCACTGCTTTGGGTTTTTTTTATTTTTTTTTTTTTTTTTTTTTTTTGTCTGCTGTAAAACCTATACAATAAACACATTTCATCATAAATTTAAACCAAAATGTATTCTGCTACTAGTCTTTGTGCACATGCCTGGAAACAGGCAGCAACATACCAGCACGTTGTCCATACAGGCCACTCTCCCACAGTACATCGCAGGTGGGCAGTTTGCAAGTAAAAATAATTGTGGGGGTGTTTGTTTCTGCTCATGTGATTTATGACATCTTTGCCATTCTGAAGTGTCCCTCCAATCGCTTTGCATAATTTATATATGCTGTGATTCTGTGCTTGCCAAATATGCTGCAGAAATCTCCCCCCCACTAAGTCTGGCTGTAACCATATTAACTAGGCAGCAGAAGCTGCTGCATCTTCACCTCCTGAATTTACACATGGGCACATCTGCAGCTCTTTGGCCCTCTTATAACTCATACAAACCACCCCCACCCTTCCTGGCAAACTGAGTGCATGATGCCATAAGCCTAGGCTTTTTACCAAATGGGAAGTGGGCTGTGTGAGGCAGAAAAGTTTTACTATCCAAAGTTAAAACAAGTGCAGATGATATAATGGATAGAAAGATGAGAAAAATGACTGAAGGTCTGCTTTTAGAGTGATCTTAAACCTAAAAACATAAATTTTTGTATATTGCAGCCTACAAATTTCAAGATGTGGCTACAATCCGTTTTTATTCATTTCCCCCCCCCCCCCCATTATTGTCCCCTTTTGATCTTGCTGGTAAATCTGTTCCACCAGGCTTGGCTGTCCAGAAAAAGTGTCAGGTTTTGAGACAAACAATTCATCCCTGTCTAAACTGGCATTCTAGTTGCAATTTACACTTGACCACTCGAAGCTTAGGCTGGATATATATCTATATATATCTCTCTCTCGATACCATGAGGTCAAACCTTCAACATTTTCAATTGTTTTAGTGTATGGCTGACTTTAGTTTTAATTCACTGGTCTATAAATTCCATTGACTGGAGCCAGCAGGCAGAAATGCCATACCACTGGATTCTGTTAAGGAAGGGGTGCTTTATGTTCCTGGTGACTCCTTTTTTAAATATGGATCTAACTGGAAATCTGGTAATATGTATTTGACCTTTTTAATTCTAAAGCTATGCAGACACTTCAGCTTTCTCTGTTAAAACATTGAAAGTGTCTCAGGTATATGACCACTCTGATCTACTTTCTCCTAGGTCCCTTTCACACTAGCAGACCAATTGAGTCCACCTGTCAGTTTTTCAGATGGGCCCACCAACATCTCACCCGATCTGCTAAAAATAGATGTCTGGGGATCTGTTCCCCCACCCCACCCCCCCCCCCCCCATCCATCTGGAACATCAGATTGAATGGCAGTCAGGTGTAGACACAGGTGGTCCATTTTACCTCCAACTGCCCATAGAGGAGAGTGGGATGTGTTTTGGGTCTGCTCTGCATAAACGGAGCACACAGACCAGCCATCTGCCTGCTTAGCGGGGATCGGGGGGCATATTCCCTGCTGAGCAGTTGCACTCCAAAGTAGCCTTCCCAATGTGGAATGGGGTCCTATTCAGGAATTTGTTTGGAGATTGATGAAACAGAAAAAAAAGCTTCAACTCTTCTACAGATATTGTTAAAATCATTGTATGGTACATTAATTACTCAGTGTCACTTTATGAACTCTAGTAACTAAGGGTTTTTTTTTTTTTTTCCGATATATTTTTATTGAAAGTTAAATTACTAAGCCCAGAACTC
The DNA here is from genome assembly GCF_037356315.1 of Lithobates pipiens. Lineage (NCBI taxonomy): Eukaryota > Metazoa > Chordata > Amphibia > Anura > Ranidae > Lithobates > Lithobates pipiens. The sequence continues at coordinate 13,379,029 of NW_027507787.1, read as the reverse complement.
TGCATTCACTATATCTGGTCTTCCCTCCACAGTACATGGAAATGCAATTGTAGTAGATTGCTAAACGCGCCTTTTAAAGCTTGTAGGAGTTTTTCCATTCTCTTTTGACTGTCTGAGGGCCCCCCCCCCAAAAAAAAACCCACTAGCAATACAAACCAAACTAAGCATGTGCAGAGTGCAGGAACTTTTTTTTTTTTTTTTTCCCTCCCCAAATTGGTGCAGCTCTGCAAAGTTGGTGTTTTGCCGATTTGTTCCATTACTGACAATAGGGTGTGACTTATGTAATTTGGACCTGTCAAATTGCATTTACAAGCCACACCACTGTGAACGGGATCCAACTGTGTATTTTCAGTTTTAACATGTCACATTTACAATTGGACATGTGGTATAATATAGTTACATAAAAATATACAGCTAGGTATGTTTCAAAAGCACAGTTAATCTATATTTGCAGTCCTGTATCGTAATCACTTGCGTTATCCTAACTAATTTGGACTTGGTAGGCTAAGAAGCGTCAATGTGCTGGCTTTCCATGGACCCGAATTTGTTACTCCTGGCTTTCATCTCCACACCCTTTGAGCCTACTTTATTGGATATCTGCAGATATTCTAGGATGGCCGAGGTGTCCAGCTTCCCCTCTCCATTGATGTGTATTATTGGCCACCTGGACTTTGTGCTGGGTGTCTCAGACAAAGCCTTCCAACTTTAGCCACACCTGAACCTGGTTGGAGCCTCTACCTTTCTTGGCCCTTCTGGGTGGGCTTGTCCCTCAGTCTTATATCCTGCTCTCCACTCCTCTGTCTTTAGAAAAGTGGAAGATTTTGCAGCTGTCCCATTTTCTTCATTCTCTCCCAGACCCTACCTGTTTCTGCAGACAACCCACTTCATTTGAAGATCTCTGGGGATGGCCCTTTAATGGAAATCTTTCTCCTACTCAGTATTTTATTTGAGATCATTTCTCAAAATGACACTATCTGAGCAAATGGAAAAGCGATCTTGACACTCTTCTTGGTGGATCAGAAGAACCAGATTCTTTTTGTGCATAAGTCTTCCCTTTTTACAGAAATATCAGGAAATCCCATTTAAAAAAAAATTGTCGCACTGGTATTGGACTACAGATGTACTAGCGTCAATATTACCTGGACACAGTCTGTTATGCTGCCGATGTGGTACTGAGGCTGGCACGCTGCTTTGCATTGTCCAAAATTGTGCCTTTTTTGGTGACAGGTCTTGGCCATTTTCCTTCTGGATGATTCAGCAGCTGTGCTCCTTTTAATGTGACCCCAATGTCAAGAGATACCTTAAAACCTTGCTGAAACAGCTTCTGGATGCTGCCAGGGCCTGCATCCCCATAATGTGCAAACAATGCCCCACACACACACACTCTGCAACAATGGTTTGCCAGGGTGAATGATGATCAAAGGGTGGATCGTATGACCTTTGCCCTTAGGGACAAGGCGGATGAACACAACACACTGGCTACACTGGGATCAGATTAATATTTGACTTATTCTTAACAGCTCTCTCCTCCATGGGAAATTATTGTCTTGTGCTCTTGATCCTGCCGAAGCACCCCATTCTCCCTTCTCTTTTTCCTTTTAATTTTTTCTTTCTCCTTTCTCTATGCCCCCTGTCTAGGCATCTAGGATGTCTATGCTTTCTTTCTCTAACCCCCCAAAAAAATACTCGGTATACTCTAAATATTTGGTGCAACTATTGTGAGGGAGGAGAATGGGGTCCTGAACCATGCAACACCTATGTTCCGTTCCACGGCTATGGATTTCATACTTTCTACCTTTTTTTTTTTTTTTTTTTCTTCTCTGCTTTTGGTTTTCTTTCAGTATGGCATGTCATTTTTTATTTTTTTTCCAGCCGTCTTCCAGGATGGCTTACAGAGCACAGGCAACATATGATCCACATTTATAAAAGACCACCCATAGGCCATGGCCCCTTAGTATTTCTGTGTTTCCTCTGACCAGAGAGTAACTTCAAGCAAGTTGTTTATTATTTTGTCTGGCCTACGTGGTAGGTAGCAGGGGCCTCCTGGCGGCCAGGTCCCTCTAATAGGGACACTGCTTCTGGGGAGCTGGTTGGCTTGGGTCTTCCTGGGCCCCTCTGCTAGGGACTCATGGGTAAGTAATAGGACCCCCCCCCCCCCCCCCATATCTCACTGTTTTGTATGTACCATCTTGGTTGGATGTATACTCAGATGAGGCCATCCCTAGTGGTAGCATGCCAACTGCAGGCTGGTCTCTCATGGAGGGCTAGCCTGCTTTCCCTGGGTTATTCCCACTTGATTCCTATTGTTTCTGGAGCGCGGTAGCCCTCTCCATGCCTGGCATCGCGTGGGCTGATGACATCACTTCCAACGCACAGGCAGGGAGTCATGCGGTGGCCACCTTGGTATACCCACTGGAAAAATTCCAGCCTGTACCAGAGAGAGGACGGCCGGCACGCTATCCACACAGACAGCGCCATCCTCTACGCCAGTATAAATAAAGAGCACTGGCAGAAGATTGCACTGGGTCACTTACTGGACAGTGAACATGAAAGAGCTGGGGACTGCTGCTGCAGGTCTGGCGCCATGACTTGACTTTGGCCCTGAGGTAAGAAAATGAGGAGGGGCCTAGGGTGTTCTTATCTTTTCTTACCCTTCTGCTGTGGGGGCACAGGGGGATTGGGTGGGCCTTTTGTAGTTGCATTGGTGTAACCTCCCTTATGTTGAGGGACATATAGCAGTGCAGGTCCTGGTGGTAGGTGTTTGTGTTTAAAAATTCTAAGGCAGGGATTTTGTTATTCATGTGGGCGTCTTCTTTCCATTCAGTTGAAGTAACACTGGTTTGGTTTTGTCCTTTTGGGCTCTCGATTTTGTTCTGGAAATAACCAAAGAAAGCAAGACGGATGCTTCTAGGAAGAGCTGTCTGGTCTGTGCTAGAAAAATGCCCCCTGCTTGGAAAAAGGACATATGTCAAGATTGCATTGTTAACCTCGTCAAGAAAAACAACCCTGCTATTCAAAAATTTTATGGATTCAATAATAGCTCTATTATCGCAGGCCACACTGAACTTTTATTGGAACAGAGCACTATTTCACTCTCACGTGGGGGGAAAAAAAAAAAAATTGATATTTCTCCCACTTTCTCCTCAAATATGTGCGGTTTACCCTGTCAATCTGCATGCTACATCAGATAAACAAGGGTGATCAGCCCCTCACCTGCTGGCCCACTTGTGACCAGCTACACAGGCCTAAAACAATTTGCACTAGCAATACAATAAACGTTAACACATATACACGTATCAGCCAAAATTCTCAGCAGATTTTGCGTGTCAGCTCACTGATGAAGTATTTCATAGAACTTTCAGGACCACTCATGCAAGGCTTCAGAATTCAGGAACCAGTGCAAATCTTGTCCACAGTAGAGAAGGTTTTCAGTTCTGGGTGTAGTTGAGGGCTCATTAGCTTATAGGTACTCGAGACAAAAATACATTAGGGTTTGGGTTCTGTGCAGAAATAAATTCTACACGCCTTCTGGGGTGCCAATTGAAATAACTTCTAAAATTGAAATGAATTCTAAAATAAATATTATTCGAGGGGGATTACGGATTCCCTCTATCTATTAAATATATGTATTAATTTGTCTATTCCTATAGTTAGCTAGTCTGGTAAAACTCTGATAATGTTACTGTTGATAGCACAATAATATAAGGTTAGCTATGAAAACAAACACACTGCTTAATAAAATGTCTTATTTATTTATCAAGAAAATAGGAAAATGCTAACATGAAAATACTATAGCGCATAGAACATCAAAGGTACTTATCGTAAGGCTGTCCCCTAGACATGGTTTCATCAGCTGGGCTCAAGATGGTAACAGAGAGAGCTCTCTGTCTGTTAGCCCTTTTTAAACTTCTATCATACGCTGTCGAGACCCAACCCCATTGCCAGCTCATCTAGATGTTTGACGAATCAAAGTATTTGTGGGGCAGTCCTCCTCAATATATTATATTACTGCCCGTCCTGCTCTATTGGTCTTTAGGGGCAGCATTGTCCATGTATCATGACTTTGTGCCCTGGGTCATCTTCAGTGTCTGATCCTTGCTCTTTGAAACCCCCCTTCATCAATTGTCCTGGCAGCCATGGCCCTCTGTGAAGCTTGCTTGCAGAACATTATCACACCAATCAGTCAGGAGCCAAGCCGTTCAGCCTTGATAAAGTGCCTGACTTCTTCTTTCAGATGAAGATTCTGATATACATTGCAGACAGCCCCCAAGAATGCGGAGGCTTGGTATAGCCTTAGTTCATATTTCAAACACCTCTTGTGTTGTGGAGTAAAACATGTTGCCTTCCAACAGGCAGACTCTAAAATCATTCAAACCCTGTGCCCATGATTCCGGAGCAGATCCCGTCCCAGCACATCCAGCACTAGCACTAGGGCGGCGCTGATAACCCCTTTTATCTGGCAGGTAACCCCTGATTCAGGGATTCCGGAGGAGCTGGATGTAAGCTTCGAATTAGCTTCTGACTCCGATGAATGGGGGTTTAAGGAGGGCAAACCAAATATAAAACCCAAAGATTTATTTTTGCCTCAGAGGAGACAGATAAGTTATTAAAGGGCATATATGATACCCTGGAGTTGGAGGAGCCAGAAGATAAAGAGCCGTCTGAGCAGGACCTGTTATATGCAGGCCGCCAAGCAGGCCAGAACCTTTACGGTTCACGCTTCACTAAAAAACAGTATTGGAGGAGTGGAAAGTACCAGAAAAAATAATCTTTTCCCCCCAAAAAACTCAAAAGGAGGTTTCCTTTCAAAGAAGAGGATACGAGTCTGGGAGAAGTGTCCCAAGTTAGACGCTTCCCTATCGAAGGGAACAGAACTCTCTTTTGATGATACAGGCTCATTTCAAGAGCCGATTGACAGGAAAGCCGAAGGTTACTTGAAAAAGGCTTGAGAGGCCTGTTCAGGCAATTTACCTAGGTAACCTGCCCTTGCCACTACCTGTGTAGCCTGTACTCTAGATTTGTGGTTAAGAGTCAGATACTCCCAAAGAAGAGATCTTGGAGACACTACCAACACTAAAAGCAGTGGCTTGTATAGCGGACGCTTCAACAGAGTCTGAGATTTACAGCCAGGGACCCAGCCTTTTATTTTTTTTAATGATTTTTTACAAAAGTTCATACAACCATTTGAGAAGCACCTCAAGCCATATACATAGTGTTATCATCTCATTACATTATGCTATCGTGTATAAATTTGCTTAAATAAAACAGGCAAAAAATGAGAAAAACAAAGGAAATAAAAGAAAACAAAAAGTGGGGACCAAGGAAAAACGTTAAAATGTCCACTCTGCTACTACCAGTACCTCAACTCTCTCTCATCTGTACTTCTCTAACCTTTTTTTTTTTTTTTATAACCCCACTAACCTTTTTATGATCCATCCCTCCCCCCACCTTACCCAAAATCTCCCTTGTAATTAAGTGCCGAGCATCACAACGATACACCATATCTATTTACTACCAGTGTATTATATATTGTTATTCCTAACTTATTTCTCTCTAATTTACCTCTTCCAGTCCCCCTCTCCGCTCCCCCCCCCGTTATTCCCTGGTCGTATCCACCTAGTCTTTGGGTATGGTCTCCCCCCCCCAGTATCACCTTTAAGGAGGACATCCCATTTTATCTAACCAGGGCTTCCAGATTTTTAAGAATTTATCCAGGTTCCTCCGTCTAATAAATGTCACCTTTTCCCTCCATACTATAGCGTACATCACTTTATTCCATTCTTCTGAAGTTCTCACTGATTGCCAGTTTTGGGCTATTATCTTTCGTGCTTGGAATAGGCCTCTAATTGCTGCAGTTTTACTATTTACTGACACACTGTTGTCCTCTATCTTCCCCAACAGACATATAGTACCATTCGAGACCAGCTTGAGCCCAATGGTACAATTAATGTCCTCAAGTATCTCTGCCCAATACCTAAATAATTTTGGACATGTCCACAGCATGTGGATCAAGTCTCCTGTTCTTTGACACCTTGGGCATTTGTCATCGGGTCTTTATCCATACCGAAAAAGTTTCTTTGGGGTATAGTAGGCTCTGTGTAGCAAGAATAGTTGCAAAATTTTCTGTGAGGGAGAAACTAACACCTGGGAGCTCAGATTTAATATCCTTCTCCACTGTTCTTCTGTTATTATTTCCACCAGGTCCTCTTCCCATCCCTTTTTATTTTTGACCGATCTTTCCCCGTTGATAAATTTACTACATATCTGTTTGTATATCTCTGATATTATACCCTTGGAAGATCCTGTTGTAGCGATTTTTTGTATAAGAGGTACTTCACACCATTCCACCCTTTGTGTTTTGAAATGGGTGCTGATGGCGTGTCTGATTTGAAGATATCTGTATAAATCAGTTCTTCAAATGGCTTCAGGGTACTCCCTTCATATAATTGCACAAGTTTTCCAATACCGCAAGCCTCCCACTCATTTATTTTACCCATGGGAATCAAATCTGGAAAATATTTGTTGTCCCAGATTGGAGTATATTCTGTTAACCCCATATAACCCATTACTAACCTAACCACCTGCCATAGTTTTGTTACTAATTTTAATGTGGGTGAACTGGGGGATAGGAAATCTGCTTCCAGCAAGCTACTGTGCGGGGTTCCTTGCAACATCATTCAAACATTTTTATTACTCTCCCCTTGTATGTTACATCCCCTACGATGCTGCAGCTGGGCAGCCAAAAAATAGCTGCGCGGATTTGCCACTACTGCTCCTCCCTCTTTTATTGGTAGCTGCAATATCTGTAAACTAATACGAGCCTGCCCCTTCTTCCAGATTAGTTCCCAGAAAAGTGTTTCAATTTCCTTGAACCATCCCATTCCAATCCAAACTGGGGAATTATGTAGCTGGTACAGAAGCTGGGGTATCCAGAAGGGCAGCTGACGGGGAGATGGCTCCAAATGTCGAATTTCTGCTTGAATTTAAGCAGAAGGGGGGGGGGGGGGGGCGAGATTATCCTCCATATACTGATCTGGGTTTCTTGTTAACTATACTCCTAGATACCTCATCCTATCTACCACCCTTAATTGCCCCACTGAGGATGGGAGGGTATTCATTGGGTCTACTGGCATCAAAGCTGATTTCTCCCAGTTAATTACCAGGCTTGATATCTTCCCAAAATCCTCCACAATGTTCATAGCCACCACCAAGAATGAGTCTATATCTCCGAGGAAGAACAAAATGTCATCTGCATATAATGCATTCCTTTCTTCCCCCATCTCTCTTTTAAATCCCTGTAGCCCCCTTGCTGTTCTTATCGCAATTGCTAATGGCTCTATTGCTAAGGCAAACAACAGAGTTGACAGGGGGCATCCCTGCCAGGTTCCCCTTTCCAGCTCAATTGAATCAGAGTATGCATTGTTAGGCTGCTTTCACACTGGGGCGGGAGCAGCGTCGGCGGTAAAGCGCCGCTATTTTTAGCGGCGCTTTACCGTCGTTTTAGCGGCGGTGTGCGGGCGCTAGCGGGGTGGTTTTAACCCCCGCTAGCGGCCGAAAAGGGGTTAAACCCGCCCGCAAAGCGCCGCTGCAGCGGCGCTTTGCCGGCGGTATTGCCGCGGTGTCCCATTGATTTCAATGGGTAGGAGCGGTTTAGGAGCGGTGAATACACCGCTCCTTCACCGCTGCAAAGATGCGGCTGGCAGGACTTTTTTCACCGTCCTGCCAGCGCATCGCTCCAGTGTGAAAGCCCTCCGGCTTTCACACTGGAGTTAAAGGGGCCGGTTTTTTTCAGGCGTTACACAGGCGCTATTTTTAGCGCTGTAACGCCTGAATACCGCCCCAGTGTGAAAGCAGCCTTAATCCTAATCTTAGGGCTTGGTGTTGTATAAAGTGCTTTTACCCAACCTATAAAGATGGATCCAAACCTGAACACCTCCAGAGTCCACCACAAATAGTCCCACTCCAAGCTATCGAAAGCTTTGGCAGCATCCAGAGAGACGACGGCCCGCGAGCCCCCATTCAGCGTTGGAATCTGAAGGCTCAAGTATACCCGTCTTACATTGATGTTAGTGGCTCTATTGGGAATAAACCCAGATTGATCTGGGTGTAAAGCTTTTGTATATATTTGTTCACCCGGGCAGCTAGCACTTTCAACAGTATATATGCATCTGCACATAATAAAGATATTGGCCTATACGACGAGGTATCCATTTGATCTCTCCCCTCTTTTGGAATAACCACTATTGTGGCTTCTGCCATTGAGGAGGGCATCCTCCTTCCTGCGGGCACCTCCCTACATCCTCAGTAACTCCGGAAGCATCACCTCACCATACCGCTTATACATTTCTATAGGAAGACCATCTGTCCTGGGGGACTTCTGGTTAGCCATCTGAGCCACTACGCTTTGCAGGTCCTTGAGGGTTATGAGGGCTTCTAGCATGTTTTTTTCCTGTTCTAAGAGCTGGTACCTGGATCCCCCTAAAAAAATGATACATTTTTCTTGCCACTTCACTCCAGTTTATATGAATTTGCGTAGTATTGTCTGAATGCATCCAGTATTTCAGGGGTCCGGGAAGTAATTTCACCCCCTGGCATCCTAATTGCTGCAATTACTGATGGGGAGTTATTGGTTTTCACCAACCTGGCCAAAAAACGGCCTGCACACTCCCTTTCAGCAAAAGCGCATTGGGTTTGAAAAAAGACACTTGTTTTCTGCCTTTCTGGTAATAATGTTATAATATTTTTGTTGACTTTTAAGCCCTCTCTTTTTTTTTTCTGGGGTTGGGTCTACCACGTATTGATTTTCTGACTCCATCACTTCCCTCCCAGTAACCTCCTCCCATTCCCTGGACCTCCTTTTCATCTTTGCCACTCGTATTATTAACCCATGGAGGAAAGCCTTCAGGGTATTCCACACTATTCCTGCATTTGCGGAGCCCTTATTCAATATTACAAATTCCTTTAATTTTAATGTTAATTCTGTTGGTTCCCTCATTAACTCCAACCAAAATGGGCTTATACTCCACACTCCAGGGAGGTTCTGACCTTCCAACTGAATTGTCATTATTAATTGTGAATGGTTAGACACTCCCCTGGTAGCGTATATTATGCTTTTAACCAGCTTCACCATGTCCCCGTTTCCAAAGGCCATATCTATTCTTGACAATGTTGCATATGAGCTAGAATAACATGAATATTGCTGCCTCGCTGGGTTCCGGGTTCTCCAGACGTCACACAATCCCAGCTCTTCCATAAATTGGGCTAACCGTCCGTCAGAAACTTTATCAGATTGTTTCCCCGGGGGGAAATCGATCTTTACTTTTTATCAATAACTACATTGAAATCTCCCACCACTATAACCAGTATATCCTCTTTATCTTTGAGAAATTCTGCCAATTTATATAGAACCTCCATTTTAAAAGGAGGTGGAACATAAAGATTGGCCACGATATATGGTTTGTTTTCTATCTGACAGTACAGGAACACATACCGAGGGACACAGTCTTAGTTAGCCCTCCTGGCCTCGTTATCTGGTTAAAATCCTGGGAAGGGGATACAGTCTCAAAAATTAAGCTCTGTTCTCTTCCCTTTTCAGGCGAATTGTTTTTTGTGAAAAAGAGGTTTCCTATCCTCAAAAAGCAGCAACAAAAAAATTTTTTTCCTCCCTTTCAAGGGACAAGTGGCAGCAAAGGGACAGATGTTGGTAGTCCAAAGATTATCCAAATAGGCAGGATCAGAGATAAGGGTGTCAGTATAGGAGGGAAAAAGGAAAAGCAAAAGGTGGCTTTCTTTTCAAACCCCCCCAGCCTAAGGACTCCTCTCAGTGACTCAGCCAGCCAGGTGGGGGGAATATTGGGGGCCTTCTTCCCACAATGGCAGGCCTATTCCAGCAACCATTTTATTCTGGATCTTATAAATCTCGGATACAGAATAGAGTTAGTGGGCTGTCCTCAAAAATGTCTTCCTACAATTTTACCAAGAGGAAGAAAAGGAGGAGGCTATGTCTTCTCTCCTTCAAAATATGCTTGAGGAGAACATGATAAGTTACCTCCCTTCAAATCAAAGGAAGGGTGTATTTTATTCCTACGTCTTCTTCAGGAAAAAGCCTCCAGGTAAACAAGTCAAATACAAACGGTTCAAGATGGAGTGCATTTACAACACCAGGGAGTTGTTTACCACAGGAGTTTTCATGGCTTTATTAGATAAGGGACACATATCTGCACATCCCAATTCGGATGGTGTCCAGACAATACCTTCAATTTGCAGTGAAGAACAAGTTTGCACTATGGATCCTTGAAGACTTCCCTCCAAGCCAAATCTCATTCATCAGAGAACAGTGAATCATTCGGCGGGTGAACCGTCTCTCTGACGGCCTGGCTACTGAAAGGGAGCTTTTAGAATGGAAAAGGCTAGCAAGAAGAGTAATAATTACTATCCTTAGCAGCAGGAAAGCCGCCACCAATACTATATACAACAAGATTTTGAAAAAGTTTGGTGTTTAGCGTACAATCGACAACAGAATCTCAGGCCCTATGATCCTGGTGGTTCTATAATTCCCCCAAGCAGGTGCAGACCTAAACCTTACATTCAGTAACCTCAAGGTACAGGTATCTGCTCTATTGAGCTTCCTTAATCAAATGCTAGTAGAAGAACCCCTAATCAAAAGGTTTCTCACAGCCATAAGTCAAAGAAGGCCTCCCATATCTAGGAGGTTCCCCTCTTGGGACTTATTCACGGTACTACAGAGTCTTTGCAGGGAGCCATTCAAGCCACTGGAAGACTGCTCCAAAAAAAACTTTTGACCTTAAAAACGGTCCTTTTAGTGGCACATATCTGCCCTAGGAGGGTCAGAGAAATTCAAGCCCTCTCAATTGTGGAATCATTTTCATTTTGCATAATATCTCAGGACAAGATTATCCTTTTTGTTGACCCTGCTTTCCTGCCTAAAGTAGTGTCCAGCTTTCACCGATTGGAAGAAATAGTAATCCCATCTTTTTGAGGTAATCCTAAAAATGATAAAGAGGTCAAGTTTAATAATATAGACGTGAGAAGATGCGTGATTTCGCATATCGAGTGCACCAAAGAGTGGAGATCCTGCACAAGTCTGTTTGTTTAGTTCGTGAGTCCCAACAAAGGTAAAAGGGCATCAAAAAATACTGTCGTCAGGTGAATGAAGTTGGCTATCATAGAAGCATACAAGACAACATCTCTACCACCACCAAAAGGAGTCAACGCATCTTGGGCTGAAAGGACCAGAGCCTCGCCCCTCCAGATATACAAAGTGGCAACCTGGTCCATCTTTCATACATTTGTAAAGCACTATAGGCTGGATGTGCTTGCAAATCAAGACCAGTCCTTTGGTAGGAAAGTGCTGCAGGCTGTTGTCCCGCCCTAATCAGGTAGTTCTATTTGGTCCTCTCTGTAAGCCATCCTGGAAGATGACGTGGAAAAATTAGGGTTATTACCTGTTAATGCTCTTTTCCTGGAATCTTCCAGGACGGCATCATTTCCCCCCCTGTTTCGTAGGAATAATTATGTAAAGCTAAGCTGGTTGAACTAAGGAAAGTGTTTATTATTTTATCAGAGCCTTCAGTTATTTGTTAATACTGAGGGGTCATGGAATATGGGTGGTCTTTTATAATGTAGATCATGTGTTTCCTGTGCTAGGTGGGAGGAGCCTCTCTCTCTGTACGCCATCCTGGAAGATTCCTGGAAAAGAGCGTTAACAGGTAATAACCCTGTTTTTCTATATGCCTTTCACAACATTACAAAACACACTTGCTGTGGAGACTACGGCTTAAATTTAATAGACACTTTATATCGATGTGCTGGAATGTTGTCTGTAACTTTATTTTATAAATTTGTTGTTCATGTTATATAAATATCTATTACCGTGTATCAACGTCTATGATATGTCATGTCATGCTATATTGTGATGTTGCATACCTTTAAATAATTTAAAGAATAAAACAAAAAGAAGAAGAATAAATGTAACTCAGATCCAGAGCCACTGTAGTCAAAATCTAGATTGATTGGGTTATATAACTGAATATTATCCTATGTGCACCCCACTAGCGGGTCGCACAACAAGCCATTTCCAAATGTGGGCTACAGTAAAGACAAATGCTACTTGGCATTGCTGTAGCCTTTGAATGGAATCTTTTTGACAGAGTAAAACAAGTGAGGTTAAAGCGGAGTTCCACCCACTTTTAATAAACAGACACTGTCCCACGGTTCAGCGATGTGGGCGCACAAAGCCTCGATCCTCTCCATGGCGCCGTCATTGTAACTGTGGGCGCCCAGCTGTAGGTTCACAGCCGGGCAAGCCGCATGTTGTGAATGGCCGGGCAATCTTCTGGGACTTGGGATGTTGCTCAAAAGATTGCAGGGAGGGGGGGAGAGGTGAACTTCCTTCCAGTGCTGTGTCGCCAGGGGAGGAAGGGGGGGCTGGGTGCCTGTCCAAACTGGGTACCCACTCCCTCCCCCCCTCCCCCCAAAAATAATAACATGCCAAATGTGGCATGTCAGGGGGTCACCAGTACTTGAAGCGGAAGTAACATTTTTGGGTGGAACTCCGTTTTAAGAAGTAAGCTGGGGAAGAAAGAAGAGGAGCCTGTGAAGTCCTTGACAGCGGTTGGTGGCTATCATTTTTACACAATGACTGCGCCCCGCTCCCGTATCACTGGATCCGCTGGGCTCGAGCATGGGGCTGGAATGAATGGGCTCATAAGAAAAACTGTGAAAAAAAAAAGGTGAAAAACGTTGACTTCACAATCCCTTTCATTGAAAAAGCTGAAGTTAGAAGCTGATTGATTTCTTTGCACAGCTGCGCCAGACTTTGCACTCTCCAGTTTTAGTAAATCAACCCCAGTGCCTGCTAACTGCTTTTTCTCTTTTGTTCAGTCACGGACAGAGCATCTCATCTTGACCTTAGGGTTATATCGCCCCTTTAGGAGAGGACTAGGCAGAAAAAGCAGCAACACTTGCACAGTACCGCCTAGGGGGCGGTCCTACTGGCTATAACCCCTCACACTGCATCCAGCAGCTCTGTTTTTTTCTGCCTAGTGTAGGAGAAGGACCTGGCTCCCGGTGGGAATTTTTTCTTTCTCTTATATTCACCGACCGACACAGCTCCTCTCTGTAACAAATGGTTGTTAGCCTTATCACTAGGAGAATACTAGGCATAGTTGTAACACAACATTCAGAACTCTTAGGTCTGCCCAGGGGGGCGGTCCCTCAGGCTAAAACTCTCCCGTCTGCCAGACAGACCTCAGTTTTATTTTGCCTAGTAAAGGAGAAGGACCTAGAAACCTTGCGGGTCCATCGATCCGTGCTTTTTTTATGCAGAAGCTTGGCTTTTTGTACAAGATGAATGATCCTGTGATCAACTATCAACAGCCGGCTGGGTGACAGGCTGGATACCCTTATCCTTGTAGTCTCCCCAGTCCGGCCATCGAGCGTGTGCAGGTAACAGCTACGACTCGGCAGGCCACGACAAAACCTCAGCTCCAGAGTTGGTCGGTGAGCTTTTATGCTTCAGGGCATACATATGACCAGGCTACTGATGTCTGCATCACAGTATGCCGAGGTGGGCAGCTACCCTGTACTGATCAGTGAGTAGTTCTGCAATGGAATGTCTTCCAGCGCTTCAGGACTGATAAGTACAGCTCTCCCTGCCCTGGCGGGGCTGAGTGGCTGGGCATTCCCTGGGAGGTTGATTCGGGGGTCCCTCACCTCCCTCTCTTCTCTCTCCTGTCCCTATCTTCCCTCTCCCCCTCCTGGGGGGATGCTGCATGTGGTTGATGAGCGGTGTATGTGTACAGATCCCTGGGGGCTCTTACCTGGGATAGGGGGCTGGCTGGCTGGTGGTGTCCTGGATCCTGTGTGTTAAGCTCCCGGAAGGTGCCTGTGAGGGTCTGCTGTGTTTTTTGGTGCAGCGCTGTGTCTCTGTCACATTCTGTCTTCTGTGCCTCATGGTGCTGGCTGTCGGCCATTTTAGGTGTGGGCGAGGGCAGCATGTCTTCCTGGGCTTCAAGCAGCCATTTTCCAGGTGATCTCCTATTCAGGACACTGGTGGCCATTTTCAGGAAGCCTGAACACGTTTCTCAGTGTTCTCTAGCAGCTGCTTGCATCTGCTTTCATAGCCATTTTCCCTGTGTTTTCCTGTCTGTATACTGGACGCTGGGCGGACATTTTATTGAAGCCTGAGCATGTTTTTCAGAACGTTTTAGAGCTCATTCTGACTACTGCCACCGGCACAGCTTTTGTTTCCTATGCACCTGGGAGCACTCAGGGTCTAAGGGCACTACTTGTGAACAGCGCAGAACTCCTCAGGGTGGTGAGTCCGGTAGGATAGAGCCCCTCAGTCAGCAGCAGCAAGGAGGGTGGGACTGTCACTGTCCTAGTGGCAGACAGGGTAGGGTCAGCATGGCTTCAGATACTGGTGTTTCTTCCCCTGAAATCCAGGCAATTGCAACCGGGTCGCCTGCGGACTGCGCAGTACCCATGGACACCCTGACGGTGGTCCTCAATTTGTTCGTTGCCAAGATGGAGGCGGTGCGTGGGAAGAAATCTCCGTTAAAGAGGCCCCTACCCCCCCCTCTCCTCTGGGGAGAGCTCTGACGTAGACTCGGGTCCTGCTGAGGCTGGTGACCCCTGCTCTGTCTTGTCAGATGACGCTGACCAGGACCATTTGGACAGTGAGGATGTGCCCTCGCCTGGGTCCGGGTGCAACAAAGCGCTTGTTGGAGCACTTATCACAGCTGTGCATGATACCCTGAAGATTCAGGAGCCAGCAGTTCCCTCTGCTGATGTACCGGCCCCTTCTGGGTCCCGCAAGCCAGCACGTTCACCTAAGGTGTTCCTGTATCTGACTTATTTTGACAAGTTCATTTTCAAGGAATGGGGTCGTCCACAAAGGACCTTTTTGGTCCCCAAATACATGGCGGATGCGTTACCCTTTGAGGAAAGCCTTCTCAAAAAATGGTCGGCTCCTCCGGTCGTGGACCCCCCAGTATCCAGGTTAAATAAAGTAACCACGATCCCGGTTGAGGGGACTCCTACATTCAAGGATCCCACGGACAGGAAGGCCAAGGCAGTGGCTCATTTCTTGTTTACGGTCGTGGTGTCAGCCGTGCAACCAGTACTGGCATCCGCACTTGTGTCGCAGACACTGACTGAGTGGGCAAAACTTTTGCACCGCCAATTGGGAGAGCAACAGGCTTCCCCTGTCTGCATGGAACTAGCAGACCAACTAGTGCAAGGCTTTAAGTACATCTGTGACACGCCCCTGAATGCTCTCCCTCTGCTATCCAGGGCTTCAGTGTCAGCTTTGGCTAAAATGCTGGTCTGCTGACCAGGCATCCAAAAAAAAGCCCTGACGGATCTTCCCTTCCTTGGTGACCAGCTCTTTGGAGCCTCATTAGATGACATTTTTAAGAATGCCACCGGTGGTAAGAGTACCTTACTCCCACAGGCCAGGAACGCTAAGGAGACACGCAGTAGGCAAGGGCCTTCTTTTTCCGCTCACAAGCGGCTTTTTAGTCCGGCCGGAGCATCGACAAAACGTCCCTAGCCCGACAGGACACCCACAGACGGTCAAAAACGTCCCTGGAACCGCAAGCCTGCGAATAAAAGTGCTACCGCATGAAGGTTTGCCCCCACCCATGTCTCGGGTGGGGGGTCGCCTTCGGGATTTTGCAGCCCGGTGGTCCTCCCAGTTATCTGACCAATGGGTCTGCAATCTGATTTCCACAGGCTACAAGATAAAGTTTCTCTCTTGGCCGCAAAACAGATTCTTCCCCTCCAGCATACCGTATCCCTGGCTCGCTGGGACGCCCTCTTGGGGGCGGTAAGGGATTTGCTGAATCGCGGGGTGATTGTACCGGTTCCGAAATCGGAACGTTTCCAGGGATTCTACTCAAATCTGTTTGTGGTTCCCAAGAAGGAAGGGGTACGTCCGATCTTGGACCTAAAGGCCCTCAATCACTTTGTAAAAGTGCAGAGGTTCAGAATGGAATCAGTTCGCTCAGTAGTCGCTGCACTCCATCAAGGGGACTCCCTGGCATCCTTAGACATCCAGGATGCGTACCTGCATATACCCATATGCCTCCGGCATCAAAAGTTTCTGCGGTTTGCAGTCGGGGAAGCCCACTACCAGTTTGTGGCTCTTCCTTTTGGTCTGGCTTCAGCCCCCCGAGTCCTTACCAAGGTATTGGCTCCAGTTTTGGTGTTGCTACAGCAACGTGGGATCGCGATTGTGGGATACCTAGACGATCTCCTCCTGAGGGCATCTTCCGCCTCAGAACTAGAGGAGGATGTAGCGATCACCATGCAGACCCTGAAAGAATTTGGGTGGTTGTTGAACCTAAAGAAGTCTGGAGTACCTAGGCCTGCTGCTGGACTCCAGGGAAGCGAGAGTGTTTCTCCCTTCAGACAAGCTGCAGACTCTGAGATCTGCGATAAAACTGCTGATGAACCGCAAGTGGTCGGCGCTCCGCTTTTGCATGCGAGTACTGGGATTCATGGTAGCCTCCTTTGAGGCAGTACCTTATGCCCAGTTCCACACCAGAGTCCTGCAGAAGATTTTGACAAAATGGGACAAATCTCAGTTGTCCCTGGATCGACAGATCCAGGTGAGCCAGTCAGTCAGAGACTCTCTGATCTGGTGGTTGAGGTCCCCGGTGATTCAGTTCCTTCCTCTGAAATGGACGGATTCCAGTCTATCCGGCTGGGGTGGAGTGATAGGGGTTCAGTCGGCTCAGGGCCTCTGGTCGACGGTAGAATCCAAGTTGCCTATCAATCTGCTCGAATTGAGGGCGATCAGGCTGTGCCTCTCCACATCTTCGATGAGACTGCAAGGGCGTCCAATCAGGATCCAGTCAGACAACGCCACGGCCGTGGCATACTTCAATCACCAAGGGGGAACAAGGAGCTCAGCCGCTGCACGGGGAGGTCGCTCACATACTTCCGTGGGCAGAGCGACACGTACCGGCCCTGTGGGCCGACCCGTCAGATGCGCTGGTGGCTCCGTGCGATCACTACCAGCTGATATACGCCTTTCCTCCACTGAAACTGTTGCCACGTCTGCTTCGCAGAGTGGAAGCCGAGGGGATCCCAGTAATACTGGTTGGCCCAGATTGGCCTCAGCGTCCTTGGTACGCAGACCTGGTGCGTCTAGTGACAGGTCCGATACTCCATTCCGCTTTACCATCGCTGGCTTTAAACTGTCTGTCAGACTCGGTGATCCCAACTATGTTGAGAGCACGAAAATCTTCTTCTCGGAAGATATACCATCGTACCTGGAAGGCCTACATTTCCATGTGTGAGGAGAAAGGATGGCATCCACGCTCCTTTTCCATAACTAGGATCCTGCTGTTTCTCCACCAAGGAATGGACCAGAAATTGGCATAAAGCACCATCAAAGGGCAAATTTCAGCCTTAGCTGTCTTTTTTCAACGACCCCTGGCATCGCACTCCTTAGTGAGTACCTTCCTTCAGGGGGTACGACATGTAGTCCCTCCGGTGCGTCCACCGTTACCCCCATGGGATTTGAACCTGGTGTTGTCGGCGCTTCAAAAACCGCCGTTTGAAAATATCAGGGAGATTCGCCTGTTGACTCTTTTCCAGAAAGTGGTCTTTCTAGTGGCCATCACATCGGCCAGGAGGGTTTCGGAACTGGCGGCCTTGTCCTACAAGTCGCCATATCTGGTTATCCACAAGGATAAGGTGGTGTTGCTTCCGCAACCGTCTTTTCTACCGAAAGTGGTTTCGGCTTTTCATATCAATGAGGACATTGTATTACCATCTCTGTGTCCTAAGCCGAAGCACCCTAAGGAGGTGGCCCTTCATGCTCTAGATGTGGTTCGGGCTCTGAGGGTGTATTTGTCTGCCACGGCTCCTTTTCGAAAGTCAGAATCACTGTTTGTTTCGGTGGCTGGTCCAAAGAAAGGCATGGCGGATTCGTCGGCCACCATTTCCAGGTGGATAATTCAGATTGTAGTTCAAGCCTACACCTTGAAGGGACAGGTGCCCCCCTTTCCGGTCACGGCCCACTCCACAAGGGCAATCGGAATGTCTTGGGCCTTCCGACACCAAGTGTTGGTCGCTCAGGTGTGTAAAGCGGCGACCTGGTCGTCTGTCCACACATTTACCAAGTTCTACAAGGTAGACGTCAGTGCATCGGCTGATGCCTGTTTTGGCTGCAAACTTTTGAAGGCATATATTACCTTTTTTTCCTGGTTTTTCGGTTAAAACACAGTAATGCTGTTGCATTACGTTCCGCAAGTTTTTTGTGCGGTTATGGGTAGTCACTCCTATTGAGGGTACCCTGGTTTTGTGGTGGCTTTTTTTCCACGCACTGTTGTTTTTAGTGAGTAAAGTTTTACTAGTCCCCACTTGCCATGGTGGATGTAGTTTCTATGCTGTTTTTCCCACCCCTCGTTTGGCACTGCTTGGAGACGTCCCATTTGTTACAGAGAGGAGCTGTGTCGGTAAGTGAATATAAGAGAAAAGAGGATCTTTTGTACTCACCGTAAAATCCTTTTCTCTGTGATTCACCGACCGACACAGCACCCGCTCCTCCTTTTATCTTTACGTTATACTGCTTGTTGATGTACTGAGGTCTGTCTGGCCGACGGGAGGGTTGTAGCCCGAGGGACCGCCCCCCTGGGCGGAACTAAGAGTTCTGAGTGTTGTGTTAAAACCATGCCTAGTATTCTCCTAGTGATAAGGCTAACAACCATTTGTTACATAGAGGGGCTGTGTCGGTCGGTCAATTACAGAGAAAAGGATTTTACGGTGAGTACAAAAAAATCCTATTTTTTTCTGCATTTTTGATTCCTGTGATCTACAATCAACAGCCGGGCTGGGTGACAGGCTGGGTAATATAGATCCTTGTAGTCTCCCCAGCCTGGCCATTGAGCGTGAGCAGGCCCTAGCTACGCGCTGGGTCGGCCAGGACATGCCCCGTCTAATCCAGTGGCGGCCGGTGAGCTATATGCTCCGAGCCACACATATGACTGGGTGACTGCTGTGTGTGTCACAGTGTGTCGTGGCTGGCAGCCACCCCCTACTGCTCGAGTGATGGGTCTGTCTGTGGAATGCGTCCCTGCAGGAGGGGTAAGTATGGTTCCACCTGCCTCGGCAGGATGGAGCAGCTGGGCATTCCCTGGGAGGTTGACTAGGGGGTCTCTCACTCTCCCTTTATTCTCTCCCTGTCCCTTCCCTCCTCTCCATGCTATGGGCCGCTGTGTGACTGGGCACGTGGGGGTGCGGTGCACATACCTGGCCGAGGGTCCGGGGGGGCTCTGGGTCCTGGCAGGAGGCTGTGCTCGGTGTTGGGGGTCTGCTTGTCCTCTTCCCTGTTTCTGGGCCACAGTGGGGTGTTTGTGTGGTGTGTGACATGTGGTTCAGCAGCCATTTTCTAGTAGCCTCTGGTAGTTTTGCCTCTAGCGCTGTGTGCTTGTTTCCTTCTGGAACAGCGCGCTTTCCACACAGGCACCTCGTGGATGGCACAGAGGAGAGCAGACAGCAGCAGCACAGCGCAGTACCTGGGTCAGGGTGGTGAGTCCTGCGGGGGCTCTTCAGTCTGTGGCAGCTAGAAGGGTGGACTTTCTGTGTGACTTGCCTTAGGTCTCTAAGTGGTGACAGGCGAGTGTGGGTCAGCATGGCATCAGAAGCTGGCACTTCTTCCCTAGACATCCCTGTTATTGCAACTGGTTCCCCTGAACCTGCGTGCCTATGGGCACTCTGTCGGCGGTCCTGGAGGACTTTTTTGCCAGGGCGGAAGCGGCGTGCGGGCGCAAGGGGGGGTAAAAAACGCCCCATCCCCCCACCATCTTCTGGGGAAAGTTCTGATTCAGACTCGGGCCCCGCTGTGACAGGCGGCCCCTGTTCTGATGTATCAGAGGATGGTGGACCAGGACCGTTTGGACAGTGAGGATGACTCCGTGTCCAGGTCAGTGCAGGAAAAGGCTATTGTAGGAGCACTTATTACAGAGGTAAGGGATACCCTAAAAATGGAGGATATGGCGGGGGCATCTTTGTGGGTCCCTTTCGGGTCCCACAAGCCAGCCTGCGTGACTAAGGTGTTTCCTTACCCAACTTATTTTGATAAGTTTATTTACAAGGAGTGGGGAAAACCGCAGCGGGTCTTTTCAGTCCCGAAACGCATGGCGGTGTGTTACCCCTTTGTGGAGAGTCTCCTGAAGAAATGCACATCTCCAATTGTTGACCCCCCGGTATCCAGGTTAAATAAGGTAACCACGATTCAGGTGGAAGGGACTCCTGCTTTCAAGGATCCTGCTGACAGTAGGGCCGAGGTGGTTGCCCAGTCTATGTTTACAGTGGTGAAGTCAGCATTACGAACAGTGTTAGCCATGGCCCTGGTGTAGCAGACGCTTACTGAATGGGCTAAAATATTGCACCGTGAGTTGGAGAAGCAACAGGCTTCCCCGGTCTGATTGGAGCTGGCGGAGCAGTTGGTGCAGGGCCTTAAGTATGTCTGTGATGCAGCCTTAGTTACGGCCCCCTTGCTCTCTAGAGACTCAGTATCAGCAGTAGTGCTGTGTCACCTGATTTAGCTGCAATGCTGGTCTGCGGACCAGGCATCTAAGAAACCACTGGCAGACTTGCCCTTCCAGGGAGAGAGGCTATCTGGAGCCTCGCTGGATGACATTATTAAGAATGTTACTGGGGGTAAGAGTATGTTGCGTGGGGTGATAGTACTTGTATAGACGCCAGAAAGGTTTCAGGGATTCTACTCCAATCTGTAGTCCCAAAGAAGGAAGGTGTCCGTCCGGTCCTGGACCTCAAGACTCTCAACAGCTTTGTGACGGTACAAAGATTCAGGATGGAATCAATTCGCTCAGTGGTTGCTGCACTCCATCATGGGGATTTTCTGGCATCCCTGGACATCAAGGACGCATACTTGCGTGTCCCCATATGCGTCAAGCATCAGAAGTTTCTGTGATTTGTGGTCGGGGATGAGCACTACCAATTTGTAGCTCTCCCTTTTGGCCTGGCGTCAGCACCGAGAGTCTTCACCAAGGTGCAAACCCTAGTTTTGGCTTTGCTAAGGCAGCAAGGGATCGCAATTGTGGGTTACCTTGACGACCTCCTTCTGAGGGCAACTTCCACCTCAGAATAAAGGGAGGATGTGGCAATCACCGTGTAAACTCTTCGGGAGTGTGGTTGGGTACTGAACCTACAGAAGTCAGTGTTGGTGCCAACTCAACCCTTGGAGTACCTGGGCCTGCTTCTGGACTCCTCGGAGGCAAGAGTCTTTCTTCTTTCGGACAAGCTTCAGACTCTTCAAGCTGGGGTGAAGTTGTTGGTGTCCCACAGGTGGTCATCACTGCGTTTTTGCATGTGTGTCCTGGGTCTCATGGTAGCCACTTTTGAGGAGGTACCGTATGCTCAATTCCACACTTGAGTATTGCAAAAGGAGATCCTGTCAAAATGGGACAAATCACCGTTGTCCCTGGATTGTCAAATTCGAGTGAGCCAGCTAGTCAGGGACTCCCTGCTCTGGTGGCTGAGGTTGTCGGCTATTCGGTCTGGGAAGTCGTTCCTTCCTAATTTACTGGATGGTGATCACAATGGACACCAGCCTGACTGGTTTGGGTAGGGGGAGTTTGGGGCGTACAGTCAGCCCAGGGTCGCTAGACCCAGGAAGAATCCCGCCTGCCAATCAACATACTTGAACCTCGGGCAATCAGGTGGTTCCTCTCCACATGGTCACAGAGGCAGCAGGGACGGCCAGTCAGGATCCAGTCGGACAAAACCACGGCGTATGTCAACCATCAAGGAGGAACAAGGAGCTTGGCTGCAGCACTGGAGGTCGCAACGCGCGTCGGCTCTGTCGGCCACGTACATTCCGGACGTAGAAAACTGGCAAGCAGACTACTTACATCGCCAGATGCTGGACCAAGGGGAATGGTCGCTACATCCGGATGTATTTTGGTTCCTTTGCCTAAGGTGGGGCACGCCAGATGTGGATCTCCTGGGTTCTCGACTCAGTCGGAAGGTACAGAGGTTTGTGGCCAGGTCAAATGATCCCTGGGCGGACGCAGCAGACGCATTGGTGGCTCCATGGGGGCATTATCGGCTGATTTATGCTTTTCCCCCACTCAAACTTCTACCACATCTGCTTCGCAGAGTGGAGGCCGAGGGGATTCCGGTAATTCTGATTGCCCCAGATTGGCCTCGGTGTCCGTGGTATGCTGACATAGTACGAATGGTGGCGGATGTTCCTTGGTGACTGCCGATGCGATAGGACCTTCTGTTGCTTTACCGTCACTGGCTTTAACGGCAACCCTGTTGAAAGCCATTTGCTAAGGGACCGAGGTCTGTCGGATTCGGTAATATCCACTATGTTGAGGGAACGGAAGTCATCTTCTTGGAAGATTTATCATCTTGGAAGGCCTACATCTCCATGGGTGAGGAGATGGGGTAGCATCCGCGCACATACTAGATTTCCAGGATGCTGCTGTTTTTACAGCGAGGAGTGGATCAGAAACTTGCCTTAAGCACCATCAAGGGGCAGATATCAGCTTTGGCTGTCTTTTTTCAGCGTTCCTTGGCGACTCATTCATTGTTGAGTATGTTTATTCAGGGGGTTTCACATGTGGGCCCTCCGGTTCGACCACCGCTACCTCAGTGGGATTTGAATCTGGTGCTCTCAGTGCTTCAGAAACCGCCGTTTGAAAACATTAGGGAGATTCCCTTATTGACACTCTCTCAGAATGTAATCTTTCTAGGGCCATTACATCTGCCAGGAGGATTTCTGAATTGGCAGCCTTGTCTTCAAGTCTCCCTTCTTGATCCTCAACAAGGATAAGGCAGTGCTGCATCTGCAGCCTTTGTTTCTTCCAAAGGTTGTTTCGGCCTTTCATCTAAATGAGGACATTGTGCTTGCGTCCTTATGTCCTTGGCCGTCACACCCCAAAGAGGTGGCTTTGGATTCCTTGGATGTGGTCTGGGCTCTGTGGGTGTATCTGTCTGCTACGGGTCGTTTTCAGAGGTCGGACTTGTTTGTATCGGGGGCTGGTCTGAAGAAGGGACTGGCAGTCTCATCAGCCACCATCTCCCGGGGATCACAGATTGTAGTTCAGGCTTATGCCATAAGGGGATGGGTGTCCCCCTTTTCTGTCATGACACATTCTACCAGGGTAATTCGTGCCTCTTGGGCTTTTCCGACATCAAGCATCCGTTTCCCAGGTGTGTAAGGCGGCGACCTGGTCGTCTGTTCACACTTTCACTAAATTTTACAAGGTTGATAGGAACACATTTTCGGATGCTTGCTTTGGCCGCAAGGTTTTCCAGGCGGCTGTTTAAGGTTGTTGCAACTC
The DNA here is from genome assembly GCF_037356315.1 of Lithobates pipiens. NCBI lineage: Eukaryota > Metazoa > Chordata > Amphibia > Anura > Ranidae > Lithobates > Lithobates pipiens. The sequence goes on along the minus strand of NW_027507787.1, from coordinate 13,355,678 downwards.
CTCCATTGAGGAGCTCTGTTTGTTATGGGTGGAGTTATTGTTGTTTGCTGTTCCCACCCCTCATTTCTTTGACACTGCTTGGGGATGTCCCTAAGGTCAAGATGAGATGCTGTGTCCGTCAATGAATGAAAGAGAAAATAGGATTTTTGTACTCACCGTAAAATCCTTTTCTCTGAAGTTCATTGATGGACACAGCACCCACCCCTCCTTGTTATTTGTACTGCTTTTGACGAACTGAGCTGCTGGATGCAGTATGAGGAGTTATAGCTAGTAGGACCGCCCCCTGGGTGGTACTGTGCAAGTGTTGCTGTTTTTAACACATTCTGCCTAGTCCTCTCCTAAAGGGACGATATAACTCTAAAGTCAAGATGAGATGCTGTGTCCGTCAATGAACTTCAGAGAAAAGGATTTTATGGAGAGTACAAAAATCATATTTATTTTTTTTCTTTTGTTAATCTTGCTTTAGGCTTACCATAAAATAGAATTTATCTAATGTTAATGGATGAATTATGTTATTGAAGACCAATATTGAAAAACACTGCATCACATGTTAAAAAAAGAAACCTCAAAATATGCTCACTTTAAAGGTAATCAATTTTTGGCAAAAGCCTGAATGATACCAAAATATCATATAGCACAATATGCTATAAATGTAGTCTTGATACGTAACATGCAGCGTTGTAAAGTACTTCTGTATGATTATGTAAATCCTCAGTGATTACTTAAAATTTAGAGGCCTATGTTGTATATCAGGATTCTGCATGATTACAATATGAGATTGGTTGTGGTTATGCAGGTGCAGGATCAGCTCTCAGATAACAGGCCTATTGTAAGAGGCTCAGTGCTAATTTACATCATATTACAAGGAATAGCAGGTCTTTAGAGTAGAAAATGCTCCAACAAGAGAACGACTATGTCATAGCGCAGTAAACAATGCCTTGCTGTCTCATGTTACTAGATTTATATGTATAAGAATTCCTCATTCATACCAAAAGATGAATATATGTAGCTCTCTAGTACTTTCGTATGCATGTCTCTTTTGTAGGCTGTGTATTTCAATCGGTTGTTACAATTGTACGATGCCTAGTGATACAACTTGCTTGCATATAAAGATGCTGATAGAGTAGCCATTGTATCCCACTAGGCTCTTCTGTTTTTGTGTATTATCCTGATAGCATCGATAGACTTCCTACTATGTTTTTAACTTATAATTCATGTAGCGTGCTGAATTCTGTTTATCTAAGTAATGCTGCACTAACAATAAGTAATAAAATAATTTAAAAAATCCTGAATTTGCTTATATCTAACGCACACAATCTTCACACCGTTATTTGCTTAAAAGGAAACTATAATATTTTCCCAGGGATGACACACTCTGACTTGGTATTGTAATTTTGTCCTTAAACAGTATTAAACCTAAAAGCAAGCTTACAAATACTTAGGTGTGATGGCTGCATTAGTTTCCTTTTTTAGGCTTTCTTTCAATCTGGTGATCCAGCCAGCAAGTCTTGTTTGTCACAGCATAAGCTCCCCAGCAGAATGTATCAGTTTTCATAGATGAGACAAACCACCTAACACTGGCAGGGGTGATTAACCACTTCCCGACCATCTCCCATACATATGCTGTGGCAGGTTGGCTCTCCTGTGAGAATCCCCATACTGTATATGTACCTTTAAGAGCCATAGCATGCACCCGCCGGCCACACGCTTCAGGTATCCGTGATCGTAGGAACGAGAGCCAGAACAGGGATTCGTGTGTATAAACACAAAAATCCCTGTTCTGATTGTTCCTAATAAGTAGGAACAGTGATCCAGCTCCTTCTCTAGTCTGTCCCATTCCCTCACAGTTAGAAACACACATGAGGGAACACATTTAACCCCTTGATCATCCCCTAGTGTTAACCTATTCCCTGCCAGTGACATTTATACATTAATCAGTGGCTATTTTTAGCACTGATCTCTGTATAAATGTCAATGGTCCCAAAAATGTGTCAAAAGTGTCTCTGTCTGCCGCAATGTCGCAGTCCTGCTAAAAATCGCATGTCGCCGCCATTGCTAGTAAAAAAAATAAAAAAAAAATAAAAATGCCATAAATCTATCCCCTATTTTGTAGACGCTATAACTTTTTCGCTTATTGTCTGTTAAAGCGATGCAGTACCGTATCACAAAAAATGGCCTTGTCATTAAGGGGGCTGAAATGGTTAAAATTATCAGCTTTTAATTATTCAGCAAACCCTTTATCCCAAAAGTAAAAAAAAAAAGAAGTTTAAACTGGAATTTGGCTTTTTTTTGTAAATGAAATGGTTCTAAATCGAAACCATTTAACACTACCCCCCTCCCCTCCACCTCCCCAATGCTGCTGTCTGCTGTGCCTCCTTTTCCCATTCCTCCAGAGTTGTCTCACTAATACAGATGTGTTACTGGTCATATTTCCAGGTCAAAACACAGGGAACAAAGCCAAAGAAAAGAAAACTGCCACATCTAATGATTGGTAAGCTGTCATATGATACATTTTTGGTTTTGGGTTTAGCCTTGGTTCACACTATGAGTCACATGAGTGGGGTTTTTTTTAAACACAAAATTGTGCTGAGAATGCAGGCCCTGCACACTTTCAGCACAGTCATCGGCGCGGACCGGAAATCTCCCAATGCATATTTTCATGCTACTCCTGAAGAAGACCACATCTAAGCGCAGGAAAATGTTTGTCAGTAGCTTTCCGATCATGTGACTGCTAATCACAGTGGTCACATGACCCCAATGCCTGCAAAAAATAGACACATTTATCAGTGAAACTAGACCAGGGACACAATATCAACAAAGCATTACAGACTTGCAAAAGTACAAAAATAAAGGTCTGTGTTGCACTAACTCTTAGGCCTTGTACACACGGTCAGACATTCCGACAACCAAATCCATCGGATTTTGTCCGAAACTGTTGCATACACACGGTCGGACAAAGTTGTCAGAAAATCCGATCGTACTTAACGTGATGACGTTATTTCGTTAGGACGGGACTACGTTCAGGCTAGTAGCCAATAGCTTTGGTCTAGGAATTTGATCTGAGCATGCGTGGCATTTTGTCCGATCGGAATTCTCTACCCATGATCAGACAAAGTCCGATCGGATCATGTTGTCGGAAAATTTTATGGCCAAGTTGGAAAACTTGGTCCGTCGGTTACTCCGACGGAAACAGTCCGATGGAGCCCATACACTGTCGGATTATCCGACAACACGGTCCTATCGGACATTGTCCATCGGAATGTCCGACCGTGTGTACAAGGGCTAACACTAAGGCCCCTTTCACATTGTCAGTTTTTATAAGCAGACCTGAACTGACGCTCCATGCAGGTCTATGGAGCGACGGATGTCAGCGGTGACATGTCTGCTTACATCTGATCCGCTAAAATCAGACGTACGCAATACGTTCGCCATCCATCCTGACGGATCGGATCAGATGAGATCTGATGAAAACGTCCGATCCCTCCATAGAATCAGCGGCGCTCTAAAAGGCCCCTCTCAGTGAACAGAGAGGGACCTGTCATCTGCAGACTCAGCGGAGATCAACAGAGAGATCTCCCACTGAGCTGGTGGACTCCGCTAAAAAGAATTTGCCTTGTGTGGAAGGGGCTTAAGGGGTCCAGTGATTCTGAATGTACTTTCATTCTGTGCAAATTGGGCAAAAATGTAACTGGACCCTTTTTCTATTGCTGAGGAGGATAGGAAATACATATGTCTTTGTAACACGTGATACAATGTAACTGTTCTAGACAACTCTAGGAGAAATGAGCAAATGTAGCAATGGTTACATTTATTTGCTTATTCCCTCTTGCATGCTTGAGAATTGTTACATTGTATCTCTTCTTACAAAGACATGTATTTCCTATGCTCCTTGGCTCCATCAAGTGGCCATAATGCAGTATTCTACTATTGCCCATAGTAAAAATGCTCAGAAGAGAAAAGAACATGTGTTTTAGCATAATTTACACAGGACAAATGTAATTTTTTTATAAATAAATTCTTAAGCCTCAGTTTACTCTCCCTTATGCCGCGTACACACGATCGAATTGTCTGGCGTACCTAGTCCGACATACAATCCGGCAGACTTTCTACCGAATGGACTTGGCCACACACGGACACACAGAAAGTCCGACGTTCGCTTGCGCGATGACGTACAGCACGTACGATGGGACTAGAAAAAGGAAGTTCAATAGCCAGTAGCCAATAGCTTCCTTTTTTGTACTTGCTTCTGAGCATGCGTCATTCTTAGTCCGCCGTACTAGCATACTGACGAACGTATTGTCCGCTGAAACCCAAGTCCGACGGGAAGATTGGAGTGCAAAAATATTTTCTTTGTCCGCCGGACTTCACACTGGAAAAGTCCGCTGAAGCCCACACACGATCGAATTGTCCGCTGAAATGAGTTTCGGCGGACTAAGTACGCCGGACAATCTGATCGTGTGTACGCGGCATTAATTTAACTTAATGGCTTGGTGCATACTCACTTCTACGATTTTATGAGGAACCTGCAATGAAAGATACCAGTGCGGAGGTCCTGGTGCTGGAAGCCAATGACGCTTAGACATAAAATGACTATTGCAGCAGAAATTCTGTTTGTTAGAATGAATGGAAATCGCTAGTTCAGATTGTGCGACTGGTGCTGAGACCAGTATAAGGTAAACTCATTCACTGTACTCACTGGGGAGCTGCATGTTAGGTAAACATGATATATTGCAAAACAAAAAACGAGGTGAGGAGAATGATAGGGGCACTAAACCTATGCTTCGAGACTGCCATACTGACCACCTTCAAAAAAATTCTCACTGCCCGGAAGTGCCCCATCCTCTGATTTTAGTACTTTCTGTGTCCTTGACCTAAAATATGCCAGTGATGACAGAGCATAGTCATAACTCCTCATTTGCATACCTGATCTGCTTAAAGCGGATGTTGACACAAAAATTGAACCTCTGCTTTTCGGAAACCCTCCCCCCCTCCGGTGTCACATTTGACACCTTTCAGGGGAGAGGGGGGTGCAGATACCTAAGACAGGTATTTGCACCCACTTCCGGGCATAGACTCCTACGGGAGTCTATGCCTCTTCCTATCCCGCCGCGCTGTCTGCTGGGACACACACGGGTCCCCGAGACAGCGCAGACCATTCTCATTGCGCTGCACGACTCGCGCATGCGCAGTAGGGAACCGGGAAGTGAAACCGCAAAGCTTCACTTCCTGATTTCCTCACCGAGAATGGCGCCGTCAGCAGCCGAGAGTCGAGCGATTGCTTGGCTTAGGCTGCCGACATCGCTGGACTCCAGGAAAGGTAAGTGTCCATTTATTAAAAGTCAGCAGCTGCAGTATTTGTAGCTGCTGGCTTTTAACCACTTGCTTACTGGGCACTTAAACCCCCCTCAGTCCCAGACCAATTTTCAGCTTTCAGTGCTGATGCAATTTGAATGACAATTGCGCGGGCATACAACACTGTACCCAAATTAAATTTTTATAATTTTTTTCCCACAAATAGAGATTTCTTTTGGTGGTATTTAATCACAGCTCGGAGTTTTATTTTTTTCTAAACAAACAAAAAAAGATGCAAAAAAAAAATCATGTTTAATAGTTTGTTATAAAATTTTGCAAACGGGTCATTTTTCTCCTTCATTGAAGTGCGCTGATGAGGCGGCACTGATGGGCTGCATTGGTGGGCACTGATAGGCTGCACTGGTGGGCACTGATAGGCATAGTTAAGGCGGCACTAATAGGCACAGATAAGGCGGCACCGATGGGCACAGATAAGGCGGCACTGATGGGCAAAGATGGGCACAGATAAGGTGGCACAGATGGGTGGCACGGAGGGGTGGCACGGATAGATGGGACTGATGGGCACTGATAGGTGGCACTGATAGGTGGCTCTGATAGGTGGCTCTGCTGGGCACTGATGGGCGGCACTGCTGGGCACTGGTAGATGACACTGATGGGCACGGATATGTGGCACTGGGGTGCAGCACCTTTGTTGAGGCAGATTGTGGGCACTGCTGGGTGGCACTGGGGTGCAGCACCTTTGTTGAGGCAGATTGTGGGCACTGCTGGGTGGCACTGTGGGCACTGCTGGGTGGCACTGTGGGCACTGCTGGGTGGCACTGCTGGGTGACACTGTGGGCACTGCTGGGTGGCACTGACGGGGGGCACTTACTTTTTATTAATGTGGCACTGGCAGGGGGCAGGTGGGCACTAGCAGGGCTGGCCATGATCGGGACTGATGTCCCGATCACGGCCGCCGGTGATCGGCTTTTTTTTTTCTCCTCGCGCTGACAGCGCGAGGAGGAATAATAGCCGATTACCGGCTCCGTTATATCACATGATCAGCTGTCATTGGCTGACAGCTGATCACGTGATAAGGGGTCGGGATCGACCCCTTGCACGGATCGGTGATCAGGCGAGTCTCATAGACTCGCCGATCACAGAGCGCGCAGGCCGCTCGTGCACGGGACGACGTCAATAGACGTAGTCCCGGAAAAGGAGATCCGCGCTGTAGCCGTCATTTGGCTATAGCGCGGATCTCAAGTGGTTAATAATTTTGTTTTAGGTGGAATCCCTCTTTAAAGACCCAGGACTTGATGTCACCATTAGATCAGCATGAGAGCCAGGAATATACTATTCTCAGAAGCTAGATGTCTTCTATAGCAGGCTTCATATTTCTCTTAGCACAGGATTAGAGCATGGTTCACACAGATGCGATTTCAGATGCAACTTGAGTTGCACTGAATTGCATGACAATAGAAATAACATTGTTTCCAATAGTGCCTGTTCACATCAAGGAAGCACATCTGCAATACAACTTCCTGTGCTACTTTGGTGCGATTTACAGTGCGTTTTGGCCCCATAGTATACACAAACCACATCCAAAATGTAACCAATGTCACACTACAAATCGAGCAAAACTGCATCACAGCAGTGAGAACTGAGCTTAAAGTAGAACTGTAGGAAAAACATTCTTTTTTATTTTGGATAGAGTAAGGGAGGGTTATAACCCCTGTGAGATTTTTAATCGCCATCTGTGTCCTATTGCAGAGAGTTTCCTTCATTTCCTGTCCCATAGCCAAAAAGGAAGTGGGAGGAAATGCCTGAAAATGAAGGAATTAGGTTGTCAGACCTAGTGTCCCCATTGGAAGATTCCCCCTCCTATTACTTTTTTTGGGGACAACCCAAAATTTGGGATTTTCTTTTACTTTTATGTTCTATGATAATAAACAGGACAAATAGAGAGGGTGAATCACCCTAACGTGGGCTCAGACAGCAATAAAAACTGACAGGCGTTCTATCCAAAACTAAAAAAAAAAAAAAAAATTTTTTATTTTTCTGTCATTTTAAATTAAGCTGTAATCATTTTCACCACTAGATGGCACTAAAGTAAACAATAATCACCTGCCTGATTTTTCTTGATTTATACAGCAGAATTCAGCAAATGTGAAACAATATATATATATATATATATATATATATATATATATATATATCTATATATATATCTATATCTATATATATATAGATATATATATATATATAGATATATATATATATCTCTATCTATCTATCTCTATCCATCTATCTATCTCTATATATAGATATAGATATATATATCTCTATATATAGATATAGATATATATATCTCTATATATAGATATAGATATCTATCTATCTATCTATCTATCTATCTATCTATCTATATATATATATATATATATATATATATATATATATACACACACACATACAGGGCCTTGAAAAAATATTCATAACCCTTGAAATTTTCCACCTCTTGTCATGTTACAACTAAAAATTTTAATGTATTTTATTGGGATTTTATGGGATAGACCAACACAAAGTGACACATAATTGTGAAGTGGAAGGAAAATTATAAATGGTTTTAATTTTTTTTTACAAATAAATATCTGAAAAGTGTGGAGGGCATTTGTATTCAGCCACCTTTACTCTGAAACCCCTAACTAAAATCTAGTGGAACCACTTACTTTCAGAAGTCACCTAATTAGTAGTTAGTAAATAGAGTCCACCTGTGTGTAATCTCAGTATATATACAGCTGTTCTGTGAAGCCCTCATGGGTTTGTTAGAGGACCTTAGTGAACAAACCGCATCATGAAGGCCAAGGAACACACCAGACAGATCAGGGATAATGTTGTAGAGAAGTTTAAAGCAGGGTTAAGTTATAAAAAAAAATATCCCAAGCAGTGAACATCTCACGGAGCGCTGTTCAATTCATCATCTGAAAAGGGAAAGAGTATGGCACAACTGCAAACCTACCAAGACATGTCCATCCACCTAAACTGACAGGCCGGGCAAGGACAGCCTTAATCGGAGAAGCAGCCAAGAGCCCGATGGTAACTATGAAGGTGCTGCAAAGATGCACAGCTCAGGTGGGAGAATCTGTCCACAGGACAACTATTAGTCGTGCACTCCACAAATCTGGCCTTTATGGATGAGTGGCAAGAAGAAAGCCATAAGAAATCCCACATGTGGAAGAAGGTGCTCTGGTCAGATGAGACCAAAATTGAACTTTTTGCCCTAAAAGCAAAACTCTATCTGTGGTGGAAAACTAACAGTGCACATCACCCTAAACACACCATCAACACTGTGAAACATGGTGGTGGCAGCATCATGTTCTGGGGATGGTTTTCTTCAGCAGGGACAGGGAAGCTGGTCAGAGTTGATGGGAAAATGGACGGAGCCAAATATAGGACAATTTTAGAATAAAACCTGTTAGGCCGCGTACACACGGGCGGACTGTCCGCCCAACTAGATTCGTCAAACAGTTTGACAAACAGTCCGTTCAAAATTAGCATGAACGGACTTGACCACACACGACGAACGAACAGTCCGCTGAAAACTTGCGCGATGACGTGAACGGCACGTACGACGGGACGAGAAATTCGAAGTCCAATACACTGCAATGCAACCTTCGCCGTGTAAATTCTTTCTGAGCATGCGCGAGACTTAGTTTATCGAACAAGCCTACACATGAGCGGACTGTCCGCTCAAACCAAGTTTCAGCGGACAGTCTTACGGAAATTCCGAAAAACTTTGTTCGTCAGACTGTCTGCTGAAACTGTCCGCTGAAGCCCACACACGAGCAGACTGTCCGCTGAAACACTGTTCAGCGGACAAAGTTGGGCGAACAGTCCGCCCGTGTGTACGCGGCCTTAGTCTGCAAAAGACTTGAGACTGGGGCAGAGGTTCTCCTTCCAGCAGGACAATGACCCAATAGAATGGTTTAGATCAAAGCATATTCTTGAGTTACAATGGCCCAGTCAAAGTCTAGACCTAAATCCAATTGAGAATCTATGGCAAGACTTGAAAATTGCTGTTTACAGACGCTCTCCATCCAATCAGACTGAGCTTGAGCTATTTTGAAAGAAGAATGGGCAAAAATGTCACTCTCCTAGATGTACAAAGCTGGTAGAGACATCCCCAAAAAGACTTGCAGCTGTAATTTCAGTGAAAGGAGGTTCTACAAAGTATTGACTGAATACAAATATACACCACACTTTTCACATATTTATTTATAAAAAAAAAATGTAATACTATTTATCATTTTCCTTCCACTTCACAATTGTGTGGCACTTTGTGTCTTTGTGCCTATCACATAAAATTCCAATACAATTTATTTACGTTTTTGGTTGTAGCATGACAAAATGTGGAAAATTTCAAGGGCTATGAATACTTTTTCAAGTCACGGTATGTGTATGTGTGTGCATATATATATATATATATATATATATATATATATATATATATATATATATATATATATATATATGAAAAACAACGGGACTCTTACTTCAATGCGATTTCTTCTTTTAATCCAATGTAAAACAGTTACATGATGTACACAGCAGCCACTGTACAGTTGCGAGCAAGAAACTGCTCTTCATCAGGCTATATCTGGCTTATGTAACGTCCTACTGAACACACTAACATACATATACAAAAATCAAGGGTGTGCCGCACAGATGTCCGACCCAAATCACCAATCAATATAATCAAGAGCACCAGAATTAACCCCTTCAAAACAAAACAGGCCTGGAAGGAAGATTTGGGTCACTCCATTTCACCTTTAGACTGGCAAAAGTGCTTCATTCTGACTCACAAAATATCCTTAGCCTCCAAAGCTCGAGAAAAGTGATTCAAGTTGTTGACCCATTGGTACAGATGCCCCTCGACTTTGCACAGAATAAACCCAGCACTTCCGGATAGCTGCTGGCGTGGCATGTTATTCGAGGGAACATTACTCCACATCTGGTGGGAATGCCCCCCTTCATGCAAAAGGAGCCCCGACCAAGTATTGAATGCATACTATACTGTACATGGACACACTTTTCACTGAGCCAACATTTCTGTATTAAAAATCCTTTTTATATATTGGTCTTCTGTAATATTCTGATTTCCTGAGATACCGAATTTTGGGTTGTCACTCGCTGTAAGCCATAATCATCAAAAGTAAAAAAAAAAAAAAAAAAAGAAATGCTTGTAATATATCACTCTGTAACGCTTCTATATAAAATATATGAGTTGACTTTTTGAATTGAATTACTGAAATAAATAAACTTTTTGATGATATTCTAATTTTATGAGATGCATCTGTATATATCCCATCATTTATAGACACTATAACTTTTACACAAACCAATCAATATACACTTATTTGGATTTATTTTTATCAAAGACATGTAGCAGAATACATTTTGATCAAAATTTATGAAGAAATTTAGATTTTTTTTTTTTTTTAGTATATAGCAGAAAGTAAAAACATATTTTTTTCCACAAAGTTTAGGTCTTCTTTTATTTATAGGTATACATCCATGCCACCTATCAGCACCCATCCATGCCGCCTATCAATGCCCATCCATGCCACCTATCAGTGCCCATCAGCGCCTCCTTTCTGTACCCATCAGTGCCCCATCAGTGCCGCATATTAGTGCCCATCAGTGCCGCCTTATCAGTGCCTGTCAGTGCAGCCCCATCAGTGAAGGAGAAAACGTACTTATTTACAAACATTTGTAACAGAAACAAAAAAAATTCCCTTTTTTATTTATTTAGCAAAAAGTAAAAACCCCAGTGGTGATCAAATACCCCCAAAAGAAAGCTCTATTTGTGTGAAAAAAAATATATACATTTTGTTTGTTTACGGAGTTGTCAGTTAAAGTAGCTCAGTGCTGAATAGCAAAAGAATGGCCCGGTCATGAAGGGGGTAAAAACTTCCAGGGCTGACGTGGTTAAAGTGGAGGGCCACCCTGAAAAAAAAAAAATTAAAAATTACAAAAAAATCTAAAAAAAAAAAATGAGAACATTTTTTTTTTTTTACTTACCAGAAGTGCCTGTTGCTAGGCACATAATCCTAATCTTCCTCTTCCTCCTCCACGGAGATCTTCTGGTCTTCTCTCCTCGTCGCGGCGTCTTCTGGGTAATGGGTCGCGCTGTGTTCTGGGAACTGTGTGTTCCAGAACACAGCGCGTCCCATTCACAAAGCGCTGCGTGACTCGCGCATGCGCAGTAGGAAACGGGCAGTGAAGCCGTAAGGCTCCACTGCCTGTTTCCCTTACAAGGAATGGCGGCGCCGGGACCCGAGAGCCGAGGGACGGGTCGGCCTCGGGCGGCCGACATCACGGGCGCCCTGAACAGGTAATTGGGCTGATTAAGTCTGCAGCTGTAGTGTTTGCAGCTGCTGACTTTTTTTTTTTTTTTTTTTTTTTTAAACGGCCCTCCGCTTTAAGAGCCCCCGTCACCAACTTACTACATTAAGGATTTTGTGGGATAGACCAACACAAAGTGGCACATTATTGTGAAGTGGAAGGAAAATGATAAATAGTTTTCAATTTTTTTAATAAATAAATATGTGAAAAGTGTGGGGCGTATTTGTGTTCAGCCCTCTTTACTCTGACACCCCTAACTAAAATCTAGTGGAATCAATTGCCTTCAGAAGTCACCTAATTAGCAAATAGAGTCCACCTGTGTGTAATTTAATCTCAGTATAAATACAGCTGTTCTCTGAAGCCCTCGGAGGTTTGTTAGAGAATCTTAGTGAACAAACCACACCAAGAAGGCCAAGGAATACACCAGACAGGTCAGGGATAAAGTTGTGGAGAAGTTTAAAGCAGGGTTAGGTTAGAACCAAATATCCAAAGCTTTGAACATCTCATGAAGCACTGTTCAATCCATCATCCAAAAATAGTAATAGTATGGCACAACTGCAAACCTACCAAGACATGGCTGTCCACCTAAACTGACAGACTGGGCAAGGAGGACATTAATCAGAAAGCAAACAAGAGGTCCATGTTAACTCTGAAGGAACTGCAGAGATCCACAGCTCAGGTGGGTGAATCTGCCCACATGACAACTATTAGTCTTGCACAAATCTGGCCTTTATGGAAGAGTGGCAAGAAGAAAGCCATTGTTGAAAGAAAGCCATAAGAAGTCCAGTTTGCAGTTTTCAAGAAACCATGTGGGGGACACAGGAAACATGTGGAAGAAGGTGCTCTGGTCAGATGAGACCAAAATGTAACTTTTTGGCCTAAAAGCAAAACGCTATGAGTGGTGGAAAACGAACACTGCACATCACCCTGAACACACTGTCCCCACTGTGAAACATGGTGGTGGCAGCATCATGTTGTGGGGTTGCTTTTCTTCAGCAGGGAAGCAGGGACATGGGAGCTGGTCAGAGCTGATGGGAAGATGGATGGAGCCAAATACAGGGCAATCTTGGAAGAAAACCTGTTAGAGTCTGCAAAAGACTTGGGAGTGGGGAGGAGGTTCACCTTCCAGCAAGACAACGACCTTAAACAATGGAAAGGTTTTGATTAAAGCATATTCATGTGTTAGAATGGCCCAGTCAAAATCCAGACTTAAATCCAATTGAGAATCTGTGGCAAGACTTGAAAACTGCTGTTCACAGATGCTCTCCATCCAATCTGACAGAGCTTGAGATATTTTGTAAAGAAGAATGGGCAAAAATGTCTCATGCCCCTGTTGAAGACACTCTTTGTCGAAACGCATCGAGCTCGCATCTAGCACCCCACATTGCTTTTATTTTGTCCTTCTTGTGATCACTTGTCATAATTCATGTCCTTTTTTATGACTTTTTAAATAAATACCTAATGGTAATTTTTTTGACCTGCACCATATGGAGCTTTCTTTTTTCTTCATTACCATTCTTGTGAACCTCACCTGCATCCGGGGCCCGAAATCCAATTGGGTCGCACCCGATCCGGACAACTTGAGGAACATCCTGAGAGACGCCCCCCACGGCTTTTTGACTGTTTGGAGCCTTCCGAGAATCCGGTTTGACTACTTCCAATCCATCATCCGCTCCCATGTGTAGACCCCAAGCGTTTTTGACTCAACTTTCGTAAGACTGGCGAGTCCACCCCATCTGGTAAGAGTATTCCACCTACCTTCTAGATCACTTCAGACAAGTTGATACATCTGGTTACACCTGATCAGTGAAACGTCTATCTTTTCTGAAGAAATTTTTTTATCACAATTCACGTGTATTAGTTATATTATAGAGGACTTTATCCACTGTTTTTTTTTTCAGCATACATGATTGTCTATACACAGATATTTTCCCTTGTGAATATATAATTATTTAAATTAGCGCTACACTATTTGTTGCTTTATATTTTTGAACTTTGTTTGTTTGAAGTGTTGGCAGCTGGTTTTCACTCTTTCTTTAGTTTAATATAGCGCAGTGTTTTCCCCCCTACCTCTACAATGTAAAGTAGTGAGTGTACAGCTTGTATAATGGCGCGTACACATGACTGGACTTTTTGTGTGGGCTCCATCGGACCTTTGCTTGCCAAAAATCTGGCAGACTTTAGAAATAGAACATGAACCGAACAAAAACCGACGCTAGGGCAGCTATTAGCTACTGGCTATGAACTTCCTTATTCTAGTCCAGTTGTACGTCATCACGTTCGAATCCGTCCGACTTTGGTGTGATTGTGTGTGGCCAAGTCCGTTCATTCGGAAAGTCAGTCGGAACTCCACCGAAAGTCCATCGGACCTAGTCCCTCGAAAAGTCCGGTCATGTGTACGCGGCATTACAGTGTAAATTTGCTGTCCCCTCAAAATAACTCAACACACAGCCATTAATGTCTAAACCGCTGGCAACAAAAGTCAGTACACCCCTAAGTGAAAATTAGTCCAATTAGCCATTTTCCCTCACCGATGTCATGTGACTCGTTAGTGTTACAAGGTCTCAGGTGTGAATGGGGAGCAGGTGTGTTAAATTTTGTGTTATCGCTCTCACTCTCTCATACTGGTCACTGGAAGTTCAACATGACACCTCATGACAAAAGAACTCTCTGAGGATCTGAAAAAAAAAAATTGTTGATCCACATAAAGATGGCCTAGGCGAGTGATGGCGAACCTTGGCACCCCAGATGTTTTGGAACTACATTTCCCACGATGCTCAACTGTACTGCAGAGTGCATGAGCATCATGGGAAATGTAGTTCCAAAACATCTGGGGTGCCAAGGTTCGCCATCACTGGCCTAGGCTATAAGAAGATTGCCAAGACCCAGAAACTGAGCTGTAGCAAAGTGGCTAAGACCATATAGCAGTTTAACAGGACAGGTTCTACTCAGAACAGGCCTCGTCATGGTCAACCAAAGAAGTTGAATGCACGTGCTCAGCGTCATATCCAGAGGTTGTTTTTGGGAAATAGACGTATGAGTGCTGCCAGCATTGCTGCACGTGCACTCAACTTCTTTGGTCGACCATTAGTTCCAAAACATCTGGGGTGCCGAGGTTCGCCATCACCGGCCTGGGCCACCTTTATGTAGAGCAACAATTCTTTTTTTCAGATCCTCAGAGAGTTCTTTGCCATGAGGTGCCATGTTGAACTTCCAGTGACCAGTATGAGAGAGTGAGAGCTATAACACAAAATTTAACACACCTGCTCCCCATTCACACCTGAGACCTTGTAACACTAACGAGTCACATGACACTTGGGAGAGAAAATGTCTAATTGGGCCCAATTTGGACAATTTCACTTAAGGGTGTACTGACTTTTGTTGCCAGCGGTTTAGACATTAATGGCTGTGTGTTGAGTTATTTTGAGGGGACAGCAAATTACACTCACTACTTTACATTGTAGCAAAGTGTCATTTCTTCAGTGTTGTCACATGAAAAGATAGAAGAAAGTATTTACAAAAATGTGAGGGGTGTATTCACTTTTGTAATATACTGTATATATATATATATATATATATATATATATATATAAAACATATATGAACAACATAGCCCAGTGTACAACATATACAATTACAGAAACATCAACACATCACCATAAAACCATAGATATCCCTTAGCAACCGGTACAGCCCATAGCAACCAGGCAGACGCCATAGCAACAGCAGAAAAACACAAGTCATCCCCATAGTATATACCAGACTGAATGTACAATACATATATATAATGATCATATTCCTCACAGAGAAGTAAAAATAAATAGATTCACTTTTTTTGTGGTAAATATGATTATTATTAGGACCTGTGTGATGTATACCCTAAAAAAAGATACACCGGACCCCATCAAATGTCCTCTTATCCAGCTTTTATGTTTTTTTGTATTTGCTTTGCAGGTATGGTATTAGCCCCCGTACACATAAAATCCATCAGATTTTTTCCGACGGGTTTTGTCCGAAACTGGTATTGCGTACACACGGTCGGACAAAGTTGTTGGAAAATCTGATCGTTTAGAACGCGATGACGTTTGTTCGTTACGACGGGACTACGTTGCGGCTAGTAGCCAATAGCTTTGGTCTCGTAATTTGATCTGAGCATGCGTGGCACTTTGTCCGATCAGAATTCTCTACAAACCATCGGACAAAGTCCGAACGGATTTTGTTGTCGGAAAATTTGAGGTCCTGCTCTCAGATTTTTTCCGTTGGAAATTCCGACAGAAAAAGTCAGATAGAGCCCACACACAATCGGATTTCCTGACAATATAATCCGATCGGACCTTCTCCGTCGGAATTAATGACCATGTGTACGGGGGCTTACTGTTATACTGTAATTTTACTTTATTTTATTGTTAACCATCATTTGCATAGCAGGTATGTCATTCAGCTACAGCACTGATTTATTTATCTTGACAGCAACAGCGTTTGCTCCCATGATATGTAAAGCCGTGACTCCAGTGCTGTCGGAGGTGATTTCACCACCACAGTTAAATAAAAGAGCATCTATGCCGAAGCATGGGGGCAGGGGTGGAGGAGTGATTTGCTCCTAACATTAGGGGCGGATTGCCCCCATGCTTCAGCATATATTTTTTAGGCACAGATTGCGTTAAAGAAAATGTTTTAATTTTACTATGTTTTATTGTATTTGCTTTGCAGGTATGGTAAGTCTTACTGTTATACTGTAATGTTACTTTGTTTTATTGTTAACACTGTTTTGTATGCCAAGTTTACTAGAAAGGGCATATAGTGGCGTGCAGAGGGGTCATGCAGTAATTTTAGTGTCAACATTTGCGACACAGGAAGTGATGTCATCATGTGGAGCCTTTCCAGCGTTAAGCAGGTTCTGGGCCATTTTCACTTTATAAGCGATGCTGTTGCAGGGGGTCCACAGCCCAGATGACGATTTTGGACTCACATTCATTATGTGTTAATCCTTGTTTATTTGATGTGTTTCTGTTCAACATTAATACCCTAATTTCTGTCTCATTTATGGTATAGTTATCATACTAGCACATTTTTCACCATAACTACATTTTTTTTTTAGAAATGTCACTTTTTCTTTGTTTGATTCACATTTCACCATGTATGAATTTGTTTATTTGATATATTTATGTTTAAGTCACATTTATATCATTTATTTGTAGCACTGACCCCCCAAAGGAGCTGCTGGTTTTATTTGGGCCTGCACTTTGCTAATAAAACCCACTGACTTGGCTCAGCCCCCTTGACACAGCTGTGGTGCAATACAATACAGTACAATATAATATAACACAATATACCTGTATTAACACTTCAGGATCCACTGGCTCCACCTGCTGGGAGAAAACAATACTCCACACAACCAGGTACTTAACCAAAGTATATTTTACTATAAGTATTGGCAAACAGGTGGTTACAATAATTGTGCTGTCATCCCAACATAGAATGACAGAACAATGACTTTTGATATAACAATTATAAACAATATAATTACAAGGGAGCTCCCTTTACTTTTATAGCTATGTGTGAGATCTCACTTAGAGTACTCAGTCTTTTTGGTCTTCTTGTCTTCACTAGCAATGATAATTCCTTATCATTTGTAATCCAAGGGTTAACGTAATTAAAGTTGAGTTAAGGATGATCTTAGTGTTGCTTCTGTAATTATAATACAATACTTGAGATGCGATAGTAAGTAGGCCTTATGCCTGCCTAATGTCAGTTGCTATACTCCTCCTCCGTGGGACTATGGATCCCAGCGAGGCCTGTATATAAGTCTGACTAGGTGCAAAGTTTAGTAAACCCGCTCACCAACTGGATCAAAAGCTTGGTATGGTAACTTTGGTCCGGTGTTTGGTGCTTGCTTCTATGTCAGCCGTCTCCGTCACGTTCCGTTCCAATAGGTGGACCTGGTCTTCCGATGCTCAAACGAGTGTCTCTGGATCTTCCCAATCCGATCACTGTGTCTCTGGCACTTCAGGTCACTCCCCCAACCGAGCAGGGTTGTGCTCCGCAAGGGCAATTGGCCACTTCCTCTGGGAATATTAAGGTGGTAGCTATGGCGCTCTCCTGTAACAGTGCATGAAATGCATACTACATATGAATTACAAATGCTGAAGTTGTTACCAGCCTTCTTAAAGTGCTAATACTACATAAATTCTTATGTGATAATCACAGTGCAAATTACAAGTGATAAATAAAAACAAAAAATGTTACAAAATACCAAAAAATACTGAAAAAAAATGAAAAAAATGTGAAATTATTTAAAAAAAAAACTGAAATTAAAAATGCTCTATATTTCACAGCTATGTGCAATCGAAAGTGCTCATGTGCTTTAGTGCAAAATACGCGCATATAAAGCCTATGGAACTTGTATCATCTTCACAGAATAGAATTCATTCCAAAACAATAAAATAAAGTTCATTTAGAATTATTGAGAAAAAAACAAAAAATCTTCAAAAGAATTCCACAAAAGTTCAATTAAAGTGACTTGTGCTCAGTGCCTGGTGTATCCTGAATCACAACCGGTGCGTTTTCCGTGCATAGGACAAATTGCCGCACTCACCAGCTCCCCTGCCCCTGCAGGGGTTAACTCGCCTCCACAGTGTGAGCCCCTGTGTCGCTGTATAAAGCTGGTCCGGTTAATGTTCAGTTACTCCTCATTTCCTCGTGTTTATATAAAAAATAATAAAGCATCCATAGTGTAGTACTGTTTAAAATGAATGCCTTTATTACATTCAAAAGTGGCTACTCGCATAAATCAGAGGTAAAAAACATTCGTAAAGTACAAACACCGCCGCCGCCTCGTGAGAGAGAGTGTGTACACGTTAGGCCACGCCCTACGCGTTTTGTCATTGGACGTCGTCTGGAACCTCTGATTTATGTGAGTAGCCACTTTTGAATGTAATAAAGGCATTCATTTTAAAAAGTACTACACTATGGATGCTTCACGCCCGAACATTAGCCTATAAGGTGAATATCCAGTGGTGTCACTCTTGGTAGTGTCCCCAACATGTTCAGGAGAGTTCTGTTGAACCTTTCCGGTTGAAGGTCCCCTTGTGGGTGATAGGGAGCAGTCCTGGACTTCTGTATGCCTAGTAGATCCAACAGTCTTTTTATCAGTGTGCTCTCAAAGTCTCTTCCTTGGTCTGAATGTATCCATCGAGTTAGACCATAATGGACGAAGACCTTTTCCACAAGAGTCTTTGCTGCTGTGGCTGCTTGCTGGTCTCTAGTAGGGAACGCCTGGGCATAGCGGGTGAAGTGATCTGTAACTACTAAGATGTCCCCTTGCCCACTCAGGTCGGATTCCAAACATAGAAAGTCTATGCAGGCCAGATCCACTGGCCCAGTGCTCTCTAAGTGACCCATTGGGGCAGCCCTCTGGTGCAAGGTCTTCCGTTGAATGCACCTGAGGCAGGATTGACAATAACTCTCCACTTCAGTCCTCATGAGAGGCCAGTAGAATCTGACCCTTATGAGTTGAAGAATCCTCTCAGCTCCCAAATGACCATGGTGGTTGTGCAGAGCGATCAGCACCCTCTCTCTGTGTTTTTCCCGGCAGGAGCAGTTGCCACTTCTCTTCGGGATCTTCAGAGGGGCCCCTTTGGTAGACCATCCCTTGTTGTACCTGCAACCGATCCCACTCTTTCTGTAGTAGCCAGGCTTCTTTCTGGGGGCTCTTCTGCAGAAAATCAGGCTGTTTGTTCTCCAACGCCTTCAGTACTAGCCCACAGAGTGAATCTTCCTCCTGGTGTCTCCTGAGATCCTTTTTTAGATAGCTTGGGAAGACCCTCTTGCATAATCTGGGAGACGTTACACCTGGGCATCCCCACTGAGGACACTCCCACTTCTTCAGCTCGGGCCCCACCTTTTCCTTGCTGTCCCTTCACAGTGAGCTCTTACTCCTTCAGGGGTAAGGTGAGTTCAATCTTCCGAGGGGTTTTGGGAGTCATGGGGCCTTCTTGACAAGGCGTCCGCATCTCGGTTACCAACCCCTGGTCTGTACTTCAGGCTGAACGTAAACGCCGAGAGAGCAGCCAGCCACCTATGGCCGGTGGCATCCAGCTTCATGGTGCTGAGCAAGTATGTGAGGGGGTTGTTGTCCGTCTTTACGACGAACTCCGCCTCGTAAAGATAATCCTTCAACTTGTCTACCACTGCCCACTTCAGAGCCAGAAATTCAAGTTTGTGAGTGGGATAGTTTCTTTCAGCAGGAATTAGACTTCTGCTCACATAGGCAATGGGCCGCAGATGTCCATCACATTCTTGGTAGAGCACTCCTCCTAGCCCATCTCGGCTGGCATCCATATGTAACTCGTAGGGTTTGGCGGGATATGCATAGGCCAAAACCGGAGCAGTGGTAAGGCTCCACTTCAATTGCCTAAAGGCTTCCTCACAATGTGGGGTCCACTGGTCCTGGATGGACTCTTTCTTCTTCCTGTGCCCTTCCTTTGGTTTCCAAGACTGATCTGGGTCTACACCAGCTTCTTCCTGGTTCTCCAGGAGCTCAGTGAGTGGGCGGGCTATTTTGGCAAACCCTTCCACGAATCTCCTGTAGTACAAGCATAAATCTAGGAATGATCTGAGTTCAGTCACATTTGTGGGCCTGGGCCAATAAGTGACGGCCTCCAATTTCTCTGGATCTGTTGCCACTCCCTCCTCAGACACAATATGTCTTAGGTAGTTCACTGAGGGTTAATAGAATTGGCATTTTTCCATGGAGAGCTTCAGGCCTTCGTCATGAAGCCTCTTCAGGACTTTCTCCAGGTGTTCTTCGTGCTCCTCCAACGTTCTCCCAAACACTATGACATCATCCAGGTATACCAGCACTTCAATCAGGTTCATGTCACCCACTGTCTTCTCCATCAATCTCTGGAAGGTTGTTGGGGCTCCAGGCAGACCTTGCGGCATCCGATTGAACTCGAAGAAACCCACAGGGGTGATAAAAGCGTTTTTTCCCCTATCTTCAGGACACATGGGGATCTGATAATACCCGCTTTTTAGGTCCAACACACTCTCCATCCAGGCAGGGGTAAGAGGTGTGTTCTTCAGGGAGAATTCTTCCTGGGGAGTTTCTCCCATTGAGCCACACACGAGACTGGGGTTGCTGGGCTGTCACTTCCTGTACCAAGTTCAATGCTTTGATAAAGCAAAAATCATTTAAGTCCAATATCAGTGTTTGGCTGCTAGATGGCGCCAAACACTAAGCCATAGAAACATCCGTAGACTTTCATTGTAAATGCTAACATAATTTAGTAGGCAAGGATGCTCCATATTTATGCAAATTTGCTTTTTGCAACCTTAGTGCTGCACTTATTTATTCTCAACAATTGGTCCCTTTAGCACCTGATGGATTATACAGTATATATATATATATATATATATATATATATATATATGTATGTAGAAGCTAATTGGATTTGAGCCTGGCTATATATGATTTCTTTTGCATAGCCCAGGTCAGTGACCAGACTTGAACCTGTAGCTTTCCTACAACTTTTGTCTATCTGCACCATACTGGCTCTATATCCACTGGAGCATTTGCAATTTGCAGAGTAGAGTAGGGACTGGCCAGAGAGGGGTTACTTTGAAGCAGTTGGCCAGCTTAAATATGCATTGCAATGTGTGTGAACGAAAAATCCCTGTTTTTTTATTCAGTTTTTCATAGTAGTGTGTATAAAAGGGTTCATTCTGTTCTTTTTATTTAATCCCGGACAGGGTTTCTGACAGGTGGTTCCAAACCTTGTGGAGAACTAAGCACAGAACTTTTGCGAACATTGGCTGCCTCAAATTTTTCTGTCTCTTTATGTCAGCCCAAACAGACTCCATGATGGTGAGAGCAGGGCTCTGTGGGGGCCAAACCATCACTTCCAGGAACCCTTGTTCTTTATACTGAAGATAGTTCATAAAGCGGGGCTCCACCCTAAAGTGGAATTTCCGCTCATCTGCTACCCCCTCTCCCTCTGGAAGGTGCCAAATGTGACACGGGGGGGGGGGGGGGGATTCAGAAAAGATAAGATGAGATGAAGTAAGCTCAGACGGACGTGTATTAAGAAGAGTTACTAGTGGGTTGTGTGACAATGTGGTCTGAAAAAGAGTTGACATCATTACAAAAATGTTAGAGCAAAATTTGGTGACCACCAGGTATGTCCACCAGATGTGGTGTTTATGCATTCCCATGTCTCCACAGCCACTGAAGCATGTGGAAGGATAATTTAGTATGTAGTTAGCAACATCCAATAGGACTAGATGGCAGAAGGTCAGTATTATATGTTTTTTGTGCTAGAACGTTTTAAGAGGACCTAGTCACTGACAAATCTCCCTCCAACAATATAACTCTAAGCCCTTGTACACACGGTCAGACATTCTGACCACAAAATCTGTCGGATTTTTTCCCGACAGATTTTGTCCGAAACTGGTGTTGCATACACACAGTCGGACAAAGTTGTCGGAAAATCCGATCGTTCAGGACGTGATGACGTTCGTTTGTTACGACGGGACTACGTTCAGGCTAGTAGCCAATAGCTTTGGTCTCGTAATTTGATCTGAGCATGCGTGGCACTTTGTCCGATCGGAATTCTCTACAAACGATTGGACAAAGTCCGATCGGATCATGTTGTCGGAAAATTTTATATCCAGCTCTCAAACTTTGTTGGTCGGATATTCTGACGAAAAAAGTAGATGGAGCCCACACACGGTCGGATTATCCAACAACACGGTCCGATCTGACTTTTTCCGACCGTGTGTACAAGGGCTAAGAAGATATCAAGGTCTGTTACCACTCAGTCATATATGCAGGTGGGGCGTTGTAGGATTAGTTAAAAAAAGTTTTTTTTCAATACAACACCAGTAGAAATTTTCCTTAAATCAACCCAAAGACAAATAAGTCCACTGGAACTTGTTGATGGTAATATTTATATACAGTAATGAGGATAAGAATTGCACTGAAGATCAAGAAACAATACAATGTATTAGGAAATTGGTTTGTTGCTAAGGATTACAATGGAAAAGGGCTAAAAAGGAGTTGAGGGGGAGTTGTTAAAAGAAAAAAGTATTAGGAATAATAAAAGAAATAAGACAAATAATGCTTTTATTACTAGGTTTGGAATGCAGCATAATCAGCTTAAATGGATTATGAATAAATATTGGTCAGTATTGGTGCATTCTTGTAAACATGTTTTATTTTCAAATTTTTGCATAAAACAATGCAGAAGCTAAAAGTAATTTACAGAAATGTTGTCATGTAGAACATTTTAGACAAATGAGCCATGATCACAATAAACACAAAATCCCAACCAGGCCAGACATCTACAGTCCATAACCAGTGTCCTGCCATAGAGGAATATAGCAAAATAATCATGCTATTCAAATATAAAAAAAAAAACATCTGGGACATGGCAAGACCAAGTATCATTTAGGTGAACACAATTCCTAAATTTCTGTAAGAATATACTTCAGGCACTTTAGCTCCAGAAGATTTGGCTGCTCAATGACCTGGCCATTTTTTGTGATACTACACTGCGTCGCTTAAACTGACAATTGCATGGTCGTGCGACACTCTACCCCAAAAAAATTGCCGTCCTTTTTTTTCCCACAAAAAGAGCTTTCTTAATCGTACATCATGGGACACAGGGCCATAGTAATTACTATGTGGGTTATAGGCCACCTTCAGGTGATGGACACTGACAAACCCTAAACAGGAAGTTGCCTCCCTATATAACCCCTCCCACTACTGGGAGTACCTCAGTTTTTTTCGCCATTGTTTAAGGTGTTGGTCACGAGTAAAGATGTACTGTGCTTAGCTCCACTGGAGCAATCCTTGCTGGGGCTAGCTATGCAGTTGGATCCATTCAAAGTGTCTTTTCAGGCCGAATTGAATGGCACCCGGGCCTCATGACGGAAGTAATGAGGTTTAGCCTGTAACGCTTCTCTTTTTAGAGAGCTGGACCCTGGGATACAGTGCTTTGGTGTTTTCAACCATAAAGTTTTTACTGGCAGGGTGCTTTACGGGTCCAGGAGTGTGAGTTCCCCAAGGGTCCCCGGTTCCTGAAGGTTTTGTAATGGAGCCCACCGTGAGGGGGGTGAGGTTTCTAAGGATTTTTTAAATTTTCTTATGAAATGTCTCCTTTAACCAGTTGCCGACCGCCGCACGCCGATGTACGTCGGTAGAATGGCACGGGCAGGCATAAGGACATACATGTACGTCCCTTGCCTCCCGCGGGTCGGGGGCCCGATCGGGCCCCCGCCCGGTGCCTGCGGCGGTCGGTTTTCGTCCGGGAGCGATCCGGGACGAGGGGGCGGCCATTCATTCATGGCCACCCCCTCGCGATCGCTCCCGACGAATAGAAATCCCCGGTGACATCACTTCCTCTCCTGTAATGTAAACACAGGAGAGGAAGTGATGTATTCTCTCCTCCGTGTCGGTATTTTTCGTTCCGACACGGAGGAGAGCGGATCGGTGAGTTGCACCAACACTCTACACACACAGTAGAACATGCCAGGCACACTCACACCCCCCCTTTACCCCCCGATCACCCCCCCAATTACCCCTGCCCCCCAGTCACAGTGACACCAATGTCATTTTTTTTTTTTTTTTTGCATTGGTGTCATTTGTGACTGTAATAACTGTTAGGGCAGTTAGAGTTAGCCCCCTTTAGTTCTAATGTACCCCCCTAACCCCCCCAATAAAGGTTTAACCCCGTGATCACCCCCCGTCGCCAGTGTCACTAAGGCTGGGTTCACATTGCAGCGGTTTATGAGAACGAATGTGATTCGCACCGCACTGCAGTGCAAATCACATCCGATCTCTGTGCGATTCGAGTTCAGCCATTCGCCGCACCCGCCACACCCGCCGCACCCGCCGCAAATTCGCACGGGACCCTTTTTTTGGCCCGCAGCAGAATCGGATCGCATGGGTGTTCACACCATGCGATCCGAGTTTGCAGATCGCACTGCGATATGCGAACTGATCTGGGGGTGTCAGTAACATTTCACTGACACTCCCAGCAGTTCGCATAGGGCAGTGTGAACTGCCGCCGGGAGGCATGCGATGCGGGAACCCGCCGCGGATTCGCGGCGTTTCCGCATCGCTCCAGTGTGAACCCAGCCTAATAAGCGATCATTTTTCTGATCGCCGTATTAGTGTCACAGGTGACGCTAGTTAGGCAGGTAGGTATTTAGGTTCGCCGCAGCTTTTTATAGCGCCAGGGACCCCCATATACTACCGCATAAAGCCCCCTGATTGCCCCCTAGTTAACCCTTTCACCAGTGATCACCATATAACTGTTACAGGTGACGCTGGTTGGTTAGTTATTTTTTTATAGTTTCAGGGCACCCGCCATTTATTACCTAATAAAGGTTTAACCCCCTGATCACCCGGCGGGTGTCATTTGTGACTAATAACTGTTAGGGCAGTTAGGGTTAGCCCCCTTTAGTTCTAAGGTACCCCCCTAACCCCCCCAATAAAGGTTTAACCCCGTGATCACCCCCCGTCGCCAGTGTCACTAAGGCTGGGTTCACATTGCAGCGGTTTATGAGAACGGATGTGATTCGCACCGCACTGCAGTGCAAATCACATCCGATCTCTGTGCGATTCGAGTTCAGCCATTCGCCGCACCCGCCGCACCCGCCGCAAATTCGCACGGGACCCTTTTTTTGGCCCGCAGCAGAATCGGATCGCATGGGTGTTCACACCATGCGATCCGAGTTTGCAGATCGCACTGCGATATGCGAACTGATCTGGGGGTGTCAGTAACATTTCACTGACACTCCCAGCAGTTCGCATAGGGCAGTGTGAACTGCCGCCGGGAGGCATGCGATGCGGGAACCCGCCGCGCATTCGTGGCGTTCCCGCATCGCTCCAGTGTGAACCCAGCCTAATAAGCGATCGTTTTTCTGATCGCTGTATTAGTGTCACAGGTGACGCTAGTTAGGCAGGTAGGTATTTAGGTTCGCTGCAGCTTTTTATAGCGCCAGGGACCCCCATATACTACCGCATAAAGCCCCCTAATTGCCCCCTAGTTAACCCTTTCACCAGTGATCACCATATAACTGTTACAGGTGACGCTGGTTGGTTAGTTATTTTTTTATAGTTTCAGGGCACCCGCCATTTATTACCTAGTCTCACTAGTGTACCCCTAAATTTAGGGGTGTCTACTTTCCAAAATGGGGTCATTTGGGGGGGGTTTGTGCCATCTTGGCATTTTATGGCCTTCAAAACTGTAACGCCCTTAGAAAGCCTGAAGGCGGTGCTTGGTTTTCGGGGCCCCGTACGCGGCTAGGCTCCCAAAAAGTCCCACATATGTGGTATCCCCGTACTCAGGAGAAGCAGCAGAATTTATTTTGGGGTGTCATTTCACATATGCCCATGGCATGCGTGAGCAATATATCATTTAGTGACAACTTTGTGAAAAAAAAAAAAAAAAAAAAAAAGTTTGTAATTTTCCCGCAACTTGTGGCAAAATATAAAATATTCCATGGACTCAACATGCCTCTCAGCAAATAGCTTGGGGTGTCTACTTTCTAAAATGGGGTCATTTGTGGGGGTTTTGTGCCATCTTGGCATTTTATGGCCTTCAAAACTGTAATAGGTAGTGAGAAGTGAACTCAAAAATTTACGCCCTTAGAAAGCCTGAAGGCGGTGCTTGGTTTTCGGGGCCCCGTACGCGGCTAGGCTCCCAAAAAGTCCCACATATGTGGTATCCCCGTACTCAGGAGAAGCAGCAGAATTTATTTTGGGGTGTCATTTCACATATGCCCATGGCATGCATGAGCAATATATCATTTAGTGACAACTTTGTTAAAAAAAAAAAAAAAAAGTTTGTAATTTTCCCGCAACTTGTGGCAAAATATAAAATATTCCATGAACTCAACATGCCTCTCAGCAAATAGCTTGGGGTGTCTACTTTCTAAAATGGGGTCATTTGTGGGGGTTTTGTGCCATCTTGGCATTTTATGGCCTTCAAAACTGTAATAGGTAGTGAGAAGTGAACTCAAAAATTTACGCCCTTAGAAAGCCTGAAGGCGGTGCTTGGTTTTCGGGGCCCCGTACACGGCTAGGCTCCCAAAAAGTCCCACATATGTGGTATCCCCATACTCAGGAGAAGCAGCAGAATTTATTTTGGGGTGTCATTTCACATACGCCCATAGCATGTGTGAGCAATATATCATTTAGTGACAACTTTGTGTAAAAAAAAAAAAAAATTTTTTTTTTTTGTCATTATTCAATCGCTTGAGGCAAAAAAATAAAATATTCAATGGGCTCAACATGCCTCTTATCAATTTCCTTAGGGGGTCTACTTTCCAAAATGGGGTCATTTGGGGGGGTTTTGTACTGCCCTGCCATTTTAGCACCTCAAGAAATGAGATAGGCAGTCGTAAACTAAAAGCTGCGTAAATTCCAGAAAACGTACCTTAGTTTGTAGATGTGACAACTTTTGCGCAAACCAATAAATATACAATTATTGACTTTTTTTTTACCAAAGACATGTGGCTGAATACATTTTGGCCTAAATGTATGACTAAAATTGAGTTTATTGGATTTTTCTAATAACAAAAAGTAGAAAATATAATTTTTTTTCAAAATTTGCGGTCTTTTTACGTTTATATCGCAAAAAATAAAAATCGCAGAGGCAATCAAATACCATCAAAAGAAAGCTCTATTTGTGGGAAGAAAAGGACGCAAATTTTGTTTGGGTACAACATTGCATGACCGCGCAATTACCAGTTAAAGCAGCGCAGTGCCAAAGTGTAAAAAGACCTCTGGTCATTTACCAGCAAAATGGTCCGGTCTGAAAGTGGTTAAAAAAAGTAAATATTGTCATGCCTAAGAGTCATCTCTGGGGCTGTATAGAGCACGTACCTTGTCATGCTTTCCTAAATGATCACGCTGTGTCAGCAGAAGCATCAGGCTTCCTTCCGGTGAGAAACTCAGACCTCTGGTAAGATTGGGGGGGATTTTTTCCACTAAAAACCCCCCACCTGGACAAAGCTCTCCCCCTCTCCCTGGATAGGGGGAAGCCAAAACGATCTGCGATGCCACTCCATTTTTTTCACAGGCCCCACACGGTAGCTTGTCACAGGTCTCCTCATCACCTCCCCCCCTCCCCCCCCACACACACACACATGATCACACACGCCAATCCCGTCAGTTTGTAGGCCCGCGTGGGAAAACCCTCTTTTGAAAATGGGGCCATGAAATGTTTGCAAATATTACTAAAGAGGAAAAGGTTAGCAGGTTTAATCGCATCCCAGTGTGGGACAAAATGCAACAGGTTCCCTTCCATTACCCAGGACCCTCAAACTAAGGAACTGGGGGTGGGAGAAGATGAATTCCCTCAGGGGATCATGGTGAGGCTGATGACTCCTCTTCTGAGGGGTCAAATGCAGGGGGATCAGCTTCACAATCTGTAAGATTGATGGTGCAATTTCTTACTGAATGGTCCGCTCCACATTTATGCTACCCTTAACTGAGTGTTTGGGTTCACTAAAGCCTCCTCAAGCTGTGCATGCCTTTTCTGTCCATTTATTACTGGAAAAGATTTTTGTATCTGAGTGGGTTCACCCAGAAAATATTTTTTTCCCTCCTAAAAAGTTTTTTCATACTTTATCCTATGGGCGAAAAAATTCACTAAAGGTGGGGATACCAGCAATTGACGCTGCTATATCCTCTGTGAATAAAAGCTTGACTTGCTCAAGGTTATCCTGTTTAGCAGGCCCAGGATCTGGCAAGCTACTAGCAGCTTTATGTTTGCAATAGTCAGTATGAGATATTCTATCCTTCAGATCTCGTGCCTTTTCGATAAGCGCCATGCAATAAGCTCCAGGCTAGTCTTCCTTTTTGCAGTGAAATGGTTGTTTGGGGGTGATTTGGGTAATACATCCAAAGATTTTCTAGTGGAAAAAATACACCTTTGCCATTTAAGAAAAGGAGTAAATGTATTTCATTTAAATAAGGTCCTTCTCCAGTGCCAGGGGCATCAGCCTCCAGGCAGTCACAACGGCCTCCGTCGTCAATTATCAGGGTCAACCCCAGGGACAAAATATAGATACACCCAGAAAATTGTACTCTTGCCCCAGGGAAAGATCAGCGCCATAAAGAAACTGATTCAGGTGGTCGAAGCAAAGAAGAATCCCTCTATTCAGCTTTGCATGAGGCTGTTGAAAGATAGTGACTTAATTCGAGGACATTCCTTATGCTCAGTTTCTTTCGAGGCTGCTGTAGAACAGTATCCTATCGGCTTGGAACAAGAAGGTCCAAGCTTTAGATTTCCCAATGTGTCTGACTCCAGAGGTGCGCCGTTAATAACCAAAAATCTGCAAAGGAGAAAATCCTTCCTACAGTTTCCTAGGAAGTGGTAACAGCAGGGCTCGAGTCCTGCGGGAACACGTGGGAACGGCGTCCCTGCACTATTTTCACAGCGGGAACGCTGTTCCCTTTGCAGGACTAGAGCCGCCCGAATGAGATCTAAGCAGAGTAGCGTCTATAGAGTGTCTATGGTCTATCCCAGATGATGTCACAAGCCAATGGGGATAGACGAGAAGAGAGGAGGGGCCGCCGGGGAGCGAACAGTGCTGTGTGAAGTGAGGGAGAACTTACTACAGCCAAACGCTTCCTGCACTACTCTGCATACTGTCTAGTAAGATGACGATGTGCCCCCTGGTGTGCTATGTGCCCTAATGTGCCCCCTGCCCTGATGTCCTATGTGCCCCACCATGCCCCATTATGTGCCCCATGCCGTAATGTGCCCCCTGTCCTGATGTCCTATGTGCCCCACATTATGTGCCCTGATGTGCCCCATGCCGTAATATGCCCCCTGCCCTGATGTCCTATGTGCCCCATTATGTGCCCCATGACGTAATGTGCCCACTGCTCTGATGTCCTATGTGCCCCACTGTGCCCCATGCCATAATGTGCCCCCTGCCCTGATGTCCTATGTGCCCCACTGTGCCCCATAATGTGCCCTGATGTGCCCCATGCCCTGATGTGCCATGTGCCCTGATGTGCCATGTGGCCTGATGTGCCCCGTGGCCTGATGTGCCCCGTGCCCTTATGTGCTATGTGCCCCATAATGTGCCCTGATGTGCCATAATGTGCCTTGATGTGCTATGTGCCCCATAATGTGCCCTGATGTGCCATAATGTGCCCTGATGTGCTATGTGACCCATAATGTGCCCTGATGTGCCCCATGTGCCAATGTTTCCCCATGCTCTGATGTGCCATGTGGCCTGATGGGCCCCATGCCCGGATGTGCCCCGTGCCCTTATGTGCTATGTGCCCTGATGTGCTATGTGCCCCATAATATCCCCTGATGTGCTATGTGCCCCATAATGTGCCACAATGTTCCCTGATGTGCCCCATGCCCTGATGTGCCCCATGCCCCTGTGCCCTGTGCCATGTGGCCTGATGTGCCCCGCACCCTTATGTGCTATGTGTCCTGATGTGCTATGTGCCCCATAATGTGCCATGATCTGCCATAATGTGCCCTGATGTGCCATAATGTGCCAACATTTCCACCATACCCTGATGTGCCATGTGGCCTGATGTGCCCCATGCCCTGATGTGCTATGTGCCCCATAATGTGCCCTGATGTGCTATGTGCCCCAATGTGCCACATAATGTGCCCTGATGTGCCCCATAATGTGCCATAATGTGCCACATGCCCTGATGTGCTATGTGCCCCATGCCCTGATGTGCCACGTGCCCTGTGCTCTGATGTGCTATGTGCCCCATAATGTGCCCTGATGTACCCCATAATGTGCCCTGATGTGCCATTATGTGTCCCGTGTCCTGGTGTGCCATATGGCCTGATGTGTCCAATGCCCTGATATGCCCAATGCCTTGATGTGCCCCGATGTCCTATTTTTTTTATTTTTTATTTTTTGGTGGGGGAGTGGATCTTGGGTGGGAGTTCTCACACTTTTTTCCTCAGGACTTGACCCCTGGGTAACAGCATATACCAACCTTTTTTAGGTTTGGGAGCAGTCCTGGAAGAGGCAACTGTCCAAGAGAAGTTGTCCAGATCAGAAATTACCTTGCCCATTAACATTCTAGAGATTTGGGCAGAGCACTTGGCCCTGAGGGCCTGAATGTTCAGTTTACGGAATTGTCCTGCAGGATCCAATCCGACATTGCCACAGCAATGGCCTATATCAATCACCAAGGGGGCAGAAGAAGTTGTGTGGCCAAGAGAGAGGTGAATCATCTCCTATCTTGGGCAGAAAACAATGTACTTTGCCTATCGGCAATCTTTATTCTAGGAATAGAAAATCGGCAGGCGGACTACTTGTGTCGCCAGCAGTTGTTCCTGGGAGAATGGTTCCTTCACCCTGATATCTTCCTGCCAATATGTCAAAGATGGGATATCCCAGACATAGATCTGTTTGCGTCCAGGTTCAACAAAGAAATCGATAAATTGTGTCAAGAAGAAAGGAACCGCTAGCACGTGGAACAGATGCCTTGGTGTTCCCGTGGAATCAGTTTTCACTGATTTATGCATTCCCTCCTATTCTGCCTGCGTCCATGACTTCTTTGCAGGATCAAGCAGGAAGGGAAGTCAGTGATTCTTATGGCCCCCAGCGTGGCCCAGGAGATCTTGGTATGCAGAGATCATAAGGATGGTGGTAGGGTCCCATGGACCCTAACACCACGTCCAGACCTTCTCTCGCAAGGTCCGGTATTCCATCCTACCTTACAAAGGCTAAATTTAATGGGTTGGCTATTGAGACCCACATTCTGAAGAAACCTGGGCTGTCAAGTTCAGTGGTATCTACTACCTTGGTTAATGCAAGGAATCCGGCCTCCAGAATCATATATTATAGAGTCTGGAAGGCATATGTCTCCTGGGATGAATTGGCACCCCAGGAAGCATGTCATAGGTAGAATCCTTGACTTCCTGCAGATGGGGTTAGAAATGAAGCTGTCCTTTAGTACTTTCAAAGGCCAGGTCTCAGCCTTATCGGTATTGTTTCAACGACCACTTGCTTCGCATTTGGTTTGTAGTCTTTTTCAGGGGGTAACGCGGCTTAATCCCCCGTTTAGGTGAACCCTGAAACTTGGGACTTGAATTCTGTTCTGTTGGCATTACAAAAACAGCCTTTTTGAGCCAATATGACATATTCTCTTGGACCCTTTGACAAGGAAACTAGTAAATCTGGTAACCATATCTTCTGCAAGAAGGGTATCAGAGTTGGCTGCTCTTTCTTGCAAAGAGCCATATTATTATTCACAAGGATGAGGTAGTATTGCGTCCTCATCCTAACATTCTACTGAAGGTAGTGCCAGGTTTTTTACCTAAACCAGGATATTGTTGTACCTTCATTTTTCAGAACCCCGTTCTATCGAAGAAAAATCACTACATTCTCTTGATGTGGTGAAAGCAGTCAAGGCGACTGCTGAGGTTCGAAAAACTGATGTTTTGTTTAAAGAGGTAGATTCCACCCTCTCAAATCAAAGCGCACTCCTCCAGGGCTGTTAGTGCTTCGTGAGCAGTGCATCAGCAAGCCTCCATGGCTCAATCTGCAAGGCCTCAACTTGGTCTTCAGTCTAAACATTTACCAGATTTTATCAGGTGGATGTAAAAAGACATGGGGATGTCACCTTTGGGCGCAGTGTGCTGCAGGCAGCAGTATAAGTCCTCTGATCTCATGTTGCCCTACTTTGGTTGTGTCTCCCTCTCCTCAGATGGCATTGCTCTGGGACATCCCACATAGTAATTACTATGGCTCTGTGTCCCATGATGTACAATTAAGAAAATAGGATTTTTATAACAGCTTACCTGTAAAATCCTTTTCTTTGAAGTACATCACAGGACACAAAGGTCCCTCCCCTCTTTCTGGTATACACATGTATTGCTTTGCTACAAAAACTGCTCCCAGCAGTGGGAGGGGTTATATAGGGAGGCAACTTCCTGTTTAGGGTGTGCCAGTGTCCATCACCTAAAGGTGGCCTATAACCCACATAGTAATTACTATGGCCCTGTGTCCTGTGATGTACGATTAAGAAAGCTCTTTTTGTGGGAAAAAAAAGGATGGCATTTTTGTTTGGGTAGAGCGTCGCACGACCATACAATTGTCAGTTTAAGCGACGCAGTGTAGTCTGTGTCCCGTGATGTACTTTAACCACTTGCCGACCGCCGCACGACGATGTACGTCCATTTTTTGAAGAGGGATATCTCGGTAACGGCAGCAGCTGCTGCCACAACCGAGATATCCATCTCTTCAGGCGGTGGTCGGCTGTACGATAACGGTGGTCTCCGCGGCGGATTCGCCGCGAGATCACCGCTATCGGCGGCGGGAGAGGTGCCACCCCCCCTCCCGCCGCCCTCCCGCACCTTCCGCCGCTTACCGGAGCCGTCGGTAGCGGCGGAGGCGATCGGGTCCTTCAGTCTGCTGGGTATGGAGACGAGTGAGGCTAAGATGGCCCCCACTCGTCTCTATACCATAGGAGGGCAGAAGCGACGTCAAAACGTCACTTCCGCCCATACCTCTTAAAGGTATATATTTTTTTTTAAATGTCAGATTTTCTTTTTTTTTTTGTTTTTTTTTTTTTTGTTGCATTTTAGCCCAAATATGAGATCTGAGGACCTTTTGACCCCAGATCTCATATTTAAGAGGACCTGTCATGCTTTTTTCTATTACAAGGGATGTTTACATTCCTTGTAATAGGAATAAAATAAAAAAAAAAAAAAATAAAATAAATTAAAATAAATAAGAAAAAAAAAAAAATTTTTTAAAAACACCCCGTTACGACGAGCTTGCGCACAGAAGCGAGCGCATACGTGAGTAGCGCCCGCATATGAAAACGGTGGTCAAACCACATATGTGAGGTATCGCCGCGATCGGTAGAGCGAGAGCAATAATTCTAGCCCTAGACCTCCTCTGTAACGCAAAAAATGCAACCTGTAGAATTTTTTAAATGTCGCTTATGGAGATTTTTGAGGCTAAAAGTTTGACGCCATTCCACGAGCGGGCGCAATTTTGAAGCGTGACATGTTGGGTATCAATTTACTCGGCATACCATTATCTTTCACAGTATAAAAAAAAATTGGGCTAATTTTACTGTTGTCTTATTTTTTTATTCAAAAAAGTGAATTTTTTCCAAAAAAAGTGCGCTTCTAAGACTGCTGCGCAAATACGGTGTGAAAAAAAGTATTTCAATGACCGCCATTTTATTCTCTAGGGTGTTAGAAAAAAACAATATAAAATGTTTGGGGGTTCTAAGTAATTTTCTAGCAAAAAAAACTGTTTTAAACATGGAAACACCAAGTCCGAAAAAGAGGCCTGGTCCTTAAGTGGTTAAAGAAAGGGATTTTACAGGTAAGCTATTATAAAATTCTATTTTCTTTTGGGGTATTTGATCACCTCTGCGTTTTTTATTTTTTGCACTATAAACAAAAGAAGAGTGACAATTTTGAAAAAAAAAAACACAATATCTTTTACTTTTTGCTATAATAAATATCCTACATTTTTATTTAAAAAAAAGAAAAAAATTTTTTTCCTCAGTTTAGGCTGATATATATTCTTCTTCATATTTTTGATTAAAAAAAATCACAATAAGCGTATATTGATTGGTTTGCAGAAAAGTTGTAGCGTCTACAAAAGAGGGGATAGATTTATGTCATTTTTATTATTAGTTTTTTTTTTTACTAGTAATGGTGGCAATCTGCCATTTTTATCTGCGATATTGAGGCCGACAAATTGGACACTTCGACACATTTTTGGGACCATTGACAATTATTCAGTGATCAGTGGTATAAAAATGCACTGATTACTGTATAAATGCCACTGGTAGGGAAGGGGTTAACTCTAGGGGGCAATCAAGGGGTTAACTGTGTGTCCCTCACTGTGTTCTAACTGGAGGGGGGGTGGGACTGTCTAGGAGGAGAGAGAGATCAGTGTTCATACTTAGTATGAACACACAATCTGTCTCTACTCCCCTGAATGAACCGCTTTTATGTGTGTTTACACGCACAGAACCTGGCTCTCGTTCCATCATGAGTGATCATGGGTGCCCGGCAGTCATCGTGCCTGCTGGGCACCTGCATCGGTTCTGGGCACACGATGCGGGCGTGTGCCCCTCGTGGCTAAAAAGTAAAGTGACGTAAGGTAACATCGAGTTGCCCAGCCGAGCCAACCTGCCGCAGCAAAATTGCGGCGGCTGCTCTGGAAGTGGTTAAACAGCCTTTCCTAAAAAAAGGAAAGAAAAAATTAAAAAGGAAATAGTATAGGTCATTGAAACATAGAAACTAAAGATCAGTGAATTCATTGCTAGTGACTAACACTCAATAAGCATTTTATATGTTTGTTCTGCCTCCAACAGGATATCCATTAAAGTGTTACTAAAACCACAACAGTAGAATCAGTCTGTATATGCAGTAAAACATGCTTTTTATACTCACGTTGGAACCTAAGGAGTTAAAGAGGATGTAAACGCTCTCATATACCCAGTGGAGTGAACAGCCTCAGATGATGCACAGGGATGAAACAAATCTCCCTACATAAGTTCTACATGCATATCTGCTGTCTTCAACTTGCTATATTCTTTAGAAATCTAACATTGTGTTAGAATTTTTACTTCCTCATTCAGCAGTAGGAGTGGATTCCTGGCATACACTGTGTGTGAGCTGATTGGAGAAAAGGCACCCCCCTCCACCCCTCCACATTGGCAGAAGAACAAAGATACTTGCAGAGCTTTGCTGTGACAAGGCAAGCTCTCTGCTAATCTATTTATAGCACCCACCCCAACACAAATTTCAGGCTGCTTTTATCTCCAGTGTCGGAGAACTTGTCAGAAGTTATCATACTGATAATAGAGGAATGAAACACAGAAAGACACAGGACTTAGGGTTTTGGGGAGAGAAAAGTAAACACTACAGATATATGTGCCCAGGTCAAATTACATGAATCGGGTTTACATCCACTTTAATCCTCTGTATTGTGTCTAAAGGCTATTTGATCCTGTCTTGTCTGATCCTCCCTTTCTTACACAGTCTCCAATCCATCTTCTGTTAGTACCGAGCCTTGGGGGCACTCTGCACATGCTCAGGAAAATGACAACTCCTCCTACAAGCTTTAACCACACACCGATACAAGTCACAAGACTACTCTAACTGCTGATGTGAAAAGGTATTTATATTTACTAAAATAATTGCATTTCCATGTTCTGTGTACTGTTGAAGTCTAGCTATAGTAAATTCATGGTCCTAGCTTTAGTAACACTTTAAGTTTAGTAACACTTTAAGTTTAGTAACACTTTAAGTTGTTTTGCCTGCAATATCAGATTTGACCAAAAGATGGAGCCAGTGGTAAATTCAGAAACTAGAAAGTGTTCAACCTTATTAAAGTTCCCATTATCCTTCACTCTAAGAAAAGAAAACAGGTGCATCCTGGGAGCTAAGAGACTAGAGAGAAAGAACCAGCTATCAGAGCCACGTGTACATGGAACGTTCATCCCCTTACATCAGCTAATGGGAACATTGCTGGTATGAATTGTTTACTGCCATGCATAGCTTAATTGTCTATTGTATTTTCTGTATGTTTCATATACTGATATATGCACTTTATCTGTTTATTCTCTTTTGTTAATAAAACTTAAAGATTACACTTATTGCAGAATAGAAGGGCTTAGCTACATGTCGAGTTATACATAGGAAAATGTGTAGCGAGGACAGAGTAATGTCCATCATTTGTAGGGCTCCCAGGGAATTAGTGAGCTGGGAACCTGCATACCGTGCTGTGTATTTGAATGGACTCATCAAGTGCACTAACTCCACTCTATCAAAAGTTTTTTCAATAAAGCCATCCATCTCCTGAAAAAATAAGCGGTCTGTGTAGTGTTTCGCCATCCAGTTTTCCTTATAAGAACAGTATTGATGCGTTTTGAGAGAACACATACCCAAAAATCGAATGATTGTATATGCAATTTTTTTAAATAAATACACCCTAAAGCCCCGTACACATGAGAGGACTTATGTCCGACAGACTTCCGAAGGAGTTCCGTCGGAGTTCTGCCGGAGTTCCGACGGACTTTTCGGCGGAGCGGACTTGGCCACACACAATCACACTAAACTCCGACGGATTCGAACGTGATGACGTACGACTGGATTCGAATACGGAAGTTCATAGCCAGTAGCCAATAGCTGCCCTAGCGTCGGTTTTAGTCCGTCGGAATAGCATACACACGAGCGGAGTTTTCGAAGGGACCGGGTCCGGCGGAGTTCCGTCGGGAAAATTTGAAGCATGTTCCATATTCTAAAGTCCTTCGGACTTTGGCGAGTCAAAAGTCCGTTGCAGCCCACACACGATCGAATAGTCTGACGGACTCAGTCCGTCGGACTTTGGATGTTGAAAAGTCCGCTCGTGTGTACGCGGCATAAGGGTTAGCATGGTAAACATTTGAGAAAGCACCTAGGGGTCTAGTTGCTGGCTGGAAAAATATCCATATGTAATATTTTATATATATATATAAATATATATATATTTTTGTCCTGAACATAAACATATGCACACATATATATATATATATATATATATATATATAAAACATATAATGTGTGTGTGTATATATATATATATATATATATATATATATATATATATATATATATAATGTATTTAAAATACTATACATTTCCTTGGAATCTTGTCTCTTTTGCCATGTGAAGTTAGAAGAGAAGCTTGTTGGCACTGGTCCACTGTACAACCTACTGTACAACAACAAGGTTTTCAGTAAACAGTCAAGTGGGTGGAGGAGGGCAAGGCACATACCTACATCTACTACCACTCCCATTGTATGTTTCCAAAGCTTTCTATTATGGTTGGAGATCTGACCCAGTCAGTGTTACCTGCTTCTTTGAAGCTGCGAAAAGGAACTCACTGAGGAGCTGTCCATGGTTTACACGATTTTAAAATGATTTCCTGGAACATTTGCTGCTGAGATAGATTTATTCTAGGAATAAAAAAACATTCACTTAACATTTAATGTGCATCTCATAATAGCTTTTTGCTAAAAATTTTCAGTTTACACTATTATTATTTATGTAATATTGATGTTATTTTTTCCACAAAATGACTATTAAAGCGGTTGTGAAGGCAAGACATTTTACCTTGCATTCACTGCATTAAAGGAGTTGTAAACATATCATACTTACCTCCACTGTGCAGTTCATTTTGTACAGAGTGGCCCCGATCCTCTTCTTCTGCGGTCCCCCAATGGCACTTGAGGCTCCTGCCTGCATCAGGAAACCCCCTAGGAGAAGCACTCTCAGTGGGGGTTAATGTGCAGGCACGCTCCTGAGTCCAGCATTTGCGTCCATAGACACAGAATGCTGGACTCGACCCGGGCGCCCACGTTATTGGATTTGAGCGACAGCAGCGGGAGCCAATGGCTGCTCTGATATCAATCTATCCAATCAAGAGCTGAGACAACAGGTAGAGAGGTAGAACACTTCTCCACCGTGGGAACAAGCGGTCTCAGGTGAGGGTCTGGGGGGTCTGGTCAGTGACAGAAGTTTTTTCACTTTAATGCATAGGATGCATTAAGGTGAAAAAACACGAGGGTTTACAACCCCTTTAAAGAGGATCTGCAGTCTGCACACATAATTTGTAATAAAAACATCTTTGCCTTTCTGAAGCTTCCCTCCAACCACTTTACATATTATTTCATATATACTGTGATCCTATACTTGCTAAAAATGCTGCAGAAATCTCCCTCTAAGTCTGGCTGGAGCCATTTCAACTGTGGGCAGCTGAAGCTGCTGCCTGTTCACTTCCTGGATTTATACAGACACACAGAGGCACACCTCCAGCTCTACAGCCCTTCAGCTCTTATTGACCCTCTTATGACTCACCCCCTCCCTTCCTAGCAAACTCTAAGGAGAGTGAGAGAGAGAGAGCTGTGCATGATGTCATAAGCCTAGGCTACGGCCAGAGAAGAAACAGGAAGTGGGCTGTATAAGGTATTTACTGTCAGAAAATAAAAGTTTTACTATCCAAAGTTAAAACAACAAGGGCAGAAGATTTAATAAATGGAAAGTTAAAAAAAAAATTACTGAAGGTCTGCTTTAAGATAATAAAAAAAAGGTCCCAGTCATTTTATTGTCCCCTCACCTCCACAAATACTTACCTGAGTCCTCACTCTATCCAGCATTGTGCCTGTCTGGAGGGGCTCTCTCCTGTCTCTCCCTGCATTAACAGGACAGAGGCAGCAGTGGGAGCCAATCAAATCCTGAGGAGGGACTGGGGGGGGGGGGGGTACAAGGCATCCTGTGTGTTAGTGGACACACATTGCGCAGCTTAGGAGCGAGCCTGCATGTGCACCCGCCCTAGGAAGCTTAAGGAATGAGGTAAAGCTCTGCTGACGTCCATTGTTCAAATATGCGCAAGCAAAAATACCTTTTTTTTTTTGCAGGTGATTGCATCTTCATTGCAAAGTAAATTTAGCTGATCAACCCCTAAAGCCCTATTTTGTCATGAGTTATTGTATTTCATAAAGAACTCAATTCACAAAGGTACATATAAATGCTTTATTTGCGCAGGTTATTTTATTAGCATTAGTCATATTATAGCACTGACAGTGGTATGCCGTGTACACACGAGTGGAATGCCCGACAGAAAAAGTCAGACAGCTTTTCATCATATTCCGATCGTGTGTGTGCCCCATCGGACTTTTTACATCAAAAATTCTGACGGACCTAAAAATAGAACATGTTCTAAATATTTCCAACGGAACCAATTTCTATCGGGAAAACCGCTCATCTGTATGCTATTCCGATGGACCAAAAACGGCGCATGCTCTGAAGCAAGTACGAGACGGAAGCTATTGGCTACTGGCTATTGAATTTCCTTTTTCTAGTCACATTGTACATGTTGTACGTCACCGCGCTCTTGACAGTTGGAGTTTGGTGTGATCGTGTGTACGCAAGACAGTTTCAGCGGAACTCCGTCGGGAAAAAAAACCTTCAGAGTTTATTCCGTCGGGAAAACCAGTTGTGTGTGCAGGGCATTACTCTCAAACTTCTGTTAGTATGTTGAGATAAAATAAGGAGTTAAATTAAAATAACGAGTTAATCTTAATAAACAGAGTCTAAACTGCCACTTCTAAGCAAATGGACCAGTTTATTTTCACCTCTCCAATACTCCCCTACCTCTCCTGCCATGGCCAGCATTGCAAATTAGGCTTGGCTCACACTGCTGCAACATGGGAACTGACTTATGAGACCCCAAGTTGCATGACATGTCAAATCCAATATTTCTCTATGTCAGCTGTTTTCAGTGATATTATATAAGTCGCTCTGACTTTAGAAATGGTTCCTGCTCTACTTTGGTCTGACTTGGTTGTGATTTCAGCCCTTGTACAGGCTCCTAAATAGCATCCAAGTCACATCAAGTCTGAAATAAGTTGCAGGCAAATTCATACAACTTTGCTGTCACAGCAGAGTGAATGGGACCTTACCCTGCAGTTTAAGATATGGGGGGGGGGGGGGACTTCCTAACATGATGTAGTTGCTCTGTCTCAAAGCCTGAGAGCTGTCACATGACAGAGGGGATAATGTCTAGTGTCTTGGATAATGGATAATGTCTTCTCCACTGAGCTCTGACTCTGGCTATTTTGGTGGTAGCCACTGAGGAATAAACAATTACCGCTGTTAACACCAGCACTAACTGTGGTTTATGATATCCTCTGCTGAATATCTGTCTGTGTTTAGGGATTTTTTTTTCTGCTATTTTACTCATTTCAGAGATAGATGTAAAAAAAAACACAGATTTTTACATACTGTCCCTGGTTTTACTGAGACTAGCAACCCTGATGGGGCCCCCTAGTGGCCCGGGGCCCTTGGGCAGTGCCCGAGTGGCCAAATGGTCAGTCCGCCCCTGCCCGTGGAACAAATAAAGATCATGGATTCTCAAGGATTTTTGTCTGATGTTCTCATTGATCTATTACACATTCTGCCATTTCACTCAGCCCTGATGAAGGGAAAAATTATCTCCCCCTGAAATGCATTGGCTATCCTTTACTCTTCATGATTTAACCAGCTGAACAATAAAAGATTTGGTACTTTCAGGGATTTTTGGTTTTCTCATTGACCTTTTACATTTTGGAAGATACAGCAATGAAGCGATGCAAAGGTGAGCATAAATTGGTTGGGATAGGCCTTTAAACAGACACCGGGGTTGATTTACTAAAACTGGAGAATGCGAAATCTGGTGCAGCTGTGCATGGTAGCCAATCGGCTTCTAAATGCAGCTTGTTCAATTAAGCTTTGATAAAATATCCTGGAAGCTGATTGGTTTCTATGCAGAGATGCACCAGATTTGACACTTTCCAGTTTTAGTAAATCAACCCCATCAATCCGATAACCAGCTTGTGTTAAAGAGACAGCTGCACTGATTTTCATAGAAATGTAGAAAAGTGATGGCAGAAAAAGACCTAGTAGTCCATCAAGTTGGCCCATTTTTTTTCGTCTTTAAAGCGGAGGTCCACCCTAAAGTGGACCTTCCGCTCATCGGAACCCTCCCCCCCTCCGGCGCCACAATTGGCACCTTTCAGGGGGGAGGGGGGTGCAGATACCTGTACAGTACAGGTATCTGTACCCACTTCCGGGATAGCTCTCTGCGGAAAGGGGCGTATATTACGCCCCTTTCCGCAAGTGCCCGCCCCTTCCCGAAAGTGCCCCGCTGCCTGCTGGGAAAACACACAGATCCCAGAGGCAGCGGGGACCGTCCTTATTGCGCAGCGCGGCTCGCGCATGCACAGTAGGGTACCGGGAAATGAAGCCGAAAGGCTCCATTTCCTGATTCCCATACCCAAGATGGCGGCGGCAGCACCCGAGATACGATCTACAGATCGGCTTCGGGTGCCGACATCGCGGGCGCGCTGGACAGGTAAGTGTCACTATTTTAAAAGTCAGCAGCTGCAGTATTTGTAGCTGCTGGCTTTTAAAAAAAAACAAAAAAACGCGGAGTCCCGGTGGACTCCCGCTTTAACTACTTTCTGCCCCCACTGTAGCCAAAAATTTGAAACGGCGCAGGCTCACTTTGCTGGGATGTCTTTCTGTGCATGCCCTGTGATAGGGGTAAAAGGCCACATGATCAGCTGTGTCCAATGACATGTGTCCGATGTAAACACAAGCCAATTATTACTTTCCTTTCCTCATGCTGACAGAAAGAGGCGGGGAGAAGAGAGCCAATAATCGGCTTGTGTTAAAAGGACATATACACTGATAATCAGGGCACTGATTATCATAGAAAAGTGACGGCAGAAAAAAGACCAAGTAGTCCATCAAGTCTTTCCATTTTTTTTTTCTTAACATTTTTGTCTGAGTATAGATCTATGTTTGTCCCAAGCATCTTTGAAACCATTTACTATTGGCTGTCTCACTACCACTGTTGGTAGTTTTTTTCCAAGCGTCCACTACCCTTTCAGTAAAATAATACTTTCTAAAATTGATTTTGAACTTTCCTCCAGTTAGT
Organism: Lithobates pipiens; assembly: GCF_037356315.1. Lineage (NCBI taxonomy): Eukaryota > Metazoa > Chordata > Amphibia > Anura > Ranidae > Lithobates > Lithobates pipiens. Next base: position 13,313,480 of record NW_027507787.1, on the reverse strand, counting down.
TTGAGGTTCTCTAACTGTAGGGGGGATGGGCTACCTAGGACATGACAAAGATCGCTGTTCCCGATGACTGGTAACAGAAGATCTCTGACATGCCACTAGGCAGAATGGGGAATTGCCTTGTTCACATAGGCAGTTCTCCATTCTGTCTGTGTACACAGCGATCGCGGGTCGCTGGCAGACATCAATTCCATGGGACCCGAGGGCACGCTTCCGCGGCATATGCATGCCTGATTGCCTGAGCCTGACATTTAGTTTGCTCTGTGCACTGTGTATCATAAAAAAATAAAATGTCATGCTTTGTTACAGTTTGGTGATGTTGATCTCATGCAGACACTTACTGCCTACATGCGCCCCAGCGATGGGGGCAAAGCACACAGACCGACATACACCTACAGTGATTTGCGCAGGAGAGCTGACCTGCCGCAGTATAAAGACGGCGGCTGGTCGGCAAGAGGTTAAAGGTTTCAGTGTCATTATTATCAGTGCAGTTCAAACAGTGCCCACCAGTGCTGCCAATCAGTGTCACCTATCAATGCCCTTAAGTGCTGCCTATCAGTGCTGTCTATAAATGCAGCTTCATCAGTACCTCCTCATCAGTGCCCACCAGTGTTGCCTCATCTGTGCCCATCAGTGGCAACTCATCAGTGCAGCTTCATCAGTACTTCCTCATCAGTGCCCACCAGTGCCCACTTATCAGTGCAGCCTCATCAGCGCACACCATTGAAGGAGAAAAATTACCGGATGCAGCGCAGGCTCACTTGCAAAATTTTAAAACAAACTATGAAAAAAGATTTTTTTGTTCAAAATTTTCAGTCTTCTTTTGTTTGTTTGGCAAAAAATAAAAAACCCTGTGGTGATTTGGGTACCACCAAAAGAAAGCTCTATTTGTGAGGAAAAAAATAAAATATGATAAAAATGTCATATATGTTAAACATCTGTCTTCTTCCTCTCCTTGCTAAAAATCTCACCAAAAGTCAGTTACAGCCAGGTTGAAGCTAGCTGTGGTTTAAAGAGCAATAATCTGTGCCATAGTCTTCATGAATTGACTTCTACTCTCAAAATACTTAAAAAATCTATAATATAACATGCTGTTCCATACAGTAATGCCTTAGGGATATGAAAAATCTATGTCCCTCAGTAAAGCAAAAAATAAATAAATATGCAAGCTATTGAAATTAGTGCCAAAAGTGTATGCATGGTCTATTATAAGCAGGTTTATTGCAGAGATGCCTAATCTTTAAATATCAAGGACATCTCCAGGGACATAGAATTCCAAGGACAAATCTCCAGAACCTTGGACTGTCCTGGAAATCCATAGTGGCACACGTTATATGTATGCAGTTTAGCTACACCTCTCCTGCTGAATCTTCATGTCACCAGGTCAGAGGTGGGCATGGCAATCACAAGTAATTATAGTTAGATTAGAGATGTTGTGACGGTCCCAGCTAGCTGCATCCATGACGAATCCAGTTTTCAAGGAAAAGATAAAAGCTCATAAATATTACATGCGGCTTCTCAAGGTCAGGCAGAATAGTCCCAGACACTCTAGGTTTCATTATCTCTTTGCAATATCAAAAAAAAATAATAATCCTGCATGCTGTATAAATGATGCAGCTGGATGAAGGGTTGTGTGCAGTATCCGTTCCCAGCGACTGCAGCCACTGACATTCATTGCTTGGTGAACATGTTGGCAGCTGTTTTAACAAAGAGCTCATGTGTCAGTCATAGAGGGATTTAAAATGGAAAAAAAGCACTTGAGATTTACAGTTGGGCTAAAAATACTTTCTGCTAAGAGACAAATGACAAATTGCTCAGCCAAGGTGATATCTTTATTGGCATTCACTGCTCTGAAAGCTGGATTTAGGAAGCAGGGAGGCTGAGATCATTACAATAGCAACGCGTTTAGGAAAAAAAAAAGAAATGATGATTTTAAGCTTTGCAGAAGCCGTCAGAATTGATATTTTTGGGTAGGGCTAAGAACAGTGTTGCATATAAAGCCAACCTTCATATGATTGTTAATCTAAAGCTATGTTGAATCTTACTAGAATGAATATGTAAACGGTAATAGAAGGGTTAAAATACCTATCCTGGAGAAAATGCCATTGCAGGCTCCTTTCAGTGCTGGTCACTGGACCAAAAGCTTAGAACTGGACTCCAGGATAAGCAAATATTGTGTAACTACATTCATCCTGAATCTTGGTGTGCTTTGTGTATTTCTCCCAAATCTGTACAGTAATCCAACCCATCAAGCAATCCATAAAGCATAGCCTCTGTGCAGGAGATTCCTATAATAGAGACCGGTCACTGCTGCTCCCTCTCCTTGTGCAGGGTGACTGGTCTTGTCTCCGCCCCATCTGTAGTTTCCTATAGGTAGCCTATAGTGGGTGGAGCCTGCTCAGTCCCTCCAACAGCTTTGTTCTCTGCACAGGCTATGTACAGCACAGTGGGGGAGTCACTGCTACTTTTACAAGGTAATACAGGCATACCCCACTTTTAAGTACACAATGGGGTTTATTTACTAAAGCTTGATAGTGCAAAATCAGGCTCAATTCTACATAGAAACCAATGAGCTTCCAGGTTTATTCACCAAAGCTTAATTGAACAAGCTGGGGTTAGAAGCTCATTTTTTTCTATGCAGTAGTGAGCCTGATTTTGCACTTTCCAGCTTTAGTAAATAAACCCCACTGAATACTTAAAAGTGGGGTATGCCTGTATCTAGATTTGCTATGGCATTTGGTGCTCAAGTGGTTATTGAGGAAACAAAATTAAAGTTTTTTTGTCCAGAGCTCAGCTTTAAAGTGTTACTAAACCCATAACAGTAAAAAACTGTCTGTATGTGCAGTAAAGCATGCTTCTTATACTCACTGTGGAACCTAAGTGGTTATCCTGTGCATTGTGTAAAAAGGCTGTTTGATCCTGTCTTCCCTGATGCTCCCCTTCTTCCACAGTCCCCAATCCATCTCTTGATAGAACAGAGGCTAGGAGACGCTGCATATGCTCAGTTTAGTGTATATTACTAGAGAGTTTTGTTTTTCTTGGGAGGGTGCATGTGATCAGGACAGGGCCAATCAGCACTGTCCAGACAGAGGGCCACGGGTCATGCAGCCTGATAGGACAGTCAGAGCAGAATGAAAACTCCTCCAAGTTTTAACTAGACACTAATAGAAGTCATAGGACATTTTATTATACAAACATTGATAAAAACATCATAAAACGTGTAGGTGTATGAATAACATATGGCATGTAGCCAGTAATACTTGTTCCCAACAGATGATGTTCTTGAGTATAGAGTAGTCCAATGCATTGCACAAAGCTAGATCTCCGCTTTTTCATGGAAACTCAATATGCATCTAGACTTTAAATTAAATTTAAAGGAATATAATTACAATCACAACAATCCACATATAATTTTGTCATTTTACAGTAACAAAAAAGGTTACAGTCAAAAGATATTCCATAAATATTGTTCTTGCCAATTTCATCAAATTCTGGCTGTGCATAATTTCCATCATAGAAAGGGACCAGACCAATCCCCAACCCTGTGTTCCATGGTGCCAGAACCTAGGATTCAGTCTGACAGACACTGGACCATAACTTAGATGGATTCAGGCGGGCAGCAATAACATGTCTAGTATATCATAATTTAAAGAGAACCTGTCTCAACGGTTCCAAAATGTCTATGACAGCATTCACACAGAATGTCCGGCTAGCGTGACTAAGCCTGCTTTTATAAAGAGCCATTAGCAGACATTCCTCTTTATCCCAAAATGGGGCATACTTGATGTCATCCCAAACAAAGGTAGTGTAGGGTGGGGGGGGACAGTGTAGTCTGCATCCACGAGACATCCGCAGCCAAAGCCTACCAACTCACGACCCCTCAAAAAGGTACATGCCCCCCCACACACACATGCATACATACACCACCACACATAAACCACCTAAACACAACAAAGGATTTACATGTTCTTAAAAAGCCGTAAAAGTATTTTAAAACAAACCATTACTCATCTACTGTATGTATTTATATTACAGATAAATGAATCTTGAAAATGTACAACAAAGTCACTGAAACCTGTATTTTTACCTATGATTTTCTGCTACAGAATTTTGGAAGCCTATAAGCCTTCTAATGGTAACACATAGCAGGTGTTCCTTAGCTTTGAAGAACCTTCTTGTGATCTTTGAGAATGAATTACTTTATAGTGCAAGCAGCTAGAGAGGTCGGGGAGGTCTCTTACTGCTTGTTGAGAATGTGTAAATGCTTTCATCTCCATAGTCTGGGTACAGGTGCAATTTAAAAATGGATGTAAGCCTTAACTGTTTGAAATTTTAGTGATATTTAGCTCAGTGGGGGGGGATTCAATAAAGCATAAAGCATTTACAAACACATTTCTGGTGGTATGAACCCTTTTAAACAGCCTGTGCCTAATGTATGAAAGCCTTGCAGCATGTGTGACAGACTCATGCAACAAATTTAAACAGAATTATTGACAGTTCACAGATTACTAAACTGACAGTAACTAAGACCAACTCTAAGTTGGCGCACAGAGAGATGCCAGTGCTCAGAGTGGGGCATGTACATACTGGTAAGCTGTCATGAATGTGAAAGCTTCCTGGTCAGGGATTGTGGGTTGCGTCCACCACCATCCAAGTGACTAATGAGGTAATGAGGCCCCACTCATCAGCTGCCAGCTGAAAGATTCCCTAGCCAACAGCTGAATATAATCAAAGGCACCAAGAATGTTGGCTGACATCATTACTGAAAAATGACAATTACAATATTTGGTCACTGATTAGACTCTCCCAGCTAGCAGCTAAATGAGACCAGGGATGCGTCTTTGTGTCAGGATCAGTCTACATACTAACTGGTATTCACCAGAGCTCCTGGGGGTGGTGATGGATTTTGCTGTGGGTTAGTACCAGGTTGCGGTCCTCAGGACCACCACACCAGGGGGTGAGCAGGCCAGTGTCCAGAAGTGGATAAGCAGGTAAGAAACAGAAGTGTAGTCAGTAAAACAAGCCAAAGGTCAGAAACGAGTAGCTGCAGGTTGGGATCAGGCATAAGCGTAGTCGAGGAACAAGCCAAGGATTGATAACGAATGGTAGCAAAATATGGACAGCAGCAGGGAACAGTGAGATGATGGCTGAAGAGAGCACAATAATCTGGCAAACCGGAAGTGCAGAGATATGGCTTAAAGTGGTTGTGAACCCACAAAAAAAAAAAAAAAAACCTGCAAGACAAAGGCATAGCATACTAGCTCATTATGAAATACTCACCTCAGATCGAAGCCCCCGCTGAGGTCCCCACACACTGCTCCAGCCGGCGACATTGCTCCTGGAGTTATTTCCGGGTATCGCGGGCTCCGGCGCTTTGATTGGCTGGAGCCGCCAGTAGTGGCACGTCAACTGAAGCAACGGCACGAACGAGCCATTGCTTCAGTGTGCATGTGCTGATGATGTCGGCCCATGCTTATACAGGGGATATCTCCTAAACCTGCATGGTACCAGGGTAGCTACAGGTAAGCCTTATTATAGGTCCCAGGTTCAAGTCCAGGCCCTGGCAGATTGGTTGCTAGGATGCTGTCAGCTTTGCAACCTATTATGCTGTGCAGCTGACAGCATTATAGCAACCACGGACAATGTGCAGCCCGAGGCTGAACATTCACTGAGGATGGAGTTTCCAGCATGTACACTCTGGCCTTGGAACCATGCCTTAACTGAATAATGTACCTTTTTTCAATAGGCAGGAATGTACATTTGCACAGGCACCAACCTTTATTGTGTGAAAATATAACACAATCATAAAGCGTGATTCTGACACTCTTTATGAATTTCAGGATGTATATCATAGACAACTGTCATGTGTTTTGATAAAATACTGTTTTCACCTTTTTTTTTCATTCTCCAGCCTCCCTCAGCCACTTCCTGTCTACATGTATGCCCTCCAGCACTGGCAGCACATCGTTACTCTGGACTAGCTTCCTGACCATAACAATAGTGAACCATGTCCGGGCAATGTGTTTCAGCATGGCTGCTTGTAGTCTCCACCAGAGGCTCACGTGATAGTGTGCCAGGCGGGAACAGTTTTGAAACAGCTGTCACCATATAATTGGTAGAGCCTGAACGAGAACCATTCTGGCAGAATCGCAAGGTATAATTTGATTGAAAAATGCAGATTTATAAGGACTGGAAAGAATTTTTGAATGACGTTAACATGCTAATGCCGTTAACGGGTTAGCTTCACTTCCCATTTCATGAACCTATTTATTGGTCAGTGAGGCTACTCCACATTAAAGGGCCAATAGGGATTCTCAGGGAGTGGAGGCACCCTAGACTTTTACAGAGAAAGTTAAGATTTTCATAAACCTTCAGTTGCCTATTTAGCTAAGATTACTGAACTTTTTTTGGATGCAGTTTTTGTAAACTCCACCCATGCATTTTTCACCAATAATACAGTTTCAACTCATAAGTTGTGCCCCCCCAGTTAAAATGCAATTGTTACGTTTACATTTTTTTTTTACTTTTTTACATGGGACAAGGTAATGATTCTATTCCCAAGGTTGGCGTATAACCTGATCACAAAGTTAGTTATCAGGTGATACGCCAAACATTAACTTGATCACAAACAAACTCTTTGCAATCCACTTTGATGCCAAAACACAGGATATCCAGTGTTTGATAAACAGATGTTCCAGAGCCAACAAAGATTATTTCACAATAGTCTAAAATACCTTTGCTTAAACAGACCTTAAAAAGGACTTTGATCAGTTGTTTTAGGCACTACTATTTAGTTGAGAGAGGGAAATGTTGTAAGGTTATGGGGGTAAATTATGGATATGTCCCCTTTTACTTATCCCGATAAGTATTATTTTTTTGCATAACATCTTTCTATTTTGCTCACTTTTCTGCAATGATTAACAGAAAATATAAGACCAAATTCAGATTAGTGCCCTGCCTCATAGGATCTTACAATTTACCATCACAAACCATAGTTATTAACATTCCCAGTAGAGCCAGTTTGCTTGAAAGCCAACCATTATATATTAGGATTGTGGGTGGAACCCCTGACAAACAGGACCCAGATCTTTGGAACCAGCTGGTTTGGTCCAGTTTCTCCACCAGTTTTTATTTTTTTTCTGCATCAGCAACATGTAGATCTGGCAGGTCCAAAATAACAGAATTTTGAATTCAATTGAAAAATGTAATAAATTCAAGAGAACGAAGGTCTGCTTTTACTCCCCAAAACATGCATAGCAGCCACCTGTGGAAATGGTGCTTTATTTTACAGAAGTTCTCAGAAGCCCTAAAGACCACAGTGTAGTAACACTGTATACAAACAAATGACTTAAATTTCCTTGGTGCCATCTGCCTTTTGGGTCTCACTATTGGTTAATAGGGCTGTCTACTACTAGGATAGTACAACAACAAAAGCATAAAATTATGGTGGGGGTCTCCAAGCACAGAAACTAAAGCCGCTATTTGCATGCTACAGCTACCCAAACTTTAGGTGTTTCTAGGAGAACTAGAAAACGATACTATAGATATCTGCAAAAAAAAAAACTAAAGTGAGTTCTTCATTTTTGAATACTATCCTCAGTATAGTTTCCTGGAATGCAGCTTTAAAGGCCAAATTCAGCTTTACTGTTTTAAAGCGGAACCTCACCTAAAAGTGCACGTTCTGCTTATCCTCCTTCAGCTTGTGTACTATTATTTAAGTTTTTTTTGGGGGCAGGTACCTTTTTTTCTGACAGGTACCCACTCCCACTTAACTATTATCACCTAGACGAGAATAACGGAAGTTGGTCCCCCTCCCTGCCCACAACCTCCTGGGACACGTGACAGCTCCCAGGAGACTGCAAGACCAGTCTGAAAGTGCATCGCATCATGTGCATGGGCAGGCGGGAGCCGCAGCCAGCTTCCAATAGTCAAGATGGCAGTGCTGAGGACCTGAAGAACCGGCTTGGGTGATGAACAATGCTGGACTCCTGGGCTGGGTAAGTGTCTGTTAACAGTAATTGTAGCTCCTGACTTTTAATTTTTCTAATATCGCGTACACCGGACTTTTCAACATCAAAGGTCCGACGGAACAATTCCGGCAGACCATTTGATCGTGTGTGGGCTGCAGCGGACTTTTGATTTGCAAAAATCTGACAGACTTTAGAAATGGAACATGTTTCAAATTTTTCCGCTGGAACTCCGCCGGACCCAGTTCCTGCCGAGAAATCCGCTCGTGTGTATGCTAGTCCGACGGACAAAAAACGACGCGAGGGCAGCTATTGGCTACTGGCTATGAACTTCCTTATTCGAGTCCAGTCGTACGTCATCACGTTCGATTCCGTCAGACTTTGGTGTGATTGTGTTTGGCCAAGTCCGTTCATTCGGAAAGTCTGTCAGAACTCTGTCAGAACTCTGTCAGAACTCCGTCAGAACTCCGTCGAAAGTCTGTCGGACCTAGTCCCTCGAAAAGTCCAGTCGTGTGTACGCGGCATTACACTGACTGTGGTTCCTGTTTAGTTAAAATTATTGTACTTGTGCCCCAGAAAATGTTTACTTTGAAGGATTAGTCCACCTTAAAAAAATACTCTATGCAGTTCATGAACACTATTTCATAATTATAAACTAAACCAGTTTTAAAAGTATCCATTTATTTGCTCCTCCCATGCTTGTAGGTAGGATGGATTTGATTTAAATCAAGTCAATTTAAATCATGATTTAAATCACTAGTAAAAAGGCTTGATTTAAATCAACTCAATTTAAATCAGGATTTTCAAAGAGCAACTGTCATCTCTGTCCCGCAGCGGCTCCTCCGCTGACCCTCTAACGGGGCTGTAATGCGGCAGTGACACAACAAGGTGAGGGACATGGCGGCAGTAGGTGAGTGAATGTCCGCCAACAGGCGCTGCCATGATGGATCTGAAATTACAGGTGCTCTTTAAATGTAAGGACTTATTCTTACTGGTAGTTAGAATCTTTAATATTTGCAAACAAAATGAAGGTTTCCTATTCAGAATAATAAGCTGTCAGGTTAGTAAAATAGTGATATCAGAACCGATTTTAGGTTAATCGGTTAATCACACATAGTTGGAGAACTATTCAAATTATTTTATTTAATTAAAACAATACCATTATATTATATATTCGTTTATTTGCTTAAACATCAATGTCTAGTAACTGAAGTGCATAAACAAAATATCTTTGAAAAAACTAACAAACATAAGAACTTAAACTGAATATATCAGCTGGGTCCACATAAAAAAAAAAAAAAACTTCAAACACGGTTCTTTCATCACAGCACTTCTTCTCATGATGTTGTTTCATTCAGGCCACCCTTTTTCATGCATTGACCCCAAACTGGGTCTCTTTTACGGCCTGCTGCCATTTTGCTCCTCAAGGGAGGAATAAAGCACTTCATGCTATGTGCAGAAAGATCACAAGGTTTATAGGCTGCTTTGAAGGTTTCACTTTCATTTTACTGCTTGCCCTTCCTCCTTACACTTAGAGCCTGGTATAGATGCAATTCTCTTCAAACAATCATAACATTTGTAGTGTACATAGATTTGCAAAACAATGGGATAAAGGAATATTACTGAACTTTTTTCATCTCATGGTTACTGTGATATTGAATGAATGCATCAATGCAGCGCATGTTATCTCAGCTTGCAGAGCTTGGATTCATTGAATGAATGTACCAAAAATGTAATTATTGCAGATTATACAGCCTCATGCTATATAACTAAGCTCCATTTCATGCTGAATAAATGAAATTATTAATGTATCGTAAATAGAAAACAATCTTGCGGCCAGAGAGAGCGTTGTGTCAACATCGCAAGGAAGAAGAAGAAGAGAAGAAGGCGGCAGCGACAGAAGACCAGGCCAACGCTAGTAAAAGAAGATAAGTATAAGAAGATAGCGGAGGCCTGGCAAGAAGAACCGAAGAGCGGGACAAGACCCTGAAGTCAGAAGAAAACCCCAGGACGGCAGCGACGACGAAGAAGAAAGCCAGGCTCCTCCGCTAGTAAAAGAGCTAGCAAAAGAGCAGAAGATAGCAAAGGAGTCCAGCGAGAAGACCCCCCAAGACGGAAGAAGAGAAGACCACCGGAGCTGTCTAATAAATTATTTTAAAAACTTGTGTTGTGTTTTTTTATTTACACATTTTTCACCAGGTGAATGCGTAGGGGTACATCGTACCCCATACTCATTCACATAGAGGACTCCCGGATTCCGATAAGCCCCCCACCCACAGACACCATCAACCAACGGCCCGGGTTTTCGGGAAGAGTCCCTTGTCCTCATCAACATGGGGACAAGGTGCTTTGGGGTGGGGGGGGCCGCAGGGCCCCATGTTGGGGGCACGCGGCCTGGTATGGCGTATGGCTCAGGAGGGGGGGGGGGCGCTCGCTCGTCCTCAACCCCTTTCCTGACTGGCCGGGCTGTGTGCTCAGACTTTGAGGGGACCCCTACGCCATTTTTTTGACGTAGGGGTTCCCATTTAAATCCATACCAGGTGACGGGGCTAGCGAGGTGTCAATCTCGCCGATGGAGGCGGCGACATTCACTTCCTTCGCTAGTCCCGTCTACCTGGAGCCACGTTGAAAATGAACGGACTTTATTTCGTGTGTGGGCAAGTCCATTAGACTAGCACACAGATGGGCGGATCGTCCGGACTGCTGAGTCTGGCGGACAATTTTGAGTCAAAACCTCTTTCTAAGTCCGCCAGACTTTTGGAAAGAAAAAGTATGCCGGAGCCCACACACGGGCGGATTGTCTGGCGGACTCTAGTCTGCCGGATAGTCCGATCACGTGTACGCGGCATAAGGGGCACTCATCCTAATGGCTGGTCTGAGAGGAGGATGGAGCTGCGTAAAGTGTTTGGGGCATGCTTTCCTTTGAACGAAAATGGCCTATAGTTAAAAGAGGAACATGAATGGATCATTTAAAAATCGGATTTGTTTAAAACTATGGATTAGTGTTTATGGACTGCATGGAAAGAGATGAACTAACCCTTTTAACACAGTAGCCCATGCAGCATTTCTGCCAGCAATTTTTTGGTGGTTACAATGATCAGAGTGTATCTGCTATTTATGCAATCTAAACTGACTGGTAATACTTGAGCAGATAAAAATGAATATTAATGAGAGTCTGAGCACCCCCATGTACTGACTTTAGAAACATACATGCTTTAGAAAAAAAATAATCCAGTTTAAACAGACTTGTAACTCCAGACTCATTACATAGTTCTGGTTATATTCATAATATGGGGAAAGGTTGTAGGTGATGTTTGTCATTAAACATGTGTGTATTTACTGTACATTCACTTTAAGTGTTCATAAAATGACACGTATTTATCATGTTCCTTAACGGAGTCATCTGTAAGCTTCAGTATTGCTGCCTGTGGGACTGCATATGATTCTTATGCCGCGTACACGCGACCGGACTTTCCGGGCAGATTAGGTCCAATGGTCTTCCCGACGGACTTTCGGCAGAGTTCCGATGGACCTTCTGAATGAACGGACTTGGCCACACACGAACGGACTAAGTCCATTCGAAAGTCCGTTCATTTTGAACCTGATGACGTAAACAGGACTAAACAAAGAAGTTCAATAGCCAGTAGCCAATAGCTTCCCTTGCGTCGTATTTGGTCCGTCGGACCAGCATACAGATAAACGGTTTTCCTAATAGGAATTGAGTCCGTTGAAACATGTTCTATTTCTAGGTCAGTCTGATTTTTTTTTATATGAAAAACGATCGGATTAGCCCACACACGATCGGATTGTTCGACAGACTGATTCCGTCTGATCTAGTCTGCCGGAAAGTCCAGTTGTGTGTACGCGGCATTATGCTTAAAAACAAATGTAGTAAGAGAATGGAAGGTAGGTGTATACTGAACATGTATTTAGGCTAGGTTCACATATATGTGGGTGCGGCAATGCGTGTAAATTGTACACGCTCCCCCACCCGCAGGCAATATTTGTGTAGGTAATATTCTTAATGGCGCTCCCATGCATCTGAAAACGCAACACGTTTTTGGGTGTGGGAAACTCAATTTTAAAAAGACACAGGGATCCGGTTCCTGCATTTCCCAAAGGTGCAACAGCCTATTCAAGTAAATGTACTGCTGTGTCTGCCGTTTGGCCGGCTTCTGTTGGGTGAGCATGCTGGAAAACCAGCAGTCGAAGCCAATTGCTATTGGCTGAGAGCAATAACCAGAGTGTTCTGGGGGGGCGACACATTAGAACAGCAGTGGAGGTTGATGTACTAACATTGGATTGTTGGTACAGCAGCTCTGACCAGAGCTGTCAGTTTTGTTTTCGTTCAATCCACCAGGTTGAATGAAAAAAAAAAAGTGGTGTGTACCAGGCATTACAGAGTCAGTACATGTAAATGTAAATCAAATTGGTTACTGTGTGGCCTTACAGGGCACTTCTTATGAAAGACAGTTTGGTAAATGAGAGCCTGGGGTTAGTTTTAAAGTAGGATTCCAGCTAAAGCCGAACTAGTCTTAAATTCAGTGCCTTGAAAATGTATTCATACCCCTTGAAATTTTCCACATTTTGTCATGTTACAACCAAAAATGTAAATGTATTTTATTGGGATTTTTTGTGAGATAGACCAACACAAAGTGACACATAATTGTGAAATTGAAGGAAAATAATAAATGGTTTTCAATTTTTTTTACAAATAAATATCTAAAAAGTGTGGCATGCATTTATATTCAACCCCCTTTACTCTGATACTTAACTAAAATTTAGTGGAACCAATTGCCTTCAGAAGTCACCTAATTAGTATCTAGAGTCCACCTGTGTGTAATTTATTCTCAGCATAAATACAGCTGTTCTGTGAAGCCCTCAGGGGTTTGTTATAGAACCTTGGTGAACAAACAGCATCATGAAGGCCAAGGAATACACCAGACAGATCAGGGATAAAGTTGTGGAGAAGTTTAAAGCAGGGTTAGGTTATAAAAAAAATATCCCAAGCTTTGAACATCTCACGGAGCACTGCTCAATCCTTCATACGAAAATGGAAAGAGTATGGCACAACTGCAAACCTACCAAGACATGGCTGTCAACCTAGACTGACAGGTTGGGCAAGTAGAACATTAATTAGAGAAGCAACCAAGAGGCCCATGGTAACTCTGGAGGAGATGCAGAGAGCCACAGCTCAGGTGGGAGAACCTGTCCACAGGACAACTACTAGTTGTGTACTCCACAAATTTGGCCTTTATGGAAGAGTGGCAAGAAGAAAGACATTGTTGAAAGAACGCTATAAGAAGTCTTGTTTGCAGTCTGCGAGAAACCATGTGGGGGACACAGCAAACATGTAGAAGAAGGTGCTCTGGTCAGATTAGACCAAAATTGAACTTTTTTGACCTAAAAGCAAAACGCTATGTGTGGCGTAAAACTAACACTGCACATCACCCTGAACACACCATCCCCACTGTGAAACATGGCGGTGGCAACATCATGTTTTGGGGATGCTTTTCTTCATCAGGGACAGGGAAGCTGGTCAGAGTTGATAGGAAGATGGATGGAGCCAAATACATACACAAAACCTGAGACTGGGGCGGAGGTTCACCTTCCAGCAGGACAATGACCCTAAACATACAGCCAAAGCTGCAATAAAATCCGGGGTGTCCAAACTTTTTTTTCAAAGAGGGCCAGATTTGATAAAGTGAACATACGTGAGGGACGACCATTTTGCCTGACATTCTTTGAACCATTAAAATTAGGTCTAAGTGTGTTTGTCCGAGCACTAATACACTGCCCAACAAGAATTCTCCTGCCTTTGCGGTTATGTGTGGTGAAAAGATGACTCGGGCGTGTTATTTAGATATATATATATCTTTTGTGGCCTGCTCAGGACTAAGGGTGAGCTTGGGCGTTATTTGGATATACTGTATTTATCTGCGTTTAACACGCACCTTCATGCATCATAAGAGGGAAGTTTCAGGAAAAAAACTTAAATTTTAAATAAAGAACTTTGAAGCAAAATAAGGGTCACAGTCCATCAATGCAGCCTGATCTGTGCCTTCCTGCAGCGTCAACAATGCCCATCAATGCAGCCTGCACATTGCCCATCCGAAGCCTCTCTATTGCCCATTAATGCAGCCTGTACATTGCCCATCAGCAGCCTCTCTCTCTAGATGTGCACACCTGGTAGAGACATTCACAAAAAAACTTGCAGGGAAAGGTGGTTCAACAAGGTATTGAGGGGGCTGAACACAAATGAACGCCACACTTTTCACATATTTATTTATAAAAAAATTGGAAAACCATTTATCATTTCCCTTCCACTTCACAATTATGTTCCACTTTGTTACCCCTAACTAAAATCTAGTGGAACCAATTGCCTTCAGAAGTCACCTAATTAGTATCTAGAGTCCACCTATGTGTAATTTATTCTCAGTATAAATGCAGCTGTTCTGTGAAGCCCTCAGAGGTTTGTTAGATAACCTTAGTTAACAAACAGCATCGTGCACATTGTTGGTCTATCACATAAAATTCCAATAAAATACATTATGTTTCAAGGGGTATGAATACTTTTTCAAGGCACTGTATGCTCTCTCTCCCTCATAATGCCTATGCTAACTAACCTGTATAAAAAATATGTATATGCTTACCTAATATTCAGCCCGCTTTGGCTCGTCACCTGATCCCCTGTGTTTGACAGTGCCATCTGCAGGGGAATGAGTGACAGCTCCCAACAACGGCTGGGAAAGCCAGGCGCAGTTACATCACCCATATGGTCGGTTGTCTCTCCTCTTCCTTGCAGCTGCCACTGGCTAACACGGAGTAGCCTGATCACATGATCAGATTGGTACTTGCTGAAAATAGTTAAGGATATGCATCATTTTTTCACAGGTTAGTTAGTATAGGTGTAAGGAGAGGGGAGGAGACATTTTTAGGACTAGTTAGGCTTTCTCCTGAACTTTATTGGGGAGATATCTGAGCTTGAGTTCCTGGGTCTGCATACCTAGCATTGCTATTTTGTCTGTCATTATCTATTCACTCTCCTATTTAGGAGCCGTCCACCGCAGCATTGCCTATACCTGCACTTGAGAAAGGAGCGCGCATGCCCGAACGAGGCTTGAGCAAGCTCAGAAACGCGTTGTGCTCTCGGATACCCCCCGCCTGACGTCACACGCTGTCTACGAGCCAGTCTGTGTCTCTGTGCATCACAGAACACAGCAGAGCTTCCCCTATCGCGCTGTGCAGGAGGATTCATCCAGTAACAGCACCAGCGAAAGGGAACAGTGATTTGACTATCAAACGGAGGACAATAATAATTATGGATGTGAGTGAGACTTTTATTGATTGTATAAAATAAATGCACTTTTTACTGATTTGGCGCTCTTGTATATATTATTTTATTGGTATCCTATTCATGAGATGACGTCACTCTAAAGAAGCAGCTGCCGCAGGTGATTGTGCACATACATCCCTTATCCTCTAAGGACAGCAAGCAACCTTTCTGGATTTTCAGCAAATTCCAAGTACTGTTTTCTCAGATAACTTTTTTTAAAAAAATCTTGCTTTGATAAAAACTGTTTTTAAATTTATTTTAATGAACAATACAGACTGAACTGAAAAGGACACACCAGTATCTTTTAAAGCGCTAGTATCTTGTGTTTTTTTTTTATCACCAGCTGTGGTGAAACTACAAGTCCCATGAGACATTTCAAGACCCTGACAATCACATGCATGACTCCTAGAGGCAGAGGCATGATGGGATTTGTAGTTTCACCATAGCTGGAGGGCCGAGGTCGCCTACCCCTGCTATAGTGGTTTACAACCACTTCAACACACGTGTTAACTCAATGTATAGTCCAAATGGGCCCTTAATCTTTTAGACAAAAACAAACACAAACAAAGCTTTATATTTAAACAAGTTTATTGACATTTTCTTTTTTTGCAAAATAAAAAACATAAAATAACCACAAAGATAAAGGCCATAGGCTGTATTAACCAAATGAACCAGCCACTTGGTTAAATCAATTGACATTTAAGATTACAACAGGATATTATTGCATATACCCCAGATGTGTTAGTAGAGTTGTAACATTTGGCAAGTTTACAAACTGAGCTTTGGTTGTGAAAAACCGACTGCTGAAACATTATTCCCAAAGGGTCAGAGCTGACGTTAGAGAGTGATTGTGGATTGCCGCTTCCATGTTTTCAATCAATACCCAATGTAAATTAATTGATTCGATTTCTCCCACCTAATCAGTAACAATATCTATTTTTTTTTTTCTAAGACTTTCCATTCTGTTCATTTTGCTGGTATATTGCAACAGAGTGATCCTGTTTTATTAGCACCTGTATCTACAATGCTAAACGAAGCTGTTAATGGCATTGCCAAGAATGGACCCTGTAAAAACCTGAATTTCAGTCAATAGAATATGGCTTTCTACAACTCTGGGGTTAGAATGCTTTCCTATAATTCTACAAATGCTTTATTACATACTACCAACCATTATTACTCATGATTATAGGGGAAGGCCTACAAAGGAAATTTCCTCCTACAAGAGTTCTCCATTTTCAGTAAAAAGAGGGAATCCCCTGCAATGGAGATGTGATGAGTAGGGTTTTAGACTGAAATAAGTCTTGACTTTGTTTTCAGACTAAGAAAATCCAAACCAAGCTGGTTGCAGTCGGAAGGGGTTCAAGAGGGAAGAGGGACCCAAGACCCCTTGAACACTTCCATTGAAAGCTTTTCCAGTTTTATTTTTACTGAAAGTGGCATATCCCTAGCAAATATCCATTATTGAGAAAGGATAAACCTAGAATACAAGCTGCCCGTATAACGGTCATATAGATACCATTTAAAGATATACTTAAAGCCCAAATGAAGTCACAGAACTGAACAAAAACATTTTTAGAGCAATACCATTATTTTCCCATTATAGAACTTGCGCCAGGTGTCATAAATATGACTGCAGTCCAATAGCAACAGAAAAGATCCAGTGCAGTAATGCACAGACCCCTGTTCTGACAGGTCAACAACAGAGGTCTGTGTGTGAGGACACTTGTGCTGAGGGGTGTGGCTGTTACTCAGCTCTGCCAGCACAGAGCAATGCAATAATGAAGGCAGGGAGCAGCATTTCACCAAGCATACAAGTTATTTTAAAGGCATTTCCTAGCACAAATTAGTCACAAATCACAAGTGCTATAATAAGATGAAAAGGTATGATGCTTCAGTTGGACTTTAAATAGCCTGAAATGGTGGGTAATATACAGTATAAAGTATATACTGTACACTGATGCACAAAAAATAATACTGCAGTATGTACCGTATAAGGTCTATATATAAACATTCCATTACATATATTTGTGAATGTCAGCGACTGGTACTTTATGCAAGACACCTTATCTTTTAGGATTAAAGTCTGAGACATCATTTGCACCATCTTCACAAAAATTTTACAGAACTTAAATATAAATTGTAGAGACTAAACTATCTTTAGCAGCATCATTATTTATAGGAGACGGGATAATTTAATCCTGTAGTGTCGAAGGACTTTCCTAATTTATTTAATGGTCAAAGGAAAACTGTACTAAGAGAAATATATGTAAGGTGCTGTTGCTTAGCGATCCTTTACAAAATGCTAGCTACCTGGCTGCCCTGCCTATTAAGTGACTTTAAAAATTGAAATCACTGACACAGAACAGCTTTAGCGTTCAGGAATGTCATACTTGTTCCATGAGCACCAATTCCAAAGAATCAGTATGAAAGCAAGGCATGTCGATTTTTCTTAAGAGATATTACTATTATTATTATTATAGCAGCTTCAATAATTCTCTCATGGCAAGAATAGGTTACAGTAATGAAATGGTTTCAGAGAAAATAGATTAGTGATGTACAAGCAAACACACGTCAAATTCTGTGTTTGTAATAGGGGAATCCTTAGAACTTAAAGCGGAGGTCCACCCTAAAGTGGACCTTCCGCTCATTGTAATCCTCCCCCCCTCCGGCGCCACAATTGGATAATCCAGGTAACTGCACCCACTTCCGGGATAGCTCTCTGCGGAAAGGGGCGTAGATCTACGCCCCTTTCCGAAAGTCCCCCGCTGCCTGCTGGTAAACACACAGATCACAGAGGCAGCGGGTCCATCCTTATTGTGCAGCGCGACTCGCGCATGCGCAGTAGGGAACCGGGAAATGAAGCCGAAAGGCTCCACTTCCTGATTCCCATACCCAAGATGGCGGCGGCAGCACCCGAGAGACGATCAAGAGATCGGCTTCGGGTGCCGACATCGCGGGCGCGCTGGACAGGTAAGTGTCACTATTTTAAAAGTCAGCAGCTGCAGTATTTGTAGCTGCTGGCTTTTAAAAAAAATAAATAAAACGCGGAGTCCCGGCGGACTACCGCTTTAAAGGCTAGGTTCAGCTTTTGATTAAAATGGACTATGCAGTCAAGGGGTTCCAGTAGGTTAAAACACGCTGTGCAGTTTTTAAAAATATCACCTAATGTAATTGCAATACCCGTAGGCCCCCAAAGCCTGGAGCGCTCACTTGATATTGGGGGCGAGCAGTCAACGCAGGCCAAACCCTAGCAACAGCACATTGCCAACAATGGTCGTTTTTCAGTAATTTTCATAATTCCAGCATTTACATTAGGAAATATTTTTCAAAATGGTCCAGTGTATTTTAACCTACTTGGACCACTTGATTGCGCAGTCCATTTCACTTAACAAGTGAACTTAGCCTTTAAAGTGGAACTTCACTCTCTCAAAAAACATTGACCATTTTTAATCCTTATGTTGCTAGCATTAATAAACAGATAGGAAGGTATATCATATTTACTTGTTTTAAACATTTTACACTTTTTTTAGTTACTTTCTGGTTTCCAGGCCTAGCCAAATGATGTCATATCCCAGGAGTCTTCAAAGAAGAGGCAGGGCTTTCTCAGCTAAGCACACCCTCCTGGCTGCATGCCTGAGCTAAGGGTAGCTAGATTCCAGGAAGTAAATGCTACATGAATCATCTGCCCTTACTCAAGATGGCAACAGCCAGAAATGCTAGGGAGAATTTTCGAAAGTGAGTTCT
Organism: Lithobates pipiens; assembly: GCF_037356315.1. Lineage (NCBI taxonomy): Eukaryota > Metazoa > Chordata > Amphibia > Anura > Ranidae > Lithobates > Lithobates pipiens. The sequence continues at coordinate 13,294,436 of NW_027507787.1, read as the reverse complement.
CAGCAAAATAAAGCATGGAGACCGGGATGGGTGGGCCAGTTTGCTTTGAATACTAAAAATGAATTAAATAGTGTTTTTGGTTTGTGGTGCTCAAATACAGTGTACATCTCTTTAACATATCATTAAATGTAAAGGGTCTTAAAACCTAAAATACACAAATGACTAGTAACATTCACAAACACATATATAGAATACCAGAATATGTAAAACATACCCAGCATAAGTACATCTTTATGCCTATCCCAACAGTAATCAAAGAATGTTATACGGGGATTGTATTTAAGGTTTATTTTAGCAGTTTTTGCTCATTATTTCTTTCTATTTATGGTTCTGCTTAGGCTAGGTAGGCGATTTGGGCCATTTGGTACCATGTTGCTACATAACAAAGTTGTAGATATTATTCTTAGCTGTATTAGAGCATTTATGCGGTCATGGCAAGTATAGCTCCAATAGAAGACCATACCTGCTATAATATTGATTACGATGAATTGGCCCAGAAATAGCTCTGGTTCTCTTCCTATTGTATACACATTGTTTTTTGTTTTGTTTTTAATTAACACTGAAAATTCACACAACAACCAAATTTAAATAAGAAAGAAAAGGTATTTGAAAGAAATACTGATACACATGAGCATATACTGTAAATTCACTACATAACAAAAGGGAATTTCCCTATGCACATCCCGAAGATAGTGTCTGAATGAAATGCATCGAGCTACAGCTTATGTGACGTCCAAAAATTCACTTGGAAGTATATGGTTTAATGTAAACCTGACAAAATAAGCAGAGTAATGTTTCCTGAAGAAGTCATCTATGACCATTATTAGGTCATGTCCATCCGATGTCACAGGTGACATAATTAGTGTGATTCTGTTACTATGTAACTAATCAATGCATGGGGAAAACCTGTTACTATTATGGCCTTATGTACTATTGAAGACCCATTCACGGGTCTATTACCTGCCATAAAATGCATGTATTTTATCGCATAAAAATGTGTTTCAGGTAAAAAAAGGCCATTCATTACTATGTGGCTAGTTCCCACCTATGCACTGTAGCTTATAAAATAAAATATGTAGCATTTTCCTTGAAGCCACGCTCTGGCCAACATTTTTTTTTTTTTAATTTAGAGCATGGACTACTGTTAGGTATTTATTGCCGTTGTGTCCCTATTTGGGAGATTTATTTTTTCTTTGTGCCAATTGGATTGGTTTTAGATATAACCTTTCCTCACTCTGTGCAAAACAAAAGCAAAAAAAATAAAATTGTTGGCTGCAATTGGCCCTAAAAGCATGCATAAGTGCCTGTGAGAAGACATACAGTAATGCACATCATATACTGTACATATGTTACTGCATGCACCTAGGTGTGAAAGGGCCTTGTACAGTCCCTGAGGAGTCCTGGATTTTTATTAATTTCAATTGTGACATGTCTATCACAGATAAAGATTCATAGTCTAAAAACCTATGACATGCCTGCATTGACAGGTTACAGGAAACAGCAGGGACAGGTAAGTAATATACACCTAAGAAAGCAAAAGAATCAAAAAAAAAAACATCATTCTATATATTTTTATATATATATATATATATATATATATATATATATATATATATATCATCACAGTATAAAGCACATAGAGCTTCAGGAAAAAGTCTGGCCAGGTTCACTTTAAATCATTACTTCTCTGCACAGACGGTGGAAGACCACTGCTATTAAATGCATGATTCTACATGAGAAGTAGATAAGTATTTAGGTTAGTAAGACATTTTGTCTGCGAATAGGGTATATATGTTGCCCTGAATATCCCTGTGAATAGAGCCCTTCCAGTCTAACGTAGGCATTTCACATAACATGAATATTGATATATTCAAAGACAGTATAAAAAAAAAAAAATAAGTTTCCAGTGAAGTTGGAAACCAGGTCACTGCTGGGTTGTAGTGTCCACATCCTACATATTAAGTTTCATTTCTGGTTATACAGAAAACACAAATATTATTACTTGTTTTTTGGGATTTCTTCTCTATTCTTAACACTTAACTATTTATTTTATCTACTTTTTAAAGAATTTTAGATTTTTATATTCTTAGCGAGCAGAAAAAAAATTAAAATGTGCCTTATTTGCAAAATCTGGCATTTTTGCCAGATCCTTGAGAATTCCTAAGCAATGCTTGCTAAAAAAAAATGTAACTAAGCAGAGTACATTGCTATAATGTTGACACAGGCAACAGGCTGCTCAGGGCTCGCTTAAAGGTAAAGCCATTGAGGCTAGAGGCCACAAGCTAAGCAAAACCTAATATACTCATTCAGCTTGAGTTTTTTTTATCTTTGTAAGCTCCACATTTTACATTCACTGTGGGCCTTCATATTTGTTTAGCCTGCCCTGAGGCGACCCTCCTCTGAGGAACTAGTTTGATTATTTTTTAAGTGGCACAGACAAATTTTGCATCGCTGTAACTGCTGATCATGCAGGCTAGTTATTAATTCAAAAAATACCTGAATTTGAAGATTCTTTTTGATTTCCAAGAGCTGGGATTTAAGCAGTAACATAAGTACATACAGCTTTTGAACATGATTGTCCTAGACAGAGGTTAACGTGAAACAATTATCTTGCATGTTACAGAACTTTGATCCCAACTTTTAAGAACACAGTACGAGCAGAACAGATGGAGCTTGCGCTCTGCAGTATAACAATATAATGCATAAGCGCTTGTCCTTGTATTGGCTTATTTGCTCCAAAATTAGAGATCCCTGTATTTAGTGTCATGTATTTTCCTCAACACACCTTACTTAGTCAATAGATGACCATTCTGAAAATCGGTAATTTATGCCTATTCATGCCTTAAACCTTTCCAGTGACACAAGGGGTCCACATGGACCCCCTTCCAGCTGAAAGTAACAAGCTTTTTGACCTGCTTGAAGTGAATTGTGCTTTGATCTTATAAAAACATTAAATGCACACACGTGGATTGAAATCAGTGCTTCAAAAAGGTAACTACTGTACAGCTTGTTTGAACATTAAGACAAATTCATACACATGTGTTTTTCAAGTCTGCAATGAAGTCATTGCTTAGGCAAAGGCCGCGGAGGAGGAGCTCCAGAAGCACCACTTGCGCTTTGACCGGTGTTTATTAAGGACACTGTCTTCCTTCTCCCTTTCCTTCTTCACTCGCTGGTAGTGGTCTTCTTCTTTTAGGTACCAGACGGGTGGCCATCGATGTCTTTCAAAATATTCTTGATTTTCTGCAAAAAGAAATGGAATAGTTTTACAGCAGGGAAATCATGAAAGTCTATCTTAAGGTAGTTCTAATGACAGGACACTTTTAGCCTTAATGCATTCCCTGCCTTAAGGTAAAGAATGTCCCAGTATTTGTATGACCCCCTCACCTCTATATATACTTACATGAGACCTATCTCAATCCAGTACTGTGCCTACATGCAGCAGTGCTGCTCTCACTTCCTCTCCTCACAAGACTCAGTGAGAGTAGTAGGAGTCATTGGCCCCTGCTGCTGTCAATCAAATTGTGTGGGGAGAGAGCAGGGGCAGGGCATAGTTACACTGTGCGCGTCTATAGGCACACACAGCCCGGTTCAGGAGCAAGCCTGCAGTTGCACTCCCATAAGAAGCATCTTCCTATTGTGGCACAGAGAAGTAACCGAGAGCACCAGCAGGGTACCCCAGATTTGGACGTCAGGGCTGCCCTGTGCAGTACCACTGCACAGAGCAGGTAGGCATAACAATTTATTTTAGAAAAAAAAGAAATAATAAAAAAATAAGCTTTACAACCACTTTAAAGCTAAACTACAGACGGATCGCTTTATATAAAGTGGAAATCTATTTTTGTGGACTGCCTCATCAGCTTAAAAAAATTGGCAAAGATATCTAAATCACAAAACTGGTTTGACAGAATTACAGACAGCTCAGCCAGGAGGGTGACACTGCTTTCTTTTACAGTTAGGGAATACAGTGCTGTCAGTTTGCTGATTGGGCAATAAAGGAGCAGCAACACACTGTTAAGACATCGATTCTGCTCTCTTCTCCTGTCGGCATGTTCCCGGTCAAAACATGCACATGCAACAAAGTCTGTCTGGCTTCTACTGCCCCCTCCATTTAAAGTGTGGTTGAGGAAAGGATGACAGCAGCCCAATACCAAGATACTTATGAAAGTTAGATGTACATTTAATTATTTTTAAATACAGAACTTCACTATGTGGTGTTCTAATAAATATTTGCCTGAAAATTAGCTATAAAGTTTCCATAGACTAGCAGATTTTGTTCTTTAACTTTCTAGTAGACAGGATAGGATCATCCATGTAAAACAATTCCATTGTACAACTAGGTCCAACCAAAAGCAGATAGTTATGCTGTTAAAACGAAGCAGTAAGAAGTACCACTGCACTAGAATAAAAGGTCTCCCTAAGCAGGTCTAATACGATGACCTGGTTAAAGTGAAAAATGGGGCAGATGGAAAGATGGTGTAGCTTCAGGATTGTTATAGCCAGGTTAATGAACCTCTGGGTCACCAAATGGAAATGATGGCCGAATCCAAAACAAACGAATTATGCCGCGGCTCTCACTCTAGATGTGTTTTCAGATTAGCGTTGTGCTTTCTGTAGTATATTCCCCACAATGTACAGCCAACAATAAAAGGCAGTATCGTACTGCCATCATATACATTCACAGCTGTGGTCTATGATAAATTAGGCTCTGAATCCACTAGGTTGATATATCATTCACAATCCATTATCAATCACCCATAAGTGATATATCAGTCACAACAGGTGACAATTAGCAGGTTATTTAAAAAAAAATGTTAATTAGCTAATTAGCTGGCATATCATCCACTAGGACTCTAGCCGACAAGCACAAATCATTTTAAATGTAAACAGTGGATCCATGTAGGAAGGACAATGAATGATGGTGGTAATTGCATGCTTTCATTTCCTAGCCTGCAGCAGAAAAATGATAAACTGGAATCTAAATGGTTGCTATAGGCCACACCTGTACTATTCTTCACTCCAGTTTTTTCCCACATGAGGTCTAGTATGTTGCTAAGTAACCATACTGACTAAAATGATATTCCCTTAACCCCTTCACACAAGCAAATCTGATATGCTTACTATCTTTCCAAGTTTAATAGCATTGCTTAACATCTAGAATGTTTAATGACTTTGTAAAAAAAAAGGATAAGGTTAACAAAATAAGTGGTAATAGTGAATTTAGGGAAATGCATTAAATAATCCAAGCTCATCGTGTTATATAATATAGTAAATTTTCATGAATATTTGTCATACAAGGCTACCTACAAAGAGTGCAAATAACAGGTTTGAATAAACAGCATTAGATTTACCCACCAGCAGATTTTGCTTTGATGTCTTTGCGGAACTTGGAGCAAACGCTGTTATAATTGGTGCAGATATGGTGCAGGCACCAGGCAGCCAGCTGATGTGCATTGTGAAACTGGAAGTCAAATATTCAGCTCAGTTAATACAAAGCCCAATAAGTAACATGATTATATTTGACATTGTTGCAATTATTTTGAATACATTTGGTCAGAGTAAGCACAGCGGGGCAACAGCTTTTAAGTTTCTCAGTTTATCTCACTCTTTCCTTAAAGTGTTTGTTAACCCAACAAAAAAAAATGCTGCCCCTGTCCCTTTAATGTGCAATTAGCAGCATGGTGCTTTTACTTTTTAAATGATCCCTCTGTATCACCTACAATAGTAGTTTGATAATGCTAAGTCCTGACTCCCCCTTGAGTTCTGACCACGATTACCATGTCTACTAAGCCGAGAGATCGTAGTCTGTGCGTGTCTGCATCACACACAGCTCTTCTAGTCTCCATTGTGCCCGTCTTCACCTCCTCCACCTACTTAAAGCGGAGGTCCACCCTAAAGTGGACCTTCCTCTCATTGGAATCCTCCCCCCCTCCGGCGCCACAATTGGCACCTTTCAGGGGGGAGGGGGGTGCAGGTACCTGTACAGTACAGGTATCCACACCCACTTCCGGGATAGCTCTCTGCGGAAAGGGGCGTAGATCTACGCCCCTTTCCGAAAGTCCCCTGCTGCCTGCTGGGAAACACACAGATCCCAGAGGCAGCGGGTCCATTCTTATTGCGCAGCGCGACTCGCGCATGCGCAGTAGGGAACCGGGAAATGAAGCCGAAAGGCTCCACTTCCTGATTCCCATACCGAAGATGGTGGTGGCAGCACCCGAGAGACGATCGAGAGATCGGCTTCGGGTGCCGACATCGCGGGTGCGCTGGGCGGGTAAGTGTCCTTATTTTAAAAGTCAGCAGCTGCTGTATTTGTAGCTGCTGGCTTTTAAAAAAAAAAAAAAACGGCGGAACTCCCGGCGGACTCCCGCTTTAACCTGAAAAGCTCCTATCCCCTCTGTATTAAAACAAGAAGTTCCCCTGTGTCTGTGTTTTATCATAAATATGTTTATCTGTACAGATAACACATTGGATCCCTGCGATCACATGACTCCTCAGCTCTGTCTCTCCTGTCCTCCCCAGCTGACGTCAGTGGCAGTGCTAGCCACCCCCCCCGGAACTCTCAGCTGGCAGAGGAGAGAACAGGCAACTGGTGGTAGGAAGAAGGTGTGTACAGCTAAACATATTTATGATACAACACAAGTACAGGGGATTATGTAATATATATGACTTATTGTTCCAATACAGCAGGGGTGAGAGCATTTTATACAAGTGGCTTAACAACCACTTTAAGTGTTTATGCAAGCCATTAATACCTAAATCCACACATTAAAAGTAGTAACACAGATAATTACAGTTTCTCATACAACCCCTTATTATTTTTAAATATTGTATTAACCACTGGCTCAGGACATTATACTTAAAGTGGAACTTCAGTCATTTTTTAAACTTTCCATCTATTAAATCTTCTGCCCTTGTTGTTATAACTTTGGATAGTAAAACATTTTTTTTCTGCCAGTAAATACTTTATACAGCCCAATTCCTGTTTGTTGTCTGGTAAAAAGTCTAGGCTTATGACATCATGCACAGCTCTTTCTCTCACTCTCGTGAGAGTTTGCCAGGAAGAGAGGGGGAATGAATCATAAGAGAGCCAATGAGACATGCAGAGCTGGAGGTGTGCCTCTGTGTTAATCTAGGAAGTGAACAGGCAGCAGCTTCAGCCGCCCACAGTTAAAATGGATGCAGCCAGACTCAGTGGAGGGAGATTTATGCAGCAAATTTGGCAAGTAAAGAATCACAGTATATATAAAATAATATGCAAAGTGGTTGGAGGGAATCTTCGGAATGGCAAAGATGTTTTTATTACAAATTATGTGAACAGACTGCAGTTCCTCTTTAACTTGTGTCAACTGTGCAAATTTCATTTTGGTGCCCAGGATTACCATAAACCAAATGCTACAGTATGAGTAGGTATGGGCATACCAGTAAACCTCAGGATTTGAGGCATTAAAAAGGTGCTGAAAAATTGGCCCTGATGTGCTGCCTGCACATCGGGCCGTTTTTTAAGCACCTTTTAATACCTCAAATCCTGAGGTTTACTGGTATGGAAGTGCCAGCTATTTGTGGACAGTGGCAAATTAGACACTTTAGGAGTAATGGCCATGGTAAAAACAAACCCGTCTTTACATAACCTAAATAAAAATATGAGCTTAGCACAACTGGCAGAATAACCCCTTGGACCTGAGAAAATTATTACTTGCATGATAAAGTATCACAAAATTTGTTCTGAGTTACAATTAATTAGGAAAACTAATGCTTTAGCTTCCGTGCACCTTTGTACTTCAGTGCTTGAGGCAAAAAGTATAGAGCAGATTAACATCAAACACGCCAACTGATTATAATATATATTATATATATATATATATATTTTTTTTTTTTAAGAATATGAATATACTACTATATTTGTGGAAAATTGGTAGACATTATTAATGTATAATCTGCTCATTTCTTTCTCCATTAAGACGGCATGTCAGTATGACATTGTGAATATCTGCGTTTGTCTTGATTCACAAAATTCCATGACTGCTTGATCTTCAGCTAAGATAATCCCTACTTAACATTTACATCTGCTCTCCTTCTGCTGCCAGGTTGCCCCTAGTGCTTATACAGTAATATGCACTATGCCTGATGGAACAACTGTCATAATACTGACCTGAGCCAATTCCAGATAAGTCAGCACTTCATGATCAATATCCAGCCCATTCATTGCAGCTTTGGTCAGCTCTTGCACAGCATGCTGTTCTGCAGGACAAAGCACATTTTATGCTGTATTACAACCATTATAAATAATATAATGATTTGCTGATGTAAAAAAAAAAATACACAGGATGCAGAATCTATTATTAATCTTTATGCAAACTGACCTAACATTTAGCCGTATGTTGCAAAGTATAAAAAATTTAGTTTCATCTTTATAATAATTTGAAACTAAAAGTAGCAGTGAGATTATTCCATTAGTAATTAGCATTTGTAACTTTATTTACATTAATGCAACTAGGATTGTACAGGCTTTGAAAGTATCCGTGCTGCCCAGTGGTAAAATCACTGAAATTTGCTTGCCCCCCAATGACATATCGTCCACATGTGTGAGAAAAACTGCACCATTTTTCATTAGGTATACAAATACTTAAACTATCCTATAAAATGCGTTCAATAGTTAAAACATTTATGCCTTTCCTGCCCTGCTCACTATCTCAAATTTCTTGGAGAGAAAATGTTAAATTAGCCACATTGGGAGGATGATTTGGAAATAAAGAATCTGAACCTCAGGGGACCTTGCTCCCTCTTTTTTATTTAACATACACATTGACTATTCAGTGTATATCATTTTTCATTAGCAATTCTATACAGTATCATGCTATCAGTAGAACTAAAATAAAGACAAATATTTCCCAGCCACTTAACTGACCATAACTCTTCTTCGGTCGACCGAAGTCCAAAAAAAGTAATTACCTGTGTGTTTTGTGGCACAACTGCACTACCACTATTCATAATGTATGGCTGTCTCATCCCATGTAGTCAACACAAACTTCAGCTGAGACCAATGTTTTAATGGGATGTTTTCTTTTCTATCTCAGTCATTTCTTTGCTTGTGCTGTCTTTATTAAGAAACATTGGAAAAATTCCCCCCTGAAGTAGCTGGGTCTAAAGATGCCTATAAACAGGAAATTTTGACCAATTTTGGCCATTCGGGAATGGTCATCTTGTCTAGGGGTAGCGGTAGGCCCCAACAATCGAGAACTAGAGTTTAGCTAGTTGGATTTCTCTTCCATGTGGATAGGCTGTAGTCTGCATTTTTATGGAACGATCGTTTATTCAAATAATTATTTGGCAGTCAGAATGTCTTTTTGGAATTTAGTGATTAATGTACAGGGATAGGGATAACTGTAGAAACTCACTCAGGTTGAACTGGATGGACCGGTGTCTTTATTCAACCTTACTAACTATAAAACTAAGATTATATTCAGGTTACCAGATTCATGTAAGAAGGCTGAATTTCAGTAAAGCTTTACCACGTTATCATTAGTGTGCTTGTATGAATTATGATCCATGTGCACATATTACTTTGTTCTCACCTGTGAGAGCAACCAAATGTGGAAGGCAGATTCTGTTGGCCAATGCAATCAGCTCCAATGGATCCATCTCTGGTGTGCATGATAGCTGCTTAGTATACAGATAGTCTAAGACTGCTTGCATTGATGATTTGCTTACATTAGGAAGTATGACCTGTAAATATGAACAAATGTAAAGAAATCAGCTGAATATGCATATGCAAGCAGCCAACCAATTATGATCATCACTCTGATGCTATAATATCTTTTTGCTGTTTATGTGCAGGAGACTTTGTATATTGTAAATCAAAAGTATGCCTTTAAACAGTACAGACAGTTGTTAACTTGGGATCATATTAATATTTGTGGAAGAATGTTTAGTGAAAGCTTCTACTAATGGACAATTGGGAACCACAAAAGGAAGCGGCTTACTTTGCATATTATAAAATTTGTCCTTGCTTGAACATATGCCAAAGTTATATTTAGTTTCACCAGTAGAATCAAAATAGCTGAAACAAGCCAGCTCACAAGAGGTCATTAAAGAGTTTTGATAATGAGTATATTATAAAGCAATAAACAGCAAATCATACCATACAAAGGCTAAAAACATACTGTATAGTTACTGCCACATACCTCATTATTTGCACTTTCTACAAAGGAACCCCCAAACATTGCAGACATCCATTCACAGCTGCAGATTAGAAGTGGTTTATGGGCACTGATGCTTCCATCGTCCAATTTAAAGGTCACATCTGAAAATATGAAACCATGGTCACTCAGTTTGTGCTCCCTACAGTGTCCTCAATGCTAGCAGAAAATTCCCCTCCCCTTATTTGTATGATATATTAGGATGGTAGGCATATTGCACTTGAAGAGGAGCTACAGTCATTTTTGTGTTTATGAAAAGTCAGCAGCTACAAAAACTGTACCTGCTGACGTTTAATAGACAGACACTCACCTGTCATAGGATCCAGCGATGTGCTCACTTAAGCCACCCCTTCCCTTTGGTCTTCTGTCCCCAATACTGGGATCCCAAACGTGGGTACCCAGCTGTGTCAGCTAGCGACTTCACAGCTGCCTGTCCACTGCATATGCACGAGCCGCGCTGCGCATTGTGAATGGCCCTGCAGTCTTTTAGGACCTGTGAAGTGTCCCAGAAGACTGTGGGGAGGGAGGTGAAGAGAATAACTTTTGCTTGGATTGTCTCTAGGCCTGTCAAAACCAGGTACCCCCCCCCCCCCCCCCCGATGTCATTTGGTGAAGAGGAGGGGGGAGGAGGCCTGAAAGCACAACTTTGCCTTTTGGGTGGAGCTCCGATTTAAGCAATTTTCTTTTTGTACTTAAAGTGTGAACAGCTACAGAATTAAAAATGTACAAAAAATGTTACCTTAAATATACCAAAATAAAAAAGAAACTACAACTAAGGGCCTAAGTTCTGGTACAAGAGATATGCACCATGTGATGACATAACTGCAATTTGCATGCTACTAATGCTACTAAGTCATCACACATTATCCCCATATGCTCTCATTACATATTGTTGATCAGTGGGGGCTGTTTTTTTTACACAGAGATTTGCAGAAGCTTCCAGTTACAGAAGGCGTTTGTATTGAATCAGACAGCTTCTGTAGTTATGCCACTGACTGTCAAACTCTACATTGTTTTATCTGCAAAGCATCCTTGAAAAATTGTGTACCCCTTTTGAAATCACAAAAGTGTAAAAGCACTAGTAAACGCACTAGAGCTCAAGCTGGGATGCCCAGAGTCATTAAGGACTATGGATCTACAGATGTGACTTTACATTGTTCTAGAGCAACTTCAAAAAGTTTGATCCTAATGCAATATACTTCATATCTAGAAAACTAAAATAAAAAGTATATGGCACAATTTGCGCCCTTCTGCTTTTCAAACAAAGTAACCTTTCTCTCAAGACACAATGGGGGTTATTTACTAAAACAATTTCATGCAAAATCTGGTGTGGCACTGCATAGAAGCCAATCAGCTTCTAGGTTTTATTGTAAAAGCTTAATTGAACAAGCTGAAGTTAGAAGCTGATTGGCTACCATGCACAGCTGCACCAGATTCTGAGTGCTGCAGTTTTAGTAAAACTCTCCCAGGTAGAACAATCAAGCTAAAATAATCATCTTTGAATGTGTTCTTAACAGGAGAACAAAAATGATGGTCTCATCTCAATGATCTTCCCATTAGCTTCCCATTATGGGAAGACAGAACATACACATATAAACATCAACACAAAATAAAACCCTTATACTGTAATCCCTCAATCAGTATGTGTAGAATGTTTCAAAATGACATTCTCCTTTTTAAAAGTTAATGAGTTGCATGGGAGGAAAAAAAATAGTATGACCTTTGAAAAGATAATGAAACATACTTATAAAGAAAAGAGGACTGCAGCTCCAAGATAAAGAATACATGACTACAGGCAAAGCATTTGACCAAAAAGTCAGTTAGTATTTGATATTCAATTTGACCAATAAGGTTTTCGAAGTGAAAAGAGGTCAATAATGCTGTTGCAAAGCTGTAAATTTGACTGGATGAAGGTGCAAAATTTGCAATTCTAATTCAGACTGAGGTGCTCAATAGATGATTTAGCTGAAAAGAGCTGCAACCAAAAGGCAATTTACTCACCAGAAAACGTTGCCTTAGAAAGACATTCCTTGATTCGATTTGCTTTCCTGACGTGGAATGCTTTTGTGATCTCCTGGTTCATAAAGGCTTCTTTGTTTGTAATGTTTTCCACCATCATTCTCAAGTCAAACACTTCTAAGATTTCTGCAATTTGTGCCACTCTCATCAAACCCTTCTCATTTTCATCTAACTGTCCTGTGTACAGAAACCGTAGCACAGTCTTAAAAGGCCCATACTGTATTGAAGAGTCCATTCGGACCACAGTCATTGAACAAGTTCTGTTTGAAATTGGGTTGACCATCAATTCTTGGTGCATGCTAAGAAAGCCTTTGCTCCATGTCGACAGTGCAACACAAGCTTCTCCTTCACAGTCTGTAGTGAGTAAAGTATCATCACTTCTTGATATCCGAAGACAGGCATTTGAAGGTTTCAAGGAAGCCCCATCTGTGTCCTCATCTGTATCAAGACTTAATGTCCTCATTAGCAAGTCCTTGGTAGCCTTTTCTTTCTTGCAGTGCCTGTCAGCAGAATTCTGAGACTGTTCGTATTCCATTAAAAAAAGGTCATAAAATTTTGAGGAGGAGGTAGCAAGGTAAATTTTATGAGCGAAGATCTGTTTTTGGCCCTGAAGTACAAACATGATATCTGCACACAATGAATTGTCCAACAAATTTCCAGCATCATTCACGTTAGACTCACTGGATTCAGGGATTTTAATAACTGGTGGTGGTGATTTGGGTGGAAGAAATGGCGCTTGGAGTAAAGGTTTCTGAACTCTCTTTAGATGAGACTTCCAAAACTGGAGATGTCTTCTAGAGATCAAAGCTGCTCTGATTGCATTGTCAAAAACATCCTTTATCCCAAACTGATCAAAAACACTGGTTTCGTAATATGGAATACCAAGTTCCTTTGCAACTTCTCGTCCTCTCTCTGGTGGTAAGATGTCTCCTCTTTTTATAGGTCTGCAAAATCAAAATAAATATGAAATTGAGTATACCTAATTCAAAAATAATATCTTAAAGACGAACCCCAAGGAATAAAGAAACGTTGCGTAATAAATCTTGAAATAGATTTGCATGTCAGCTAGTAATATTATCTGCTATTTGTCTTTAAACCCCATAAAATAAAATAAAAGAGAGAGAGAAATGTAGCCCATCAGTCAACACACTGGCATCACTGGTCTAAAACCTTGGTGGAGGGCACTCTACACAGTATATTGATGCAGAGGCTAGAAAAGACGCAACAAGGACCAGGACCCTGTGCATAGCAGAAACTGTCCAGAATATACCTGAAAGGGTAAGTATATGAATAAAATGCAAAGAAATGCATCAGGAGAGTGGAGATGGACTTTAACCACTTGCAGACCGGACCAATTTGCTGGTCAAAGACCAGACCCCTTTTTGCGTTTCGGCACTGCGTCACTTTAACTGACAATTGCGCGGTAGTGCGACGTGGCTCCCAAACAAAATTGACGTCCTTTTTTTCCCACAAATAGAGCTTTCTTTTGGTGGTATTTGATCACCCCTGCGGTTTTTATTTTTTGCGCTATAACCAAAAATAGAGCGACAATTTTGAAAAAAACGCATTATTTTTTACTTTTAAATAAATAAATAAATATCCCCCAAAAATATACAAAAAAACATTTTTTTCCCTCAGTTTAGGCCGATACGTATTCTTCTACATATTTTTGGTAAAAAAAAAATCGCAATAAGCGATTATTGATTGGTTTGCGCAAGTTATAGCGTTTACAAAATAGGGATAGTTTTATAGCATTTTTATTAATAATTTTTTTCTTATTTTTTTTTTTACTAGTAATGGCGGCGATCAGCGATTTTTATTGTGACTGCGACATTGTGGGGGACCCATCGGACATTTTTGACACATTTTTGGGACCATTGTCATTTATACAGTAATCACTGCTATATAAATGCAGTGATTCCTGTGTAAATGACACTGGCAGTGAAAGGGTTAACCAGTGGGTGGCAGTGTAGGGGTTAAGTGTTCCTAGGGGTGTGTTACTAACTGTGGGGGGGTTGGGCTTTCATTTAGTGAACACTGATCTCTGCTCCAATCACATGGAGCAGAGATCAGCGTCACTAGTTGCTAGGCAGAATGGAGAAATGTTGTTTACACAGCATTTCCTCCATTCGGCCGCTCCGTGAGACGATCGCGGGGATGCCCGCGGCGATCGAGTCCGCGGGTCCCGCGACCGGACTCACGGGGGTCCCGACCAGCGCGGGAGCGCGCCGCCAGCGGCGCGCTCCCGATGGCAGGGCGGCATTGAATATTGGACGTACCTGTACGTCAATATGCCTGCCCGTGCCATTCTGTCGACGTACATCGTCGTGCGCTGGTCGGGAAGTGGTTAAATTAAGTTGTCAAAACTGAAATTTTAAATCAGGTTCTTAAGTTGGCTTACAAGAGGAAAACATATTAACCCCCCTAGCGGTAATCCAGTCTGGCTCGGGTTGGGATTTTAATTACAGGAGCGGTAACCCCGAGCCAGACTCTGGATCGCTTCGCTCGATGCAGGGGAGGACACAGGGAGAGTTGCTCACCTTGTCCCCTGGATCCAGCGATGTCCACCGCGCTGTGTGATCGAGCCGTCCTGCGCTCGATTCACAGTGCCGAATGCCGCCGAGCTCCGTTCCCTGCGGCGTTACGGCGCACGGGAGCGGAGAATGGCGGCAAATTCAAAAAAGTAAAAGTACACAAAACACACACAACACTGTAATCTTACAGATTACAGTATACACACCCCCTTTGTCCCTAGTGGTCTGTGCAGTGCCCTGCATGCACTTTTATATTATAAATACTGTTTTTTTCTGCCTGAAATTTGGAGATTGTCCATAGCAACCAAAAAGTGTCCCTTTTTCAGTGTTTTAGGATTTGATTACATTATTGAATAATTTTTATTATTCTTTATTATATTATAAACTTTATCATACCCGGGATGTCTGCTAGACTCTGGTTTGAACAGATTTAAGAGCGTTATTCCTAAGAATTACAGGACTACAAAATAAAACGCCAGATTTCCATGCAAAATAATTGTACCGCTTTCAGCACCTTATTCCAGACTGAATCATACCGCCAGGGAGGTTAAGGTAACTTTCATGCATGTGCTAATACCTACTCGTAGTAAACAGATAAAGAAAAAGATGGGGCAGTGATAAGTAAGAAAAACTGTTTCCATCCTCCAAACACAAGAGCAAGGGTAGGTTATATAAAGCCCTGTGTGTGCATTTCCTTTGCTAGTATTTTGGTAAGTAAAATAGTTTAAATATAATTTTTTTTCAATTCTGTAGAATATCGCTTGACAAATCAAAATAGTCAAGTGAAAAAATTTCCTCACTTAGAGCACAAGAGAAAGTGAGTGGAAGTCTCCCACATACGGCAATTGAATCCGGCAGAGGATCTAAAATTTCCTCACTCTATCCAAAACAAAAGATAAAAAATAGTTTTACTGAAGTTCTACATTTTTATTCAAGGAGTTATCTTGAGTCATCCGAGTTACACCTTGCATTAGAAATCATGAAAGGTGTTCAGCTGATCTTCAACGGTATAGCCTTAATATAGGCAATGGCAATGGGGAGGATTATTTGTTTAAGCACTTACCTAGCCAGTGGTCGTCTTGCCCTATTAACTGCTTCAAGATCGGCATATCGCAGGTCCAGCTGGCAGCCAACCAGTATGACAGGGGTGCGAGGACAGAAATGCTTTATCTCCTGAGCCCACATGGTTTTTACATGATTTAGGGAGTTGGGATTTGCGATTGAGAAGCACAGGACAACCACATCAGATCTAGGAAAACATACAATAGGACATATACAATTACTAAACTCTATTCTGTATGCATAGGTTACCAGATATCATAAATAAAGAAAAAGAAAGCAAACAATTACTTGATTGTACAAGTTAGGCAGTGTTGGAATGTTGTATAAGATTATATGTGCATAGTCAACATCAATCCATCATAGAATAATTATACATTGAAAATATTATAGTAGGAAATCTGAGATCCTCCGGAATCTCTGAATCAAGGGAATGTTGCAATTGGCCCTTCACACAAGTACTGGCAAAAATAACTCTTCATGTATATGTGCACAGTCAAATCTGTTTCTCTAGAGCAGAGAATATGACCAAATTTTATTAAAGATTTGGCTACCTTATGCCCCCTCTCAGGGATGGTCCTTATTTGTCACTGCACATTAAAGTGGTAAAGTGTGGTAAAGTGGTAAGTGGTACATTAAATGTAGTCCTGTTTAAAATCCAGTAATACATGGTCTCATCCCGCTCTCACATGTTCAGTTGCTCTGCATTTTTAGGCACTGACGAATTTGTAGAGGCCGCTCTGCTGACAGCCTTAAAGCGGAATTAAGCCATCCTATCCTTTACAGCTAGGGAAGCTGCTTCTGTTTGATCGCCAACTGCCATGGTGCTGAACATGTAATCAGTTATGACGCCAGCTATTTGATGGTTTGACAGTTTGGTTGAGCACATAAGCAAACGTGACAGTTATCAATCCCGGCATTCCAGGAATGTAACTTTTTTGAAACCATTAAATCAATAGGTTTAGTTCCGCTTCTTTGATTTACTGCTGTTCAGGGGCTCTGCGTTTCAGCAAAATGGCAGCCTCCAGCAAGAAGAAACAGGAGCAATGCTGGAGGCAATTTACAGCACACACTCATTTTGGTAGCATAATTATTAATATGCAATGTATGTTGCTTGCTAAAGAACAATCATCTTTTATCAAGCTGTTATGGGAAAAGTTCCGCTTTAATGTTCCAATTTTTCTTCCTTTGCTAGAATGACACACAATGAATAACTGAGATTACTGTGATCATTCCATACAATGTAAAAGACTGAAAAAATCTTACAATTTGCATTACGGAAGGCCCCTGACTGTCAGCTGTCTCTGCACAGACATGGGTAGCCATCACAACCAGTAGCATGTTCCACTCTATATAGTCTTTACATGCCAAGTTCTCTCAATACTGTACGAGTTAATACTGAACCATCAGAGCTGAGATCTAAATGCCTTCTGATCATACGCCCCCTGTTCTTTTTCTAGATCTCAACAGAATGGCAGGAAGATCACGTTAGACACTCGGTTTCTAAAAATAATATGCTAATACACTAACACTGCAGGTTTCTCCTTGTTAAAATATGAAAAAGGGTATCTATGCCAATTATAAAACTTAAGAAAATGCTTTTTTTTTATTTTTTATAGTTGTATTAAAATTGAGCAGCATCAGTTGTCTTAATTATTACATGTATTAAGTAAGGCACTGCTGGATCAATGATGTGTAGTAACCCCCAAGAGTGCATGTCATGCGTTTAAAAGATGCAGAAGATGGATGCAGAATGCTTGCCATAGTTCGCTGCTCTTTTCTTAAATAAATAAAAGCACGTGAATGAATTACAGCATTATCTTTCTTTTTGGTAGGATAAAGAATGTACAGTATACCTAGTGATAAGCACAATTAACTTGCTGTAGTTATATGCATGAATGCTTCATACTATGGGAACGCCCCATTAAATATTGGACGCGTAAGATAAATCTGTTCCTGTCCTTCCAGCCTGATGACATTAGCTTCCCTAGTACAGACTTGTATCACATGACCAGCTTTGATACACAACTGCTGATCTCTACAGCTCTGCTCTAATAATCTTCTATTCACGTCAATTCAGACTTTACAATGGTAATTATAGGGGGCTCAGGAACATAATAACCACTTTATTCATTGTGAACTGCAGTTAGTCATCTATTTTGCTCTCTTTGCTGCTTATATTTCAAGCGTCGCCTCTACATTATTAAAAAGTAAATTATAAAAAAAAAAAAAAAAAAAAAAAAAAAAAAACAGGTCATAGTAACTGAATTTGTCATAGTTTTACTAGCTTATTATGACCTTTCATTTGTATGTGACAGAAACAGGCCTGAATTCATCATGTCTGCAAATAAACGTATTATAAAGTTGGAGAAGATCTTTCGAATGCCCGTATCTTGGCGCTGCATGTTTTTAGCTCAGGATTGCTTACTACCAAAAAGGCCATAACTATAAAGGATTTCAGCATTGAGCACACTGCCAGTCTGTAAATGACTTAGCCCTTGTACACGCGATCGGAGATTCGGACGGAATGTGTCCGATCGGAGCGTTTTGTCGGATATTCCGACTGTGTGTGGTCTGCATTGGACTGTTTCTGTCGGAATATCCGTCGGACCAAATTTTCCAACTTGCCTAAAATATTTTCCGACAAAATGCTCCCATCGGACATACTCCGATCATGTGTAGAGAATTCAGATCGGACAAAGTGCCACGCATGCTCAGATCAAATTCCTACATCAAAGCTATTGGCTACTAGCATGAACGTAGTCCCATCATAACGAAATTACGTCATCACGTTCTGAAAGATCGGATTTTTCGCCAACTTTGTCCGACCGTGTGTATGCAACAGTTTCGGACAAAATCCGACGGATTTGGTTGTCGGAATCTCAGACCGTGTGTACAAGGGCTTAGAATGATGACTTCATACTAGTAATCATTTAAAAAATGTTTGCTATCCGACCGCTGATGCCTAAATACAGATAGTGAGTATGCATGGGGCGGTTACACTTTATTCTGGCCTCCGATAAAGCTCCATCTTTAAATGTTTTCTACAACATCCTCATAACACAAGAAATCCATATGCTAGGCATCTGCAAACTCCGCTTCCAGTAAATGCTTATACAGTATGCAGGAACCAATTGCCTTGACTTCTTATATTAAGTGTCACACTTGGGTAAAGCTGTTTTTGATATTCTGAACTGCAGCAACTCTAGTGAGAGTCTTTGTTTGTTAAGAAATGGGGGACTGAGACAGCAGAGGGTTTTGGCGGATCAGGGGTTCCCCCTCACCCTGTAACACTCTTACACTATTCAGATCGAATTTGACTTTGAAATTCTTCAACTTCACTTGAAATCGCACAATTTCAAAGCCCTATCTCATTGCGACTTCAGGTGCAACTTGGCTGACATCTGTACGACTTCATCCACAGATATCTAAGCAAGTCGCACCTGAAACCGCCAAAAATATCGCAGGAACCTTTTATCAAAGTTGGCGTCTCACCTATTTGAACAGTTCCCATTGCTGACACCCCACTCTCCCACACCAGTACTTCATTATCAGTGTCCACCAGCAAGTAGTGATAGGAGTCCCCTTTTTAGTGCAGTTTAAAGTGGTAGTAAAAAAACCCTGCAGTACAATAGCATAATGCATCGCATACTAGCACATTATGAAATACTTACCTCAGAATGAAGCTCCCGCAGTGCGCCCGGTCACCGCTGAGGGAGCAGACATTTTCCGCTGCGTTTCTTCTGGGATCGCTGGCTCCGGCACTGTGTGTGACCGGAGCCGTGATGACGTCACTCCCGCACATGCACGTGGGAACCCTCCATTTTGGCAAGTTTCCGACAGCATACATCGGACCTGCAGAGTGCCTGCACCGCAGACGTCAGCAGCTGCATGCAGGCTTAGGAGATTATTTTTACCTACAGGTAAGCCTTATTATATACAACCATTTTAAACAGTGGAATATACACTAGCACACTTCTCCCATGTAAGGAGTGAGTATCTCCCATGGTTAAGAGAAGTGGGATTTATCTTTTATTTTATGAAATGTGTAGGACCCACTGAAAATGAGATACTTTGACGCAGTGGCGGGCTTAAGCATGGTGTAGCCATATGGTGTGACCAAATACCCATATCTACTTATTAAGATCAGGTGTTTTAAGTAGCCTTGTAAGATTTGAAAGTAACTTTTTTTTGTGTGTGCGCGCTATTCTCTGTGGTTGTAATTGCCAACAATAGGGTGAGATTTGTCATGGAGTGAGAGGAGAGGCTCTTTACGGGTGCTATGCATTCAATATTTTTAGTGCTATAGCACCTGTAAAGCATCTCGGTGTGAAAGCAGCCTTAATACTCCAATGATCTACTGTTCCACTGGTGCTGTAGGTGGGTTGGATACCTGCTCCCCCAGGCCCTATGCAGTGATTTCTCCCGCCGTCTGGTATATCCCATAATCATGAACAAGCTGGCATGAAAAATCACTGTGTATGGCAGGAGAAGCAGATATTCACACACCTGAAAGTGTGGAATACCTGTAGTGGCCGTTGGGCAGTGACTAGGTACACACGGTTATTTATTCACATTAACTGCTGCTATAGTCATAAAAATAAATAAAACTCCACATAAAACTTGCAGAGCTTTATTCATATTTATTTTTATTGTATTTTTTGGTGTGGGAATACATGACAACAGCTGCAGCAATCATTTATATTATTTGAATTTGGTTCACAATTTGCATGGTAGTGCGATAGTCATGTTAAACCGGGTTCATTTTCACATTGCTTGTTTCTAAGTAAGAAACCCTACACAAAAGGATTATGGATGGATTATACCAATTCCTACATAGTTGGTGCATCTCAAAAATCACTTTTTTTTTTTTGCTCTGGGTTGCAGTGAAATATAAAAGCTCAAGGCACAAATACTAATACCACTTTAGACATACAGAATTAAACTTTTCCCCTTTTGTGACAATGACAATGTAGTTGAGCCACATTAAAGACAGAAAAAATAAAGTGCTTTATATAACTGCTCTACATATTTCTAACCTCAACTTAAAAAGACTTCTAAAGCTATAAATATCAAAACCAGGCACTGCTCCAACTATCTAGATGATATCCAGTAACTTTTTTTTTTACGAAAAAAAATAAAAAATTCAATCCAAGACTTTGCCCAGGGGCTAAGTACTGATTAAGCTAGAAAGTGCGCTGTAAAGTGCTTAGAAGCACAATGAAAGAATCCAAACCCGTCTGTTGCTTAAGTGTATACATTGCTTGTTCAGATTACCCGCAGCCATTATAAAAAGAGTTTGTACCTTTCAATACTGCTCCATCTTGTTACAACATTATGTGGCTCTGTATATATTGTTGCTTTCTCATCTGTTTAATTCACAAACTTTGCCAACATTACAACCAATGCTTTTTGATGCACATGGATTCATGGAAACCAGCTCCCTATATGTACAGTCATTATAAAGAGGCCATGGATAAGCACCCTTCAAAAAAAAAAGTTAATAAATGGTAATCCCTGCTCTTCTATTAAGCATCCAGCGTTATTAGTCAATGCTCCACTGATCCTGTCATTTAATGCAGCATGGGAGTGCAGGACCTGAATGAACCCGCAAGAGTCTACAAGGGTGGAACTGGGAGTGACGGTGACAGTTTGCAGATTAAAAGAGTAGCTTCAGATGCCACAACCGCCAAAGAAGTAAGTTCACAGAGAAAATTGGGATAGGGTTGCTCATATTTAACAATGCTGCTTAATAAAACTCAACTGAAAAATACCTTTAAAACATGAATGACATCATGGTGAATGAGAAACTGACGGCTATCCTTTCAGATATACATGACAAATTTCGGAGTTTGGCAACCGTGGATCACGTATACCTTCTCGGTTTGACAGTGGGCTTCTCTCGATTTAACACTCCTCTGGCGCACAGCCTGTGGACTCTTTCTTCCTCTCATCTACTAGCTTGTTCCTCTTTCTTCTCCCCATTATACTTTGTTCATTGAATCTATACGTTTATCAGGCCGCCAGATGGTCGTGCACTGGTCGGGACGGTTATACTTATAATCTAACATTGCATCCACTTTGATATGGAGACTCTTAATTGCAAACTTTATGTATCATTATTCTAGGTTCTATAGATGGACTATTTTGTTTACAGGTATTCTATAGCCTTGTACACACGGTTGGAGAATCCGTCGGAATGTGTCCTATCGGACCGTGACGTCGGATAATCCGACTGTGTGTGGTATCCATCGGACTGATTCCGTCCGAATCTCCGTCCGACCCAATTTTCCAACATGTTGGAAATATTTCCCGACCAACTGGGCCGGACGGACCTAATCCGATCATGTGTAGAGCATTTTCATCGGACCAAGTGCCACGCATGCTCAGATCAAATTCCTACATCAAAGCTATTGGCTACTAGCCTGAATGTAGTCCCATCGTAACGAAATTACGTCATCACGTTCTGAAAGATCGGATTTTTCGCCAACTTGCCCCGACCGTGTGTATGCAACAGTTTTGGACACAATCCGTCGGACTAAATCCGACGGGCAAAATCCGACGGATTTGGTTGGCAGAATCTCCGACCGTGTGTACAGGGGCTATGACTCCTAGGGTACCTTGGAATGTTCTACAGGATGTTTCATTAGAAACTTCCATAACTTTACTGTTTAGGTGTCCTTTATACTGCTGTTCGGTTATAATTTCTGACTGTCTACTACGCAATGTAAAAAAAGAAAAGAAGGAGGGCGCACCGACCTAGTGCATTACCACTAGTAAAGCTTTATTCAAATATAAAAACAGCAAGATGTATACTCACAAACGAGTATTGATAGAAGGCAAAATCAATAAAGCAAAATCCACTGTTCTGAACATCGGCAAGCCAGGACCTGACGTCGAGTGGATCGAACGATCGACCCACTCAACGTCAGATCCTGGCTTGCCGATATTCAGAACAGTGGATTTTGCTTTATTGATTTTGCCTTCTATCAATACTCGTTTGTGAGTATACATCTTGCTGTTTTATATTTGAATAAAGTTTTACTAGTGGTAATGCACTAGGTCGGTGCGCCCTCCTTTTCTTTTTTTACATTGCGTAGTAGACAGTCAGAAATTATAACCGAACAGCAGTATAAAGGAGACATAAACAGTACTTTTACAATCTTTGAGCTTTCCTGAAGTATGATTATCCCATTACTTATTATAATATATTACTTTAGCTGTTAAATACATTAAAATATAACACTGCCATAAATTAAAAAATGGTTGTAAAAAACTTATATGTAGGAACCTAACTACTCCATAAAAAGTTTAACATTGTAAAGCAATCTGCTAATAACCTGCAGTGCAATATAAGCCAACAATGTCTTACTTACTTAACTGTGCAGGCATTGGCAGAAGTTACAGTAGCAAACGACGTGCTTAATACAAGAGCATGCACCGGCCACATCTGATGAAACCCTGTGAAGGACTGCTCTTTTCAACCTGTGCCAAACCACACATACCAAATGGATGCAGATCACTTAGCCATTCAAATAAACCACCACTATGTGAACAAGCCTCTGTAAAGCTGCTCACTGCATGTATACCCATCTGCAGCTGATTTCAAGTGTTCTTAGTCTACTTCAGTGTTTCTCAACCTTTTTTCAGTCAAGGCACCCTTTACAATTCCACACAATTTCCAGGCACCCAATTCTAAAATTTAAATTAACAAAATGAATAGTTTTACATAATGCAGCAACACATATGCATAGGACACCCAACATCAGCAGAGATGTATTCTTCCAAAGCAAACACTTTTGCACACTGGTACTGACTAGTATTACAATGTTTCTCTTCTCCCTCAGTTTTTCTCTCTCACTCAGCTAATGTAACCCCAGTTCTGATGGAGAGGGTCAGGGGAGGGGCAAACAAAGGTGTTGTGCCGATGCCCAACGTACTCCTTGTCACGGTTTGTTAGTACACCGGTGGCTAGAAGGTTGTAATGTGCACTATGAAAACTTGTGGCTTTATATAACTAATAGGCTGGCTTGATCCACCTGCTGGCTTGTACACAATTTTTAGGCAGTTGCTAGGCATTTTGCCAAGGCATCCCTGAAGGCACCCTGGTTGAAAAAGGTTGGTCTACTTTTAGGATATGTAAATATCCCACTCAATCACCACACCTAGAAACAATAGTGTAACAAAATAGAAGAAGAAGGGTTGATAAGTACATTATAAAATTAGGCAATAGCTGTATCTTCTTTAACAATAGCCAACCACATTGCTTTTCATGTACACCTACATGGACCTAAAGCCAATGCCATATTGCTGTGTGCGCCACTAAGCTCACAAATTCTAACACTATAGAAAATGAAGACCTTACTGCAATAGGAATCTCCAGTACTGCAAATTACATTTCTTTTGCAGAAAAGAAGAAGAGTCAAAATGCCAATTTCAGGTTAGGTCTTTTTGTGGAAGCAGACAGAGGTGTAAAAATGGTGAAGTTTAAAGTAGATGGGCTTGAAGACTAAACACGAAGCCTAATTACAATTAAGATTAATTTAGCAATTAAAAACAATACATTTGTGGTTTTTGTTTATTACCACTTTAAGTGTAAACCAGATTTATATATCAACCAAATGTATGCGTGAGTTAAATCAAAGCAGATAAAGTTAGGACAGCAGCCAGTAAAATTCTTTAATTTATGGTGCTATATAGTTACATGCAAGAAGACGAGAAGGCGAACATAAAATGAGATTATGTATCGGTTACTTGTTTACTTGGTGTCAGCTGACAACCTCTGCAAAATCAGTACAACTTCTAGGCTCATGGTAAAGTCAATTTTAAATGTCAATTTTAAATTTTAAATTTGCTATCAAATTTAGAGAATTTTGTTAATACATAAGCTACAAAGGTCTTTTAAAGGAAGCCTCTAAAGAAGACAAAAAACATTGCCAGTAACCATCTACTAGAGGGTTGATTTACTAAAGGCAAATAACCTGTTCACATTGCAAGATAATTTTCCTTAGCTTAGTGAATGTGGTTAAAACTCCCTTTGCAAAGAATACCCAATCACATGCAAGGTACATTTAAATATTTTTGCTTGCACAGGATTGGATGATGGAAATTAGCAGAGCTTCACCTCATTTTTTAAGCTACGAGAAAACACCCTTGCAAAGTGAACAACCCATTTGCCTTCAGTAAATCCAACTTCATACAGTATACTATGTAAAGCATAGAATAGAGTCTACTGATCAGTTTATACAGAAGGTAATACCAACTGATTCTACAAAGGTAACATTTTGTACAAAGGTAAAAAAACAAAAAAAAAAACAAAAAACCACATTACCTAATATAATTTCAGGTAATCAAATTTGATGTTTGTCATTTTACTCATATTTGCAACAAGTATACGTGCAGTCTACACTTTAGTTAAATTCTAGTCAAAGTCTGTACATGCTTAAGCTAGCCAATGGTTTGTCATACAATATACAGTATATTTATTTACATGGCCTAGAACATCCCACATCAAGAGGGTATAAAGCACCTGCTAGTGTTGAGCTGCCCTGCATTTCTGCACGTAGACTCCAGCCTATATTAATCCTAAGTATACACTGTTAAGTAATTAAATCTGTGTGTGTGTGTGTATTCGAGGAACGCGACCCTTCTTAGGGACAGCCTTCTGTCAACAGATTACTTGGAAGACTTATTCCAGCTAGTGACCCTCGAAATAAGTAGACTAGGGTCCAAAGACAGGTGGCATGGATTTGATGTTGGAGGAATTAACCTCAAAGTGTACCTGCCACACAGACTCGGCCAAAATCCTGGTTTTATTTGCTTGATGAAGGATTTAGAGAAAGCCGTCTATCAAATCACTAGGTGCCAATTATGCTGCTGTGGTGCCTCAGTGATACCTCTACTGCCTGATGAATTGGTATGCTGAATATCTTTTACAATGACTCACTTAAAACCAGAAACTCAATATTAAAGTGGTTCTACTAAAGCCTTAAGGCTTTTTACCCTAATGCATTCTATCCCCCCAGCCCACTGCCCCCCCCCCTTTCCTTATACTTACCTGAGCCTGATCCAGCGATGTGCACGAGAGCAGCACTTCTTACCATCAGGGAGTGGAGGGCAAAGCCAAGCCATCAGGCCTGTGTCA
Source organism: Lithobates pipiens (assembly GCF_037356315.1). Classification (NCBI taxonomy): domain Eukaryota; kingdom Metazoa; phylum Chordata; class Amphibia; order Anura; family Ranidae; genus Lithobates; species Lithobates pipiens. Next base: position 13,268,484 of record NW_027507787.1, on the reverse strand, counting down.
ATGGATGCAGACAGGGTGGCTTGGGAGCGAGCCCGCATGAGTGTCCCCATAGAAAGCAGCTTTTTATGGGGGCATTTGCCGAAGAGGAGGAGCCTGGATTGCTGATCGGGGGACCCCAGTAGAGGAGGATTGGGGCTACTTTGAGCAAAACCCTTGCACAGAGCAGGTAAGTATAACATGTTTATTATTTTATTTTATTTTAAAAAATCTGAAGGGCTCATTTTACTTTAACATGACTACTTACACCTAGGCCCATGCCTAAATGTCTGTGTTGGTCATGGCAACCAGTCAATGTTAACTGTGCACGGAAGGCTAAATTGTATTGGTTGCTTTAGGCAATAGAGTTCTCCCTTTAAAGTGTATTTTTAGGCAAAAACCTTTTTATATTTTTGGACAGAGTGGGGAAAAGGTGAAACCCTCTATTCATTTTTTATTGTCATTCACCCTATATTTGTACTTGTGGCTGTTGCCCCAGAGAAAAAGTGATTGGAAAGCCAACATTTTCCAGTTGTTCCCAAAAACAAGGATGTCAAAGTCTTATAACGAGGAAAAAAAGGGCAATTACTCCCATTTTGAGAGGTTTCCACTAATTTCCTGTTTCTTCAAAGGTATCCAAAGGTTTAAAAAAGATATCCAAAGGCTATACATAGACTTAAATCACCTTAATATGTATAGTCTCCCAAAACTGCACATTGGAGTGCGCCAAGAACAAGAACTCTATATGAATGGGGACCTTGGCTTGTGGGCTCCGTGAGGGTAGAGACCAATGTGAGTGTGCAATGTACAGGGATATGGACAATTGCAGACACTCACTCGGGTTGAACTGGATGGACTGGTGTCTTTATTCAACCTTACTAACTATGAAACTCCTCAGACTGACCTGTTTGGCATAGTGGCCAGAGAAAGCTCCAGTAACTGGAATTAAATTTTCATTCCACCCATGACCCAACAGACTTCGGTGTTGGCAAAATAACAAAAAGACTTCCTTTAGACTGCATGGATGACACTGTCCACATAACACCTGAGAGAGAGAGACATTTATCCAACAATGTGATGGATAACATGCAGTTGTAATAAAAAAAGAAAAAAAAAAACATGTATTTTCTAGACCAGAACGGTGTTTGTCTGCCCTAGGCTGTAGCTGAGGAATTTATCAAGTGATTGTGTCAAAGTTTCTACAACACCTGAAGACAAGTGAATCTGAATCCTTCATGGTTTTCGTAACATTTTCCACCATGTTGACTTTTTGTCTCTGATAACCTTTTTTATGTGCAGAGGTAGGTTACATTTAAAGTGTATCGTGTTAAGTATACCATTAATCAGATCCTCTGTCAATAATAAATCCTGTGCATCTTTTTTTGGGTAACGTTCATTTTTAGCAGCAAGTCCTTGGTGATCCTGCCAATTCAATTGCTGGAGCATTCTGACCACGCTAAGCACAAAAGCGGATCCATGCTGGTTTGGTCAGTTTGCGTCCACTGGCTTCCAACCCAAGCTTTAGGATGTCGTGCTGACACACACGGTGTGCCTGATGATTCCGCGGTCAGTATAGATAATAACCCCAAATACAGCCCTGCTTGATTGACAGCACCTGCTATCACGGGTCTTACTGTCAATACATCAGCTGAACACCGTGTGGCTTGCAGCAGCCCTGATCAACACAAAGTAGAAAGACTACAAAATTATTTTCCCACCTGATGTAAATGGGATCTACTTCCAATTTTCCAGTGCATAAACATGCAGGCTTCAGCATACGTGTTTATGTAATGTATGTTAGGTTACCTACATATCTGACCATCGTCAAATGTCTACATGGGTAACTTTACTGTTGAAGCGTAAAATGCGAGAAGTAACATACTGTGGTCGATTTACTAAAACTGGAAAGTGCAAAATCTGGTGTAGCAACCAATCAGCGTTTAACTGCAGCATGTTCAATAAAGCTTTGACAACAAAATAAATAAACAAATAAATAAACTGGAAGGTGATTGGTTTCTATGCAGAGCTGCACCAAATTTTGCACTCTCCAGTTTTAGTAAATCAACCCCACCGTCTAAAGCCTTCTTATGAGCACCATGTTGGTATTAAGGGGATGGTGACATGGGCTGCTTTATTAACCTTTTTAAAGATTAAACATTTACAGACATTAAAGGATTTCTATGTTCCTGTCATGCCAAACTGTGCTAAATGGAAATGCATGGTGTATTCGGGAGAACATGCATACTTTGTGAAATAGGATACCAGTCATTGTAATCCTAATGCTTGTACAAACCGCTGTCCTTTGGATATTGTCAAATTAAACTTTGCTTCCCCAAGCCAGCAACATAAAGGGAAAGTAGTATTAATTTACCGTCCATAGGCAAAACGTCTGTCCTTGTGATGGTCTCCAAAGGTGTCCCACAGCCTTAACGAAACACTCACTTCATCGACCACATCCCGGGAGCGCTCGAGGACCTAAATGAAAGCCATAAATACAAGAAATGCAGGTTTACTGCTGCAACAACCTCCACTTTTCTAATAATCCTGCAGCATGTGCACTATTTAAGGTGACATCACAGAATCTTTGCTGAAATGCACTATGCTTGGACTACTAATGAACTATTCATTCTATGTCTGCAGTTTCTTCTATATATTAGCAAGCTGAGATTAAAGGGCCTCTTAATCTAAAATACAGCAACGCTGCAAGGAAACCTGGAATACTCATTAACATGCTTTAAACATTTCAGAATTTACAATGCATAGCTCAGATAAATGCTGTATAGTAAGCATAACTTTCTTACAGTAAACCACCCTTTTTTGTCATCGATTCTTTAAGGTTATAAAACAGTAACTCTATATGGTGACTGAATGACAGTGGAAGAACAGCAAACATAGGAGGCCAATGCTGAAACATTAAGACCCCTTTCACACTGGGGCGTTTTTCAAGCGTTTTTCAAGGGATTTAGCGTTAAAAAAAGCGCATGTAAAGCACTTGAAAGAAGCCTCATCTGCAGTCCCAATGTGAAAGCCCAAGTGCTTTAAGAGCCCTTTCACAATGTCAGCACCCGAAAAACGCTCGTAAATCGCCGCTTAAACTAGCAGCGCTTTACCAGCGTTTTTCGAGCATTATTGGGGCGCTTTTAACCCCTGCTAGTGGCCAAATAAAGGGTTAAAAGCGCCCACAAAACGCTGCTGCCAATAGCTTTGTTTAGGCGTTTTACAGGCGCTTCCCATTGATTTCAATAGGAAGGGGCGCTTTAGGAGCGTTGTATTCACCGCTCCAAAAGCGCTGCAAAGAAGCTGCTTGCAGGACTTTTTTTGACGCTTTGCCAGCGCAGCGCCTCAGTGTGAAAGCACTCGGGCTTTTACATTGGGATTGCAGTTGCAGCTTCTTTCAGGCGCTTTTTTTAACACTAAAGCGCCCGAAAAATGCCCCAGTGTGAAAGGGATCTCGGTGTGAAAGCACTCGGGCTTTTACATTGGGATTGCAGTTGCAGCTTCTTTCAGGCGCTTTTTTTAACGCTAAAGCGCATGAAAAACACCTGAAAAACGCCCCAGTGTGAAAGGGGTCTTAGAGGCAGAGAGATCCATACTAACCAATCAGATTTCAGCTTTTTTTTTTTTGCTTTGAAACAAGGATTCGGATTAGTTGCTGATACTGCACCTTCTGCATTATTCTCTTACCCCTTTCAGTAAAATCAAAGTGGCTCAAATAGCTGCTACTGTAACTGTCCACTAATGTGTCAGTGGAGGGCAAATAGACTGTTCATTTTGCAAAAGATGTTGTACTTTGCGAGTGAATTTTCCCCAGAGCTTAAAAAGTGGAACTTCACTCTCAATCAACATTGACCATTATTATTCCTTATGCGGCTAGCATTAGTAAATTGATAGAAAGTATATTAAACTTTATTTTACATTTCTTCACTTATTTCCTAGTTTGCAGGTCTAGGCAAATGATGCTATACATCCTAGGAGTCTTCAGGAGGGGTTTTCTCAGCTAAGCACACCCTCCTAATGTACCCATCAGGGCTGATTCATTAAAACTAGAGAAAAGAAAATGTGCACTAAATGCTTGCTTCCCTTTTCCATAGAATTGGTTACTAGTGGCAACAACACGTGGAGTTTTTTTTTTTTTTTACCAAATTGACCATGTGATATTTTTGTGCTACTATACTTGTGGTTGTATATACATTATTACCAGTTTTTTCCTTCAATTCCAAGCTTGTCTTCTAAGGGCTTATGCATTTGCCAAAATATAATGTACAATATTAGAAAATGCAAATATGTATGTACAATTGTACAGTTCTGTAGTATATATACTACTGCATGCATGCATACATAAATACATACATAAGTACATTTTCAAAATTTTAACAATGTAATCTTAATACCTAAATCAAAATGTTATATTAATATATTTAATAATTAATAATAGTTAAATACTTTAATAATTAAAATGTATTTATTTGTAATATTTTGCTACCCTAAAAATCACTGAGGGGCTGCATGAACAACTATTATTTTTGTAAAGGTAAACATTAAAGACAGAGCCAGCAGGTGAATGATCTGTCCCTGGAAGGTTATAGATGTAACAGGGCGAACTAGAGAAGTGATAAAGCCATTTGCCAAGACAACAAATCTGTGTTCATTTTAAGAACTCTATCAGATTAAGGGGGAATTAAAAGAAATATCCTTAACTGGGTGTTTGTGGCAAATACAAAGTTACTGGACTGGTGAGAAACATGCTGTTGAAGTTGAATGATATTCAATTGCAGCAAAGCAAACAGAAGTAAAGGATCAGAATTAAATTTAGGAGTTCAGTCTGTTATTCAGTTTGAACTAACAAAATAAAATCTGAACAGGATATGAGTATAGCCTCGTACACACTACTAGCTCTGGGTTGAACGAAAAAAACAACAACAGTTTAGGTCGGAGCTGATGTACTAACAACCTGCTGTTAGTACAGCTATCTCCTCTGCTGTGCTATTGTGTTCTGTTCTGACACTCCGGTCAGTGCTCTCAGCCATTGACTGAAAGCGCAGACCAGGAACCGGTTCAGCAGACCTTTTTTTCGGTCCTGACGCTTCAACAGAAGCCGGCCGAAGGACCTGCTTCTGATGGACCGATTGCCATACACACGGGCTGAATGTCAGAGGGATTCTACTGAACTGGCCAATGGTGCCCGACATTCGGCTCATGTGTACTAGGCTTAAGGATGAGAGATATGCAATTAGAGGATTTAAAAGGCAAGGGGAGATCAAGACAAAGCCAATATATTTCTTCTATCAAGCATTCCCTATATATCAAAACATCAAAAGATATGTGTATGGGTGGCCATACAAGTAACAATCTGATCGAACGATACAGCATATGCCGCGTACACACGAGCGGACTGTATGGCGTACTTAGTCCGTCAAAACACATTTCAGCGGACAATCCGCTCGTGTGTGGGCTTCAGCTGACTTTTTCAGCGTGCAGTCCGGCGTACTAAGAATTTCGGATTTTTCGAAATTCTGTCCGTCGTACTTTGGTTTCAGCGAACAATCCACTCGTCAGTAGGCTAGTTCGACGGACTAAGAATGGCGCATGCTCAGAAAGGATTTACACGGCAGAAGGGTGCTTTGCTGTGTATTGGACTTCCTATTTCTAGTCCCGTCGTACGTGCTGTACACGTCATCGCGCAAGCTTTCGACGGACTGTTTGTGCATCCGTGTGTGGTCAAGTCCGTTCAGTCGAAAGTACGACGGACTGTCCGTCGGATTGTATGACGAACTAAGTACGCCATACAGTCCGCCCGTGTGTACGTGGCAATAGAATCTATGAATCATCAAATTGGCACATACTGTTTTAAGCAAAACCAAATGATTTAATTGAAATTATTTTTATAAATCTGCAAGTAAAATCCAATTTTAGGGAAGTGGATGTGATCGATAAGTGTATAGCACATCAAACAATCCTTTCGATTATATTTTAGAGCGGACAGTAAATCTAAATTGACAAAACCCTCATATATAAAACCGTTCAGTATACGGCCACCATATTTTGGAAGCCCTCCTAGCCCTCTTCCATTAAATTGTATTTTAAATGTAACTGTCCCCTATACTGTAAGTGTTGACAAGTTATTGGCATGATATTTCCCATATAATGATAATGTTAAAGATCTATGGATACCAAGCAGTTTGACAAGCAACTACTACATAGTTCAAAGAAATTTTAAGCATGCCAGAGAATTTCTGTAACTGTATTTTTTAACTTGAACTAATCACCAAAACATTGCTTGATTTAGAATATTATGGAAAATTTGGGTTTCACGAAACAGCTAGGAAATCTATTTAGCACAAGAAATCTTAAAGTGTGTAGCAAGACTTACCTCTTGGCAGACCCGGTACTGATCAATTGCCCATACTGTAGGTACATGGGTGGCCAGGAGTTGGTACTGCGTTAAGGTGGTGTTGCATGCCCTTGCGCAGATGAGCCGTGTCTTTCCCACAGCATTGTCTCCCACGACCACACACTTTATGGTTTCCACATTGGGCCGTTCGTAGTCCATATCAGTGTCCATTTATACAGGCCTGAGAAGGAAAATTGTGACGAGTTACTACAAAGCATTCAGTCATCAAGTAATGAACAGAATAAGCATGTTCCTGCTTTTAAACTATCTGAACCGCCCACAGCTATTAGGTCAGCCTATGACAAAGTACACCTCGATGAGGTAAATATTTTGACACCCTTTGTTCTTTCTAAAAAAAAAAACTGTCACATCAGGGACATATGGAATGTGGTTTGGTTTCTTCAGTTCATCTGAATAATATAAACATATATACACATACTCATAAATCTTTTCTCCAAGCACTACGGAAACTACCTAACAATTTATGTCACTCAGATAGTAACCATTATTAACCACGTGACCTCTGGAAGGTTTTACCCCTTCACGACCAGTCCATTTTTCGCTATTCAGTACTGTGCTGGTATAACTGGCAATTGCTCGGTCAAAGGCAATACTCCTTTTGACATTCTAATCTTTATAATGTCTTTTCATGTATTTACCAATTTCTTCCCACTATTGTTGGGAAGTGCATTAAGGACTGATTCACACCATGTAGAAACCAGCATTTTTGCACCTGATCAACACCAGTCACCACAAGGCTTCATAGGAAAAAAAACAAAAAAAAAAACATTTTTTTGTGTTCCATTCGTACCACAATACTGATGTGTGGTGTGGAAAACTGCAGACATGCAATATTGGGTAGAGGTAGACCGATATGAGTTTTTCTCTGGCCGATGCCGATATTTAGAAATCATGGCGGCCGATGGCCGATATATGATGCCGATTTTTTTGGGCCGATATGTTAGGCCGATTTTTTATTTTTTTTAATCCCCCTTTATCTCATAAAATCTAACACACCTTTCCCACTGGGGCGTTTTTCAGGCGCTTTTGGGCTAAAAATAGCACCTGTAAAGTGCCTGCAAAATGGCTCCCCTGCAGTCTGTGTGAAAGACAGAGTGCTTTCACACGGAGGCGATGCGCTGGCAGATCTTAAAAAAAAAGTCCTGCAAGCAGCACGTTTGGAGTGGTGTATACCGCTCCTCCACCACTCCTGCCCATTGATATGAATGGGCATCACTGCCGAAGCGCATGCAATACGATTTGGCAGCGGTGCTTCACGGGCGCATTTAACCCCTTCCTCGGACGCTAGCTGGGTTTTATGTGCCCCACTAGTAGCCAAATAGCACCACTAAAATGATGGTAAAGAGCCGCTAAAACTTGCAGCGTTTTACCATCAATGCCTGCCCACTCCAGTGTGAAAGCAGCCTTCATGAGTGATATAGAAAATTTCTTACATTTAAACATTTATTAAACAAAACAAACCTCCAATCAGTTTACTTTTATGTATGATTTAGAAAAAAAAAAAAAAAAAAAAACACCTATATATTAAATAAAAACAGGTAGTCAAAACTTTTGGACGAAAAAAAAATTGGCTAACTTTACTGTTTTAATTTTTTTTTTAAATAGTGTATTTTTTTCCCCAAAAAATCCTCTGTGCAAATGCTGTGTGACATAAAATATTGCAACAACCGCTATTATATTCCCTAGGATCTCTGCTAAAATATATATATATAATTTTTGGGGGGTCTAAGTGATTTTCTGGCATAAAATACAAGACTTTTACTTGTAAGCAACAAGTGTCAGAAAAGATTTAGTCTTTAAATGGTTAAACTGAGAACTCTACACACAGAGATGAGTTCATTCATTCAAGTGTAAACATTGTATCTTTTTGTTCTTCTCTTGGCAGGCTGCCCAGAGAGGAGGAAAGTCGTTTCTATGACGACTCAGGCAACTTACACTGACTTCTATTACAGAAGTCATTTCCAAGTCCCGCTAAATCGGCCTTTTTATCAGCACAATCGGCCGATGCTGATTAATTAAAAAACGGCAAATATCGGCCGGCCTATATATCGGTCGACCTCTAGTATTGGGTGGTACGTAGGCCACAGCACTGCATCATGCCATGGTGCAAAGACTTCAACAAGTCTCGAAACAGTACATTGTACCCCCACCCCCCTCACCTTCCCTCAAAACAGACTTCAACATGCACGCTAAAAGAATGCAGATATTGGGAATGGGCCCTAAATGTTCAACCCGGCCAAAGCAAATATTTACGTATTTGAAGCCTACTTGACAATATCACAGACCTGATAATTATGGCTGGGATATCTTGCAGTTAACTAATGCAAGACATATTAGAAGCCCCAGGCTTTATAAGCCAATAATATTCTGTTCATTACTAAAATATCACTTCTAGGTGGGCTGACTATTCAATGGTTAAATATATTGCATGCAAAACTGCTAACTTGAAAATGAATTCCATGCATGTTAGATTTTTACACAGTTACGTTGGTCCAGCTTGGACCAATGTAACTATGAATATACCATACCTGAGCCTAGAAGCTAAAAATCACTAAAGTACACACCACTACTCCAACAATCTCCAGTAGCTTCCAAGTCTTTTGCTGAGTGGCCATCCTGATGCATTGTGAACACAGGAGGTTGGCTACTCAGCACAGAGAATTGTTTGCATTTTCTGAATAAATGCAAAGTGTTCTTTGATTGGACAAGGTGGGAAGTATGACGTCACCAACCCGCCTCTCCTCCTTGTTCAATTAGAGATTGCTTTGCATTCATTCATAATATGCAAAGCATTCTGTGAATTGCACCCAAGCTTAGTGGCTGACCTCATGTGTTTACAATGCATCAGGCCAGCAGCTCTACACAGGACCAAGAAACAAGTGGAGACCACCGGAATAGTGGTGTTTACTTCAGTGGTGTCCAGCTTCCAGGGCCACCAGCCAGGTATGAAATATACATTGATCCAAGCTGGACCAATAAAACAAAATATACCATGTCTGGAATTAAAAAATGTATAAAAACAAAGGGGTTGATTTACTAAAACTGGAGAGTGCAAAATCTGGTGCAGCTCTGCATCATCTCCTAACTTCAGCTTATTTAGTTAAGCTTTGACAAAAAAACTCTGAAGCCGAATGGTTTCTTTGCAGACCTGCACCAGATTTTGCACTCTCCAGTTTTAGTAAATCAACCCCAAAAGGTTTCATTTTTTAGTTTTGATAGAATAATAAAATTAGACAAGAGTAATTAGAACTTAGAAATTTTTTTTTCCTTCTGTGTTCCTCCTTTTTTTACAAAGAGTGAAAGTATTGGAAAATCCAAAACAGAAAATCTTCCATTGGGGACACTTGTTCTGTAGACAACACTCTAAGTCCTTGTACACACGGTCGGAGATTCCGACGGAATGTGTCCGATCGGACCGTTTTGTCGGATATTTCGACTGTGTGGTCTACATCGGGCTGTTTCCGTCGGAGTATCCGACGGACCAAGTTTTCCAACAAGTTTTCGGACAAAATGCTCCGATCAGACATACTCCGATCATGTGTAGAGAATTCAGATCGGACAAAGTGCCACACATGCTCAGATCAAATTCCTACACCAAAGCTATTGGCTACTAGCGTGAACGTAGTCCCGTCGTAACGAAATAACGTAATCACGTCAGATTTTCCGACAACTTTGTCCGACCGTGTGTATGCAACATTTTCGGACAAGATCCAACGGATTTGGTTGTCGAAATCTCTGACCGTGTGTACAAGGGCTTAGTCCTTGTACACATTGTCGGACATTCCGACAACCAAATCCGTCGGATTTTGTCCGAAGGATTTTATCTGAAACTGGTGTTGCATACACACGGTCGGACAAAGTTGTCGGAAAATCAGATCGTTCAGAACGTGATGCCGTTATTTCGTTACAACGGGACTACGTTCAGGTTAGTAGCCAATAGCTTTGGTCTAGGAATTTGATCTGAGCATGCGTGGCACTTTGTCCGATCGGAATTCTCTACAAACGATTGGACAAAGTCCGATCGGATCATGCTGTCGGAACATTTTTATATCCAGCTCTCAAACTTTGTTGGTAGGACATTCCGACGGAAAAAGTCTAATGAAGCCCACACACGGTCGGATTATCCGACAACACAGTCCGATCTGACATTTTCCGTCGGAATGTCCGATCGTGTGTACAAGGGCTAAGAGGGCATTTTCACTTCTGAAATATTTTCTAACTTCCTTCTAAGTCTATAGGACAGGACGCAAAGGGAAATTTCCACAACATGAACAGGAGTGTTAAACATTTCTACTCTAGCCAAAATGGAAAAAAAACTTTTGGCTTTAGATATACTTGAAGGTGTCCATGCATGTATCAATTATCAATAATTCATTTGACATCTGCTCAGATACCATTGTGATGGAATGAAAAGTTAGCTGCAATCGGCAACCATATATCATCTTGCTTCTTCATCCATTCTCTGGCAAAGAAGTCAAGTGACCACACTGCACAGGCCTGGCCATATGTGTGTTTAGACACATGTGATGGATACTGCACCACCCAAGATACGTCTTGAATTGGATCTCATGGCCATTTTTGTAACAGGTCAGTGGTGATTAAATTGTGTCTGATAATTACATTACCATTAATAAAAGATTCTTTATAATAACAGAAGCGTATTTACCGCTAAAGTAAACAGCTATAACAACAAAAGCACGCAAGTAAACTGGAAAAAAACATTTAGGGATATCCTGCTGTTTAGTTGAGCATTGCTAATAATCAGATTTTAAATTGTTTTAGTAAATGCAGAACCATAAATTGCAAATAAAACATACGCTCTACCTGAGGTTTTACTGCAGTGCAGTAATTATACCTGTTCGTTTTCTACACGTACTCCCATAGGAAATAGTTATTACACCACTTCAGCGTCTTTGCTTTCTAGAACACGTATCTATTCTCAGAGCTTGTTAACTGGCACCAGGAGAAATTATGCTAAATATTACAATGCCTTATGAGAGGCAATCTGTGCAAGCTTTCTAGAAAATATGATCTATATTTAATTTTCGAAAACAGTGTATGCAATTACAAGAACTTCAGATTTCTTTAAAGCAGCAGAGGTTGTTTAGTCAACCTCTTGGATCTCGGTAAAGTTCTCACAGCTAAGACAACCTGAATCCTCTCTTTTATAGCTGTTGTTGGATCAACTGCGGGGAATGGAGGGGTGCAGGCCTGGCCTCCTGACTAGGGCTGGCACTACATGTACTTTGTCCCTTTAGGAACAGAGTATTAAAATAGAATTTATAATGATAGATCTTCTTCAAAGTATATCTAAATTCAAGAGACTAGAGGGGAGTTAAAGCTGAAAAGAAAAAAAAATCCTCTCTTTCAGTTAGGCTGCCCCTGCCATGCAAAGCCTAGAGGGCCGCCAAATGCAGTTTTCCTTCTGCTCCCTCCAGGCAGTAGTATTGGTGCCCGCAGCCTCTTTTCTCCCATGCTTTGGTGGTCGGATGCCCTCTAACATCATCAAGACCAATGCAGAGCCTATTGTAGCCCTATCCTGGATGTGAGGACGCTGAGGGACAGTCCACTGCTGGAGCGTAGGGTAGAAGAGGAGAGTGTGGGATGTCTGAGAAATAAAATTGATAAAAGTAACACTGCTTCCCCTAGACTTAAATTAACATTTATAAAGAGAAGTTCACATTTAAAAAAAATTAAATAAATGCACACCTTTTTGCAGGAGCCTGTAAGAGCCGGTTCACACAGGGGCGACTCAGATCCGACTTCAAGTCGCCCCAAGTCACCTCAGGTCGCACAACATGTAGAAATCAATGTAAGTGAATGAGAGCTGTCTTAATGCACACTACTGAAGTCGCTCCGACTTCAGAAAAGGTTCCTGTACTACTTCAATCCGACTTGTAGGCGACTGGTACCCATTGATTTCAATGGAGGTCGCCTCCAAGTCTGATCTCCGTCTATACGGTGGCGACTCTCAGAGAATTATTAGCTCTCAAAAGGAGTTCCCCCCCTGAGAGCTCATTCTCTGATTGGCCACGGCAAGTCGCCTGGCCTGGGGCGACTTAAAGTAGTGTTGTAAGTCACGTCCAAGTCGCGTCCAAGTCGCCTCCAAAAGTCGTGTTGAAAGTCGTGTTGCCCCTGTGTGAACCGAGCCTAAAGCATTGCACTCATGATCAGCAGATGAGCAGAAGGTCCACCACTTGCTGTCACTAGAAGCAGGCTGGCGGGCAGCGGCTGCACCCTTACAACGGGTGGAACATGTTCCCAAGGGTGAACTTATCCTTTAATCTGTGTGGGGGCAGCCTCATCTCAAGGGAGGGTTTTTTTTCCTTCTCCCTGCTGTTAATTTATTTTTGCTACCTGTGTCTCATTAGGGAGTTTTCCCTTCACTTCCTATCCTGTAAACTCAAAAAGAAGTGAGAGAATATATTTATGTGAAGCTATCCCCTCTCTTCATGGGAATATGGGTCCCCAAGGGAGGATTTCTTCTGGTGGCAACTCAAGATTTTTCAGTTACCCTCACTTTCATCCCCGGTGACACCGGTGATCAGGACAATTAGAAAGAGTGACATAGCGCAATGAAAACCTGATACTGGTTCTAGTTCCCCACCACACCAACCAAATAAAAAAAAAAAAAATTTTGCCTGGAGTCATACTTTAACGACATGTTACACTTGACAGCGCCTTCAGGCAGAAGTGGAAAAAATGTGAGGGCTGTCACTCCATTTTTTTAAGCCTAAAGCTGCTAACCCAGAACAATAATTCCGTAAATCTATAGTTGCGTTTGAACCAGATAGTAGGTTGTTATTTATTAAACTGGCCAGGTCCAGCTTATTACTGGAGTAATTATCAAAGTCTCAATATGGCAAGCCTGGAGCGCTCTATTGATAGGAAGCAACATACAGCAATTAAAGTGGTGGAGAGTTTGTGTCAACTTCTGGATATTACAGAACTTCCGAAGAGGCTAAAAACTCAGAGTATCATATAGTGTAAAATAGACCAAATATATAATACTTCTATATAAGAAATGCATGGGTAAATCCAGCCTGTGAGCGTGCTTTATTACGCCAGAAAAATCTCCAACTCATCCAATCAGAGAACACCCTGCATTCATTAAGCAAATGGAAAGTGTTCTCAGGCCTGCACTTCATGGGTTACCTGTTCACTTTTGTCTAGGGGATTTTTCAGAGTGGCGATATACTTACCTAATCCACGGCCGCTCCTGTCCCACTGCACACTCACATCTTGTGAATTGGCTTTTCCTGACGTCATCACGCCCATAGAGCGGTGTACTGACAAAATGTCGAACCTGGCAGAATGAGCAACCCGTGTCACTTCTGTTTTTTTTAAACCATCATGAATTGCAGATTGTGAAGAATTGCTGTTTATTTCCACAAATTGCTGTTTGGACACAACACCGGCAACCAAATAGAGTCCGGTGGACGATATGAGCGGAGATTGTTACTCCGCTCCAAAACAAGAAAATGGCTGCCGCTGAGGCGGCGACAACTTTGTCCTCATTAGCCACTGTGCTGTGAAAACAGCAAACTCTTCCCATAGTGGACTGTATTCGGTAGGTGGTGTTGTGTCCAAACACCAATTCGTCCAAATCAGCAACTACTGCTGGTTTAAAGAAAGAGGAAGAAATGTGGTTCGATTTTCTGCCGAGTTGCCTATTTTGTCAGAGTACCAGCTCTTGATGTAAGGACAAACACCAACAGTCCTGGATGATGGGGAGCGCAGTCTTCCGGAGGATCAAAGGACTAGGTAAGTACAGCTTTTCCTTGCACCCCTGGACAAAACGAGCAGTTAGCCCATGCAGTATGGAAAATACTTTTTTCTTCCATGGCGTTATGCTTTAAAGCTCAATATTTTGCCTTGCTTTGTTCATCCCTCCCTTCTTCATCAACATGCTTGCTAATTATATTTTTTATTTACATATCGTAATTAAGACACATTGGGGTTGATTTACTAAAGGCAAATCCACTTTGCACTACAAGTGCAGTCGCTGTAGATCTAAGGGGGGCACGCAAGGAAAATAAAAAACAGCATTTTAGCTTGCACACGATTGGATGATAAAATCAGCAGAGCTTCCCCTCATTTCAGATCTTCCCCTCATATCTATAGCAACTGCACTTCCAAGTGTACTTTCAGCGCACTTTCAAGTGCACTTGTAGTGCAAAGTGGATTTGCCTTTACTAAATCAACCCCAATGTCCTCATCACTGAGACTCTTTGATTCTCTATATAACGTAGGCAAATCAAGGCTGGTGGGAGGGGCTACATATGAAGGAGGAGGGGCTCCTAAAAAACAGCCAATGTATGATACAGAGCCTTCGTGATGGACAGAACTGAAATCCAGTAAATGAAAGGGGCAAGCCAGGGACAGTTCAGCTGAGATGGAAAAGGGCTAGATGATCTTGGGTATCCTCCAGCCAGCAAATGGGGCAGGCCCTGACATGCTGCAGTTTCTAGTGCATACTGTGGGATGCTCACAGGCTGCAATAAAATCAGAGTAAGCAATTTCAATACAGGAGGAGTCAGATGGTAAGGCTGGAGTTTTGCTTTAAGCAGAGTGAGCGCTGATTTATTACCAGTTACTACATCAAAAAAATAGCACTCTATTGAATAAGAACAATATTGTCATCTTTTTGTTCTTAGTTGCTTTTGTAAATGCTTACTGGATATTTATCATATTATAATATGAAAAATACTTTGACAATACTTACACCAGGAGCACGCACATACATCAGTACCATGCTCTCCCGAGCACGGAATACCAAGACAAAGTGTTCTACTTCATGTTGCAATCATGATTACAATGTGTGACAGCAGATAAGGGAGGGAAACCAGGAAAGAGACGTGCAACTTTCATCAGCTAACTATTAGAACAAATTGTCACAATAACTCTCACGTGGAGCTGTAAGCTGACCATACACATTATGAATGACACAGGATATTTATTTATTTTTATTTTTTTGTGTTCCATTTTCTGCCACTGGTAAAATAGAAACTTCCCCGGGGATAGATCATGTGCTAGAACTTCCCCCAAAGTCATTGCCATTTAATTAGTAAACAATTGTTTATGTCCAAAGTCTGAACGTGTTACTCTTTACACTAATTTGAAATTAGTACTTTAGTTTTAGTTACCTGAACTTGGCAAAAAATAAAATAAAAAAAAGTGTCCTAAAGAAGGCTGTTCTTTTTCATTTTTTCTATATATATATATATATATATATATATATATATATTTTTATTTTTTCTTAAAATCATATAATAATAAACGCAATACACAGTATAGGCTCTTTTTTTAAATACATGTTTCCCTATTTTTTATTAATATATATATATATATATATATATATATATATATATATATATATATATATATATATATTTTTTTTTTTTTTTTAAATAAACCAGCACACTGGAAAAAGTGTTAACATATTGTAATTGGTTCCCATAGTGTTCCCATTCCCAATCTGCTACCTGCTCCAACATGGTGTGATTGTCTGTACTGGCTTGAAAAGAAATGAATGAAAAGAGGGAGGATAGGCAGCGGCCTGATACAGATTCAAAACTAGGTTCAGTCTGTTTCTGTTGAAACAATTTCACAGACTTGGGACCCATGTATAAAAAAATAATACCTCGCAAATATCTTAAGAATTGGCACAGACACGATGATTGATCCCCGTATTATTTATAAGAAGATTTTCTCTATCTAGTGGACTGGTGCCTTTTTTGATTGAGGCATTTCAGAAAATGTCCACATTGTGGCCACTAGATGGAGCTGACAATCATAAATGCATTACAGGCAATTAGGGGGGATCATGTGTTGTGCCAGAGCAAATGCTTAGGACATTCACACAACAAATTTCTATACACAGACCCCTAAAGCTGATCATAGATGGTACGAATCTTGGCCTGTTCCTACTAAAGCATGTATGGGCAGGCTGATTGTACCCAAGTCGATCCATCGACTCGAGTACAACCAGTATGTCAGATTTTTCATGCAATTTTTTCCAGCGGATATAGCTGCTAACAATAATCGTTGTGTGTTCTCCAGGCAGTACCCCCCCTCCCTTTCCGGAGAGAACACAATAGTTCCACGACTGTGTTGATGGAGGAATCAAGTGATTTTCTTTCCTGCAACCTCTGGTTGCAGGAAAGAGAATCACACCATCTATGTTTGGCTTTAGTCTGGGTGGGAAAGGCATTTGGATAACCTGAGTTTATACAAAGCTTAGTGTGGTTTAGTGATCAGAAGACCCCCTGGAGTAATAATTGCCCCACTGTAAGCCCCTGTACACACGGTCGGAGATTTCGACAACCAAATCCGTTGGATTTTGTCTGTCGGATCTTGTCCGAAACTGTTGCATACACACGGTCGGACTAAGTTGTTGAAAAATCCGATCGTTCAGAACGTGATGACGTAATTTCGTTACGATGGGACTACGTTCAGGCTAGTAGCCAATAGCTTTGGTGTAGGAATTTGATCTGAGCATGTGTGGCACTTGGTCCGATCAAAATTCTCTACACATGATCGGAGTATGTCCGATCGAACCAGTTGGTCGGAAAATATTTCCAACAAGTTGGAAAATTGGGTCCGACGGATATTCAGACGGAATCAGTCCGATGCATACCACACACAGTCTGATTATCCAACAACACGGTCCGATAGGACACATTCCGACGGATTCTCCGACCATGTGTACAAGGGCTCAGACAGCCATATTAAGTGAAGCTGGAGACACACGTAAAGAAAATATTACCACTGAAGCTGGCCATACAAAACACTCATTTCATCTGAATCCTATTAACTAGCTGAAGTCCCAGCCATGGTTGTCCCTGCTGACACCACCCAGCTCGGGAGGAAAAGTCAAATAGTGACCGCCACCAATCAGCTGCAGTCACTGTTTGGGTATACAATAGCTGGGAAGGGTCACTTCTCTATCTCTTCTATTTATCCTAGTTGGGGGAAATCTACGGATTTATCTCACCCAGGCTGCTGGGATGAAATGAGAGAAATCACTACATGCATGGCCAACTTAAGGTGCCTTGGACCCATATGGGCATAGCTCAAGGTACCCAAACGCAGTCACCAAAATGTTCAGAGAAGTAACACAATAACCCAAATACATGTCAGATAGCCTTACTATTCCCCCTTATTTATGGCGGTGCAAAACCGATGTATTTTGGAAATATACATACTATATGCATTGGATTGGAGTGCGTGAATTCAAGGCCGAAGCTGTTCAGGAAACCCGATTGTACTATACAACCAGCTGTAGAGCGTCTCCATTATAGCTGCTTGAAAGGAGACTTTCTAACTTGAGCGTCTCTGAATGTTACGTAAGAAACACTATCACAAATCTGGAATTTACCTCTCCACAAACTATATAGTGTCAGCAAATTGGTACCAGGTAATTTCCAGTAAAGAAGCCATGGGAAGCCATGACTCACTATTACTAAAAAGGAAATGAAGGTACAAAGTTCAAGAGCATCCTCCGTTACATTCTGAGGGCAATGTCACATTTCAGCATTGGGTCTGCAGCAACTAAACAGTGACAGATGCAGTTATGATTGTTAGGCAGTAATCTGCCAGCATACTGTCATACAAGCATGCAGGCGGATTATATGCTACATAGAAAAAAAAAACAAAAAAAAAAACACACATGTAGTGTCTTAGTACAACGCTCCTTGTGTGCAAAAAATATGCTGAGTTATGCTGTTCAGCATTGAATTCTATGATCCTGGTCCATTCACAGGATTTCCAAAACCTTTTGCGATTACAGATACCCATCCGATTGCCCAA
The DNA here is from genome assembly GCF_037356315.1 of Lithobates pipiens. Taxonomy (NCBI): domain Eukaryota; kingdom Metazoa; phylum Chordata; class Amphibia; order Anura; family Ranidae; genus Lithobates; species Lithobates pipiens. The sequence goes on along the minus strand of NW_027507787.1, from coordinate 13,250,285 downwards.
TATGTTCACAACCGTAGGAAAACAATCGGGGGGGGGGGGGGGCAGGGAACAGGTACATACCTGGTCAGATCTGTATCTTAGAATTTTAGCCCCCCTCACAAAGCACCCCCCTACAAAGCACAGCACAGCGGGAAGCCACCTGGCTTCACTGCCGGTTTCCCATGATGCCAATACCTGGACCTGAGACCGATTGAAGAATCAGTTCAGGTGAGGACAGCACTGGATCCCTGGGCAGGTAAGTGTCCTTATATTAAAGGTCAGCAGCTACAGTATTTGTAGCTGCTGACTTAATTGGGGGGGGGGGGGGGGGACTGGAGCTCATCTTTAAGGAGATGCTGGGGCTGGGCAGAAAGGGAATAACATAGAAACAACAAATCAGTAATAAAAGTATCTGTAATTAGTGAAATGATCACTGTTTTTGTGCAATCAAAACATGGAATCGAGGTATAGTTACTGGCAGTGTTACTAGATGTCCCTCTCTAGTAATGTAGGAGGGGTAACTTCACTCTGAAGAACATAAAGCAAACATGTCAGTGACATCAATGGGGGTTATTTACTAAAAATGCACGGTTCAAAGTCTGGTGAAGCCCTTCACAGAAACCAATCAGCTTCCAGTGTTATTGTCAAAGCTTAATTGAACAAGCTGAAGTTAGATGATTGACTATCATGCACACCAGATTCTGAGTGCCCCAGTTTTAGTAAATCTCTCCCAGTGTATTGAAAGTAAAGCTGCCCATACCTGGCTAGAATCAAACCAATTCCTCCATCCTTGCTATACAGTAGAGATGGAAGAATCTCCCTCTGTGCCCATTGTATTTTGGTCCTGTATACCTGGCCCTGCCAGCTGTCAAAATATCCATTTGATCGGAAGCAGCCAATGTCTTTCACCTGGCAACTTTGTATTGAAGGATGTTGGGTGGGAAGTGGCTGACAGGGCCACCCACTTAGCAAACTTCAGTCAGTTCATTAGGAACCGGATGAAATTCACATAGTGTATGACCAGCTTAATATTTCAAAGTGCCAGAACCACAAGACTTTGATACTCCTCTAATTGATCTTCTAGATCCCAGGAGGCCACCAACACAGGGTCTTGACACCTGCTAAGCTAAGGCTTAATGTACACGGAATGTTTTTACAACCTCTCCTGAACAATTTAACTTGACAGATAGTAACCCACAATTAAAACATCCATTTGCCACGTTTTTTTCCCCCCAAAACAGTCAAAAATGAAAAATGCCCGTAAGCGAAATGTGAGTTTAGAAGCGTTTGGTTCTTGAAATCCCTCTAAACTCAGCATCTAAACTCATTTTTTTGCTTTTACAAAAAAGGCATAACAACATTAAATGAACCTGTGTACATGTACATACAAGATAACATTGGATGAGTTCAGGGGCAGCTGAAAAAAAGCATCCAACTGCCTCTGAACGTCCGTTTACCAGCAGCATCTCTAAGGCCTCTTTCAAGCTGTGCTGCCCATTTGCAGTGCATTTCGGCCACTACCGGGGCGCTTTTAAACCCCGTTAGCGGCCGAGAAAGGGTTAAAACCGACCGCAATAGCACTGTTTTGCCGGCGGTATAGCCCCACTGCCCTGTTGATTTCAATGGGGAGCAGCGGTGGTGGAGCGGTAAACACACCGCTCCAAAGAAGCTGCTGGTAGGACTTTTCCTGATGTCCTGCCAGCGAGGGCTTTCACACAGGAGACAATGGAGCAGCTGTTTGAAGCTATAGCACCTGCAAAACACCCTCGGTGTAAAAGGGGTCTTACTCCTAATTTTCCCTGCCTTAGGCCCCTTTCACACTGACGATCCGTTCAGGCCCGCCTGTCAGTTTTTCAGGCGGACCTGAACGGATGCTCCATAGAGGTCTATGGAGCGTCGGATGTCAGCGGTGACATGTCCGCTGACATCCGACCCCGAAAAAGTCTGACGGAGGAAAAAGCTATTTTTCCATCCGTCTGCGGAGCGGATCGGGTGACGACGGACACTGCGGTCCGTTGTCATCCGATCTCCCATAGGGGAGAGCGGCACTGTGACAGGTCTGTCCCTGCGCAGTGTGCAGAGACGGACCTGTCATCTCCCTGCTCAGCGGGGATCGACCGAGTGATCCCCGCTAAGCAAACGGATATCCACCCCGTGTGAAAGGACCCTTAGGCTCATACTACTTTTAATGTATTAAAGTACATTCTCACCAACAGCATTTTCCACAATATTAAAATCTAACAGGGACAGCGTGCCTTCTCTTGTTGGTCTATATAAAAGAAAAGTTGCAGGGTGATTTGTTTGGCGGGTGATTTGAATTAAGAGTGTAACTGAAAATCTCTAACTGAAATAGACCTTTTTTAACTGAAGTTTACAAGTGGAACTAAACCCTCCTATCAGTTTCAGCCAATGAAGCTGCCATCTTGGCCTCTATTTGATCTGTAACTGCCATAATGCTGCACATGTGATCAGTTATGACACCAGCCATTTGATGGTTTGGTAGACAGAACAACATATCATAAAACTTATCAACGATTATAAATGTTACAAAAATCGTTTAAAAAATCAAGTATGGACAGCAGCCAGAGCAAGTACGTAGACCCCGCAGTTAAAAAAAAAAAAAAAAAAAAACATCTGCCAAAAGCTGAAATATGACCTTTGGATTGTTTAAAATGTCTATGCCAAATTCCTGCCCAGCTTGATGAGCTCTCCAGCCACAGTACTACTACTACTACTACTACTACTACTACTACATGTCCCTGTATATCAGCTGGTAATGAATACAGTCTTTATAGCTCCACAGCAGCTGGAGTGACAGTGTGGTTGGTTTACTAAATCCGATGCGCTCCGAATCTGGTGCAGCTGTACATGGTAGCCAATCAGCTTCTAACGTCAGCTTTTTCAGTTAAACTGTGGTAATAAAACATGGAAGCTGATTGGTTTCTAAGTTGCACTAGATTTTGCACTCTCCAGTTTTAGTAAATCAACCCCACAGGCGTGGGCGTGTGCAATTTTAAAACATGACATGTTTGCTATCTATTTACTCGCCATAACATCATCTTTTATATTTAATACAAAAAAAATAGTTATGTATTGTTTTTTTTTTTTGCATTAAAAAAAAAAAAAAACGTATATTTCCAAAACAGTTACTGCTGCGTAAATACTGTGTGACATAAAACAAATTGCAACACCCACCAATTTATTCTCTAGGGCCTCTCTTTTGAAATATATATACAATTTGGAGGTTCCAATTAATTTTCTAGCAAAAAAATACTGATTGTTACATGTAAACATAAAAGTGTCAGTAAAGGCCTGGAGCTAAAGTGGTTAAAGAATTGCACTAACATGGATCTTTGCAGCAAGTCCCCTAAAAACAAAGTCGCCTCACCTGGTCTCCAGCATGCGGTCAGCACATAGGATTCTCAGTCTGCCTTGATTGAACTGTCAGTGGAGATGGACCTCTGATGCTGGCATTTACAATAATTGAATGCTGCCTCACTGGACAGAGGCTGCTCTCTGAGCGAGAGGCAGACGGGAGCTGTTCATTTGTTGAACTTTACTATATGTATATATAAGCTCCAATCCAGTCATAGAATGCAGTCAGTATGACTCACGTTTATAAGACAGGCTTACAGGTGTGCCCGCTACCTAGTCATCTCCTGACATTACCTGAGCACAGGGTGCAGCTTCCATCCTGCTGTTCAATAATTAAACACTGATACACGCCACAGACATTTCCGTCCTCACCGCCATCCCTTTCACCTTTTTATGTGCTTGGCAACATGTACATATTTCCACCATTGTTTTGTTTACAGGTACAGCATGTGTAACAAAGCAGGATAGGGCGCTTATTAGGCTTATATAACAGTAAATATATACAACCATACTATTATCCATGTGCAGAGCCTAAAATAAAAATAAAACACCATAGCAGCTAATCGTTCTTTACTAACCTGCCAGCAGCAAGCTGGATTCTGATTGGTTGGTGTAGGTTTGGGGCCCATTCACACGCAATGAGCTGCATTGGGCAGCACTGTAAAGACAAGGCACAGGCAAGTCCTATGAGTTCAGTTCACATTGCTGTGTTGGACAAAAAGTAGGACATGCTCTGTACAGTACACAGCTTGCTACGGTATACAAGGATGAATGAAATGTCATTTTGTGACATTTCAATAAAGTTGGGGGAAAAACAAAACAAAAGGAAACCGTGTCATGCATTATTTACAACTCACTGACACCACCGCTCCCTTCACAACACCCACCAGCAGCTGTGCTATGAGGAGTCCAGCACCCTTTGAATTGACTTATTAAATGCGTCAGTGCTCTGTACTATATGTATACATACACGCAAAGTACTGTATATCTGACAGTGGATGTAAACCCAAATTCCAGTTTTCGCTGTGTCTTTCTTATTAAAAGTGTATTAAACCCAGTGGCGGCTGTTGGTAGATTTGTTTGGGGGGGGGGCACAAAAAGTGCACCCACAGCCACCCCTCTCCCTCAGCTGGTCACCCCATCAGGTTCCCCTTCCCCTTCTCTCCTCCTTGGCATCCCAGGCGGCTTCCCCTTCTCCTGCTCCCTGCTCTCCTCCGCAGGCATCACGGGCAGCTTCCCCTTCCCCTGCTCTCCTCCGCAGGCATCCCAGGCGGCTTTCCCTTCCTCTGCTCTACTCCTTGGCATCACAGGTGACTTTCCCTTCCCCTGCTCTCCTTCACAGGCATCACAGGCAGCTTTCCATTCCTCTGCTCTCCTCCTCGGCATCACAGGTGGCTTCCCCTTCCCCTGCTCTCCTCCTCGGCATCACAGGCGACTTTCCCTTCCCCTGCTCTCCTTCACAGGCAGCTTTCCCTTCCTCTGCTCTCCTTGGCATCACAGGCGACTTTCCCTTCCCCTGCTCTCCTCCGCAGGCATCACAGGCGACTTTCCCTTCCCCTGCTCTCCTCCGCAGGCATCACAGGCGACTTTCCCTTCCCCTGCTCTCTTCCGCAAGCATCACAGGCGACTTTCCCTTCCCCTGCTCTCCTTCACAGGCATCACAGGCAGCTTCCCCTTCCCCTGCTCTCCTCCGCAGGGACCACAGGCGGCTTTCCCTTCCTCTGCTCTACTCCTCGGCATCACAGGTGACTTTCCCTTCCCCTGCTCTCCTTCACAGACATCACAGGCAGCTTTTCCTTCCTCTGCCCTCCTCCTCTGTATCACAGGCGACTTTCCCTTCCCCTGCTCTCCTTCACAGGCATCCCAGGCAGCTTTGCCTTCCTCTGCTCTCCTCCTCGGCAACACAGGTGACTTTCCCTTCCCCTGCTATCCTCCGCAGGCAACACAGATGGCTTGCCCTTCCCCTGCTCTCCTTCACAGGCATCCCAGGCAGCTTTGCCTTCCTCTGCTGTCCTCCTCGGCATCACAGGCAACTTTCCCTTCCTCTGCTCTCCTCCGCAGGCATCACAGATGGCTTGCCCTTCCCCTGCTCTCCTCTGCAGGCAAACTGGGTTTGCTCAGAGCCCCAAGCTCACTCTTTTTTAAAGCCTATTCATCACGTGCTTCAAACCCCCCCCCCCCCCCCCATTAGAATCTATGCATCCGGCGCCCTGTATGTAGACCAGGGAGCCGGATACATGGATGTGGGAGGCGGCACTTGTGCGCCCCTAATGGAAGGGCCACCACCGATTAAACCCAAAACAAAAAATGTAATATATTGCAGCTTACCAATCATTAGCTGTGGTGGCTGCATTTGTTTTCTTTTTTTCTTTAGCCTCCAGCAGATTTAAATACACTAACAAACTGAAGCTAAACTTCAGCTAATACTTTTTAATCAGTTACAGCAGTTTGTTTCTTCTTTTGGGACAAAGGTTTTACATAAAGAAATAAAAGCTGATCAATGTAAGTATCTCTGTCAGTGGTAATTGGTGTGTCTCATCTCTAACTGCAGGAGGGCTTGTTCTTTTGAAAAACAACAGACTTACTGGCTAGATCATCCAAAGAAAATATAAGAAAGCCAGTCATCACATCTAAGAATTTATAAGCTGCATGTTTGCAATGTTTGCTTTTGAATTTATTACTGCTTTAAGCTAGGATTTATAGGAGGAGATTTACTAAAACTGGAACAATCAGAATCTGAAGATATTCATAGTAGCTAATTAGCTTCCAGGTTTTTCTGTCAAAGCTTAACTGAACAAGCTGAAGTTAGAAGCTGATTGGCTACCATGCACAGATATACCAGATTCCGAGTGCATCGGTTTTTAGTAAATATCCCCCACTCACCCAACAGCCAACTAAATGAAATGGCACAGCAGGCTCACAATGATGCTGTTAATTATGAGGTAGTGACTTAGGCTGCGATTTTTTTGCTGCGATTTTACTGCTTTTGCAGTGCAGTTTTTAAACGATATGTGACTCCAAAACCAGACCAAAAACTCATCGCGGGTGCGTTTTTGACACATTTTCCATTGCCTTCAATGAGAAGGTGCGTTATTGATGTGTTTTTTTTAACTCCCCAAAAATGCTTCTCAGTGCTTAAGCAGCCTTAGTCTTGTCATCCTCCAACAGGAAGTGTTGTTAATGGCAGGATCTCCAGGTAAAACATTTTGCAATAAATAAAATATTCTCTTAAAGTCTATCTATACCCTGTTGTTAGTTTTGGATAGCACGGGGAACGGTTAGAACCCTTGTCAGGTTTTACTACTACCCATGGCGCTGTTATTAGGCCGAACTTAGATGGTGCGATTTCCTTTCCTGCATCCACAGGTTGCAGAAAACAAAATCGCTTGATTCCCCCATCAACACTGACATCCCTCCCTTGAAACTATTGTGTTCTCCCGGGGCTGTCCCAGCCAGGAGTACTGTGTGTTCTCCAGGAGTACACACAGTGATTATTGCTAGCAGCTACAGCCGCTGGCAATAATCACATAATAAAGCCACCATGCTTGTTGTACCAAAGTCGTTCGATGGGTCGACTTGGGTATGATCAGCCTGCCCATAGATGGTTCAAATCTCAGCCAGTCTCTGCTGAACTAGCCAAGATACGATCCATCTATGGCCGGCTTTAGAGACTTTCCTCACTTTCTGTTCTGGGGACAACCTTTTATGCCCCGCAAACTTGTGAATGAGGCCATTTGTGATTTCCTGTGGGAAGCTCAGTGGGGATCTCTGTAAATAGGTGTGGGCAGGAAACCCCATTAGAAGCAATAGGAGCCCCAGTGCCAGCAGCTATTTGCATGTAATTGGACATGCAGCGATTACCTGCAGATGATCGTCCCTGAATGCAGACTGTGTGCATCTAGGGCTGATTAGTTAATGCTGCAGACAATTAAAAAACGATTCCTCCCACTGACACCAACGAAGGGACACCATTCCTCCCACTGACACCAACGAAGGGACACCATTCCTCCCACTGACACCAACGAAGGGACACCATTCCTCCCACTGACACCAACGAAGGGACACCATTCCTCCCACTGACACCAACGAAGGGACACCATTCCTCCCACTGACACCAACGAAAGGGACACCATTCCTCCCACTGACACCAACGAAAGGGACACCATTCCTCCCACTGACACCAACGAAAGGGACACCATTCCTCCCACTGACACCAATGAAAGGGACACCATTCCTCCCACTGACATCAAGGAAGGGACACCATTCCTCCCACTGACACCAACGAAAGGGACACCATTCCTCCCACTGACACCAACGAAGGGACACCATTCCTCCCACTGACACCAACGAAGGGACACCATTCCTCCCACTGACATCAAGGAAGGGACACCATTCCTCCCACTGACACCAACGAAAGGGACACCATTCCTCCCACTGACACCAACGAAGGGACACCATTCCTCCCACTGACACCAACGAAGGGACACCATTCCTCCCACTGACATCAAGGAAGGGACACCATTCCTCCCACTGACACCAACGATTGGACACCATTCCTCCCACTGACACCAACGAAGGGACACCATTCCTCCCACTGACATCAAGGAAGGGACACCATTCCTCCCACTTACACCAATGAAAGGGACACCTTTCCTCCCACTGACATCAAGGAAGGGACACCATTCCTCCAGCTGACACCAACGAAAGGGACACTATTCCTCCCACTGACACCAACGATTGGACACCATTCCTCCCACTGACACCAACGAAAGGACACCATTCCTCCCACTGACACCAACAAAAAGGACACTATTCCTCCCACTGACACCAACGAAAGGGACACCATTCCTCCCACTGACATCAAGGAAGAGACACTATTCCTCCCACTGACACCAACGAAAGGGACACCATTCCTCCCACTGACACCAACGAAAGGGACACCATTCCTCCCACTGACGCCAACGAAAGGGACACCATTCCTCCCACTGACATCAAGGAAGAGACACTATTCCTCCCACTGACACCAACGAAAGGGACACCATTCCTCCCACTGACATCAAGGAAGGGACACTATTCCTCCCACTGACACCAACGAAAGGGACACCATTCCTCCCACTGACGCCAACGAAAGGGACACCATTCCTCCCACTGACATCAAGGAAGAGACACCATTCCTCCCACTGACACCAACGAAAGGGACACCATTCCTCCCACTGACACCAACGAAAGGATAACCATTCCTCCCACTGACATCAAGGAAGGGACACCATTCCTCCCACTGACACCAATGAAAGGGACAATATTCCTCCCACTAACACCAACGAAAGGACACCATTCCTCCCACTGACATCAAGGAAGGGACACCATTCCTCCCACTGACATCAAGGAAGGGACACCATTCCTCCCACTGACATCAAGGAAGGGACACCATTCCTCCCACTGACATCAAGGAAGGGACACCATTCCTCCCACTGACACCAACGAAAGGATAACCATTCCTCCCACTGACATCAAGGAAGGGACACCATTCCTCCCACTGACACCAACGATTGGACACCATTCCTCCCACTGACATCAAGGAAGGGACACTATTCCTGGCTTTAAGGTTTACATAGAGTTGCAGAGCAGGTCCAGAACATCTAGAACACCGGGTAATGTCAGCGACAATTGCTCGTGTAGGGGGGTGCTTTCCTTTGTTAGAACTGTTTAACTTTGGTGGAGCATGTACACTTCATTCACGTCCATGCACCTCTGTATGTTGCGACATTTGGTGCACTAAAGCAGACGATGACCTATACAATCTCTGTACAGTCTGACTTTCTTTCCAACTTTATTAAAATGTCACACAACGACACATCATTCATTTCTATGCACCTCTGCACATTGCAATGCACTGCTGGGACATGTGGAGCACTAAGGCTGATCCCTGAGCATTCAATATGATTGTAGAATCTCTGTGTGATCTTATAAGTATTTACAACACAATGATTACCTTTTTTTTAATAAAATCTTTATTGTAGTGTCACACAAAGACACTTCATTCACATCTGTGCACCTCTGCATGGCGTCATGCACTGTGGTGACTGTCAGTTACACTGCATACAAATGTAGCATGTCTAAGATTCTGCGCTGCATTGTTGTGTGAACAGAGATAACACGGATCTCTGTGTGCTCCTGTATTGTTCTATGCAGAGATGCTGTGAATGAGCCCCGTCCATGGAATTGTCAACTCTCTGATGTATGACTACAAGGATTGCTCCTTCCTAAATAACACAACCTCCTGCACACACGGCTGGAGCTGTTAGCGGTTGTGTGGAGGAAAGGTGAGGATTGATTTGTAGTGCTTGTCAATCCTGTCTGCAGCATGCCATCCCATGGACCCCCTGTGTGTGTATACACCCCCTCCCCCCCCCCCCCCCACCATCTGCTGTGTGTATTCACAAGTCATACGGCTGAGTCCCGTCATGCCTGCCTACAGGAGGGTTGTCACAGCAACACACAACGCACTCTACAGACACAACACACACAGCACACTCCACAGACATAACACAATCCATAGAAACAATGCACAACACACTCCACAGACATAACACAGTCCACATACATAACACACGCTATAGGCACAATACACAGCACACTCCACATACAGCACACTCCACATACATAACACACGCTATAGGCACAACATACAGCACACTCCACACACATAACACACGCTATAGGCACAACACACAGCACACTCCACACACATAACACACGCTATAGGCACAACACACAGCACACTCCACACACATAACACACGCTATAGGCACAACACACAGCACACTCCACACACATAACACACGCTATAGGCACAACACACAGCACACTCCACACACATAACACACGCTATAGGCACAATACACAGCACACTCCACATACATAACACCGCTATAGGCACAACACACAGCACACTCCACACACATAACACATGCTATAGGCACAACACACAGCACACCCCACACACATAACACACTCCATAGAAACAATACACGGCACACTTCACATACATAACACACTCTACAGAAACAACACAAAACACACCCCACATACATAACACACTCTATAGACACAACACACAGCACATTTCACATACATAACACACTCCATAGACACAACACACTCTAAAAACACAACACACACAGAACACTCCACAGACACAACACACTCCATATACATAATACACTCCATATACATAATGCACTCCATAGAAACAACACACAACACACTCTATAGACACAACACACACAGAACACTCCACAGACATAGCACACTCCATAGAAACAACAAACAACACACTCTACATACATAACACACTCTATAGACACACAGTGCACGCCACATACATAACACACGCCATAGACACAACACACTCCATATAAACAACACACAAACTACATAGACACAACACACAAACTACATAGACACAACACACAAACATACTCCCATTGAGACAACACACTCTATTGACACAACTTACACACACACACACACACAGCATGCTCCAAAGACACAACACACACACAAACTACATAGACACAACACACCACATAGACACAACACACACTCCATACAAATAACACACACACTCCATAGACAGAAGGTCCATGGCACATAGGAAGGGGACAGAGATCCTGCTGCCATCCGCCCTGATCTCCTGGATTTCCTGCCCCCTCCTCCTCCTCCTCCTCTCCCGTTATGTCTCCCCATCATCAGTGTCCAGGAATCCGCTCAGCATCCCTCCACACCACTGCTCAGGCCGGCGCTATGCCCCTCTACACACCTGCTGTGTCCTCTCCCCGCTCCTCAGTGCTTGTCCTCCAGGCAGGTCGGCTAGGATCGGGCTGCAGCCGTCTCATGGTCCTCTCCCCGCTCCATCTTATGGGGTGAACGTTCCCCTTCTCTCCATCCCCGCCCCTCTCTGGGTTCTAGCCCCGCCCTCCCGCGGCACACAGACAATCTGTGAATCGAGCACACAGCCGTCTAATGCAACCCGATCTCCAGCTGCAGCAGCAGCAGCAGCAGCTCGCCTCGTGACGTCAGCGCCCTCCCGTGCTATTTATATCCGCCCGATTGGATTTCATTCATGAAAAACAACGAGGGAGGCGCGCGCACCGGGGGAGCTGGGCGCGCTCGCGGCAGGCTGGAGGAAGCAGAGGCTGTGTATGTGTGTGAGAGAAGGACTGTGCACGGGCCTGCTACGGACAAGGGTGCAGGAGAATGACGTCAATGCCATGACGGCATGACAGTCTGCCCTGGGGAGGGGGGCATTGACAAGTAAACAAAGAAGTGGCATTAGGACATGAGGGAATTGTCCCCACCTGCAGCAGGTGCCACCATTGACACACATTCCTATTATTATACAGGATTTATATAGCGTCAGCAGTTTGCGCAGCGCATTACACTATTTCAATGTACAAAAAAAGGAAAATAAGTTGCTGAATCCAAAAATCCCCCGCTGCATTTATGTGCAAAAGTGCAGTTTGACACATACAAAAATATGCGAGTCTGCAGGTGAGTGGGGACCATTCACAATTATTAGGACCACCGTGCGTCCTCTGAAAGGCAGCGCGTTTCTAAGTGTTGGGACAACATACAATTGTGTGTGCATTCCCCAAACACAAAGGTCTGAATGTATCCGTAAACATCTGCAACACTTTTCTAGTGGTATGGTCCCTTTATTATTATACAGGATTTCTATAGCACCAACAGTTTGCGCAGCACTTTACAACATGACAGCAAGCATTACAGTTACATTACAATTTAATACAGGAGGGATCAGAGGGCCCTGCTCCTTAGAGCTTACAATCTAAAAGGGAGGGTCTAGGTAATAACTGTGGGGGATGGACTGATGGAGAAAATAAAAGTACAGTTAGGCCTCTTTCACACGGACGATCCATTCAGGTCCGCCTGTCAGTTTTTTAGGCGGACCTGAACAAATGCTCCATAGACCTCTATGGAGCGTCGGATGTCAGCGGTGACATGTCCGCTGACATCCGACCCGCTCCGATCCGAAAAAGAGAAAAAAAAACTACTTTTCCATCCATCACCGGATCGGGTGACGACGGACTCTGCGGTCCCTCGTCATCCGATCTCCCATAGGGGAGAGCGGCGCTCTGACAGGTCCGTCCCTGCACAGTGTGCAGAGACAGACCCGTCATCTTCCTGCTCAGCGGAGAGATCGACGGAGCGATCCCCAATGAGCAAGCGGATGTCCACGGGGCAGATCATCACTGATCTGTCCTGTGTGAAGGAGCCCTTAGGTGGAGGCCTAATATGCTTTTCTGAAGAGAAAGGTTTTCAGGGATCGCGGAAAAGTGGATAGAGTTGGAGATATTGAAAAGTTGGTACCTTGCGCCAAAAAATAACAAAGTGAGTTAGAATAAATTAACAGCTGCTCCCCTAACTAAGGTAGGTGGGTCAACTTTAGATAATAGTGAGTGATATTTGAGGGGGCACTCATAGAGTTCAATAATATGGTGCAATAATATTTACGTAGTCCTATAAAGCAATACTTCTATATTCATATTAAAGTGCAATGTGCCATAAAAAAATTGATACAATCCATATACATAATAATTGTGAACAAAATAGTGAAAAATTTATAAAAAGTTAATAGCAAAAAAGTCTTAGCGAATATGACTCTTCTGTGCTGATTATCTTCTAAGTGGTATCATTAGTGAACAGTCCATCACCAACTGGAATTAATACACCCAATGTGCTCCATATGTGGGTTCTGCTTACCAGATAGACACGACCTCTTTAGTTAAAAAGCAGGTCAAGTGACGCTTTAGCCAGCCTCAACCAAAGGACTAATTTCCGAGCTATATGCCAGACTGGGGGCTAGAATAACAAGTACCTTCCAAGAGCAGAGCGGGGTGGGAGAGAGAGATGTGGGGGCAATGACTACGGAACGATGGGACAAGATCTTAGAACGAGGAGCATTGGTCTCAAATTCCCCCTCGTAGAAAGTATCCCACTTGTTTCTAATATATAGAGTTTACTATGCCCCCACAAAAATGTTTAAACGTGGATGGAGACAAAATGATGAGTGCCCCAGGCGTAAGGCGACTGGAGATTTTATCCATATGGTGTGGAAATGCCTGAAGCTATTTAGATACTGGCTGCAGATAGTAGATAGAATAAATAAAACCTTTAGGACCATATTAGAACCAGTGGCCAAGACATGCCTATTAGGAAGCACGGAGGAAGGTAGAGTCCTGACTGGTGCCACCGAAGTAGTGTTGAGGTGCCTGTTTCAGGCGAGACAACTAATAGCACAGAAATGGCAGGCACAGATCCCCCCAACTGAAGAACTGGGTTGAGACTATCAATTCAATAATTTGGAGTGAGAGAGTGGCATGTATTAGGCAAGGCAACCATGGAAAGTTTGAAGGAATGTGGAGGACTTGGCTGGACGAAATGGGGTGTCCCCTATGAGGGGAAGGTGAGGAGCAGGTGAGAGTTTCTCCCTCGTTCTCCTCCATCCCCTCGCTTTTGCCTTTCTCTCCTTCGAGACCCTGGACGTTCTCCTCCTTCATACTTCTTCTACCCCTAGAGGTGGCCTCCCCCCCCCCCCCCCAGGTGGCTATGCAATTAATAGAAATACATGTACAATTAATGATTGGGGGGGGGGGTGTAGGATGGGGGAGGGGGGGAGGGAAGGTAAAGTAATACAGGCATACCTCACTTTTAAGTACACAATGGGGTTTATTTACTAAAGCTGGAAAGTGCAAAATCAGGCTCACTACTGCATATAAACCAATGAGCTTCCAGGTTTTATTACCAAAACTTAATTGAACAAGCTGGGGTTAGAAGCTCATTGGTTTCTATGAAGAAGTGAGCGTGATTTTGCACTTTCCAGCTTTAGTAAATATACCCAATTGAGTACTTAAAAGTGGGGTATGCCTGTAATAGTTTTATGTACTATAAGACACTATATGATATTTTATGATGTTGTATGCTTTTTTTTTTTCTATTTGCTATCTGAAAAACAATAAAAAGAAAATCATTTTTTAAAAAAGTAATGCTTTTAGCAAGATAAACTTGCTGCAATGAAGGAGACTGTTGAGGCAAAAACTTCTCCTCCGCAAGACCATTAATGGGGTATGTGAGAAAAGATAAAAAGTTAAACCAATAGTGTAATCCTATTTATTAAAACATAAATGAAAAGACAAGGCCAAGTGGCTGCTAACATATATCGTGCCTTAGCCCGGCACTGAGGCTGTTCGCGTGTGTTTGGATCTAACGGTGTCTCCCGGCTCGCACTTGTGGCTGCAGGGAGAAGAAACAAATAGATCGCCATTTGTGTACAGAATTCTATATGTTTGTGACTGACCACAGCCAATCAGCAGGTGTACAGCCATAGCCATTGGCTGTAACCTGCTGACATACTTGTGCTGTGTAAAACCAGCACAGGTCAGCAGGGGGCGAGCGCATGCTTGCTGCATGCTGCAAACCCAGAAGTTCAGCAGCGACATACAGTTATGCTGCCTAGCCTGCAGCTGCCGTCCATCTGCAGTAAATGTACTCTGGGTGGGCAGCAAGTGGTTACCATGTGTATTTTAATTAATTATAATAAGAAGAAATAAACAAAAATATTTGAAAATACTGTATATTCCCTTTGATGCTTATGCTGCCAAGGTTTTGGCGTTTTTGCTCAACATAGTTTGCAGGAACTAGAGACATATTTTCAGACGATAAAGGCTTCGTTCTCACCATACATGCATAAAAACCAATGGACAAAAAAAAAAAACCACAGGGGTTGATTTACTAAAACTGAAGAGTGCAAAATATGGTGCAGCTCTGCATAGGAACCAATCAGCTTCCAGGTATTTTTGTCAAAGCGTAGATTGAACAAGCTGAAAGTAGTTTATTTCTTCTTATTATAGTTGTTTATTTCTTCTTATTATATTTAATTAAAATATACATGGTAACCGCTTGTTCCTCACCCAGAGTACATTTACTGCAGATGGGCGGCAGCTGCAGGCTAGGCAGCATAACTGTACGTCGCTGCTGAACTTCTGGGTTTGCAGCATGCAGCAAGCATGCGCTCGCCCCCTGCTGACCTGTGCTGGTTTTAAACAGCACAACTTTGTCAGCAGGTTACAGCCAATGGCTATGGCTGTACACCTGCTGATCGACTGTGGTCAGTCACAAACATATAGAATCTTAGATTGGCTACCATGCGCAGATACACCAGAGCTTGCACTTTCACAGTTTTAGTAAATCAACCCCACAGACTTGACTTGTAAAGAATATTTTAGGTTTGTTCACACTATGTGCAGAGATGTGCATTTTTCTAAGGTAGGTCTCTGCAAGGACACAAGGAAAACAACTGTTTTCCATGTGCCCCGTTCACACCATAACATTGGTTTCTGCACAGAAAAATGCATACATGTTGCCTATTTCTCCACAGTAGAAATATGCACAGGAATACCAGGGTTGTGGTATTGTTCTCTGTGTCCTTGCAGAGACAGGTGCAGAAAAACGCATGTCCCTGCACATGGCGTGAGCAAGGCCTGTGACAGATAAGCCATAATACGTTATTAACAATACAGATCATTTAACAGAAAATGTCAAAAGAACACGAACATCCTGAATTTCTAGAACTGACCAAAGTGTTAGTTTCTTTCTAAGAATGATATATAAGATAAAAACTGATAGAGACATCCTGTCTACAACGACGCAGGAAATCAGGCAGCGTACCATATGCAGCTTAGCTGCTAACATCAGTACAATGTACATTCAGTTTCAGAAAAGGGAAGAAATTCTCAGAATTGGGATGCTTTTCAAATAGAACATTTGTAAATTTCTCAACACAGATTACCCCAAATACGTCTATATTATTATGTATCCAATGCTCTCTTCTGGCAGGAAGGTCTGTAAACTAATAAATGAATGCAACAATTCATAGGGAAAATTAACAAATTATTAGCAAGTGACACATTCAGTTTTAGTGATCACTTGTTATTAAAGTGCCCCTCTACTGATAGGAAAAAACAATATACAGAAGAGGAGCCAGCAAGGAAAAGTGGGCATTGCAGTTCATTTAAAGTGGAACTTCACTCTCCAAATCAACATTGATTATTTTTAATCCTTACGCTGCTAGCATTAGTAAATAAATAGGAAAGTATATTATATGTACTTGTTTTAAACTTTTAATTTTATTTTTTTATATTTCTTTAGTTACCTCCTGGTTTCTTGCCTAGGCAATATCCCAGGAGTCTTTAGCAGGGGAGGAGGGCTTTTATTAGCTAAGCACACTCTCTTGTGTGCTTGCTTGACCTAAGGGCAGATGGATTCCAGGAAGTAAATGCTACATGAATCATCCGCCCTTACTCAAGATGTCCACAGCCAGAAATGCTAGGGGGCTGTTTTTCAAAAAAAAATTCTCAATTCAAATAAGGCATGGAGACATACATGGATGGGGAAGTTTGCTTTGAACAATAAAAAAATGAATTAAATGGATTGAAAAGTCTCAGGGCTTTTCACCTTAATGCATATGCTATAAGGTGAAAAGACTTCTTTGCTACAGCTGCCCCCAGAGCCCCCCTTTTTCCTACCTGAACCCATCTATTCCAGCACACCAGTCGCTGTCTCTGTCCTCATTGGATAGATTGATAGCAGCAGAAGCCATTGGCGGCAGGGTGGAGTCAATTGACGCAGCAGTGGGAATAGGGAGCGCGTATGCACAGGTGTCCCCATGGAAAGCGGCTCTCCGTGTGGGGCATCCTGATGAAAAAGAGGGGCCAGGAGTGCCAACAGGGCACCCCAGAAGAGGAGGATCGGTGCCACTCTGTGCAAAACCCTTGCTCAGAGCAGGTAAGTATAACATGTTTGTTATTTTTATATTTAAAAAAACACTTTAAATAGTGTTTTTGATTTGTGGTGCTCAGATACAGTGAAGACCTGTTTTAATGAAGGCAAACAGGCTGTTCACGCTGCAAGAGGAATTTTCCTTAGCTTAGTGAATATGGTGGAAATTCACTTTGCAAAAATACCCAAGTAAATAAAAAAACTGTATATTTGCCTACACATGATTGGATGGTTGAAGCCAGCCGAGCTTCACCTCACTCACTAAGCTAAGAGAAAATTCCCTTGCAAAGCCTATTTACCTTTAGTAAATTAAACCCATTGACTTTATTATTTTCAATAAAAATATGTTTGTGTATGTTTTGAGAGTATTATCCCCCACCTCCAACAGACTGTTTGAACCACTTCCACCAATACTGGCTGTCTGCCTTCTCTACCCTTCTTTTGCCACAGTGCAAAGTTCTAGAGCAGGTAAATATTAAACTCCAGATAAGGCAGCCAAGAGAGGTTGCATTTGGCACTATGGTAAATAGACTCATCTCTATCCAAACGTGGGTTTTTGATTAACAAATCAGTTTAAAATACATAGTCAATGCCCCATAAGTCTATAATATCCCTCACATACAGATACTTAGTGGGGTTCTTTAACATATTTGAAAAGTTTTTTGGGGTCACAATCAGGGAAAAAAATAATATATATTGTCTAGTATTAGCTAATATACAAATTTGCACTTCTAAATAATGTTAACATTTTTTAAGATGTATTTTTTAAGGACATATACTTTTCTTTTAATTCAACTACTACAACAATTATTATTTTTTCTTAAGGACTGGCAAATGCAAAAAAAAAAAAAATGTTAAAATGAATGTTTTTATTTTTAATAATGCAATTGTATTTGACAGTTACACTATTAAGTAAATTTCACTGCAGATGTTTATTGCATCCTGAGGGTGGCAGTGTTCACATTTATTTATTACGGGTACTTGTGTAGCGCCATTAGCCACATTCACATCAATCTTAGCCCTCAAGAAACTTCCAATCTAAGGTCCTTAATTCAAATTCATGCATACACATATTAGGGTCAATTTAGACAGGAGCCAGTTAAACCTACCGGCATATCTTTGGAGAGTTGGAGGAAACTGGAGTACCCGGAGGAAATCCGCACAGGCACAGGGAGAACATTCAAACTCCATGCAGGTAGTGTCATGGTTGATATTCAAACCGGTGACCCTAGTGCTGCTAGGCAGAAATGCTAACCACTTGCGGGCTGAAGAGTTTTTTCAGCACAACCTCTACTTTGCATGTGATCATTATTTTGGAGCTGATATAGTGATGCAATGATCACAAAACACTCTGATTGATTCTTGATCATCAGTAGGGACACCAGCAGTCATTGACAACTGATGATCACTATGATCACTATTATTTAGTAAAGGCAAATCCACTGTGCACTTTTAATGCATTTTTGCTTGTACATGATTGGATAAAATCAGCAGAGCTTCCCCTGCTTTCAGGTCTTCCCCTCAGATCTACAGCACATTTGCAGTGCACTTTTAGTGCAGAGTGAATCTGCCTTTAGTAAATCAACCCCCAAGTCATGTGTCAGTTGCTCACTTTCATTGAAGTGAATGTCTTTGGCAAGGGACACTGGGGTTTATTTACTAAAGGCAAATCCACTTTGCACTACAAGTGCATTTGGAAGTGCAGTCGCTGTAGATCTGAGGGGAAGATCTGAAATGAGGGGAAGCTCTGTTGATTTTATCATCCAATCATGAACATGCAAAAATGCTGTTTTTTATTTTCCTTGCATGTCCCCCCCAGATCTACAGCAACTGCACTTCCAAGTGCACTGGTAGTGCAAAGTGGATTTGCCTTTAGTAAATAAACCCCACTGGAAACATTAATGCATAGATTGCAGGTGAACAGGGATTGAATAGGGCTTCTGTAGTTAAACTCCCTACAAAGATTAGACAGAAACTGGCCATATGCATAAGCAAATAGTGATCTGGCCAGTAAGTTTGTTATTTTTCAACTTCCTTTGCAGAACAAGCATATTTGTGGGAGGAGTGCTTAAAGCAGAGCTTCCCCTTTTGGGTGGAGCTCCGCTTTAAGGATTGGTAAGCTGCAAAATATTGCATTCTCATTTTTATATTTAAAATATCGCTTTAACTGTGCCTGGTGGAGCAACAGACTGGAATATCACAAATGAGATAATAACCTACTGGTAAATATTACATTCATCTATCAACAAGGTCAAAACACAAGCCTTTATATTTAAATAAGGCAATTAACCGGTACCCGACCAGAGCACGACGATGTACGTCGACAGAAGGGCACGGCAGTGCAAATGGGCGTACCTATACGTCCCTTTGAATTTGCTGCCATGCCACCGCGTACGCGCCGATGGCGGGGCGTGCACCCGCTGCGAGCTCCATGAGTAGGATCGTGGGTCCCGCTGACTTGATGTTCGCGGGGATACTCGCGATCATCTCATGGAGAGGAAGAACGGGGAGATGCAAGCATTTCCCTGTTCTGCCTAGTGACACTATCACTTATCATAGCTCTCTGTAATCGGGAGTGGTGATCAGTGATCTGGCCCCTCCTCCCCACAGTTAGAATCACTCCCTAGGACACACTTAACCCTTACAGCGCCACCTAGTGTTAACCCCTTCACTGCCAGTCACATTTACACAGTAATCAATGCAATTTTAATCGCACTGATAGCTGTATAAATGTGAATGGTCCCAAAAATGTGTCAGAATTGTCCGATGTGTTCGCCATAATGTAGAAAGTCACGATAAAAATCGATGATCGCCGCCATTACTAGTAAAAAAAACTAAATATTAATAAAAATGGCATAAAACTATCCCCTATTTTGTAAAGGCTATAACAGTGATGGCGAACCTTGGCACCCCAGATGTTTTGGACCTACATTTCCCATGATGCTCCACGACGCTGCAGTGTAGTGGAGCATCATGGGAAATGTAGTTCCAAAACATCTGGGGTGTCAAGGTTCGCCATCACTGGGCTATAATGTTTGCGCAAACCAATAAATAAACGCTTGTTGCCTTTTTTTTTACCAAAAATATGTACAAGGATATGTATCGGCCTAAACTGACGAAAAAAATAATTTATATTTTTTTGGGGAAAATGTTTTTTTTCAAAATTGTCGCTCTTTTTTGGTTTATAGCGCAAAAAATAAAAACCGCAGAGGTGATCCAATACCACCAAAAGAAAGCTCTATTTGTGGGAAAAAAAGGATGTCAGTTTTGTTTGGGAGTCACGTTGCATGACTGTGCAATTGACAGTTAAAGCAACACAGTGCTGAATCACAAAAAGTGCTCTGGTCTTTGGCTAGCCAAATGGTCCGGGGCTGAAGTGGTTAATTGAACAAGCTGAAGTTAGAAGCTGATTGGCTACCATGCACAGCTGTACCAAGTTTGCACTCTCCAGTTTTAGTAAACTAACTGGGTGTCTAGCCCGTGTGCAACCAAGCCCGGCATTTTCATGCACCCAGGAGGCACAGGTACAACGCCCAGTCCCTCTAACTGCAACTTGTCAATGTCTAGTGAGGCTGGAGGCTGTACCAAGTGTTACCTGAGCTAGTGACCAAGCTGGACATATTTGATCATTTTTGTCTGTATTAAAGCGTTTGTTACCCTAAAAATTTGGCCCCCTATATCACCTGAAATACCTGGCTGATCCTGCCTGGTTCTGCCCTCCCCCTGTAAACTGACCATGGATTATCATGGCTGCTGAGCCCTGATACGGTGGTCAGATTATATGCCTCCATCATCCACAGCTCTCCTGTCCTCCTCTCCCCCCTCCCTCCCTACCTTTCTTGTGACAGGGCCCACCCTCGCCCCTCCTGCTACTGAAATAATGATAATAATAATAATTTTATTGTTTCCATATTATCCTCTGTGTTTCCTAATCCTTCAAATGGAGTCATAAACCTCCATTTATCCATGTAACCAATTAAAGTGGTTGTTAAGCCACTGTCATATCTTCATATTATACTTTGTGTTTCCTAATCCTGTGTGCCCCAATCTCTGTTTTATAAAAAAAAAAAAAAATGGCGTCTATACCTGATTTCAGAGCGCCGCTTAGCACTCACGTGACCGGCTGCCTCTCCTCCTTTCGTCCCGACTGACTTCAGCAGGGGATTCTCGGCCCCTACCACTCTAGCTGTCAGATCAGGAGAGGGGAAAGGCGGTGGGTCACGTGAGCGCCAAGCTGAAATCAGATATAGATGGCATTTTTTTTTTTAGAGACAGGGGCACACAGGATTCTGAAACACAACGGATAATATGAAGATATAACAGTGGCTTAATAACCACTTTAAGTGGTTACATGGAAACATTTAGATTTATGACTCCCTTTGAAAGTCTGGGCTGCTACCTGAACTGGTCTCACTGATGTCACTTCAGTAGAAGGGATATATAAATAGGAAAAGAGGAGCGCTTGGTGCCTGAGTCATGCCACACTTGATGAAAGGCTATCAGTCGCTTATTGAGAATCAAGAATAAACACATTGATCCAATGCATTTCGGGGGAGCTACCTTCCCCTTCTTCAGTGCTATTAGAACATATCAGCAGAGATAGGTGGCCTCCGTGATGGTGCTTGTGTCTCTGTAAAGAGTTTTGTACTGACAAATGATGGCTGGAACTGTACAGAGGTATACGTCCCTGAACACATAGGGCCCTGAATGTGAGCACCATAAGCACACCCTAATCACCCCACGTGGTGCAGATTCCCCCTGTTTAGACCCCTGATTTTTCACCAAAGCACTCCTAACGGGGCTCCTAAAATAAATAAATAAATAAAAACTACTGACACTGTTCACTGCCCTACTGGCACAAATCTCTGCCCTACTGACACTGTCAATATATATATATATATATATATATATATATATATATATATATATATATATATATATATACATATACATGCACACACATGCATATGTGTTTGAGCTTTGGGGTGCACACCCTAATGCAATAGGCTGTGCACACCTGTGCATATACCTGGGCAATGTCCCTATGAGCTGGAAATCACTGAAGTACAAACCACTACTTCAGTTATCCCCACTTGCTTCCAGGTTCCATGCTGAGCGACTGGCCCGCTGTATTCTGAACATAGGAGGTCAGCCGATGGACATAGGCACCATTCAGAGAATGCTTTTCTTTTGAATGATGGGGAGGATGACATCACGGCCCACCTCACCAACTTAGCCAATTGGTTCAATCCAAACTCTGTGAATGGCACCCATGCCGAGTGTGTCTGAGCCTCTAACACTGCACCAGGGTACCCGCTCAGTCCAAAACAAGTGGAGATCACTGTAGTAGCAGTGTCTTTTTAAGTATTTTACAGCTTCAGGGACATCGGCTAGGTATGGTATATAGCTGGACCAATGTAACTATGTAAAAAATATCCATACCTGGAAGTCCTCTTTAAAGGGAACCAGCAGTAAGAGAAATATAAAGTCTGCCATTGTTGATTTTTCTGCTAGTTACATGGCTGCCTCTGGCCACAGTACTTTCTGAGCCTTGTGACTGGAACAACAACAAGTGAAGTCAGGGGAAAGTCACAACTCCTGATCTGCAGATTTATCCCAAAAAATGGTTTTAAAGCCTTTGGATCAGCATAATAATTAGGAAACTAGCATTTTCCAAAGGAAGGTTCAACAAGTCAGTCTGCACATTTTCCCAGTGGGGGAGCCATTTAACACCAAGTTCTAGGATAAGCAAGTACAAAAAAAATACAAGAGTATTTTGCGTATTTTCCTTGAATCTTGGTGTGCTTTGTGTCTCCACTCCCCACTAGTTATACTTACCTGCTCTGTGCAATTGAATTGCACAGAGCAGCCTCAAACCTCCTCGTCTCAGGAGGCCGGCACTCAATCCTGGCCCCTCCTCTCCGTCCAGTACCCTCACCAGAAGATGCTTTTCATGGGGGCACATGTGCATGCTCGCTCTCAAGCCCCGCTGCTGCATCCATTGACACAGACAGCGGGACTTGGCCCCGTCCCCGTAAGCTCCCTCATCACTGGCTTTGATTGACATCAGTGAGAGCCAATTGCTCCTTGTCCCCCAGCAAAAGCCAGTGAGACCAGGAAGTGAGAGGAGAGAAGAGCTGCAGACGGGCACAGTGCTGGATCAAACCAGGGGGGATGCTGATGCCTAAACAAGAAATGCATTAAGGAAAAAAAGTTTAGGTTTTAGAACAACTTAAAGCGGAGTTCCAGGCTTTTTTTGTTTATTAAAAGTCAGCAGCTACAAAAAGTTTAGCTGCTGACTTTTAATAAACAGACACTTACTTGCAGGGGCGGACTGACCATTCGGCCACTCGGGCATTGCCCTGTGCCACTAAGGGGCCCCATCGGGGTTGCCTGCCTCAGTAAAACCAGGGACAATATGTAAAAATCTGTGTTTTTTTTTTACATCTGTCTCTGAAATGCCCCTTACTGACATCCTTTTAGTCTAAAAATCCCAAGATTATAGCTGCTCCACCTCTCCAGTACCTTCTCAGCCAATAGAAACATGTCTGTGTATACTGTGTGATTGTACACTGTGTGTGTGTTTGTGTATACTGTGTGGTCCCATAATCTCTAATTGCCTGGGGGCCGCATAATCTTCTATTGCCCGGGGGCCCCATGAGTTGTCAGTCTGCCCCTGCTTACCTGTCCCAGCGCCCGCACGGAGCCCCGCTCCTCTTTCCCTCCTCCCCTCGGCGCCTCCATTGATACTGCGCGCACCAGGCTGTGACAGCTTGCGGCTTCACGGCCGGACGCACACTGCTCATGCGCGTGTCGTGCTGTGCTCTCCCAGTGGACAGGTGATCTTCTGGGAGCTATGACGTGTCCCAGAAGATTTCCAAGAGGGAGGGGCCACCTAGGGGGCGAGGAGGAGTCGCCTAGGCGGAACCAGGAAGTGGGACAGGAAGTCCCCTTCAAAAACAAGCACCCACTCCCCCACAAAGAAAATGACATGCCAAATGTGGCATGTAAGGGGGCGCGGAATGCTTAAAGCGGAAGTTCCACTTTTGGATGCTTTAAGGAATATATTCAAATATACGTTTTCATGCCCAGGATTCAGGGCATGAAAGAGATCAGCGTTGTTTATGGTGTTATGACATCAACCCAAATCTCTTTGTGGCCATACAAATTCCCAAGGTACAGTATTTTCACAGGATTAGAAACAAAGTAGCTGGACAATAAGGAGAATGAGTCACAGTCACTATTTTCCAGGCTTGTTGCAGTCGGTAACGTTGGTACCTACACGGTTTAATTCTCAGCTTACATTCTCTTGTGAAGATGTTGTGAGGACATTCATGGGTCAGTCGGAGGTGATACTCTACCACAGGTTGGTATCTGGCATTATATGCCACCCCAACATAATGCAACTGGTTCTTTTTATAGATTAATAACTCCCTATAAAACTTCTCTTTATTGTTCATACCTCTCCTAAAAGCAAATATTTAGCCAAGCAGATCTGAGAGGAAAATTCCAGGCAGGCTCCGAAACACCTGGTCTGCAGAGTAAATGCATTATGGAAAGTCAACAATCTCAATGAGAAAGAAAAGAAGAAGTGGAAAATAATATCATGGCCAGAAAAAAAAAACTAAAAAACGTGAGAAATTGGTTTGAAGTGACAGGAAAGTGGCGGTTATAAAGGAATTCCATTGTTTTACTGACATGTTGACGGACGGAACATTTTTTCTATCCTTTCTAATAGGGTAAAGAAAATCAAGGCAAAGAAATAAGACAAACACTATCACAACAACATATTTCTCACATGTCTAATCAAACCAGCATAGCTGTTACCTGACCTTATCTTCAGCCACATGAGAAAAGGTCAGGCGGGTGTTGTGTATAAGTAGCAGCAGATGTGTCCAGTTTGCCCATTACAGACCATTCTTTGCAGAAAAAAAATCAGTAATCTTAACGTTGGTCTTAAAGTCACCCCAACATTTTACATTCTTGATATGTGTGTGTTACCACGTACTTGTTTTAAAAAGGATCCTCTTTGCATTGCTTCCTTTGTGTGACCTACCTGCTGTTCCTGCCAGTCCCCCTGCTTTCCTATTTCAAACTGACCACACCAGGCATGAAAGCAAGTCCATCTCTTTGGGGTCACTTTTCCTATCTGTATTCTATTTGGAAGCACAGCCTGCCCATACTCCAGTGGTCAGACTTCTGCTGACATGCCCCCTGCACAGCTCTTGACTGGGAAGATCAGTGTACTGCTGTTTCTCTGCCTCCTGCTAACACACCCTCTTGCAGTCAACACCTCCAGCACTTCAAGCCCCTTATGCAGCTGAGAATAGAGGCCATGTGATCACTTATTAAAAAAAAAAAAAAAAGTACATACATATATACCGACAAACATTTTGGCTTGCATTTCTGTTTAAAACTGTATGGGTTTTAGGTTGAATGCATTTTTATTGCCAAATATTCAAGAAACACAAAAGGTGAATAGAAAGAGATACCAAATTCACACATAAAAGTAGGAGTTTAACCAGGTGGCGGCCTGTCCATTAGGGGCACCCGGGTGCCACCCCTTCTTTTCAGGCCACCCCCTATATGCAATAGATAGATTCATGCATTGATCTATCCATGGCCGCAGTGGCCGCCCTCAATTCATGCATCTGGATCCTTTCAGGGCACTGGCGCATGAATTACAGCGCCCAGGTTTTTTTTTTTAAGCACCTGATTAGAGATAGAGGCTCTAATAGGCTTCAAAATAGGGTGGGCTTGTGTTACAGAGGATACATCCGGAGACCACCCACGTGTGTTACAACAGTGACTACATTTTTGCTGTTGCAACACTGATCCTCCTCCCAGCCAATCGGAAAGTGGATCTGATACCTGTCACCCGATTGGCTGAAAGGACATGCGATCCTATTGGTTGCCTAGGAGTAGGAGAAGAGCCGATGGCCAATGTTTGAATGCCCGGTCCCCGCTGATGCCTGGATGACGATCCCCGCCGATGCACCCCAGATGCCCGCTGATGCCGGCGGCCTAGATGGGGTAAGTGGTGGTGGACCAACCGGCAGACAGCAGGGGGGGGGGGGGGTTGAGTTGCTGTGAGGGGGGGATGTGATGGGGGGGTTCGGTTGTTTGCCACCCCCCAAACAAAAAAACACTGGCCGCCACTGAGTGTAACTGCTTGACATTGATCATACAAAAAAGATGATTGTCAGTCAGCATACACATCCAGATAGAAGGACATCAATCCCTACCAAACACTGAGAAAGGGATAGGGATGTCTTTAAATATTCACCCGGAACTAGGTTCCAAAACATGGGTGGATATGTTAACATCAGGTCAGTTATACATATAACTAGGTCATATAATGTCAAGTAATATAAAATAATCAAAGAATACTTATACTCAAGAAAAGGGATTAAAGTAAGAGGGGGAAACTAAAGAGAAAGAGAAGAGGAGAGAGGTAGTAGAGAAAAGGAAAATAATATATTGGACATGAGTACTACTGTTCCTGTTTCTGCATGGGTTTTACAAGGTAAAGGTTCACATATACTTTAAAGAGAACCACTCAGGAATGGACATTCATAATAATCTGGATATTTGCTCTTGAATTATTATAACAGCTCAGCCTTAAAATGATATTGAAGTCAATTTTTTAAATAAAGAAAGCATCATACCTGCTCTGCGCAATGATATTACACAGAAAGCACCATTTGCTGTTCTTCTGGAAGTCTCTGCTGGTGCTATCACCTGCTTCATGTGTCTCCTTAGCAAGCCAGGTACTAAAATGCGCTTGTGCACTCCTGAGTTGGGCTGTATGCGTCCCTAGACACACACAGAACCGGGAGCAGTAGGAGCCTATGGCTACCACTGACCTCTGTGTCTCCTGTGAGATCAGGAAGTGAGGGAAATGCTGAAGCCTAGACAGTGCTGGATCAGTGCCAGGTGCCAGGTAAGTGTTTAGGGATGGAGGGCTAGGAAACATAGCGGAGTGTTTTATACCTTAATGTAGAGTATGTATTAAGGTAAAGAACTTTAGAACCACTTTAAGCTGGCCGTACATTAGTCAAATTTTGTTTGAACATTCACATAGAAATTCTGAAAACGTTTGTCAGAACATTCTTTCTTGTAATCACTGGGTCAATTCATTTCATTTGGCAACCAGAGGAAGGGTCCCGTCAGTAAATGGAAGAGATCTGACGTTGGTGAGAAAAGGGGACCAGCCAACAAAGGTTAAGATACAGTACTGGGTTAGCGGTACTCGCATGTGGAAATGGCATCAGGAAGGGACCTGGATGGGGGAAGTGCTCAGGTGAGCATAACTGACTTCACCAGCTAAAGTAAAACTAGAGGCAAAAATGTTTTCTTCATTTTGATTAAAGTGAAGGGGATTTAAAACTCTGGTATGGTTTTTGTTTGCCTTCTGTGTCCCACTGGGGACCTCCTGTCCCATAGACAAAACAGGAAGTGAGAGGAAATCCTTCCAAAAGGAGGGGGTCAGTTGCCTCCAGGATCACCAAAACTAGTGTTCCCATTAGAAGATTTCCCCTATATTCCTGTTTTGATGACACCCAAAATGTGGGATTTTCTTTTCCTTTCAGTGATAACAGTAAACAGGACAAATAAAGATGGTGAAACTCTCAGTGGCCCCATTCACACCAGAATGTCGTGCGGGAAACCCGCGTTCCATGTGCAAACACACTGCGCTTGTGATCTGCAGCGGGTGTCAGTGATAACTTAACGAAAATCCAAATGCAGGTAGCAAATGCTGCATTCTTTAACTGCTTAAGGACCAGCGGCAGGTTGGCTCTCCTGGGCGAATCGCCCACTTTAAGAGCCCCTATAGCCCGTCGGCCACTTTAACGCCGGAACCGATGCGTGAGGCTGGCGGGCGCGATGCCCTTTGGTCACCCATAATCGCTCCACAGAGAGCAAGAATGGGGCCCTGTCAATATAAACAGACAGATCCCCATTCTGACAGAGGAGGAGAGAGAGATCTGCTGTTCCTTGTTATCAGGAACAGCGATCGCTCTCTTTCTAGTCCCATCCCCCCCACAGTTAGAAACACCTCCCAAGGATCACAGTTAACCCCTCGATCGCCCCCTAGTGTTAACCCCTTCCCTGCCAGTGACATTTACACAGTAATTAGTGCATTTTTAAAGCACTGATCGCTGTATAAATGTCAATGGACCCAACAATGTGCCAGAAGTGTCTGATCTGTCTGCCGCAATGTCGCAGTCCTGCTAAAAATCGCAGATCGCTGCCATTATTAGTAAAAAACAAAAATAAATAATAATAAAAATGCCATAAATATATCCCCTAATTTGAAGACGCTTTAACTTTTGCGCAAACCAATCAATATACGCTTATTGCGATTTTTTTTACCACAAATATATAGAAAAATACATATTGGCCTAAACTGATGTAGAGCTTTACTAGAAAATGGAAGAACACAACAAGACGGACTATAACGGTACCTAAACAGGATTTACACCAAATGTTAATTTCTAATAATTTTATTATTAATCAAAACATATATTAAATATGTATCAAAGTTAAAACTGCAGACATATGTTCATTTACAGCTGAATGATCACAGTTGTACTTCATGTCATATACGATGGTTGACGCGTTTCGCAGTTAGCTTCTTCTGAAGACATTTTTTGGGGGGGAGTTTTTTTGGATATTCATTATAGCAAAAATTAAAAAAAAATTTTTTTTGTTTTCAAAATTGACGCTCTTTTTTTGTTTACAGCGCAAAAAATAAAAACCGCAAGGGTGATCAAATACCACCAAAAGAAAGCTCTATTTGTGGGAAAAAAAGGACATTTTGTTTGGGTACAAGGTCGCACAACCAAACACTTGTCAGTACTGTATTGCAAAAAATGGCCTGGTCATTTAGGGGGCAAATCCTTCCGGTCCTTAAGTGGTTAAAGTAGTGCATTCACTACTTTTGGTGCAGTCTGGTGCGATTTTATCCCATTGAAATGAATGGGCTGAAATCGCACTGCACCCAGATTGCATATGAAATCGCACAGGGATGCACAGTGTGTTCCTTTGAAATTCATGGTGTGAACCGGCCCTAACAGGGACACACAGCAATAAAAACTGACAGGTGTTCTAATCCTTCTCCACTCTATGCAAAACTAAAGAAAAAAGTTTTGCCTTTAGTTCTATATTACGGAAAACATTACGCCCAGCAGAATGGGTTAGAGGGAGGCAGGAAAAAAATAGATTTTGCGGAGTTGAGCTTTAATATTTTGTGATGTTAGTTTGATTTTCAACAACCTTACACTTGTAATATTTCCAAAAGATAACATTGGGGGTCAGCAATAAAGCAGAAAGAAAGAATGTTAAGGGATGGAATCTATATCCAATGCCTTATTGTTCCAGATTTAAGCCGGCTATACATGGGTCGAATTCTGAACAAATTTTTATTTGAAAACCGTAACTAAGCGTTTTCGTTTGAATTTCGCACCATTAGTGGGCTGCAACAACGACCGATTTTCATGCCGGTATCGAACTTAAAGTGATCGGGCATGTTGGAAATGTTTGGAAAAACAAACAAATTTCGAATCAATGATGAGAGAATCGTGTGAGAAACATAATTAAAAAAGAAATGCCCATGACCTGTAACCTAGAAAGAAAAGAAGATTCCTGGCCACGCAAATTATTTTCTGTAGCAACATGAGCTGAAATTGAAGGCGTGGTTGGTGGAATTTCAAAGTCAATAGTGGCACCATTGCATCACAAAATGCACAAAATTTCAGTTGTTTTTTTAACCACTTGCTTACCGGGCACTTAAACCCCCCTCCTGTTGAGACCAATTTTCAGCTTTCAGAGCTTATGCACTTTGAATGACAATTGCATGGTTATACAACACTGTACCCAAATGAAATTTTTTTCCCCACAAATAGAACTTTATTTTGGTGGTATTTTATCACCTCTGCGTTTTTAATTTTTTGCTAAAAAAATGTAAAAAGACCAAATTTAAAAATTATTTTTTTTTTTTAAATATTTTTTCATAAAATTTAGCAAACAGGTAATTTTCTCCTTCATTGATGTACGCTGATGAGGTGGCAGTGATGGGCACCGATAGGTGGCAGTGATGGGCACTAATGGGTGGCAATAAGGGCACTGATTGCTTACACTGATAGGTGGCACTGATTGTCACCACTAGTGAGCATTGATAGGTGGCACTTGTGGATATTGATAGGTGGCGCTTGTGAGCATTGATAGGTGGCACTTATGGGCATTGATAGGTGGCACTGGTGGGCACTGTGGGCACTGGCAGGTGGCAATAGCAGGTGGCACTGGCAGGGGGTACTGGTTGGCACAGATGAGGTGCCTTTGATGGTTCCTCTTGGGGACTAATGTCCCTTTAACATAAGCCGGTGATCGTGATCATGCTGTCAGAGTGAGGAGAAAAAAACATTACTGAGCTTTTGTTTACATCGTGTGATCTGCTGTCATTGACTGACAGCTGATCACATGGTAAGGGGCCAGGACTGGTCCCTTAGTCGGATCGGTGATCACCCGAGTCTCAGTGACTCAGTGATCACAGCGTGCTCCCCGCGCGCCCTGCAGGGAGTGTGCACAGGGGAGGATTTCCTATGACGGCCTCCCGGAAATTGAGGTCCATGCTGTGGCCATCATTCGGCTATGGCCCAGACCTCAAGTGGTTAAGAAGATTAATTTGAAATTCAACCCATGTAGGCCCCGCATATCTCAGGGCTTTACTTTATCTGGGGAGTTTGGTCATATTTTTTTAAATAAGCCCCTGATGCCCTAAATCGCTCCCCTATAACATGTAAAAATGTGCAAAAGGTTCTGTTCAGCCCTTGAGTTGATCATTTCTATATAAAAGAAAGATGTCTCCATCTAGGAAAAGCTAATGAACTAGCTACAGGCTGGAATTAAACCTGTGATGATATAAATAGAGGAGCTGAAAATGCAGATGTGTAAAGGTGCAGACCACCTTCCTGATTCTAGTTTCACTACCTAAAATGAAGTCAGATGCTAAACAGTTCACATTGTTCTGACTTCCCTATTTACACGGCTTTTAAAGATCTGTGGCTGACCATGTACTAAAGCCAGCATCAAGATTACATTAGGAAGTGATCCTCTTTTTCTGTTTTCGCAGATTTACTTGCGAATGCACAACTAGAAGAAAATGGGACAAAGAAGTTGTGCTTGGGCCCTGTAACTTCATCAGCCAAGAAGCAGTGCCGGTTACTGCACCCTTAAGCTGTCCAAATGCTATTATGCTATTCAATTTTCCAATAAACGTTAGTACAAACAGTCGTACGAAAATTTGTAGAATATTTTCAGCATATCCATGGCTAGATAAATGTTGTTCAAAAGTACTCCAGAATTTCATTTGCTTTTAACATGCGATTTTGACAAGAATAGATTTTACCAAATGAAAACCACATACAGTACATTGTTAGAAATTCATTTACTGCTGCTCCTTCAAACGAATGACAATTTGACCCCGCTAATGATTAGAAAATCGAACAAATGATCTCAAAGTGGACTTCCACCCATTTTTTAGTTTATTAAAAGTCAGCAGCTACAAAAAGCATAGCTGTTGACTTTTAATAAACCGACACTTACCTGTCCCATGGTCCAGCGATGCGGCCGCCCGGAGCCTCGCTCCTCTCCCCCTCCTCTCCTTGGCGCCTCCATTGATACTGTGGTCACCCGGCCGTGACAGCTTACGCCTTCACAGCTGGGCGTTCACTGTGCATACGCTGCACTCTGCTATTGGCCAGCCAATCTTCTGGGACCTGTGCTGTGTCCCAGAAGATCGCTGGCAAAGAGGGGCCGCCTAGGGTGAGAGGAGGAGTCGCCTGGGCAGATGAGAACAGAAAGTCCCACTAAAAAGAGGGTACACACCCCCCCAAAAAAATGACATATCAAATGTGGCATGTAAGGGGGCGAGGAGGGCTTAAAGCGGAAGTTCCACTTTTGGATGGAACTCCATTTTAAAACCAAAATTTTTCAACTAAATTCTACTAGCGTATGGTTAGCTTTTCGCATAATACTTTCAAGCTCAATACTAGAATAACGTTAGCCTGTAATAGAAGATGCTATATACTTACAGTACCTTTCTGCTAGCCCGTGTCTTCAAACACCATCATAGTTATCCCACCCTCACTTTCAGGTGTGTTGAATACTGGCTTTTCCCCACCACAGTTTGTATTTCTTCCTGGGATACTAGGAGGAGCAGTGATCATTAGCCTTGGTTTGATTGTTTTCCCCTGCCTCTGGGAAAAGCTACCGGAACTTAGGTTGGGAAATTCAATTTGACTGACCTGAATACTTACTATGCCCTGGCTAATCCCTGGGGAGGTGTGCCCAGAAGGTGCTCTGGGAAGTGGTAAATAGCCTAAAGACTTGAGGAGATTGTGTTTTTTATCCCGTGAGGTATGGATCTGTGAACTTCTGGGGGATGCTTGCCCCTGAAGCACCTCGGGACCGAATATGGGACCCTTCAATCAATGTATTGAGTCTGATGAGCTGGCTGCTTTAGGACTTGTGAGTAGAGAACCTGACTGACTCCCCAACTATAAGACTTTATCTATTCTGGATCTCATGGTCCCCAGCTATGAAGCTTTAAAGGGTAACTCCACTTTCATGGGATACAAATATCAACTAAAAAAAATATAGTATATACAATTTCAACACAAGTCATATTGTAATTGAATGTTTTTAAAAATGGCCTTTCCTTTTCATTCTACAGTGCTGTCATTTTCTGTAATGTACATCAATATAGCAATCAACTTGGGTAGGACCAGCATGTTGGATTTTTATCATGCGAGGTACTATAGCTGTAGCAGTAATCACTGTGTTCTCCCCGGGAGGAGGGGGCTGTCCCTGCTGGGAGAACACAATAGTTCCATGGGAGGGATTCCTCCATCAACACTGACTATGGGGGGAATCAAGCATTTTTCTTTCCTGCAACCCATTGTTGCAGGAAAGAAAATTGCAGGATCTATGGCCTGCTTAAGTTCCTCCTTAGTAACATGTTACATCTTACGTCAGTATTTAGGGTGTAACATGTATCATGTTCCTAAGGACCTGCGTCCCACTCCCAGACCTCCATGACAGTGTGAGGGGGTTCTCCTCCCCCCGCATCCACTGTCACATTTAAAATCGGTGTGACTATGCAGCTCCACCCACATATCATTCACGTAATCAGCACACTCGTAATCCATTGACACTTTTTCCAGCTGAAAGCCTGCACAGAGGTACGGGCAGAAAGCTGGAGGAAGTGCCTGCAGGAGCCCAGCATTGCACCCATGATCCATTTGTCAATGCTTTGGAGGCTCCTGTGTAAAAAAAATAATAAATGCACATTCTTTTCCTGCAAAAATGTGTGCATTTATAATTTTTTTCTTAACCACTTTAAGACCAGCCTTTTTTTGGCACTTTTTGTTTAAGCTTAAATCAGTATTTTTTGCTAGAAAATTACTTATAACCCCCAAACATTGTACATTTTTTTAACAGAGACCCTAGGGAATAAAATGGAGACTGTTAAAAAATGTTGTCATACGGTACTTGGGCAGCGGTTTTGCAAACACAGATTTTGTGGAAAAAATACACTTTAATTAAAAAACAAAACACAATATATACTCCAATTTTTGATGTTGGTAAATAGATACCTAACACTTTACGCTTTAAAATTGCGCACACACATGGAATGGCAACAAACTATGGTCTTAAAAAGTTCCATAGACAACATTTGACATTTTTTTTTGTTACGGTTACCTGTTTAGAGTTACAGAGGAGGTCTATTGCTAGAACGATTGTTCTCACTCTAACGTTCGCAGCGATACCTCACATGTCTACTATGAATAATGTTTACATAGGCGTGTGCGACTTAGGCCGCGTACACACGCGGGGACTGTTCGCCCAACTTTGTCCGTCAAACAGTTTCGGCAAACAGTCCGCTCAAACTTAGCATGGACGGACATGGCCACACACGACGGACGAACAGTTTGCTGAAACCGTGCGCGATGACGTGAACGGCACGTACGACGGGACGAAAAATACGACGTCCTATACACTGCATTATAACTTTCGGCGTGAAAATCCTTTCTGAGCATGCGCGCAACTTTGTTTGACGAACAAGCCTACACACGAGCGGACTGTTCGCTGAAACAAGGTTTCAGCGGACAGTTTTTCGGAAATTCCGAAAAACCTTGTCCGTCAAACTGTCCGCTGAAACTGTCCGCTGAAAGCCCACACACGAGCGGACTGTCCGCCCAAACACTGTTCAGCGGACAAAGTTGGGCGAACAGTCCGCCCGTGTGTACGCGGCCTTACAGATGGGCTTTCTTCTGAGCGTGTTTCTTATTTTTTTTTTTTTTTACACTGTCCCTTTTTTTAATCACTTTTATTCCTATTACAAGGAATGTAAACATCCAAAAGACCCCAAATCTCTCCTTTACTGTTAAAAGCAAAAGGTAAATTAGATCTTTTGCTGAAAACAAAAAACAACTGTTTACTTCCAGCCTGGACTGGAAGTGATGTCATGACGGCAATCCGGTCCTCCAAGGCCATAGAGGCGCTCAAACGCGCTCTACTCTTTTGATCGCCCCATGGTTGGATTGTTTCTTGGGCGAGCTAGCGGAAACGATAAGCCCGTGAGACATCGGCGGTGGGAGGAGACGTCCCACTCGGAATGCATTCATGAGAAAGCCAGCCACCGGCTGAAAAAACAATACCGGGGTTATTGATGATATCTTTAGCCATAATCCCGGTAAACCACTTCTAAGCTGCAACGTATATATATATATATATATATATATATATATATATATATATATATATATATATATATATATGATGTGGTCTTGAAAGTTGAATGTAGCCTTGAACATGACAGAGGTAAGCAATAACTTCTAATGAACCATTGGTGAGGCTTAGGGTGCTTGGATCAAGTTCTCCTCAGATAGCACTTCCTTTAAGGGATGGGCCTTATCATGGGCCTCAATTGTGTCAATAGAACCTTGACCCCGGGTTACTTTTTTGTCATTAGTTTATACTATACATACATATTTTTCTAGGATGTTTCATAAACAAGGTGTGCTATGACTGTAAATAGGTGCAGCAGGGACAACTAGTTTTTGAGTAGCTTTCTTGGTGAAAACACTCGCAGGTCACCGCAATTCACCTACAATAATGCTTCATTTTTTTGTACTGGATTGGCACATCTCACATGCCTGTGACAAGAAACAGTAAGAATCTATTGAATTCTCTTTGCTGAAAGTAATGTGAGAGGGACAAACATTCCAATTACTCTGAAAGGTCACATGATGTGAAACACTGCACGTCTCTCCATTGTAAAGGTGAGTATGGAAATGTATTTGTTATTGGAGTGCTACATACTGCTGCATAGCATTTGAAGATTCAGTATTACTTCCATGTATGCAATGTTACCATGATTTGATTTATCAGATAACTTTAACAATCTCTCTTTTATTGAATCTTGTAATACAGGACCTAAATTTTCACAGTGAATAAAAATGGTCATAAACCAACAGATTTATTTTACTCAGGGCTGAAGAAGAGAAATATAATAGATTCCATCATCCATGTAGAACAGGGGTTGGAAATAAAGTCCCTTTTGGGGTGACATTTTTCTACGCAGGTTATTCAACAAAGGCCGACCACACACGGTTCAAACTGTTAATGGGCAGGCTGATCAATCAACTTGGGTACAACCAGCCTGCCGGATTCCTTTGCGATTCTATAGTAGCTGCTAGCGATAATCACTGTCTTCTCCCAGCAGGGATGGCTTCCCCTGCCCAACCCCTTGGAAGAAGACAATGACCCGTGGTTGCAAGAAAAAAAAATTGCTCCGTGTATGGCTGGCCAAAAGTTGCTTGAAAAATTGACCTTTCTTGAGTCAATGGCCACCCACAGCTTGAAAGTTGGCCAGTTTAGCAGGAATCAGCCAAAATTCAACAATCTATGTCAATAGTAAAGTACATTTCCATATTTTCCACCAAACTGGGATAACACCTACTTTATAATTGTCACATCTTCTCATTCACATAGCATAACTTATAAAATATATAACAATTTTTGCTTACCATTTACCATGCTCTTTTCTCATAACTCCAACACTGAAAAATCTTACTATGTTTTCTTTGTTTACGAGGGAGCTTGGGAGCTGTGCTTGTGATTATTCTGTTTCACAGTATGGATCATCAAATCACTATTCAAACACGATTCACAAGCCTGCCAATTGAAGTGAGGGCTCGGACTTGATGACACTATTGGACCTTCTTCTGGTGTGATTATTCATTACAAACTGCCCCATCATATTGCCACCATCAAAACTGCCCCATCATATTCCTATTATAAATCCGTACATGGTGTGTCTGTGCTCTCCCCCAGGCTCTGTAATCTGAGATGCTCCAGCCGCCTCCTCCCACTGCCCATCACTGTGTATAAGAAGCTTTGGTAACCATGGAAACAAAACAGACAACAAAAGCCTGGATGCTCTAAATTTAATGAACTTTTCTGAAATGATCACTAAACTTAAACAGCTTTTTCACAAAAACTGTAAAAGATATCAAACTGATATAGCCAGATAGCTGAATATTTCGTGAACATTTTAAAGTTTGTTTGGCGTCTGTAGGTGAAAGTATGAAGGAGCTGAAACTTTTGGTAGCGGAAGAAGATTTATGGATTTTAAGTGTGCTCTAATTGACTTCAATGTTAAAAAAAGTGTTAAAAAGCTTAATATTTTGAAAAGTATAAATAGTAGAAAAAAAGTTGAAGAGGTCCCATCATCAGCTGAAAGAGCTGAACATTTTAAAAGTTGAATGGCTTTAATAGCTGAAAGTATGCAGAAGTTACGCAGAGCCAAAAAATGTACGGAATAATAATAATAGTAAAAAGATGATTATTAAATAAAAACGAATAACAATAGTGCGACTGCTAAAGCATTCCCACTAATAAAAGTGTTGTTTGGTAATGCACTAATCCTTTGCACCCTCCTGCTTTTTTTTCTCTTTAAGATAGAATATATAACCAAAGAATTGAAAAAACTCAGCTGCCTACTTTTTGCTGCAAACCATTCAATTGACAATTTGATCCCACTAACTATTAGAAAATTGAAGGAATGCCCTAAAAACAAAGAAAAGAATTCCACTAGTGCATGGTCATCTTCTTTAGTTGTCTTATCAGTTTGGCATCATATATTGCCATGTTAAAAGTAGCAAAAAGAAGTGGGTGGGGTTGGAAAATATAGCTAATCGTTTTTTTCTCATTTTTTTTCCATGTAGGATCCATTTCAAATATTCAATCAAAAGAAGGTACAAAATTATTCATTAGACATATTAAAAAGATTTTTTACAAGAAGTGTCAACATTTTTTTTTTTTTTTTCAATCTGTGTTAAAGGAATTTCATGGGGCAAATTTCTTTAAATCTGCAGACACTTCACTATGAATAGCA
Organism: Lithobates pipiens; assembly: GCF_037356315.1. NCBI lineage: Eukaryota > Metazoa > Chordata > Amphibia > Anura > Ranidae > Lithobates > Lithobates pipiens. The sequence goes on along the minus strand of NW_027507787.1, from coordinate 13,212,610 downwards.
CCAAGACACATAGACAAATATGTACACAGACCAAGTATATGCCAAATAGGGCATACAAGGATAAGTATGCAATGACTAATCAGGCATCTTTTCAATATAAAAAGCCACTTCTGCAATAGACAGAATAAAGAGATTAGGTCTGTCTAGAACGTCTTAACATGGCAGAACTGTGTGAAAAGATCAAAGAAGTTATCAGTTAATATTGTCAGATGAGTAAAGTATAAAAAAAAGCTGAATTACAATTTTTCCATTGTACTTGGTTTAAAACATTTAACTATGGAAGACATGTTATAAAAGACTTCAGATAAGTATTTAAGGGTTTATGGACAGAAGCAGTTTCTGAACTTCTATGCAGAGTTGGTTCATTGGGGTTGATTTAATAAAGGCAAATAGACTGAGCACTTTGCAAAATGCAGTTGCACTCGGCAAGTGCAGTTGCTCCAGAGCTTAGTAAATGAGGTTAAGCTTCACTTTGCAAAGAATACCCAATCACATGCAAGGAAATAAAAAAAAAAACAGCATTTTTGCTTGCACATGATTGAAGTCAGCAGAGCTTCTCCCCATTTACTAAGCTCTGGAGCAAATGCTCTTGCAAACGGCAACTGCACTTTGCAAAGTGCACAATCTATTTGCCTTTAGTAAATCAACCCCATAGTTGTCACCTTGTAGGACAAGGTTGGCCTCTTCTGCATGACTGTATGACATCCAGTCCTGCCCCTACCTTGCTGATGTTGATCTCTCACAGCCCTTGCCCAGTGGCCTCAGAAAAGAAAGGGAGCATTACATATTTAAAAACTTTTCCTAATGAATTTATTACAGGATAATTATAAAGATAGATAAGACTGATGACTGTTTGAAATAATGACTTTAGTAATTATTAACACCAGTGCATTCCAATGCAAGACAAGGCAAAAAGCCTTGTTCCCTATCAGGGAAGTTCACAATGCTCACCCGATCCACGCCAAGGGAGCTGACATGTTCCCTCTGCGTGTCTCTCGGGTATTGCGCTCCGGCGATGTGAGTGGCCGGAGCTGTGATATCGTCACTCCCGTGCATGCACGTGGGAGATTTCTTTCTGCAATGAAAAAAAGTACGGTACACAGTACATTTTTCAGGGCAGTGCAGTGCAACACAATCCCCCACATTGCACTGTGCTGCAGCCAAAAGAATTTAAAGGCTTACTCCACCTTTTAAGACCATGTTACATGTTACACCCAGATGTAACATATAACAAGGTATCTTCTCCCCCGCCGCTGCCGGTAAGTTTGAAATCAGTGCGGCTGTGCATAGTTCCACCCACACAGCCGCATCATTCACAGATACCTTTAAATAAATAAACTACACGTCCTGTCCTGTCTTCCACTGTGGCAGATGGACTCAATGCAACATGAGTGTGGTGATTACCACACTTGTAGTCCATTGACACTTCCTCCAGCTCTCCAACTGAAAGTAGATCTGAAACAGGAACCTGACGATCCACTGATAATAATAAAATAATAAATGTACATTTTATTTCTGCAAAAGGTAGACTTGTCCTTAAATGGAATGATAGTGATATTTCAATAAAGTTAGCAGGAAAAAACAGTGCCGTTTACAGCCCATCAGCACCACTGTCATCACACCAATGAAGCTGCTGGTGTGGATGGACCCAAAAATATTTGCTGTATACAGTAAAACCTTAGTTTGAAAGTAACTTGGTTTGAGAGCATTTTGCAAGACAAGCAAAATGTTTAAATACAATTTGACTTGATATACAAGCGATGTCTTGATATACAAGTAGCGTCATGTCACAACCGAGTATAAAAGAGAAGAGAGGCATCTCTAAGTGTAGCAATATGGTTACATTTAATGATGGTACAACATTTCACATGGTTGTTGATTAGAAGAGGCACATCTTTGTATGCAGGCATCCAGAGTAAAGCTGTTCACATAGACTGTCCTCCGTACCGCCATCGACGTCATTCCTTCCACTCTGCGCTTCGTGAGCGCTTCAAACCTCGCTTTCAGATCGCTCAACTGCAGAGTAGTCTTCCGGGTCAAGATTGAAGACTGACATCGGTAAGAGCCGGCAGTGCAGACGACCGTCTATGTGGACAGCTTTACCCCAGGTGCTTGCATACTTAGATGTGCCTCTTTTAATCATCAACCATGTGAGTTGCTAAATGTTGTACCTTCATTTAAATGTAACCATATTGCTACACTTAGAGGCGCCTCTCTTCTTTTTTATACTCTGTAGCTCCTGCTGGATTTTGCTTCTAATCCCCTTGTAGAGGCTTCCATTTGTGGATGGACCTTTTATGGTTATAAACCTATTACATTGCTATAATCTTTTTATATGGACTGTAAACTGAAAGACTTAGGCCGCGTACACACGCGGGGACTGTTCGCCCAACTTTGTCCGCTGAACAGTGTTTCGGCGGACAGTCCGCCCGTGTGTGGGCTTTCAGCGGACAGTTTCAGCGAACAGTTTGCTGAACAAGGTTTTTCGGAATTTCCGAAAAACTGTCCGCTGAAACTTGGTTTCAGCGAACAGTCCCCTCGTGTGTAGGCTTGTTCGTCAAACTAAGTTCCGCGCATGCTCAGAAAGGATTTACACGCCGAAAGTTGTAATGCAGTGTATAGGACGTTGTATTTTCCGTCCCGTCGTACGTGCCGTTCACGTCATCGCGCACGGTTTCAGCAAACTGTTCGTTCGTCGTGTGTGGGCAAGTCCGTCCATGCTAATTTTGAGCGGACTGTTTGCTGAAACTGTTTGACGGACAAAGTTGAGCGAACAGTCCCCGCGTGTGTACGCGGCCTCATGAATAAATTGTTGTGGAACAAATCATCTGAGTTTCCATTATTTCTTAGGGGGAAATTTGCTTTAATATAGTGCTTTGTGATTACAAGCATGTTTCCGGAATGAATTATGCTCACAATCCAAGGTTTAGTGCCGGTTCACACTAGTGCGATGCCAGACATTGCATGTAATTCGCAGCGCACTGCTGTTCACATTACATGCGATGTCTGTGCGGGTGCGATGTCAGCCATACAGATAGCATGGCTGATATCGCACCGCATTCGGTCCAAACACGCACAGGACCCTTTTTTCTGTTCGGACCAGAATCGGATCGCATGTGTGTTCACACATATGCGATCCGATTCATGTCCGGACTGTCAGTTTGCAGTGCGATACGCAAGCTGAAATGGGGGTGTCGTCAACATATAATGACACTCCCCAGCAGTTCGCATATGGCAGTGTGAACTGCCGTGCGTGTCGGGAGCGAAGCGGGAACCCGCACATGATTCGCAGGGTTCTCGCATCGTGCTAATGTGAACCGGCACTAAGGCTGGGTTCACACTGCTGTGGCTACGAGAACCGGATGTGATTCGCACCGCACTGCAGTGCAAATCACATCCGATCTCTGTGCGATGCGAGTTCAGCCATACAGATAGTATGGCTGAATTTGCATCGCACCCGCCCCAAACTCGCACAGGACCCTTTTTTTGGTCCGCAGCAGAATCGGATCACATGGGTGTTCACACCATGCGATCCGATTCCTGCCCGAGTTTGCAGATCGCACTGCGATATGCGAACTGATCTGGGGGTGTCATTAACGTTTCACTGACACTCCCAGAAGTTTGCATAGGGCAGTGTGAACTGCCACCGGGAGGCATGTGATGCGGGAACCCGCCGCGGATTCGCGGTGTTCCCGCATCGCTGCAATGTGAACCCAGCCTAACTGTATTTTTTTTTACAAGTTTTAATATATATATTTTTTTGGGGATGTTTATTTACACTTTGTTTTTCATAATATTTTCTCTTTCTGTTCCCTTTTAACATTTTATTGTAGTTTACAAAATATGTTTGTTTACAAAATAAAGTAGTAGTACAAGTTTTATTCTTCTGAAAATCTGGTTTGCACTACAAAGTGTTAGTTACACCAGATCATTCTGCTTCATACCATCTACATTATATTATTGGATATGTACAAATGTGAAAAGGAAGGTTTGCATTCAGAGCGGCTATTATATTATCCTGCCATTCATGTTTGATAGCTGGCTTCTTCTGTACCTATATCTAAAGGTACTTGTATGCTCATCTCTAAATATTTTTGAAATAATTTTGTAAATGCAAGGAGTTCTAGAGTTCCTCCGTGCCCATGGCATAAAAGCATTAGAAGGAAGTTGTCCCCTAATTGTATATTACCATATGTTCTGCGCAATAGAAGCTTCCTATGTATAAACCTGCTTCACAACTATAAAGGTAAGAAATATTCAAAAAAATCATTTTAAGCATACTGTGTGAGTGGGAAACACTAACAAACATATAGTGGAGGGTTTCTCAAATTTGACTGCAAAGGTAGAACTACACTTTACTTTGGTAAGGTTATTGTGCCCGAATTTGGGCTTTAATATTTGTCAATATGCCTATGCATTAGCTCCCTCTAGAGGCTAGTCACACTCCTTTTATGATGTTCAGGCTTTGCAATGGTCTTGTGACTTTCTTCTATTACATTTGATTTACAATACCTACAAGGATGACACCCAAATATAAATTAACACTAGACAGAAGAATTCTTATTGTAGTAAGCATTGAACTTTAGCGGACTTAACATAACCAAACATTATGTCTTAATTAATATTCACTTTGTCAACTTAGACTTGATTTGCATTGAAGCTAATTTGTTCTGAACACAACTGTTATAATATTCATTGTAATTGATAATGGTGCTTCCGACACCGTGTTCAAGAGCATTACAATCCTACTTTTCTTTATTAATAAAATATTGTGGGGAAAAAAAAGGATGAAGGCAATCAATAGATAATCCCATACATGGGTTAAAGACAGAACCACTAAATGAGTTATTATTATAATACAGGATTTATACAGTGCGAACAGTTTGCACAGCGCTTTACAAAAAAGAGGGATACATTATAGTTACTATACAATTCAATAAAAAGAGAGGCCCCTAATTTCACTTAAAGCGGGAGTCCGCCGTTTTTTTTTTTTAAAGCCAGCAGCTACAAATACTGCAGCTGCTGACTTTTAAAATAATGACACTTACCCGCCCAGCGCACCCGGGATGTCGGCACCCGAAGCCGATCTCTCGATCGTCTCTCGGGTGCTGCCGCCGCCATCTTGGCTATGGGAATCAGGAAGTGGAGCCTTGTGGCTTCATTTCCTGGTTCCCTACTGCGCATGCGCGAGTCGCGCTGCGCAATAAGGATGGTCCCCGCTGTCTCTGGGATCCATGTGTTTCCCAGCAGACAGCGGGGGACCTTCCGAAAGGGGCGTAGATATCTGCGGAAAGGGGCGTATATTCTGCAGAATATCTATGCCGGAAGTGGGTGCAGATACCTGCACTGTACAGGTACCTGCACCCCCCTCCCCCCTGAAAGGTGCCAATTGTGGCGCCGGAGGGGGGGAGGGTTCCAATGAGCGGAAGCTCCACTTTAGGGTGGACCTCCGCTTTAAAGCTGAATTAAACTAAAGAAAAAAAACAAAACACAGACAGGTATGATTTTTATGCCAGAAGCAACTCTGTTGGTCTCTACTGTCATAAACCCTACTCGTCATTGTTTATGTACACCGAACCCCACATGTGCAGCTCAGCGTACATTTACAGCTCTGCTCTGTGCTGTGACGCATGGGAGTGATGTTCTTAGCGGCCCAGCCAATGAAAAATCTGAACCCAGAAGGAAGACGAGGTGGAAGCACCTGTGACAACTGAGAGCGCTGACACTGCAGCAGTAGAGTGGATCTCTTGGAATGTAAATCTGCCATAATGTGCTAATATGCTGTGCTTACTTGTACATTATGGCATAAAGCTCCGGGGGGCTATTTTTTATGTTCATTATTTTTTTTTTTATGGAGAAAATTCATTCAGTTTTAAAGATTTTTTTTATTATTATTATTCTTTTCAGCATTTCAGGGAATTCCAAACAATGGAGGTTATTTACGAAACGCAAATCCACTTTGCACTACAAGTGCACTTGGAAGTGCAGTCACTGTAGATCTAAGGGGATGATCTGAAATGAAGGGAAGCTCTGCTGATTTTATCACCCAATCATGTGCAAACTAAAATGCTGTTTTTTTTTTCCTTGCATGTCCCCCTCAGATTTACAGCGCCACTTGTAGTGCAAAGTAGATTTGCCTTTTGTAAATAACCATTATCTTGAAACACACACAATGTACAATGAAATTTATCTTATTAGTTCCCGTCCTCTCCCCTCCGATAGCAAGGTAGAGGGAGGAAGGCGGGAACAACATAAAAAGAAACATAGAAGAACAAACAAAAGAAAAATTCCCAAGGGAAGAAAAAGATAGAGGGAGTTAAGGGGGGCCTACGATAAATATAGATATAAAACTGTCGGGAGGGTACAGAAACAATAAGGTTAATCAATATTGATTAATAAATCTAATTCTGACTTACCATTGGAGTCTGAAATTATTTCATAATTTAACTTTGTTTTCTTAAATTCAAACCAATTTGCCGATATCTTAAGATATTTCTTGGTCAGCCCTTTTTTTCATTTTAAATATGCTCTGCTCTTAGAAGTATATTCAAGGTGCGGAAGAATCTAGTTTGAATGCCACTGTTACTCTATATCCTCTTAGAAAATCGAATTGAAACTTCAATACATGTTTCAGTGGTGCTAAACAAAATTAGATTCTCTGTTGTAATTGAATTGTTTGCAGGAAGTGTCCTCTTGTTGAAGCCCAAAGAGATTCTATAGTAGGTGCCCCTTTTACCTTAAAGCTGAATGGTAATTTTTGCATAATTACATTTCTCCAAGCCTCCTTCACAATATGTGTAGGCAGCATCAATGCAATGCATTACTGTGAGTCAAGGTATACTTTGTTAAAGTGGCACTCCAGGCACAGACGTTCTTAGAAGTTTGTATCTGCCGGATACATAGACTGCATTAAGGTAAAAAACCTTAAGGCTTTACAACCACTTTAAATTGTATGGAAATTATTATTTTTTTAACCACTTCCCACCCATCCACTGCACATATATGGCCGGGTGGGAGTTTCCTCCTTATAAGTGGACGTTTAGGAACGTCCCTCAGAAGGAGGGGGATCATGCATGCGCGTGCCGTCGCAGCGGTGCGATCCCGATGCGCTCATGTCACCCAGACACGGCGCATCTCTGATTGGTAGTAGGGCTCTGTGATTGGCCCTCCTGATCACACGATGGCTGTGTCCAATTACAGCTGTCATGTGATGTAAACAGAGATCTGGTTGCTAGGCGATCGGCTCTCCTAACATGGAAGTTGTCAGTGAGGAGAAGAGAGCGGATCGCAGCAGGCAGCCGGTGTTCAGTGAGTATTAGTTGTTTTTTACAGCTTTTTACACACTGATCACCAGCCCAGTGTCCCCACACAGTGTAAACACACAATGTCCCCTACATAGTGGCCCCAAAACACTGTCCCCACACACATGTCCCCACACATGTCCCCACACAGTAAAAACACCGGTCCCACATATGTAACAGTAAAATCACATGTCCTAATGATCATCTGCACACATATGTACATGATCATCTTCGTACATATGTCTGTGATCACACAAAGCAATTATTATACACTTAACGGAATTTTTTTTTTACCAAAGACATGTAGCAGAATACATTTTGGCTTAAATTTATGATAAAATTAGATTTTATTGGATTTCTTTTAAAACAGAAAGTAGAAAATATTGTTTTTTTTTTTTTTAATTGGCACTTCGCTTATATTTCAAAAAAATAAAAAACAGATTTTTGAATAAATACCACAAAAAGAAAGCTCTATTTGTGTGAACAAAATGATAAAAATTTCATTTGGGTACAGTGTTGCATGACTGCGCCATTCTTATTGAAAGTGCGAGAGCACTGAAAGCTGAAAATTGGCCTGGGAAGGAAGGGGGTGAAAGCACCCTGTACTGGAGTGGTTAATAAATACAATCTGAGATGGGAATAATTCGCAGGCCACCTTAAGGCTGGGTTCACACTGCTGCGGGGGGAGATCCGGATGTGATTCGCACCGCAAATCACATCCGATCTCCGTAGCGATGCGAGTTCAGCCATACAGATAGTATGGCTGAATTCGCATCGCTCCCGCAGCAAACTCGCAACAGAATCGGATCGCATTGGGGGTTCACACCATGCGATCCGATTCCTGTGCGAGTCGGCAGATCGCACTGCGATATGCGGACGGATCTGGGGGTGTCATTAACATATCATTGACACTCCCAGCCGTCCGCATAGAGCAGTGTGAACTGCCGGCGGGAGTAATGCGATGCGGGAAAACGCAGCGGATTCGTGGCGTTTCCGCATCGCAGAGGTGTGAACTCGGCCTAAAGGAAGGGAAGTGATGCAAGAAGCTTGGAAGAGGTATGTCAATAAATACCATGGCTGAAGAGAAGAAAATAAAAAATTGTGGATATTGCACCGCACAAGTGTTACCAGCGTAAGTCGTTCTATTGTTACAGTAATACATGAATATATATTCTGGACTACAGAAATGTTTACAATTTGTGAGCTCAGCATGATGCTATAAGGCTGCCAAGGAGCTCCAGGTGACAGTTGGAATAATGACCCTTATCAGTCTTCAGATCTGCTTAACATATCAGCAACTGAAAATCAACAAAGCATTACTGCCCTTGAAACTGTCTCTAATTGTCTGATCAGCAGAAAGATTACTAAACATATAAATAAACATTGTAGACTTTAGGAAAAATAGGTTAATACATTTGACCTAGAAATTAAAGAGGAACTACAGTAATTTTTTCATATTTCCATCTATTAAATCTTCGGCCCTTGTTATTTTAACTTTGGATAGTAATATATTTTTTTTCTGCCAGTAAATACCTTATACAGCCCACTTCCTGTTTTTTTGTCTGGTAAAAAGCCTAGGCTTATGACATCATGCACAGCTCTCTCTCTCCCTCTCCTGAGAGTTTGCCAGGAAGGGAGGGGGAATGAGTCATACGAGGACCAATGAAAGCTGCAGAGCTGTGCCTCTGTGTATCTGTGTAAATCCAGGAAATGAACAGGCAGCAGCTTCAGCTGCCCACAGTTTAAATGGCTACAGCCAGACTCAGTGAAGGGAGATTTCTGCAGCATATTTGGCAAGCACAGAATCACAGTATATATAAAATAATATGCAAAGTGGTTGGAGGGAAGCTTCAGAATGGCAAATATGCTTTTATTACAGATTATGTGTGCAGACTGCAGTTCCTCTTTAATACCCCTTGATCGGGTATAATACTGTGTGCATCATGTCATTACTAAATAGAAGATCTGCATAACAACATTTCAAATGTGTTGGATCACCAGTATAAAGTTAGTAAAAGATGGCCACAGCAATATAATGTTCCTGATTTTAAAACATTGGTTAAGATAATGGAGTTGTTTCTGCTGTCCTGGAGAGAGGAAATGAGGACCTCTGACAGTCAGATTTGCCAGTAATTGGTCAAGTAGATCTTGGGATTTACTAAAAGCAAATCGTCTCTTTACTTTGCATGGGGATTTACCCCCGAGTTTAGTGAATGTGATGCAGTTTATCTTTGCAAAGAATACCCAATCACATGCAAGGAAAAAAACAAAAACAAACAAAATAACAAAAAAAACAGCATTTTTGAATTCACATGGTTCGATGATGAAAGTCACCAAACCCACAGCAGTAAAAATCAGTCTGTATATGCAGTAAAGCATGATTTTTATACTTACTTTGGAACCTAAGGGGTTAATCTTCTGCATTGTTTAAACAGGCTGCTTGATGCTGTCTTCTCCTACTGTCCCCAATCTATCTGCTGAAAGAACAAAGCCTTGGGGGCAAGCTGAACATGCTAAGTTTGCTGTGTATTGCTAAATATTTTTTTTTTCTTGGGAGAGTGCATGTGATCAGCACAGGCCACTGTCCAAACAGAGGGTCAGGGGTCCTGCAGCCTCATAGAACAATCAGGGAAAAATGAGAACTCCTCCTACAAGCTTTAATCAGACACTGATAGAAGTCACAAGACTGCTTTAACTGCTAATGAGAGGTGTAAGCTCTTGTACACACGGCCGGACATTCCGACGGAAAATGTCTGATCGGACCGTGTTGTCGGATAATCTGACTGTGTGTGGGCTCCATGGGGCTGTTTCCGTCGGAATATCCAACCGTCAAAGTTTTAGAGCAGGGTTATAAAATTTTTAGACAACATGATCCGATCATTTGTAGAGAATTCCGATCGGACAAAGTGCCACACATGCTCAGATCAAATTCTTAGACCAAAGCTATTGGCTACTAGCCTGAACGTAGTCCCGTTGTAACGAAATAATGTCATCACTTTCTGAACGATCGGATTTTCCGACAACTTTGCCCGACCGTGTGTATGCAACACCAGTTTCGGACAAAACCTGTCGGACAAAATCCGACGGATTTGGTTGTCGGAATGTCCGACCGTGTGTACAAGGGCTTAGATGAAAGGTATTTAGCAGTTTATATTTACTAAAATAATTGTATTTACATATTCTGTGTACTGTGGGAGACCTGATATAGTGAATGCAGGGTGCTGGGTTTAGTAAAACATTAAGTTCTGGGGCAAACTCCCTTGCAAAGTGCAACTTCCCTTGAAAACTGAAGAACCTATTTGCCTTTAGTAAACCAACCCCTTTCCAATTTTATATCTAACTAAATACCTATATTTAAGTTATTCTTCAGGAGTTATGTACCCTTCTATGACAACCCTAAGTGACTCTGCTGCTAAAACTATAAAGCTCCCAAGCAAGGAAAAAGTTAAAGAGGAACTCCAGTCATTTTTGTGTTTATTATAAACTGTAGCTGCTGATTTTTAACCTCCCTGGCGGTTTTCCAGAGTGTGGCTTGGGGTTAAATTTCAGTACCATTAGCGGTAACCCCCAAGCCACACTCGGGATTGCATTGTAGAATCCTTGTACAGTGTACTTACCTTGTCACCAGGATTCTGCGATGCTCTATATCAGTGATGGCGAACCTTGGCACCCCAGATGTTTTGGAACTACATTTCCCATGATGCTCTACTACACTGTAGAGTGGATAAGCATCATGGGAAATGTAGTTCCAAAACATCTGGGGTGCCAAGGTTCGCCATCACTGCTCTATATTCTGGGCTCCGTTCCCTGCAAGCGTTGTGATGCATGGGGGAGGAGGCAAATTCAAAAAGTACAAAAAACATAACATATGCAGTATACTGTAATCTTACAGATTACATTACTGTAGGAAATCATTTCACATCCCTTTTTGTCCCTAATGCTTTGTCCAATGCCCTGCATGCAGTTTTATATTATATATACTGTTCTTTCTGCCTGGAAACTTGAGATTGTCCACGGCAACCAAAAAGTGATTTTAGACCAGCTAGAAAACAGCGATAGTAAATTAGAACACTTGCAGAATTGAACGATAGTGATTCTCGGGGAAATTAATTGTTTTATTATTATACTATTATTTTTTATAAATATCTAAAGTTATTTATTATATTATAATTTACGATTTTGTGTTTCAAATTTTATCATACCCGGGATATCTACTAGACTCTTGTTTGGACAGATTTCAGTGTGTTATTTCCAAGAATTACAGGCCTAATATAAAACGACAAATTTCTATGCAAAACAATGTACCGCTTTGAGATTCAAAAATCTGACATAATCATACCGCCAGGGAGGTTCCTAAACAGACACTCACCTGCCCTATAATTCAGTGATGTGCTCACCCGAGCTGTCCCTTTTCCTGGTCTTCTGTCCCCAGCACTAGCATCTCAACTCTGGGCACCCGGCTGTGACAGCTTGTGGTTTCACAGCCGGGTGGCTATTGCACATGTGCGAGCCACACTGTGCACTGTGAATGGTCCCAAAGTCTTATGAAATATGTGATATTTGGGGGGGGGGGGGTGGGAGGAGAACTTCCGCGCAGATTGCCTGGGTGGATAAAACAAAGTAACTGCTCCCCCACCCAAAAAAAGTGCCATTTGGGGAAGAAGGGGTGTCATTAATGGCCATTCTGAACACCGGATTGCTGGCAGGAAAACACTTTTAGCCGTGTTTCTCTGCCTCTATTCAAAATCAATGGGGTCAAAAATATAACACACTATACAGGTTTGTAAAGTAATTTATTAGGCAGCTCCGGGGGTCTCTTCCAACTTTGGGGTCTCTTCCTTCTTCTCCCACTCTCCGCTATTTTATGCCAGGCTTCTCCACTATCTTCTGCTCTTTTGCCCGCTCTTTTGCTAGGGGTGGCCAGTCTTCTCCATCGTCTTCCAACGATGTTGATATGGCACTCTCTCCCACTGTAAGGCCGAGTGCACGGTGAGCAACGACTTATATTGGCATGGGCCGTGGTCACCAGGAGATGCCATCCCGTGACCCCGTCCCCTTTTGACGTCATCATCCCATCATGCCTAGGGTGGTGACGTCATGAGGGGGCGTTCAGAAAACAGCCCATAAGCTCCACTGCTGATAAACGTCCAAAAACGTCCATGTGTACATGAACACATAGGATAACATAGAGTGGAGTTGATGGGCTTTTAAAAAAAAACACCCAAACTCCAAAAAACTGACATTTTTGAGCTGCAGTGTGCATGGAGCCTTGAAGCGGAACTTCCCTTTTTGGGTGGAGCTCTGCTTTAGGCACTCACCACTCCTGCTACAGATCATTGCCACAGATCATTGCAGTAGTAAGAAGAAATCATCCACTGAAGAAACTTTAGAAACTGACACTTCTTTAAGTGTCAGATTCCTTGGCCCCTGCTGCACTCAGTGGTTTCTTCTGCTGTCCCCTATGTCACTATAAAACACAGGAGTGATGTAAGAACTAGAGTATTGATTAACTGAGAAATTAAGTGAACAAGAAATCTGACACTCCAGGAAGTGTCGACTTCAGAATTTCTCCTTACAACTCCTTGCTACTGATTATTACTGCAGCAATTAGAGTGCAGGTAGCAAGAGTGGTGAGTATGCAATTTCTTAACTGCAAGGAACTCTTTTGTTTAGTTTTAATTTTCGAGACAGAGGCAAATTGAGTCCATTTCAACCACTTCCCATCCAATGGGATTCATACATACAATTGCAAATAAACTCCAGAAACCAAGCAATCCATTACCGATAAAGCCCCATACATACGGTCGGACACTCCGACAACAAAATCCTTCGGATTTTTTCAGTCGGATGTTGGCCCAAACTTGTCTTGCATACACACGGTTGCACAAAGTTGTCTGAAAATCCAAAACGTTCAGAATCAGGTGACGTCAAACACGTACAACGGGACTATAAAGAGGCCAGAAGCCAATAGCTTTCATCTCTTATGCCGTGTACACACGATCAAACAATCGGGTGGAAAAGTCCGGCAAACTCAAGTCCGCCGGACCATTCCCCCGTGTGTAGCCTCCGGCATACTTTTTTGACCCGAAAGTACGGCGGACTTAGAAAGTAGTTTTGCACTCCAATCTTCCCGTACTTTTGAAATGAACTAACTTTTCCCGCCCGGAGAAAAGTCCGCTCATTTCGAGCGGGTCTCCAGGTAGGCGGGGCCCGCAAAGGAGACCTCGCAGGACCTGCCACCTGGTATGGACTTAAAGGGAAAAAAATCGGTGTGGGGGTTCCCCCAGGTCCACATCAGACCCTTGTCCGAGCACGCTACCCGGCCAGCCAGGAAAGGGGAGGCCGAGTGAGCGCCCCCCCCCCCTCCTGAGCCATACCAGGCCACGTGCCCTCAACATGGGGGGTGCCTTGGGGAGGGGGGGCCGCGTGCCCCCTCCCACCCCAAAGCACCTTGTCCCCATGTTGATGAGGACAAGTGCCTCTTCCCGACAACCCTGGGGGTTGGTTGTCGGGGTCTGCGGGCGGGGGGCTTATCGGAATCTGGGAGCCCCCTTTAATAAGGTGGCCCCCGGATACCGGCCCCCCCACCCTATGTGAATGAGTATGGGGTACAATGTACCCCTCCCCATTCACCTGTAAAATAAATTACAAAAAAAACACAACACACAAGATAAAATAGTTTATTGCACAGCTCCGGGGGTTTTCTCGCCGGACTCCTCCGCTATCTTCTTCTAGCTCTTTTGCTAGCGGAGGAGCCCGGCTTTCTTCCTCGCCGCGGCCTCTTCTTCCGACTTAGGGGGTCTTGTCCCCCTCTCCGGTTCTTCTGCCGGGCCACCGCGCCTTCTTCTAGCTCTTTTACAGGCGGTGGCCCAGTCTTCTGTCGCCGCCGCTGCCGCTGCCTTCCGTTCTTCATCTTCTTCTTCTCCTTCTTCTCCTGGAGATGTTGACTCGACGCTCTCTCCGGCCGCAATGCCAGGGACGCGCTGCGCGGCGACTTATATAGGGACAGGGGGCGGGGTCATCGGTTGATGTCGCATGGTGACCCTGCCCCCTTACGATGTCACAGTCCCGGAGGATGCTGGGACTGTCGCCATGTGACATCAACCCATGTGACATCAACCGATGACCCCGCCCCTTGTCCCTATATAAGTCGGCGCGCAGCGCGTCCCTGGCATTGCGGCCGGAGAGAGCGTTGAGTCAACATCTCCAGGAGAAGAAGGAGAAGAAGAAGAAAGGAAGGCGGCGGCGGCGACGACAGAAGACTGGGCCACCGCCTGTAAAAGAGCTATAAGAAGGCGCGGTGGCCTGGCTGAAAAACCGAAGAGGGGGACAAGACCCCCGAAGTCGGAAGAAGAGGCCGCGGCGAGGAAGAAAGCCGGGCTCCTCCGCTAGCAAAAGAGCTAGAAGAAGATAGCGGAGGAGTCCGGGCGAGAAGACCCCCGAAGACGGAAGACCCCCGGAGCTGTGCAATAAACTATTTTATCTTGTGTGTTGTGTTTTTTTTGTACTTTTTTCACAGGTGAATGGGTAGGGGTACATTGTACCCCATACTCATTCACATAGGGTGGGGGGCCGGTATCCGGGGGCCCCCTTATTAAAGGGGGCTCCCGGATTCCGATAAGCCCCCCGCCCGCAGACCCCGACCACCAACGGCCAGGGTTGTCGGGAAGAGGCCCTTGTCCTCATCAACATGGGGACAAGGTGCTTTGGGGTGGGGGGGCGCGCGGCCCCCCCTTCCCCAAGGCACCCCCCATGTTTAGGGCACGCTGCCTGGTACGGCTCGGGGGGGGGGGCTCGCTCGTCCCCCCTTTCCTGGCCGGCCGGGCAGCGTGCTCGGAAAAGGGTCTGATGTGGACCTTGGGGGGACCCCCACGCCAAATTTTTTTCGGCGTTGGGGGTTCCCCTTTAAGTCCATACCAGGTGACGGGGCCTGCGAGGTCTCCTTCGCGGGCCCCGCGTACCTGGAGACACGCTCGAAATGAGCGGACTTTCCTCCGCATGTGTGGGCGAGTCCGTTCATTTCAAATGTAGGGCGGATAGTACGGCGGACTTAGTACGCCGTATTAGTCCGCTGAAAAAGTGCTGTGTGTGGGCAAGTAGCCCGTTCGGAAAGTCCGACGGACAGTCTGGCGGGAAGTCTGCCAGACTAAGTCCGTCGGATAGTCGGCTACATGTGTACGCGGCATTAGTCTATTCTGAGCATGCGGGGCACTTTGTCTGTCGGAATTGTCTACACACGATCGGAATTTAAACAATCTGATTTTGTTGTCGGAAAATTTTAGATCCTGCTCTCAAACTTTGTGCGTCTGAAAATCCAAAGGAAAAAGTCTGATGGAGCCCACACACGATCGGATTTTCCGACAACATGATCTGATTGCACATTTTCCATCAGAAAATCTGACCATGTGTATGGGGCATAAGTGTGAGAGACTACCAGAATTTGGTTGATTCTGAAGTTGAAAACTTGGCAGCTTCAATACACTGTATTGAAAGGTCGAAGACAGAAAAAAATAAACCCTACAGAAACATAGTCTAAAGCAGGGATATGCAATTAGCCAACCTCCAGCTGTTGCAGAACTACAAGTCCCATGAGGCATAGCAAGACTCTGACAGCCACAAGCATGACACCCAGAGGGAGAGGCATGATGGGACTCAGTTTTGCAACAGCTGGAGGTCCGCTAATTGCATATCCCTGGTCTAAAGCAATTTGATTATTATTTGCTGGGTGCAATCCATGCAATTTTAATCATGAATGCATGCAGTCAATTGAAACCACCATTCTATCTACTCTTCAATTGCTTTTTGAGCCGAAAAATGGAATTGAAAGTTGGATCGCTCTATCAAATTGTAACATGTATGTACACCCAGGTTGAACTGGATGGACTGGTGTCATTATTCAAACATACCAACTAAGTAATTATGTAACAATGTATGGCCAGTGTTAGAATGAATAGAAGTTACCCGTATAGAGGCATCTCCATTAACCACTTGACCACTGGGCACTTAAACACCCTTAATAACCAGACCACTTTTCAGCTTTTGGTGCTCTCACATTTTGAATGACAATTACTCAGTCATGCAACACTGTACTCATATGAAATTTTTGTCCTTTTTTTCACACAAATAGAGCTTTCTTTTCGTGGTATTTAATCACCGCTGGGTTTTTTATTTTTTGTGCTATAAAAGAAAAAAGACCGAAAATTCTGTAAAAAAAAATGATTTTTTCTTCGTTTCTCTTATAAAATTTAGCAGATTAGTAATTTTTCTTCATAAATTTTGGCCAAAATTTATACTACTACATATCTTTGGTAAAAATAAGTACAAATTGGTGTATATTATTTGGTCTTTGTGAAAGATATAGAGTCCACAAGCTATGGTGCCAATATCTGAAAATTGATCACACCTGAAGTACTGACCTGAAGTTTAATTTCTTGAGACCCTAACATGCCAGAAAAGTACAAATACCCCCCAAATGACCCCTTTTTGGAAAGAAGACATTCCAATGTATTTAGTAAGAGGCATGATGAGTTTTTTGAAGTTGTAATTTTTTCCCACAATTCTTTGCAAAATCAAGATTTTTTTTCCACAAAATTGTCATATTATCAGGTTATTTCTCACACACAGCATATGCATACCACAAATTACACCCCAAAACACATTCTGCTATTACTCCCGAGTATGGCGATACCACATGTGTGAGATTTTTACACAGTGTGGCCACATACAGAGGCCTAACATGCAGGGAGCGCCATCAGGCGTTCTGGAGCACCCAGGCCAATTCTGACATTTCTCTCCTACATGTAAAAATCATCATTTATTTGCTAGAAAATTACATAGAACCCCAAAACATTATATATTTTTTTTAGCAAAGACCCTAGAGAATACAATGGTGGTTGTGGGAAATTTTTATCTCGCACGATATTTGCGCAGCAATTTTTCGAACGCGTTTTTTTTGGGGAAAAAAACAGTTTTGTGCTTTAAAAAAAACAAAACAGTAAAGTTAGCCCAATTTTTGCATAATGTGAAAGATGAAGTTATGCTGAGTAAATAGATACCTAACATGTCACTCTTCAAAATTGCACACGCCCGTGGAATGGCGCCAAACGTCGCTACTTAAAAATCCTCATAGGCGACGCTTTACATTTATTTACTGGTTACATGTTTTGAGTCACAGAGGAGGTCTTGGGCTAGAATTATTGCTCTCGCTCTAACCTTCACGGCGATACCTCACATGTGTGGTTTGAACACCGTTTTCATATGTGGGCGGGACTTACGTATGCGTTCGCTTCTGCATGCGAGCACATGGGGACAGGGGCGCTTTAATTTTTTTATTTTTTTGTGAATCAAAGATTCTGGCTTTGATCGTATTGGCGAGTTAGTAGAAGCACCGGAGGGCGGGGCATCTATGGCTGGGTATTGCAGGGTATCACCGAGTATGGCTGGGTATGGCAGAGTATTGTCAGGGTATTGAGGGGTTAATTGTCGGTGAGCAGCGATGTGGGCACTGCAGATGCAGCCCACAGCGCTGCTGACACCGATCTCTTTCCCCTCCGCTGTACCGATCGGTACAGAGAGGGGGAGGGAGGAACCGGCGTCATAACATGACGCCGGTTTGTTTACAAGTGATCACTCCATAATTTGACGGAGCGATCACGTGGTAAACGGCCGCGATGAGCGGCCATTTACCATGATCCGTGATGCACCGGGTCCTATGGACCCGGCGGTCACGGATGCTCTCGTGTGCGCGCCCCAGGGAGCGCACGAGAGCAGAATTCTGGGAGGCCGTTAATTAACGGCCTCTCAGAGTTAAACAACCGCCCTGAAGCCGTTAATCGGCTATGGGCCAGTTGTTAAGTGGTTAAAACACAATGTAGCTAGGTATTGGAAGTATGACTTATTTTGTTCCCATGTCTGTTCCTAAAATATTGTGCCTGTAACTAGAGATGGACGAACTTCCGATGGGACGTTTCGAGAACGCGAACCGCGAACGCGGCCGAAAGTTCGTGAACCGCAAAGTTTGCGGCGGGCCCCATTGACTTCAATGGCAGGCAAACTTTAAAAACCTACAGGTCATATTTTCAGCCACAAAATACTTACTAGCTGTGCACACATAGTCCCACCACATGGCCACTGACAGAACACATGTATGAAGTGAATCTGGGATCGACAACTACAAGCATTCTTTTTTTATATGTGAAAGTTTGACAATTCAGGACTCGCATGAAGGCAATGGAGGAGAGGAAAGGTCAGGGTAGGCTATGAAGAGGGTGCAGGAGATGATCACCAGCACCGTGATTGAGTGCACTGACACCAGCACTGTGGTAGAGTGCACTGACACCAGCACCGTGATAGAGTGTACTGACACCAGCACCGTGATAGAGAGCACTGACACCAGCACTGAGATAGAGTGCACTGACACCAGCACCGTGATATAGAGCACTGACACCAGCACCGTGATATAGAGCATTGACACCAGCACCGTGATAGAGAGCACTGACACCAGCACCGTGATAGAGTGCACTGACACCAGCACCGTGATATAGAGCACTGACACCAGCACCGTCATGGAGTGCACTGACACCAGCACCGTGATAGAGAGCACTGACACCAGCACTGTGATAGAGTGCACTGACACCAGCACCGTGATATAGAGCACTGACACCAGCACCATGGTTTAGTGCACTGACACCAGCACCGTGATAGAGAGCACTGACACCAGCACTGTGATATAGAGCACTGACACCAGCACTGTGATATAGAGCACTGACACCAGCACCGTAATAGAGTGCACTGACACCAGCACCGTGATATAGAGCACTGACACCAGCACCGTGATAGAGTGCACTGACACCAGCACCGTGATAGAGAGCACTGACACCAGCGCTGTGATAGAGAGCACTGACACCAGCACCGAGATAGAGAGCACTGACACCAGCACCGTGATAGAGAGCACTGACACCAGCACCGAGATAGAGAGCACTGACACCCCACCAGCATTGTGATAGAGAGCACTGACACCAGCACTGTGATAGAGAGCACTGCTGGTGGTAGTGTCTTTGGGGGTGCACACAGCAGAGAGTGAAGAGGGTGCAGATCGAGAGGATGAGGAGGGTGCAGAAGAGTAAGGCTGAGTGAGACACTCAACCAAGTCTGGTGAGTCCTTTGACGTAATCAAACGCACCTTCTGCAATTTGTCACTTTGGCTCAAGCCTGTTGCTCCTGCCCTACCCCTACCACCCCTGCGGAAGGGCCTGCCTCTTCCTCTGCCTGTCATTTTTTAAATGACCCTGTCACAAAAGTCTCTAGAGAAGTGCAGTATGTATGTGGAAGAAGGTATATAACACCCTGCTTCAATCTGTTGTTTTTGGGGGCCACTGGTCTATCACACCAGTTATAATACTTTTTTTTATTGCGTTTGTCACTCTTTGTAGTATCGCTGCAGAACTGCTCAGCAGTCACAATGCTGCACAGTGGAAATGCACTATACTATGCTTTCTATATGTGCAAGTATTTTATACGTGTATTACACACCTATATACTGCACACCAAATAGTACATCTATACCAGTCCTTACAAGGACTGCTGCAGAATAGGGAAGAAATCTGCAGCACAGCCCTGCACCACAACCCTATATATTGTACACCTATACCAGTCCTTACAAGGACCTTTGTGGACCTAGTAGCTAGTGATTTGCAGACTGTACCTCAGTCCCTACACTGATAAAAGACTGCTGCAGAATAGGGCAGCAATCAGCAGCAGTGCACCACAACCCTATATATTGTACACATATACCAGTCCTTTCAAGGACCTTTGTGGACCTAGTTGCTAGTGATTTGCAGACTGTACCTCAGTCCCTACACTGATAAAAGACTGCTGCAGAATAGGGCAGCAGTCAGCAGCAGTGCACCAGCACCCTATATATTGTACACCAATACCAGTCCTTACAAGGACTTTTGTGGACCTAGTAGCTAGGGATTTGCAGACTGTACCTCAGTCCCTACACTGATAAAGGACTGCTGTAGAATTGGGCAGCAGTCAAGTATAATATTCTTTCTATATTTGGAAGAAAGTATATTATCCGTGTACAACCCTATATACTGTACACCTATGCCAGTCCTTAAAGGGACCTTAAAGGGACCTCCCCCCCGGCACTGACAAAATACAGGCTGCTGCAATCACCAGCACAGCAGTGCACTGAACCCTATATACTGTACACCTATACCAGTCCCTAAAAGGACCTTTGTGGACCTAATAGTAATAGCTAGTGATTAAACTGACTGTCCCTGCTGCACACAACGTCCTGTCCCTCCCGGCACTGACAAAAGACAGGCTGCTGCAATCACCAGCACAGCAGTGCACTGAACCCTATATACTGTACACCTATACCAGTCCTTAAAAGGACCTTTGTGGACCTAATAGTAATAGCTAGTGATTAAACTGACTGTCCCTGCTGCATACAGCGTCCTGTCCCTCCCTGCACTGACAAAAGACAGGCTGCTGCAATCACCAGCACAGCAGTGCACTGAACCCTATATACTGTACACCTATACCAGTCCTTAAAAGGACCTTTGTGGACCTAATAGTAATAGCTAGTGATTAAACTGACTGTCCCTGCTGCACACAGCATCCTGTCCCTCTCTGCACTGACAAAAGACAGGCTGCTGCAATCACCAGCACAGCAGTGCACTCAACCCTATATACTGTACTACATCTATACCATACCAGTCCTTAAAGCGGGAGTCCGCCGGGACTCCGCGTTTTTTTTTTTTTTTTAAAGTCAGCAGCTACAAATACTGCAGCTGCTGACTTTTAAAATGGTGACACTTACCTGTCCAGCGCGCCCGCGATGTCGGCACCCGAAGCCGATCTCTAGCTCGACACTCGGGTGCTGCCGCCGCCATCTTGGGTATGGGAATCAGGAAATGGAGCCTTTCGGCTTCATTTCCCGGTTCCCTACTGCGCATGCGCAAGCCGCGCGGCGCAATCCGGACGGTCCCCGCTGCCTCTGGGAACTGTGTGTTTCCCAGCAGGCAGCGGGGCACTTGCGCAAAGGGGCGGGCAGTTGCGGAAAGGGGCGTAATCTACGCCCCTTTCCGCAGACAGCTATCCCGGAAGTGGGTGCAGTTACCTGGATTATCCAGGTAACTGCACCCCCCTCCCCCCTGAAAGGTGCCAATTGTGGCGCCGGAGGGGGGGGGGATTCCGATGAGAGGAGGTCCATTTTAGGGTGGACCTCCGCTTTAAAAGGACTTTTGTGGACCTAAAAGTTAGCGATTTATGTCACTACAGTCTCTCCCTGCTCCACACAGCAACCTCTCCCTATAATGACATAAGACAGAATGTAAAATGGCCGCCAGATCAGGTCTATTTATAAGGTAGGGGGAATGTCCAATTGTCCATGTGCTGAAATATCTCAATTGGCTGTCCTGTACCCCATGATGGAGTGTTAGTGGTGTCATCATGGGTCAAAGTTCTTTCACACTGTAAACACATATGTTCGCTGGGCGAACAGCGGCAGTAGTCCGCCAATAGGGTGAATCGCGAGCACGCAAAATTTGCCGCAAAACGACCGCCAGGCGAACAGTTTGGCCATCCCTACGTGTAACACATTAGAATAATTGAGAAAATCTGATTAGTTGCTACAGCCAACAAGAAATTGACCCCTGCACACTTTTCAGATATCAGGCTCAGATATGACAAAAAATTTTGAACTATGCTTTTGGAATTCTGTAAGTTGCATACTGCATATTCTAGCGTTAATCAAAACTGAAGAGTCTGGGAAACTGATTGCCTTTCTTTGCTAGATTTGGTAAGGTTTAGGAAATTTGTGATTAGACTGGTGCAGCTAGAAGAAAGAAAATTTGAAGCAATACACAAAGCCCTAGATCAGGGGCCTCAAACTGGTGGCCCTCCAGCTGTTACGAAACTACAAGTCCCATGAGGCATTGCAAGGTTGACAGTTATAAGCATGACTCCCATAGGCAGAGGCATGATGGGGCTTGTGGTTTTGTAACAGCTGGAGGGCCGCCAGTTTGAGACCCCTGCCCTAGATAGTGGAATTAAACAGACTTGGCCGTGCCATACGTAACCTAGTTTTTATAGCAAGTCAAAGATTTGAGCATCGCTAACAATAATCAAGCTGCGTAAGGGATAAAGCACAGCAATTTCTTGTGGAATTGGTCTAGTTAAAGTGATTTTCTGTTCGAGTGCAATTGTTTTCAAGGAAGGGCAGACCTTTTAATCTTCTTATTTGTCCATCTATGGTCTGTCTAATACCTTCATGATTTATGGCTGTAAAGTTCAGTCAGCATAGCCGGGCTTTGATTCGCTTTTTATCTCCAGAATAAGGCCATAAAAATTATTAGTTTTAAGTGTGTCTCTAGGCAAATAGTTTTTTTTGAATTGAGTATAGAAGGTATTAAATAAAAAGAGAAAACACCAGTTTGGTGCAAAGTCTTTAACTAAAACTTTATTAACCACTTCCCGCCGGGCCTATAGCAGAATAATGGCCGGGCGGTGGTTCTGTTATCCAGACTTCATATGACGTCTTTCAGGATAACATGCTGACACGCACCCATGGGGGTGGCCAGCGCGGGGATTGATGGTGCTGTGTGCCACTCTGATACACTGCATCTCTGATCGTGGTAAAGAGCCTCTGACGGACCAATCACAGTGTGAACCAGGCTTTCCTCGGTTTGCGCTGACAGGGAGAACCGATCGACAGCTCTCCCTGTCAGTAGGGGGGTCTGCATTGATAATGAGTATATTGATTATCAGCACAGCCCCCATGAGAGGTGCTCATCAGCTGCCAATCAGTGCCCATCAGCTGCCAGTTTGTGCCCCATTAGTAACCATCGAAGTGCCAATCAATGCCCATAAATGTGCCAATCAGTGCCCCATCAGTAATGCCTGTCAGTGCCCTTCAGATGCCAATCAGGAATGCCTGTGAGTAGCTCCTCATCGGTGCTGCCTATCCAGTGCCATCTATCAGTGCCCATCAGTAGGGATGGGCCGAACAGACCCCTGTTCAGTTCGCACCAGAACTTTCGAACCCAATTAAAGTCAATGGGACCCGAACGTCAAAAATTAAAAGTTCCCATTTTGAAGGCTTATATGCACGTAATTGGGCATATAATAAGTGATTTTTTTTTTTTTTTTTAAAGTGAAAGCATAAAAATGAAAAAATCCTTCCAATATAGTGCCTGGGGGTCTCCTTAGTCTACCTGTAAAGTGGCAGATCTGTACCATGTCGAGAATCTGCTGCAGCAATAACTGCATTTATAAAGCCAAAAAATTTAAAAGCCATTTTCCCTGCAAGCTGCCTTTATTTTGCTCAGCAACAGCTGGGGAGCCAGTGTGTATAGTGAGGTCACAATGTAGTGCACTGGGAACAAGAGTAGACATTTTTTGGCTACATTCTGGTGTCACTTTGACTTTGGATAAAAGTAACGGGTGCGTAAAAATTGGTCTTTGGGTGTTGGTGGCGCCTTCCCACCGTAACCCTATAGAGATAATCTTGATGAAAGCAAGAATTGGCCTTGCTGTAAAAAATTGCAATAATATGCACCTGTCAAGCAGGTGCAGAAAAATTGGTCTTTGGGTGTCTGTGGCACCTTCCCACCGTATGTGGTGCTACACTTTTCCACTACAATTGCGGAGGAGGAGGAGGGACAGATTTGTCCCCATTTTGTGTGGCTTTTAGGTGATCTTGCCAATGGGCTGAGTGGTTGGACATTAAGTGGCTGTTTTTTTTTCCACGTTTGATGTGCCTGAGACACAGTTTGTAGATAGCAACAGTGCAAACTGCTGCAGATGTGCTTAAAAAGGCCAAGACAGCTGAGCTTTGGGGAGTGGGCCAGGAGATAACAACTGCAGAATGTGATGGAATAGGATGGCTGCTCTCTATTCTTTCTTGATATCAGCCTCCTTGGGGTTGTGCCACCTCACCTTTAGTTTCCTCCTCTGCTCTATCTGGCACCCAAGTCGCATCAGTGACCTTTATCATCATCATCATCATCATCTCCATCTCCTCCATCTTCATCGTCATCATTACCACTGGAAACAACTTGGCAATATGCTGCGGCTGGGGGAACATGAATGCCAATTTGTCTACCAGTGTTCTCCCTTCTCATGTTCCTGTCATCCTCAACCTCAGAACCAACATCTGAATCCAGTAATGGCTGGGCATCATCAAGGAGCAAGTGGCTGGTGCTGTGGTCAAATAACTCAGCTGACTCCTCAATGGCTGATGTTGGGGCTATGGCAAGAATAGATGTGGACAAGGAGGTAGGTTTATCCACTCTGGCAACTGCAGGGAACTGCACACTTGTCTCTGCTTGCATGACAGAGGATGAGGAGGATGAGGAAGGTTTAGTAAGCCAGTCCACCACCTCCTTTGCATGCTGTGGCTGGATAGTACAGGCAAACTCACTAAACAGAGGAAATGATGCCCTGCCTGAGGACTAACCACCACGTCCACCTTTGCCTGTGGACACATTTGTTGCTGGCCCCCTTAAAGTGCCAAGGGAACGTCTGTCTCTCCTTTTTGTCCTCCCAGACATTATTGGGAGGAAGGGGGTGGTGCTTATAAGCAAATGTAAAGAAGAAGTGGAAATCTGTAAGTAGATGCACTTTAATCAATATAGTAATAAGTGGTATTTGGTGCACTTTAATTTGCAAAATAGCACAGTATAGCACACTAACTGATAGCACCGAACAGAGCCCTGTTCTACCTCTCTCAATGCCGGAATCACACTGAAAATGGCTGCCACTGAAAGAATACTTTTATTCTGTGGGGCAGGAATGAGCCATGATTGGATAAAGTCATGATGACAGTGTCCAGTCATGACTCGGACAGTGCTCTGTGCCCCGATTGGCTGAAGCTTTCACTGCTTCAGCCAATCAGGGCTTGCACTGCACTGTTCTGCGCCACAATGCATTGCGGTCAGTTTGGGGAGCCGAACAAATGGTCGAACGACCTGTTTGTTTGGACGTTCGCCAAACGACCGAACAATGAAAGTTCGGCCCGAACTTATGCTCGGGCCGAACCATTTGTCCATCCCTACCCATCAGTGCCACCTATGAGTGCTGCATATCAGTGTAGCCTATTGGAGGCAATCAGTGCTACATATCAGTGCCGCCTCATCAGTGCCCATTAGGGCAGCCTCATCAGTGCCCGTCAGTGAAGGAAACAACAAAATTTTATAACAGAAACAAAGAAAAACTTTTATTTTTTCAAAAATTTGGGTATTTTTTAGTTTGTTTAGAAAAAATAAAAACCCCAGAGGTGATCAAATACCACCAAAAGAAAGCTCTATTTGTGGGAAGAAAATTATAAAAATTTAGTTTGGGTACAATATTGCATGACCATGCAATTGTCATTCAAATTGCGACAGCATTGAAAGCTGAAAATTGTCCTGGGCAGGAAGGGGGGAAAGTGCCTGGTATTGAAGTGGTTAATAGATTGTTGTCATACTCAAAAAGATGCTTAAAACTAGAGCATATCAAACCTGGCATCCAGCCAAGCAAAGGTACTCTAACTACACCGGATATAACCAATTTCCCTATCCAAACCCAGAATGATTCACAGTTTAAATACTTGCCTAATGCCCACTTTTACTCCCTTCTTGCCCAGGCCAATTTTCAGCTTTTAGCGCTGTCTCACTTTGAATGACACTGAATTTGATCATGCAATGCTGCACTCATATGAAATTTGTATCATTTTTTTCACACAAATAGAGCTTTATTTTTGTGGTATTTAATCACCACTGGGTTTTTTATTTTTTGCTAAATAAACTAAAAAAGAACATTTTGAACAAAAAATATATATTTTTAATATTTTGTCATAAAATGTTGCAAACAGGTACTTTTTCTACTTCTCTGATGTGTGCTGGTGAGGCTGCACTGACGGACACTAATAGGCTGCACTGATGGGACCTGATGAAGCAGCACTGATGGGCATTGATAGGCTGCACCAATGGGCACTGATGAGGTGGCACTGGAGGGCACTAATGAGGCGACACTGATGGATGGCATTGATGGGCATTAGTAGGTGGCACTGATAGGCGGCGCTGATGGGCACTGATAGGCGGCGCTGATGGGCACTGATAGGCAGCACTGATGGGCACTAATAGGCAGCACTGATGGGCACTGATAGGTGGCACTGATAGGCAGAACTGAAGGGCACTGGTGGGCGGCACTGATAGGTGACACTGATGGGGAGGCATTGGTGGGCACTAATTGGCACCACCAATGGGCACAGATTGGCAGTACTGGTGGGCACTGTTTGGACTGCACTGATAATCAGGACACTGATAATCAGTGCCCTGATTATCAGTGTACATGCCCTTTTTTACTGAAGCTGGTTATCAGCTCTCTTCTCCCTTCTCATGCTGTCAACCTGAGGAAAGGAATGCTGATAACCAGCTTCTGTTTACATCGTGATCAGCCGTGATTGAACACAGCTGATCACGTGATTAAGAACCGCTAATTGGCTCCTTACCTCAATCTGTGATCGGCAGTGTCCAGAGGACAGAGAGTATGCTGCCTGTGTCCTGAAGCAGGCATGATCACAGGAAGATGTCATATGACGGGCTACCAGAACTGGCTGGCCACGCTGTAGCCGACATTCAGCTATACCGTATTCGGCAATCAAGTTAACATATTTCGAGGACCGAACCCTCTTTTTAAGAGTTGTGCATCACTAAGGCAGGCCATAGATGATGTTATTTTCTAGTTGCAGGAAAAAAAAAATAGCTTGATTCAACTATCAGCCTGTTGGGTTTACAAAAAAAAAAACTCCCCGTGCATACCCAGCATTTTAACGCAAAAAGATAGAAGGTGTCTGCCTCTAATAACTTGAAAATGTTAAAACTTAAAGTTTGTTACCGATATTAGTGCGCCAATCTCTTTGTTGAGCTGTTATGTTCTGCTGGGTGACTGCTCCCCCCTGCAAGAACATAGTGATCAGTGCTCGCAGCAAATGTACACATGGGCCGAAAGTCAACTGCTTCCTGCTGAACCAGGCTTACCTTTAGGCAGTGGCGTAACTAGAACCTTCAGGGCCCCGATGCAAGAAACCATGAAGGGCCCCCCTGAACCCCAGCCAGGACCCTTCCCTCCGAGTCCGGCGGTGGAACTCCAGGGCGTGGTCACAGGTATGACCTTTGTGAGCCCTGTAGTTCCACCACTGGCATCAGTAGTTTTTTTTTTATTTAATTTTTTTTAATTTTTAGGTGCCCCATTGGGGGACTGTTCCTAGGCAGGATGGGGTCCCCGTCCCCAGAAGAGATGAGGTCCTATTCTCCAGGGCAGATGAAGTTACTGACCCCAGGTGAGAAGGGGTCTCTGTCCCCAGGGGAGATGGGGGTCCCTGTCCCCACATGAGAAGGGGCCCCTGTCCCCAGGGGGAGATGGAGGGGGTAAGTAATGGTGTGTGGGGGATTGGGTCCTCTCACTCACCATGACCAAGCTGCAGGCTTCGCACTCATCCATGTTGGCCTGGGCTCCATCCAGTGTGCTGGACGAGTGATCAGCATATCTCCCAGAAAGACCTTTCATCATCTGTGTATGACGGGGGAGGAGGGGGGCTGGCAGACAAGCCTGCAGTGTCCTCCGGGGAGCCGGCTCTCATAGGGCTGCACTGCATCTGTGTGCTTAAAGTTTGTTTACCCGGGAGAAGTATGCAGTGCAGTGTGGGGGGGGGGGGGGGCGGGACTCTGGCTGGGGAGAACAGACATCGGACTGAGCGGCAATGCATGGAGCAGGAGAGGGGTACTCTGAGGAGCCAGCCGAGGACACAGGTCATGCTGGGAATGCACAACTAAAGAGCAGCCGGTGCGATAGTCGAGCATGGAGCTCTGCTAGTCACCCTCCACCTCCAGCCACCCATTTGCATGGTGCACTGGTACCCCTAGCTGCCTATGCTGCTGCCAGCCACATGTAGAGGGGGCTGCATGGGCCCCCTGCAGCACAGGGCCCAGTTGCGGTCGCAACTGCTGCACCCCCTATAGTTATGCCCCTGCCTTTAGGATAGTTGGGAGGTTGAATAGGCTGTCCCCGTCCCCCACATCGGTTTTACCACACAGTAAGCAAAGAGATGGCTGCTATGACACGTTTCTCTGCCTCCAAGCTCAATATGAGGAATACAGGGGAAGTAGGTGTGTTATCTAAAATGTTCAAAGCTAGCAGGCAATGCTTAGGAGTGGAGAAAGGTAGCATTTTTCAAAGCAACAGTCTCCTTACTATTTGTGTTGTTGGACAGCCATGAAGGGAGGAGGGGTGCCGTGTCCAACTTCAAAGCTAACCTTAAGCCTGGGACACACAGGCCGAATACCAGCCAGTTCAACAAACTTGTGTGTACACCAGCCTGTCCTACAGAAGCCAGCTGACCGGCAGTCCCCATGTCAGAAAACAATAGCTCAGCAGGAGAGATCGCTGTACTAACATCAGATAGTTAGTACTTCAAGTTCCTCAGTTTCAGTGGGCTGAACGAAAAAAAATATATATTTAGTGTATACCAGACATTAGACAGCACCTAGGAAAGAAAGACAAAATACTACATATACTTTGTGTCCTGGGAACAGAACACATGAATACAAAACAAAGATAGTTGTCTTCTTTATAATGGCCATTTGAAGTCTCCACCAGAAGTCTACATGCAAATGCAGAAGCACAAGTGGATGTCAAGGACAGAATGCTGTCACTCTATACCTAAACCGGGACCTTTGTGGTAAGATCACCTGATATTATTTCAATGAAAGCTGCAGATTTAAAGCGATTGAAAACAACCTGTGAAGGCCCCTTCATTTTTTTTGTGTGAATTAATGATTTTGCTCCACTGATTTACAAAACCACAAAAAGAGATTTGTCTGTCTGATGTATTTCAAGCAGAAGTGATCTAAACATTAGTAGGCCAGTATTTTACACAGGTCACAGATAAAGTAAAATATACTTGCTTTTCATTACGCTAATCCTTTGAGATTGAAAATATAGGTCAAGTATTGGTCCTCAAAGACTT
The DNA here is from genome assembly GCF_037356315.1 of Lithobates pipiens. Taxonomy (NCBI): domain Eukaryota; kingdom Metazoa; phylum Chordata; class Amphibia; order Anura; family Ranidae; genus Lithobates; species Lithobates pipiens. Next base: position 13,183,291 of record NW_027507787.1, on the reverse strand, counting down.
AAGTCATGCAACCTTGTTACAAACATTCCCTGGCCAATTATCTTATGCTTGATTTGGAATCTTGGCTTGGATCGCATAGTTAACCACCTGCTATTCCATTGTGCTTATCTTGCCATGCACTTTGAATTTAAAGCCAAACTCTAGGATTAAATAAAAGCAGGTAATGCAGGTATACATTCATTACAAATTTAGTAAACGTGTTTTTTTTTTTAATGCAATTAGTGTTTTAACTTACATTCATCAGCTTGTGTAAAGCAAAAAATGAAAATAATATAATCGTATTATTAATATTATTTTAATAATAAATACAAATATTATTAACTTTATTTTATTTTTTGCTTTACTTCCTACTGATGTATATTCCACATAACCTTGTGAGTTACTATACTATATTGTTCTGTTTCTCTGCACATTAGCCCTGATGAAGGGAAAGGTATCTCCCTGAAACACATTGGCTTTACCTGTTATCTGTGAACTATAAACGTCACTAAATGTCTTCCATTTACTCCAAGTGTGACGAACCTTAATACTGGAAGTGCTTCTATATCCATCTAAAAACAATAATCCATATGGACATTGCAATGGTGATGTAGTTGTCAATGCTGACTTGAAATTAAATAAAAAAAAATACCTTTGAGTGGTTGGTCCCTTTAAAATGAGAACAACCGTGGAGTTGTTACCCATAGCCTATAATGTGTTCTAATTATTTTTTAGTTTTTTTTTAGTTTTAATGACTCAACTTCAAAGGAGCTAGAAGGGATTGCATGAACTATAGACTTACTTCAAATGGAGTTACTCATACTTGGCATAGCAAAGCTATCATATATAATTAAATGTGATTATTTTATAAGTTGTGCAGGATTGTTGTTGCACTGATGTAAAAATCATGTGATGTTATGCTGTGAATAGCAACTATAGTTCTCTATGGAAGGACAAGTATACATTTACATTGGACGTGTATGCAAATACAATTATGCTAATTGGTTTCTAACAATGCATGTAACAATTCAAGATTCACTAATCTGCATAATTATTATGTTTGGGGTTTCTCTACCATACTATTACATTTCTACTTGTTTTTAAGTTAATGCGTGTATTTTCAGTGAACAAATAAAGCTGTTGATATGACTTTAATATTTTTGTATACATACTCAATATACAGTGGTTTATAGATTATAGGGCAACTTTTTTAGTGTTTCACTGCTTCTCAACTATTGAACTGTCAGCTACACAGAGTGATTATGGTTTTGCAGTAGGTTGTCTAATGCATACACTTCTATTGTGAGAAGTCACAGTACAGTATACATATTGTGTAGCGCTGCAAAGCAGGATGAAGAATCTGTATACTTAATAAGCTAATATAGCAGCCCCATGTACAGAAAATCTTATTATTTTTCTAAGCACTATTTATATGTATGTAGCACCCTTCCCTAAGCAGGTTTAATTTAGTTTTTAGCTTAGCTGTACTTGGTTGAGCAGCAATTTATTTTTCAGGTCTGGTCAAGTTTGGTTGCTCCTTGGCAAAGGAGCGTGAACTGTGTACATCCTGTGTACATGCTCCAAAAAGCATTGCGAGCATGCCAGTGATGTCATCGCGGCCAACACAGCAGCCCAGCCCGGTACAATCCAGCTCTAGCTGCGTTCCAACCCTTGTTTTTGGCTCTACTCCACCGTAGCAGCATCCTGCTGACCAGGACAGCCCCCGCAAGAGGTCACATTAGTTGCAGAAACAGCATACAGCCCGGACCGATGCAATGTCCAACACTGGACAACATGTGCCTGTTTACCTCAATGTGAGTTTTTATTGTTCTTTGATCTATATTAAATGCTTACAGCCTACGCTCAGAGGCACCTGTTTTCTCTCATCTTTCCACGTGTTTGGAGATCACTTTTACTTCACTTACAAGGCCGGCCCCGTACATACCCTTTATACAGAGCTGGAAGCTCAAAGGATTATTTTGATGGACTCTTGTTTTATTTATATACTATTTTGGCTGCACCACTAACCATTTTTTGTCTGGTGGTTGCTGGTGCCGCTCTCTGGGAGAAACTTCCATAAATAGAGAAGGAGGGTCAGCCACCGAGTTATGAAAATGTATCTGATATTAGCTAATCCTGAGGGGGTGGACAGCAGAAGGTGGCAGGGGAGATGATAAAGGTTTGGGAAGGCTTGTTCAGTCAGGATTCTCCTGAGGGCTGCTGTTCTTGGGAGGCATCCTGTGTATTGTTGCTAGGCCTCAGTATGTGTTTGACTGAGGGCTTGGAAGAAATTGTTTTGAAAGCTATTAGCTGGAGGGCACTGCCTGAGGAAACTGGGCCTGAGAAGATCCCCTTTATCACTGAAGAGTGTCTCATGGAAGATGGTTGGGGAAAGCTGTCCTTGGATATTGTGAGTAGGACCTTGGCCTGGGACTCCAAATGTGCTTGTGCTTTGGGATTTCAATGCCAAAGGTTGCTGTAAGGACTGGGACTGCTCATACAGAGTCTCTACCTCCAGCAAAATGCTGCTGCTAAAGAAATATCTGTCCTCCTGTACCTACTGGCATATTTTGAGTATCTTGATATAGCATGGACTTACTCCAAAGAGTCCTGACACACTTACAAACACATACACAGATACTAGGGTCAATTTATAGACAGGATCTGATTAAGCTACCAGCATGTCTTTGGAGTGTGGGAGGAAACCAGAGTACCAGGAGGAAACATGCAAACTCCAGGCAGATGGTGTTGTGGTTGGGATTTGAACCAGCGACCCCATTGCTCCTAGGTGAGAGTGCTAACCACTACACTACAGTTGAATTTTTACTACAAGGTCCTCAGTTTGAATTTTGACCAGGACAGTAGCTGTATGGACTTTGCATCTTCTTCCTGTAGTTGTATGGATTTCCCCTCCCACACTCCAAAGACATGTTGGTAGGATAATTGTGTTCTGATTAAAAATGGCCCTACTATGCATATGTATGCATGGGATGTAGGAAGCTCATGTTTTAGTGTGTTACTACAACTCAGTCATGTGAATCCACCCCTAGTGTGGTACTTTTGTACTGCTTGATATCAAAGGTCCTCCTTTTAGTTTGGGAGACCATACCTCTCGTTTAAATATTCAATGGGCTCCTGCGCTTAAATGGAATTTGTGAGGAATGTTTTTATTGAGTGGATGCCGCAGGCACTTTCACGAGACACCAGCTCATGTATATAGACTAAAAGAAAAATTGATGGTGCTGCGCTTCCAGAAAAATGGAACCTTACAAGAAAACGCTAGAGAGCTAATTATTCAGATGGAGATATATCAGATGGTGTGTATTCAAACTAGTATGGTAGAGGAGAACTCTTCTCCAGGTGTGAAAATTATTCTATCAAAAGTGCTTGCAGCAGTGTGTACACAATGATAACTGTCACAATACAGGGTGCAACTTATATCTCTATGACATAATAATAGTGCTAAGTGCAATAGTACATATAAAACCACATACAGTGGTCTAACTATAAATCAAACTTCTACGGCAAAAAGTGCTGAGTGCATCACAGCAAAACCAAAGTGACTGAAATATAAACAGTTACTGACTAAGTAGGCGCAAACTAGTGACAATGGCCAGCCACGTAGCGTGCTCGGATAAGGGTCTGATATGGACCTAGGGGGGGCCCCCATGCCGTTTTTTCGGCGTAGGGATTCCCCTTTAAGTCCATACCAGGTGACGGGGCCAGCGAGGCTTCCTTCGCTGGTCCCGGCTACCTGGAGCCGCGCTCAATATGAGTTGACTTTTCTCCGGGCGGGAAAAGTCTGTTCATTTCAAAAGTACGGCGGACTGGCACACACACGGCCGTACTGTCCGCCGAAATGTGAGTCCGGCGGACAGATTGGTGTGCAAAACTCCAATCTTAGTCCGCCGGACTTCTGGGTAAAAAAAGTCCGCCGGAGCCTACACACGGGCGGATTGTCCAGCGCACTTGAGTCCGCCGGACTTTTCCACCAGATTGTTTGATCATGTGTACTCGGCATAAGTCAGTAAGTATTCTGAATGGCCTTTGCACATACACGCAGAAGTGTTTCATGTGTACCTTATTAGCACTAATGTCATCTAAAATGAGACATGCACTATGCTCTTTTGGTAAAAGGAAGGACTGAGTATTTTTATTTGTGGTTTACATTTTAAAAAAATATTTTTTTTTTGCTGATTCATGCCTCTCCCGCAAAAATAGATCAGTCATAATAGTGATCTGTTTCTCATTGTCATCAGCCATAAATAGATTATTATTGCAGTAATCTGTTTCTAAAGAAAGTGGCTCTGCCCTCCTTTAAATAGGTGCAGAAAATCCATAAAATATCAATGGGTGTAACTGGGATTTCCCATGTAAGTACAAGGCAGATAAATTGCAGTTTCGTTCTGCCCTGGGAATGATTTTATCTTCTGATCTTCATAAGCTTGGAAACTGATCAATTTCATTTTTGAAACTAGTGTTGGAATGTCTGGACCTAGCATTTAACCCTGGCCACCAGCAGCTGCCTGAATTCAGCTTGTGTAGCTGACAGCAGCATCTGAAGTCCTACTTAAAAAGTAGATTGGATAAATTGATTAACAGTCTATGGCTTGGCACTGTATTTTGTGCTTTCTAATCCCTCATTTGACTATCCAAGTGTATTCCTGGGACATTGATCTAATACAGCCCTTTTCAACCAGGGTGCCAAGGCACCATGGTGTGCCTTGAGGTTTCTTCAGGGGTGCCTTGGCAAAATGCCTAAAAATTGCCCAAAAATTGTATACAAGCCAGCATATGAATGAAGCCTGCCTTTTAGTTACACAAAGCCACAGATTTTCATTGTGCAATATTACAACCTTCTAGCTGCCGGTGTCCTAATGACCAATGGCATCAGTTGATAAGGAGGATGTCAGTTGCCCGCATAGCATTCTTATGTGACCCTCTCCTGCCTCTCTCCATCAGCATTGGGGTCACATTAACTGAGTGATAAAAAGAAATATTGGAATACTAGTCTGTACCAGTTTGCAAAAATGTATTTGCTTTTGGAAGAATAAATCACCTCTAATGTTAGGTGACCTGCCTGTGTGGATGTCGCTGCAATATGAAAAACTATTAGAATCATTTTAACATTTTAGAATGGGGTGCCTCAAGACTGTCCATAATTTTAAATGGTGCCTTAACTGAAAAAAAAAAGTTAGGTAACACTGGTCTAATAGATAGCACTGTGGTCACACAGGAGCAGGCTGCAGAAGCTGGATGACGACCACACTGGTGACTTCAAGGTTCAGATTATATAACAAATGAAATGCTGTGGAATTTATGCACCAGTTTCTCCTCCCTAATCCCTGTCTGGTAAAGTGGGGGTACTGTTTAATTTGATGGATTATCATAAAAAATTTGCTTTTTACCGTTGTGAAATTTTGAATTTCTTATGCCGCGATCGGAATTCTCGTCGGAAAAAGCACTTATGGTTTTCCCGTCGGAATTCCGCTCAAACTGTCTTCCCTACACACGGTCACACCAAATTTCGACCGCCAAGGACGCGGTGACGTACAACACGTACGATGGGACTAGAAAAAGGAAGTTCAATACCTAGTAGCAATAGCTTCCATCTCGAATTTGAATCTGAGCATGCGCAAGTTTTTGTGCGTCGGAATTGCATACACACGATCGGAATTTCCGATAGAAAGTTTTTCCATCCGGAAAATTGAGAACATGCTATCAAATTTTTGCTGGCGGGAATTCGGCCAGATAAATTCCGATGGAGCATATGCACGATCGCATTTTCCGATAAAAAGCTCTCATCGGTCTTTTGCTGGCCGAAATTCCGATCGTGTGTACGCGGCATAAGAACTGTCAGCCATTGCAAACACAGAAAAAATTGATTTGCTGGAGTAAATAAGAGCAAATGGATTTTTATCCCAGGCTTTCAATTTTCTCTGCTATTATCATAATGCGGAAGCTGTTCATGCTATATCATTTAGCATGTGCGTAGACAGAAATATTACAAGCCTTTCCTAACAATCCTTGCCCAGTTTTCTAAGAATTATGCCTAAGGGTGATAGAAGGATGTGTCCTACTTTTTTTTAAAATAAAAACACAGCTGAGGAAGAATGCTGCAACTGATACAAAACTGCCATTTGTATCTCTTGTAGTAATGTTGGTAGTTTGTATTGGAAAAAAAAGCACCTATAAACAGAATACTATGAGAGATATAGGGGGTTATTTACGAAAGTCAAATCCACTTTGCACTGCAAGTGCACTTGGAAGTGCAGTCACTCTAAATCTAAGGGGTAGATCTGAAATGAGGGGAAGCTCTGCTGATTTTATCATCCAATCATGTGTAAGCTAAAATGCTGTTTTTTGTTTTCCTTGCATTTCCCCCTCGGATCTACAGCAACTTTACGTCCAAGTGCACTTTCAGTGCAAAGTGGATTTTCCTTTAGTAAATAACCCCCATAGTGTATGTCTTCCACGCATCTGGGAAATACAAAACAGGAGCAGTGAGATCGTTTACTATAAGATTGTAGTTTGATTCATAAAATATTATACTGCTTGAAATTTGCACTGTGCTAATACAAAATGGGAGAGTTTTACTAAAACTGGTGCAAACAGTAGCTGGTGCAGTTGTGCATAGTAACCAATCAGGTTCCAGATTTTATTGTCAAAGCTTAAGTAAATAAACTGAAATTAGCAGCTGATTGGTTACTAATCACAGCTGCACCAGATTTTGTATTCCCCAGTTTTAGTGGCCACTTCACTGACTCGTGATGAGTATGCAGGCTAGAAGTACGGATTTAAGATTTTGTTGGCTGCATTCTCTCTCCAGGTCAGCCACCTACTAGGTAATTAACAACTTTAACCCCTGGAAGGATTTACCCACTTCCTGACCAGGCCATTTTTTGTGATACGGCACTGCGTTGCTTTAACTGACAATTGCATGGTTGTGCGATGCTGTACCCAAACAAAATTGATGTACTTTTTTTCCCCACAAATAGAGCTTTCTTTTGGTGGTATTTTATCACCTCTGTGGTTTTTATTTTTTGCACTATAAAGAAAAAAGGAGTGACAAACAAAATTGTTTTCTGCTATAAAACATTAAAAAAAAAAAAAAGTAGAAAAACAAATTTATTCATCAGTTTAGGCCAATATGTATTCTGCTACATATTTTGTTTAAAAAAAATCCCAATAAGCGTATATTGATTTGTTTGCACAAAAGTTATAGTGTCTATAAAATAGGAAATAGATTTACAGCATTTTTATTATTTATTTATTTTTTACTAGTAATGGTGGCGATAATTGTTTTTTAGTGTGACTGCAACTTTGCGGCGGACAGATCGGACACCTAACTGACATTATTTTTTTTTTAACAATTTCTGTTTATTATCATGTTTTCATAGAAATTATACAACAACATCTGGGTTATGTCAGCATGACATTCACCCAGCAATAACGGCCACGCAGGGCCTAACAAGTCATCCTGACTAACATAGTCTCCTAGCTCTTAACCTTCCCCAACATTTTCCCTCCCTCACCTCCCCCTTGTCACAGCTCAACCACCCAGATGCGACCTGATGCATATCATAGGTAAGTTCACCTAACTGACATTTTTTACACTTTTTTGGGAACCAGTGACATTATTACAGTAATCAGTGCTAAAAATATTTTGTACTAATGACACTGGCAGGGATTGAGTTAACATCAGGGGTGATCAAGGGGCTAAATGTGTTCCCTGCAGGGGTTTTCTAACTGTATGGGGGACTGTGTGACTGGAGAAACACAGATCCCTCTTCCTGCTTAGCAGAAAGACAAGAACTGTGTGATCTCCCCTATCAGAACGGAGATCGGCCTTGTTTACACAGGCAGATTCCTGTTCTGTCACTGCGGGGAACGATTCAGGGTGGCTGGCGGACACTGAGTTCCCTGGACCCGCTGATTGGCTGGCCAATGGGAGTGCTCGCGCACACACAAAATTGAGTTCACGTGCCGAAGTACACGTGTCAATTCGCAAAGTACTTACGAAGTACGAAGTACTTACGTCAATTTGCAGAATCATGCCACCTTGCCACAATACAATGACAGCGGCTGGTCAGCAAGTGGTTAAGTGAGAATTAGTGATCCTGATTTAAGAGTAAAGCATTTTAAAATATAATTAACTTTTTTTTTTAGTTCTGGACAGAGTGAAGAAGAATTAGAACGCCTGTCAGGTTTTTATTGCCTTATGTTCCCTCATTCGGGAGATTCACCCTCTCCAGGTGTCATGTCTATCATTGTCATTGAAAGAAAATACCAAATTTGGGGTTGGCTCCAGAACAGTTATAGGGGAAATCTTCCAATGGGGACACCAGTTTTGGTGCAAACCAGGGATTCCCATACTTTGGAGGGATTTCCTCTTACTTCTGTATTGGCTATGGGCAGGAAGTGAAAAGAAATCTCCCCAATGGGACAAACCTATAACCCTCCCTTACTTTTTTCAAAAGAAAATTTTTTTTTGCCTTTAATTATCCTTTAAAGTGAATTTTCACTTTGCAAAAGTATTTTCCACTCATCTTGAATTAGATTAGAAACAAAGTAAAAATGTATTTGGCAAAGAATACCCAATTATGTGCAAGGGAAATTAAACAATCAATGCTTGCACATTATTGGGAGTTTTAAGACAGAACTACTTAACCTCATTCACTACGGTATGTAAAATTTAACTTTGCAATAAAAAAATCCACTATTCACTAGGTAAGATTAAGGCTTACCTGTAGGTCCAAGAAATATCTCCTAAACCTACATGGTTTAGGAGATATTTGCAAATGACAGGCACCTCTGTCTATGGCGCATGCGCGGTAGACAGCGGCGTGCAGGCGCGCACTACGCATGCCATTGCTAACGGCAATCTTGCCGTTAGTGGCGGCTCCCGTGCGCATGCGCGGGGGTGACATCATCCCGGCTACGACCAGTCACAGAGTCAGAGCTGCAATACCTGGAACTCACTCTGGGTATCATGGCGGCGTTGGAGGAGGACGACGAGGGTCGCTTTGGGGGCTTCCATCTCAGGTAAGTTATTCATAATGAGCTAGTATGCTATGCATACTAGCTCATTATGCCTTTGCCTTGCAGGGTCTATTTTTATTTTTATATTTAGTAAGGCTCTTTAAAGGTTATGTAGATAGGTGAACAAAGAAGCAAACGATCTTAGCCAGCTCATTAAGTAATTCCACACTCTCAGAAAAGGACTGGAAAACATTCATGAAGGGAGGGGAATGTCCTGGGGAATTGACTTTTCCTGAAGTAGTCAAATTTTCTAGGAAGTTCAAAGGCACATTGCAAGTAATTAAAAAGCAGTTTATTGAAACTACTGAACTTTACTGTTCAAACTTGTTATGGTTATGCCATCAACTACTCACCAACCCAGTTTCTCTTATATCATGCCCCCCTTCCCCAGAAACAGTATGCTAAATCCCTGGCTATGCATGTGGTTAATGCAGCCCGAATGGGCATACCACTAAATTGGCTTTCTTAACACCCTCCTTCCTTAACGGAATGGTTCAAAAGATTAGAAAAGCTGATAAGGAAGAACTGATCCATATATTGCATTACTATTAATACATAATATTGCAAGTAATATTTTTGTTGCAGGGGATGCCCAATATATGACTTGTATCTTAGTGCAGACTTCTGGGAAAATCACTATGCCAATAACACTAGCACCTTCTGTGTACTGGAGTGCTGGGCTGTGGAGGGGACAGGAAGGGCTGGCTCAGGCTCTCAATGGATCACTGATAAGATGAGCCAGCTGTCAGTCCAGGCTTCTGGGTGGATCCTGACCATATGGTCAGGGTCTTTTCAGAGCCTGGACCAGCTCTGTAACTTCAGCCAACAGCGGGCTTCAGATCACTGTCATCTGAAAACAGATTGCAGGAGTGCAGAAAGAACTAGCTTTGACTATACTTCTCCTTTAACCTACATTTATGAAAACCTTCACAGATGTATTGGAAGCTGACTGACTTACCTGTTTTGCCCCGTACACGCGATCAGATTTTCCAACAACAAATGTTGGATGTGAGCTTGTTGGTGGAAAGCCCGACTGTGTGTATGCTCCATTGAACATTTGTTGTTGGACTTTCCGCCAACAAATGTTGGCTAGCAGCTTCTCAAATTTTCCACCAACAAATTTTGTTGTCGGACTTTCCAATCGTGTGTACACAAGTCTGTCGCACAAAAGTCCACGCATGCTCGGAATCAATGCTCACCAAACACAACATTAGCAGAAGGAGCCCAAAGGGTGGAGCATGACAATTGAACTTCCTTTTTATTGGCTCACCTTACGTCTTGTATGTCACTACGTTCGTAATTGTTGGCCAACATTTGTGTGACTGTGTATGTGCAAGACAAGTTTGAGCCAACAACCTTTAAACAAAAATCCACGGTTTTGTTGTCAGAAAGGCCGATCGTGTGTACGGGGCATTTGGCTTTAAATAATGGCGTATGTTACCCAACACAAATCTGAGCTGAGGAATCTCCTTGGATTAGTGTCTTTAATATTATCGAACAAGTCCAACGAAATATGACTTACTACCACTAGCTATGCTTTGACCTGTTCAAATGAAAACCTTTAGCAACATTCTACCAAAACTATTTATGGGCCTCTACCATTGTGCAAGGTGATACCCTACAATGATCAAAATACTACAGGCCACTGTCACTGTGGGTGGCCTCGGCAAACACATTGTTAACAGTCATAAACATATCATGAGGAATGTTCTCTTACCACAACTGAGAAAGAAACAATAGCCATGTTGAAGAATTCCTGCAGGGTAAACTGTTTAATGAAGTGTTCTCAGGGAGTCTTTTTCCTCGTAGTTGGTAGCTACAATATAAACACAAGCAGAAAGTGAACCGGATTTATGCTGTGCAAAGCAAAGATTCACATGAAGTAATGCTAGAAACAAAGGTGTAAGAGGATCTGTAAAAGTCTCAGACCTGATGTAATATGTGGATATTTCCTAGACATCTATGTAGTCTTAGATTTCATTTTAATTCCTTTATCTAAAATCACGAGAAAGCAATATGCAGTACAAACAAAAAAATCAAGCCTCCCTTTAACCCTCACTGTAAGGCCAACCCTAAGGCCAATTAAATCCGGGGACATTTTTTTTGCTACTAGTAATGACGGCAATCAACGACTCATAGCTGGACTGTGATATTGTGGTGGACAAATTGGACACTAAGTGACACTTTTTGTGAACCAGTGACACTAATACAGTGATCAGTGCTAAAAATATGCACTGTCACTGTACTAATGACACTGGCTGGGAAGGGGATAACATCTAGGGCAATCAAAGGGTTAAATGTGTGCCTAACAAGTGTTTTCTCACTGTGGGTGAGGTGCTTTTACTAAAGGGAAGGCAAAGATCCCTGTACCTGCTTTGCAGGGACACAGGATCAGTGTCTTCCACACTGACAGACCATCGTTCTGCCTATGTACATAACGATCAGTGGAAACTGGTGAATTTGGAGTCCGCCGGAGCTGCTGATTGGCTCCCAACTGAAGAAATGGTCCCTCCGTTCTGACCAGTATATGATCATCAAATACAAATAGGGGCACAGATAATGGAAAAAATACACCCCTAGCTAGGTGCGGTGGAGCGGGGGGAGGGGGTGTAATTCAGAATTATTTTTTTAATTCTGCGCTAACTGTCTTTGAAATTGCCCCAGCCCCTGTTCAAATCCAATCAGGGGACAAAACCGGGGACAGACTTGGTCCGGGACAGTGTCCTCAATCCGGGGACTGTCCCTGGAAACCGGGGATGTCTGGTAACCCTACTGTAATTCCAACCTTTCCTGTAACGCCAACCCTCACACTAACCGTACCTTCAATTCCAAGACTAAACCTTGTTCTGTACCAAAAACCAACCCCTCTGCACTCATAGACTCTTATGTGGAATAAGTAGGGCTATAAGTATAAACTGTTGTTCTACTTACAGCTAGTAGGAAGCCCATATCATATATTGGCTTCTGTTGTCCTAGTGCAGTCAAATGCATTGTATATGACATTGCTTTGTTGTTAAAGGATTTTGCTCAGGATACAGAAAATAAAGTTATGGCACATACATATAGAACACTACCTGACATTTCAAACTCGCTGAGGAGAGAGCTTCATAAAGAAAACACTTGGGTTGTCTTAGAGGAACATTACAATGACATATTATATATATTTATATTTATTTATTTACTGTCAAAAGTATTGGGACACCTGCCTTTACACAAACATGAACTTCAATGGCATCCCAGTCTTAGCCTGTAGGGTTCAATATTGAATTGGCCCACCCTTTGCAGTCAGAACAGCTTCAACTCTTTTTGAAGGCTGTCCACTGATGAGAACGAGAAGGCCTGGCTTGCAGTCTCCGCTCTAATTCATCCCAAAAGGTGTTCTATCGGGTTGAGGTCAGGACTCTGTGCAGGCCAGTTAGGTTCCTCCACCCCAAACTCGCTCATCCATGTCTTTATGGACCTTGCTTTGTCCACTGGTGCGCAGTCATGTTGAAACAGGAAGGGGCCATCCCCAAACTGTTCCCACAAAGTTGGGAGCGTAAATTTGGCCAAAATTTCTTGGTATGCTGAAGCCTTAAGATTTCCCTTTACTGGAACTAAGGGGCTAAGCCCAACCCTTGAAAAACAACCCCAACACCATAATCCCACCTCCGCCAAATGATTTGGACCAGTGCACAAAGAGTCTAAGCTAGTGATCAGCTTGATTCCCGATCATGTGATCACCATGTCAGCTCTAATATAATAATCACATGTCTTTATTTATAAACAAAGCCATATGAGTTAGGCCCCTTTCACATGGGCGGACCATTCAGTTTTTTAGGTGGACCTGAAAGGACGCTCCATAGACCTCCACTGACATCCTACCCACTCCGGATCGGATGAAAACAGATTCTATGGTCGGTCTTCATCCGATCCCCCATAGAGGAGAGCGGTGCTCTGACAGGTCGGTCCCTGCACAGTGTGCAGAGACAGACCTGTCATCTGCCTGCTCAGCGGGGGATCGACAGAGCGATCCCCCGCTGAGCAAAGTGGAGCCCATACACGGACACGTCCATGTGAAAGGGCCCTAACAGCTGCAACTCTATTTTATTCTAGAAATAAACAAAGTTAAACAATTAAAAACTCCTTAGTCCATTCATACATATGGAAAAAGAGAAAGCCACCGCTCTAGGCCAATCCACCAGAAAGACGGCTTGATTTCCAGGCAAAGGGAGTCCCAGGTGCTGGCTAATTGCACAAGCAAATAGACAGGGAGAAAAGAAACTCTGGACAGCCGCACTCCGGATAGAATCTGAAGTAACTTGTGCCTTTATTTTTCAAGTAAAAATCACATCACACGAACCACAGCAAAAAAGAGAATATGGAACAAAAATTGACGCGTTTCGCACTGAAATTAGTGCTTGCACATAGCTCATAGTAAGCACTGATTTCAGTGTGAAATGCGTCAGTATTTTTTGTTGCACCTCAGCATTCTTTCTCCTCCAAACATGACGAGTTGTGTTTCTACCAGACAGTTCTACTTTGGTTTCATCTGACCATATGACATTCTCCCAATCCTCTTCTGGATCATCCAAATGCTCTCTAGCAAACCTCAGATGACATGTACTGGCTTAGGCAGGGGGACACGTCTGGCACTGCAGGATCTGAGTCCCTGGTGGCATAGTGTGTTACTGATGGTAGCCTTTGTTACGTTGGTCCCAGCTCTTTGCAGGACCAAATACTTATTTTCCACCATAATTTGCAAATAAATTCTTTTTAAAAAATCAGACAATGTGATTGTCTGGATTTGTTTCCACATTTTGTCTCTGATAGTTGAGGTATACCTCTGATGACAATTACAGGTCTCTCTCATCTTTTTAAGTGGGAGAACTTGCACAATTGGTGGCTGATTAAATACTTTTTTGCCCCACTGTATATATTTATAGTATTTTGGCATAATAGCAGTATGAACCAAGTTAATAATTATTTTACTACTGATATTCCCATTTATTCAGTTTAAAATATTTGAACCGGAGAAGAAAACACACAGAAGCTAAAAGGTGGACAGGCGGATGATACCCCCCCTCTTGTTTTTACAGAAAGTTGCTGACACAAAATTATTTTTACAATAATCAGCAAACCAGAAGTGCAAGTACTGTAAAAGCTCAATTGTAGGCAACTGCTCACTGTACTACGTCAGCAGTTACACAAGGTATTCAATATTTCCTTGATTTTTATGCTTACAGCTAATATTGTTCTGAAGAGAGATAGATCCCACTAATATAAAGGTACATATGACTTCCGAGATGAAGGGGTTGATTTGCTAAAGGCAAATAGACTCTGCACTTCGTAAAGTGCAGCTGCACACTGCAAGTGAAGTTTCGCCAGAGCTTAGTAAATGAGGTAAATATTCACTTTGCAAAGAATACCCAAACACAAGCAAGCAGTGTTGCCAACCTACCAGATTGAAATTTACTGACCCAACACCCAAAATTTCCTGGCACAGCCACGTTTTTAATGGCATTGCCAAAAGTTACAAACAGTTTTAAGTGCAAATTTGAGTATTTAGGCTACAAACAAGTACACTTTACAATTATCAATGTGTTTTAAGGTAGATAATAGGGCAAAAAAACATATTTATTATTTTATTTTCAATATAGTAAGTAAGTAGCTCAGGGACAGGACTCAGGAGGGCAAGAAATTAGAATAGGAAGGCACACACACATGATGTTGGTCCCTTCAGCCCACTCCAGTCTAAACAGCCCTGATAATCCCACTCCTGACCTGCCCTGCCCCTGTAATGCAGATGCACACACGAGGCTCTGGCGGCTCTGCTTGGCTCCCTTGCACCATGACATCACATGACACGCTCGGATACCGCGTCCACCAGAGCTGCCAAACACACTGTAGCAGGGACTTGGATGGTCTCGGACGGCTCTGGACCGAGCCAAACATCACAACCATATTTTTTACTGGCAACTTTTTCCTTTTACTGCCATTAACTGGAAGGAGAAAATTGCCTGTTTTTTACTGGCTACCAGTAAAAATACAGACGGTTGGCAACACTGCAAGCAAGATAACATTTTTAAAAAAACTGCATTTTTACTTGCACGTGATTGGATGATGAAAGTCAGCAGAGTTTCTGCTCATTTACTAAGCTCTGCTTACTAAACTTTGCAAAGTGCACAGTCTATTTTCCTTTATACAGGGGCGTTGCTAGATGGCAAAAAGACCAGGGGCTTCAGCCCAAAGTCGAAGAACCGCGGGGGGCGCAGCTTTTTTTTTGGCCTGGGTGGTGGGGATATGTGACTTACTGAATAAACACACTTGCCTGACACTGACCATTACACTGACCTGCCTGACCTACATACACTGATCTGCCTGACCTACACGCACTGATCTGCCTGACCTACATACACTGACCTGCCTGACCTACATACACTGACCACTGACCTGCCTGACCTACACACACTGACCTGCCTGACCTACATACACTGACCTGCCTGACCTACATACACTGACCTGCCTGACCTATATACACGGACCACTGACCTGCCTGGCCTACACACACTGACCTGCCTGACCTACATACACTGACCTGCCTGACCTACATACACTGACCACTGACCTGCCTGACCTACACACACTGACCTGCCTGACCTACATACACTGACCACTGACCTGCCTGACCTACACACACTGACCTGCCAGACCTACATACACTGACCATTGACCTGCCTGACCTACACACACTGACCTGCCAGACCTACATACACTGACCACTGACCTGCCTGACCTACACACAGTGACCTGCCTGACCTAGATACACTGACCTGCCTGACCTACATACACTGACCACTGACCTGCCTGACCTACACACACTGACCACTGACCTGCCTGACCTACACACAGTGACCTGCCTGACCTAGATACACTGAACTGCCTGACCTACATACACTGACCACTGACCTGCCTGACCTACATACACTGACCACTGACCTGCCTGACCTAACCACACTGACCTGCCATATCTACACACACTGACCTGCCAGACCTACACACACTGACCCGCCTGACCTAGATACACTGACCACTGACCTGCCAGACCTACATACACTGACCACTGACCTGCCAGACCTACATACACTGACCATTGACCTGCCTGACCTACACACACTGACCTGCCTGACCTACATACGCTGACCACTGACCTACATACACTGAACACTGACCTGCCTGACCTACATACACTGACCACTGACCTGCCTGACCTACATACACTGACCACTGACCTGCCTGACCTACATACACTGACCACTGACCTGCCTGACCTAACCACACTGACCTGCCATATCTACACACACTGACCTGCCAGACCTACACACACTGACCCGCCTGACCTAGATACACTGACCACTGACCTGCCAGACCTACATACACTGACCACTGACCTGCCAGACCTACATACACTGACCATTGACCTGCCTGACCTACACACACTGACCTGCCTGACCTACATACGCTGACCACTGACCTACATACACTGAACACTGACCTGCCTGACCTACATACACTGACCACTGACCTGCCTGACCTACATACACTGACCTGCCTGATCTACATACACTGTCCTGCCTGACCTACATACACTGACCTGCCTGACCTACACAGACTGACCTGCCTGACCTACACACACTGACCTGCCTGACCTACACACACTGACCTGCCTGACCTACATACACTGACCACTGACCTGCCTGACCTACATACACTGACCTGCCTGACCTACATACACTGACCTGCCTGACGTACACACACTGACCTGCCTGACCTACATACACTGACCACTGACCTGCCTGACCTACATACACTGACCACTGACCTGCCTGACCTACATACACTGACCATTGACCTACACACGCTGACCTGCCAGATCTGCACACACTGACCTGCCTGACCTACATACACTGACCTACATACACTGACCACTGACCTGCCTGACCTATATACACTGACCACTGACCTGCCTGACCTACACACACTGACATACATACACTCTGTGTCTGACCTACCTCAGCTCAGCCGTGGTATGCGGTCACAGCAGGCAGTCAGTCACTGGGGAGAGGAGAGGAGAGCCGAGCCGCCCGCCCGAGTGGGGATGTAGCGTTTACGCCTTCTTGAGCCTGCAGGCTAAGATGGACGTCACGTCACACGTCCCGCTCCAGAAGGCCGGTCCAGCGGCACTCAGCCACTTTCGACCACTTTGGGCCGCTTTCGGCCACTATGGCACTGCCGCCGGGGACCGATCTGTTAGCGAGTACGGCCGAAATTAGCCAGCCGACGCTCGGGGCTAACAATGGAATGCAGCATTCCATTGACTCTGGACTTTTCGGGGTCACATTCGGGGCTTCAGCCACCCCTAGCCACCCCCTCCCAACGCCCCTGCCTTTAGGAAATCCACTCTGAAGACACTATCATTGTCTGTGATCTCCCTGCAGCAGACTCCATGCCTTGTTTTGCACTTTGTCCCTGTGTGGAGGTGGCTATCATGGTAAAGGCAGAAGCTGTGGCTTATAATGTCACTGCCTCCAATGCAAGCACAGTAGTGATACCACCAAATATCCTAATAACACTAGCAGTTAGAAACAGCAGTGCCTTAATCTCACATTGCAGATTTACAGCTATGGAGGCACAGAGTTCTTACATAGCTGTAAAGACACATACCAAGTAGTTACCTGCTAATTTTCAGGGGGAATTCCAAACAAAAAAAATTTTTTTAGGGTTTGTCAATACAGGGCTCTGGGCTGTGATTGGACACAGCTGATCAGCAGGTTTCAGCCATGAATCATTGGCTGAAACCTGTTGACAAAATTGAAGTCGGCTAGAAAGAAGGGGGGGGGGGGGGTATGCATGCATGTCTTGAAATCGGAAGATACTGCCAACATACAGGTACGTGATTGTGCTGGTACAAACTGCCCCTCACAGTAAAATTAGGTTGAGCAGTCCTCAAAGTGGTTAAAGAAATAACCCCATTTTTGTTGAGAAAATAAACATTCCCCTCTGGGTGATCAATGTGTGTAAAAGGATTTTAACAAACTTTGTTGCAGATTACTACCTGTTTCTGCTTTGAAGAAAAAGCTGTTTGTTTGCTTATGTTGATGTGGAGAGTAAATCTGAATGAGAGTGACTTTTTTATGATCAATCAGCTAATGCACTTTCAGTGTTCTAATGAAGAAAGTTTCAGGATCTCCATTCTTTTAGGAATGATTAACCCTCTGGGACTGGGAGTATGACTCTATTGCAGAGGATGACTAAAATCTGACATGGATCTTAGGGCACACTTCTGAACAAGCAAGCTATTGCATGCAAAATATGTCAACTGCTTGTCCTGTTTTTGTCTGATACACTTGTGACAATAAAGGTAAGAAAAAACCATTGAGCTAATCACACAAACAGGAAATAATATAGGTTACTATAGTGCATTGAATTTTACAGAAAATTACAGTGCTGCATATTGAAAACGAATGGTATTTTTTATTAACATTCTACTACAAAATGGTTTGTGCAGCAATTATATATGCTATATTATTATTTGTATTTTTTCCTAAAAAAGTGGAGCTACCCATTAGCAAGCAAGGGCATCTCCTCTTCGGGCACCCAGGCTTTTGTAGAAAGTTTTATTAATTGTGCACTGTGCAATAGGGGGGTTAAAAGTTATAATATTTTCCAGAATTTTAGCTCTATCCCCTCCTGTGAAGATATTTAAAGTACAACTAAAGGCAATACTTTGTTTTTAGTTTTGGATAGAGCGGAGAGGGGTTTGAGTACCTATCAGGTTTTTATAACTGTCTGTGCCCCTCATTTACCTCCCTGGCGGTAGGATTATTTCAGATTTTTGGTGCTGAAATCGGTACAATTATTTTCCGTGGAAATTTGGCATTTTATATTGTAGTCCTGTAATTCTTAGGAATAACTCACTTAAATCTGTCCAAACCAGAGTCTAGCAGACAGCCCGGGTATGATAAAGTTTGAAAAATGAAATCATAAATTATAATATAATAAATAACTATAAATAATTATACCAAATAATAATAATAAAAATTATTCAATAATGTAATCAAATCAAAAACACTGAAAATTTTCTCAGTTGCAGAATTGTCGCTGTCATTACTTTTCAGTGTTTGATGACGGATCTCCCCACAAATCACTATCGCTCAATTCTGCGAGTGATTCTAATTTATTATCGCTGTTTTCTAGCTGGTCTAAAACCACTTTTGATGTAAAGGGACAGTTTTGGTTGCTATGGACAATCTCCAGTTTCCAGGCAGAAAGAACGGTTTTTATAATATAAAACTGCATGCAGGACACTGGAGAAACCACAAGGGACAAAAGGGAGGTGAAATAATTACATACAGTAATGTAATCTGTAAGATTACAGTGTACTGTATGTATAGTGTGTGTTTCACTTTTTGAATTTGGCGCCGTTCTCCGTCCCCGTGCGTCACAACGCTCACAGGGAACGGAGATCGGCTCCGTGATGAATCGAGCGGAGGACGAGCCACTTGCACTGCAGTGAGGATATTACAGGGGACAAGGTAAGTAAGCTCTTCCTGGATCCTACGATGCAATCCCGAGTCTGGCTCGGAGTTACCGCTTTTGGTTCTGAAATTCCACCCGAGCCAGACTCGGGAATACCGCTAAGGAGGATAAGGAGATTCCCCCTCTCTGTTTTTCCTGTTTACCATTATCATTGAAAGTAATAGAGGGGAAATCTCCCAATGGGGGCATTAGTTCTGGTGACCTGGGGTCCCCAAGGGATTCCCTTAGTTTCTGGGATTTGTGCTGTGATGCTAAAAGTGTTTATGATAACAAGTG
Organism: Lithobates pipiens; assembly: GCF_037356315.1. NCBI lineage: Eukaryota > Metazoa > Chordata > Amphibia > Anura > Ranidae > Lithobates > Lithobates pipiens. The sequence goes on along the minus strand of NW_027507787.1, from coordinate 13,163,416 downwards.
AAAATATGACTCAGAATGAATCACTCTTGTCTGGATCATGAAACCTACAATCACCACAAGGTGTTTGAGTCATTCATTTAGTGTCCATAGAAGCCGAATGTATTACTCGGCCCTGGCATCCAGGTCAATGTCTGTACTGCTATCAATCCATCCAATCAGGACCTGAGGCTCCAGCTTTTGCTGGTGTACTCATCCCTGGGACGAGATAGAGGGGGTACAGGTAAGTAAAACGGGGGCTTGGGGGGGGGGGGGGGCTGCAGCATTACAGGAGGTTTTTCACCTCAATGCATAGAATGCATCGAAGTGAAAAACCTTGAAGGTTTACAATCCCTATAATACTACCTGTTGATTTTCCAAACATTTTTTGAGGTGATAACTGTGCTCCATGTCTATGCACAGGGAGGGGTTATGAAGATGAGAAGTGGGAGGAGATTGGGCGAGGTATGTGTTTATTGTAATCCATCAGAAGCTAAAGTGGACCTTCACCCTCCATATCAAGTTCCCCCCTCTCCCTCATCTACATTAATCGCTCATTGTTTGTTTTTTAAATGTACCTTTCTTTTTTGACAAACAGTGGGACCCCATTCCTCAATGCACGTCATTTGTTTGGATGAATGATGTGCATAGTGCTCACTTGGCCTCCGGGGATATGCACATCACATATCTCAGGAGGCCTTTAGTCATCCACACAGTAAGTAGGGAAGGGTGGGCCTAGCGGCGTGTCATCACGAGGTGCCGCTGGCTGAAGCAGGAAGAGCTTCTCGATGACATCACAAGTAAGATGGCGGTGCAGGACCCAGCTGTGTCTGTTGACAGAAAGATGTCCCTAGGAAAACTTTGGACCCAGTGGCTGGGTGAATATCCGAACTGTACAAACAAATGACCACTGCCCTTACCTATAACTGGCTTTAGCAGCAAGGAGCACAAAGATATGTGTTAAAAACAGGAGTTTAGTTTACACACATTTGGAAATCCATGCATGAGCTACAGAGCCCTGTCAAGGTACCCCAATATTATCGGCAGTCCTAACTCAAAATTTTGGAAGCCTCCACAATGGAAGCACAAGCATTATAATAGATAGGCATACTTTGTTTTGGTTGAGTATCCGAACTGTGCCTACAACAAAATCTGAAGGTCCCCTCTAAGTTGGCAAGACTGACGCCACATGTTTAACCACTTCAGCCCTGGAAGATTTTACCTCCTTCCTGACCAGAGCATTTTTTGCAATTCAGCACTGCGTCGCTTTAGCTGACAATTGCGCGGTCGTGCAACGTTGTACCCAAACAAAATTGACGTCCTTTTTTTCCCACAAATAGAGCTTTCTTTTTGTGGTATTTGATCACCTCTGTGGTTTTTATTTTTTGCGCTATAAACAAAAAAAAGAGCAACAATTATGAAAAAAAAAATATATTTTCTACTTTTTGCTATAATAAATATCCCCCAAAAAATATAAAAAAAACTAAATTTTTCCTCAGTTTAGGCCAATATGTATTCTTCTACATATTTTTGGTAAAATAATCCCAATAAGCATTTATTGATTAGTTTGCGCAAAAGTTATAGCGTCTACAAAATAGGGGATCGTTTTAGGGCATTTTTATTATAAATTTTTTTATTACTAATGGCGGTGATCTGCGATTTTTATCATGACTGCGACATTATGACACATCAGTCACTTTTTTTTTATTTTAGTTTTTTTGTTACACAAATTCAGTCACTTTTGACACTATTTTAGGACCATTGTCATTTATACAGCGATCAGTGCTATAAAAATGCAGTGATTACTGTGTAAATGACACTGGCAGGGAAGGGGATAAACACTAGGGAGCGATCAAGGGGTTGAGTGTGTCCTAGGGAGGTGTTCTAACTGTACGGGGGTGGGCTACCACTGACATGATAGTGATCACTGCTCCCGATGACAGGGAGCAGTAGATCCCTTTCATGTTGCTAGGCAGAATGGGGAATGCCTTGTTTACATAGGCATCTCCCCGTTCTACCTCTCCACACTGCAATCGTGGTCTGCCGGCGAACATTGAGTTCCCAAGGCGCTTACCTGATAGGTGGCAGATTTAAAGGGACGTACCTGTACGCCCATTCGCCTGCCTGTGCCATTCTGCCGATGTATATATGTGTGCAGCGGTCGGCAGGCAGTTAAGAAATTAGAGTGAGCAGCCTTATCATGTCATAGTGTATTGCAAGTGCATTCCATATTTCTGCCACATCAATAGTTATTTTTCTGCACTTGCAGCATGTTTAAAGGGATAAAATGTAGGGAGATTTGGAGATTTATTAATATTTTTTTCGCACTTTAACCCCTTTCCTGACCAGCTGCCGCAGTTGAACTGCGGCAGGTTGGCTCCCCTGGCCGAACCGACATAACTGTATGCCTTTTCTGCAGTGCCATGCTATCTCGCGCATACACAGTGGGGATCTGGTTGTGATTCCTTTGAAAGTCAAAGTTGACTGCCATATCCAAAATGGTGGTACTAGGGTCCCACGGCGGTAAGAAGAACCAGCTGCAGGAAGATAGTGCAAGAGCCTAGGCACTGCTAAGTACTGGTACCTTATTTTTAAAAGTCAGCAACTACAGTATTTGTAGCTGCTGTTACCAGCAGCTTTATAGGACAGATGTGATGGGTAAACTTGCTTTTTTACATCCAAAATTCACCTTTTATATGTTAAAAAGTAAATCACTTTGAAAGAAAAAATATAGCAAATAAAAACAATAACCTCTATACAATTGTGACACAAACAATATTGTAATTTAATATTATTAAAAATTATCTTTCCTTTTAATTCTGCAGCTGCTGTAATTTGCTGTAGAAATCAATACAATATGGCAGTGATGGTGAACCTTGGCACCCCAGATGTTTTGGAACTACATTTCCCATGATGCTCATGCACTCTGCAGTGTAGTTGAGCATCATGGGAAATGTAGTTCCAAAACATCTGGGGTGCCAAGGTTCACCATCACTGCAATATGGCAACCTGGAGGTGTTCTGTACCTACAAATGTAATTTCTTTCTTTGTGTGATTGGCTCACTAATTTTCTCATGTTTGCAGTAAAATACAAAGTCAAATTACTTATAAAGTAATGCAGATACTGTAACTTTCCTTATTAAAAATCTGAAAATGCACCAGGTGGTTATAATAAACCAGTCACCCACATTCAGAATCAGTCTGGTGAAACAAACAGGTATAGCTTCACAGCAACAAAAGATAGGCACCTGGTACAAAGTTTCCTCAAATCCCTACACATCCATGTACTTTACCCAGAAAAGATTGTGGAGTTACTCCCAAAAAAAGGAAATGTACATGCAGTTGTTTAAATTAACCTTAATTCATTTCCATTGTTCTTGCTCAGACCTCTTCAAGTGGGCAGTATGGTGACAACTGTAGAGTAATGTCTCTGCCATGCACTTGGGCAAACTCACGTTCACATCTTGCTTGGCTCAATTATACAATTTAGTGATATGGAAATTCCAAGCAAGGAGAGTTGAGCCCCTTCAACATATTTTACATTACTAAAACTTTTCTAAACTTGTACAGACAGAACAGTCTTCCCTTTCATAAGAAGAGTTATGATAATGTCACAGTGTGGAATTCCATCCTGGGAATACTAACATCCTCTATGAGAAATAGAAATAGTACATTGTGTACTACATCAACAAAGCAGAGAAAACATACTTTTGTAGCGCTACTCCCGTGAGAACTGCAGGATTACTGTCCATGTCTTCCCCTCGGGCTGGTGGGATACTCCAAAAACAAGGACTATATACAAATTAAAGTGGATCTAAAGCCTTAAGGTTTTCCACCTTCTGTGCTGCGGCTACCCCTCACACCCCCCCTCCCCCCAGCAGCCCTGCTGTCTCTCTCCTCATTGGACAGATTGATAGCAGCGGGAGCGATTGGCTTCCGCTGCTGTCAATCAAGTCCGGTGATATTGGAGCAGGGGGAGGGCCGAGTCCCGATGTCTGTGTCAATGGACACAGCAGCGGGACTCGGGAGCGAGCACGCACATATGCCCACAGGTAAAGCGGCTTTCCCGGGGGCAACCGATGCAGAGGGGCTTGGAGTGCTGGAGAGGGACCCCAGAAGAGGAGGATAGGGGCTGGTCTGTGCAAAACCATTGCACAGAGCAGGAAAGTTTAGGCATGTTAAGGAATTTGGTATTCTTTCTGAGCAAGCTATAGTGAAGTCCAGGCTTGAAACAAATAATAGACTTCAGCTTCCGAGTAGTAGTAAGAGCCACAAGAGCAGTGTCCCTTAACCACTTCAATATCTGCCACTTTCGTCCCTTCCTGCCCAAGCCAATTTTTAGCTTTCAGCGCTGTCGCACTTTAAATGACAATTGTGCGGTCATGCTAACACTGTACCCAAACAATTTTTTAAATCATTTTGTTCCCACAAATAGAGCTTTCTTTTGGTGGTATTTGATCGCTGCTGAAATTTTTATTTTTTTGAGCAACAAATTTGAAAAAAAAAATTGTTTCTCTTTGTTTCTGATATAACATTTTGTAATTACATTTCTCCTTCACTGACGGGCACTGATGAGGCTGAATTAATGGGCACTGATGGGCACTGATGATGGGCACTGATAGGCGGCACTGATGGGCACTTATGGGTGGCACTGGTATGCAGTACTGATGGGCATTGATAGGCAGCACTGATGGGCACTGATAGGTGGCACTGATGGGTACTTATGGGTGGCACTGATTGGCACTGATAGGTGGCCACTGATGGGCACATATGGGCACTGATGGACACTGATGGGTGGCAATGATGGACACTGATAGATGGCACTGCTGGGCATCACTGATGAGCAGACATCTGGTAGGCACTGACTGGCAAGATGTGTGGGCACTGATTGGCACTATTTGGGCACTTACTGGCATCCCTGGCAGTCTAAGTTGGCATCCCTGGTCATCCATCTGTTGTGGGCATCCCTTGGGGTCCTGGTGGCGTCCCCGGTGGTCCAGTGTGGGCATTCGTAGGGGGGGGGGGGTGTTGCACTGATAAACAATCAGCGCAGACCCACCCTGTCAGGAGAGCCCCCGATCGTCTCTCCTCTACTGGCGTCTGTCAGACACTAGTGATCCTGATTTGACACAGGTATTTGCTGCAAATTGCTGTACTCCATTATGTAGCCATTAAAGATTTACTTTTATGGATGACATAGTGTAGCCGACTCCATTCTATCATTGGATCGTTTTAGAAGAGAGGGGGGAGGCACCCTGAGCCAGTGCACCAGTTCCCGACCCCTAAAGGGTGGTATAGGTTTGAGCACGTGTCCTGCTTTTTTATCTGTAGGAAAATGTCCAACTTTTTAGCAATCAAATCGCAGCAGCGAAAGCGCAACGCAGGACCTTTTTTGTCAGGCATGGGATCATTTTCTAGGGTTACTAGATTCTTTTCAGTAGTGGAATTATTTAATTATAAAAATTAGAACAGTTTTATACAAAGTTCACATTAGAAGAATTACAATATTGCTTAACTGTAACAAAATCAACTATTACTATTACTTACTGTTACTTACTATGTCACTTTTTCAGTACTTTCACTTTGTTTCACTTTTCCAGCATGCTGCTCTTTGTAATGTAACAGTCGTAATATTAACAGTTAGCTGCTGAAAAAATAAACCTCATCATTGTACTGTGCCAGTACAGCTACTGCGGAACTAACCGTCCACCCTGTGGCTGGCAGCACATACTGTCATTATTCGTGTTACATACATTTTCCTCGGTCATGTGGAATGAAAAGGACATATCATGAACACAGACAACATTTGCACATAAAATCTCAGGAATAAGCCATACCTGACGTAAGATTTCCCAGCAGTCGCTTGCAGATTGTTGCTATACCTGGCTTACCAAGCTTCTCACCTGTGTAGCTTTTTACTCTGCACAGGACACGCCCTCTCTGCCTTAAACCCCTCCCCCAAAAACACACCTACCTTCTCTCATGCAACCCAGTTTGTAAACACAAGAGCCTCTGTGCACCTTATCTGAAGCGCTGACACAGTAGACTTTATTCCCTGATGTGTAAAAAAGGTCGTTACCTTAAAGCAGTCAAAACAAGCAGCTTGTCACCTGATACGTTCTGCTAGCTCTGGCATTTTTTACGAGGGGCGTCCAAGTCAAACCGGGATTTTTGAGTTCACATAATAAAAGAACAAACATTTCAAGTGGAAACTGCGTTTATTTTTTTCCCCTGCTACATTTATATGCTTATCCCGGTGTCGAATCTCTTGACCTCTGGAAGATTTACCCCCCCCTTCATGACCAGGCCATTTATTGCGATACTGCACTGCGTTACTTTACACCCCATTCACACCTGAGCGTTTTGTAGCTTGACGCCTGAAGCTACAAAACGCTGGAGGTGAAAAAATCCATTATTCTTAATGGAGATGGTTCACATCTCCACTCCAAGTCGCCTGAAGCCCTACGCCTGAGGCTGGGTTCACACTGCAGCGTTTACGAGAACCTGATAGTATGACTGAATTCGCATCGCACCCGGCCCAAACTCGCACAGGACCCTTTTTTTGGTCCGCAGCAGAATCGGATCGCATGGGTGTTCACACCATGCGATCCGATTCCTGTCCGAGTTTGCAGATCGCACGTTTGCGATATGCGAACTGATCTGGGGGTGTCATTAACGTTTCACTGACACTCCCAGCAGTTCGCATAGGGCAGTGTGAACTGCCGCCGGGAAGTATGCGATGCGGGAACCCGCCGCGGATTCGCGGCGTTCCCGCATCGCTGCAATGTGAACCCAGCCTGAAGCTCAATCAAGTTCCGGACCGTTTTTTGGCATGCGAATCGGGCTGATTTGGGCATTTTTATTCCCATAGAAACTAATGGAAACACTCGATTCAAGCGTTTAGCGCGACAACGAGCGTTTCTATGGGCGTTTTGTCGCTGTATCTGCTCAAGAGAAAATTTACATAATTTACATAAGGAAATGAAAGATGAAAAGCAGAAAGCAGAAAAGGAAGCAGATGAAAAAAGAGATGAATATTTTTCCTATTGGCTGAAAAGAAAAAAACGCAGCAAAACGCTGTATGCAAACGTGCGCAAAACGCGCGACAAAACGCCGGTAAAAACGCTCAAAAACGCTATGCTGAGGTGTGAATGCAGCCTTACTGATTTATTGCGCTGTCATGTGACGCTGTACCCAAATAAAATTCATGTCCTTTTCCCCCACAAATAGAACTTTCTTTTGATGGTATTTGATCACCTCTGTGATTTGAATTGATAACTTGAACTGATAACTTTGAAAAAAACAAAACAAAAAAAAACAATATTTTTTACTTTCTGCTATAAAACATATCCAATACATTTTTTTTTTAAAATAAAAAAATCCAATTTCTTCATAAACGTTGCTACATATTTTTAGTTAAAAAAAAAAAAATCCCAATAAGCGTATATTGATTGATTTGCACAAATCTTATAACGTCTTCAAATAGGCAATATTTTTTTTTTTTTACTACTTACCGACTTATAGCGGGACTGCGATATTGTGGCACAGGTTCTGACACGAATGCTGACTATACACTATACGAACAATCGGTCATTAGACTGTTCGTTCGTTTTTTCAGCCAATTAGTGGGCACAAAATCGATAATCATTTGGGCGTTTTTGAGCCAAAAAAACGAAGTTTGGAAATTTTCTGCCGAACGAACGATAAATTGAAAGGTTAATGTGTTTCCCGTCCGACCTGTTTGCACTAGGTATATGTTAAAAAAGAACATAAAATGTATTTATTTATGTCCACTGAACGATTTATTGGTCATTACATGATGGCACCATTGTTTGCGCTCACGACCAAACGTTTGTTTTTCAAAACTGGGTTCGGCTGATTTTTCATAGTGTATGGCCAGCATAACTGTCACTTTTACCACTTTGTGGGAACCAATGACACTAATACAGTGATCAGTGCTAACAAATATGAACTGTCACTGTACTAGGAAGTGCAAGTGACAAGCTGGGAAGGTGTTAACATCAGGGGCGATCAAAGGGTTAACTGTGTGCCTAACCAGTGTTTTAGTACACTGCGGGAGGTTCTTTTACTAGTTTAAGAGATTAAATGTATTGCCTGCTATGCAGGGACACAAATTTCATCTCTTCCCTCCTGTCAGAACGGCAATCTGCCTTATTTACATAGGCAGACCACCGTTCTATCTCTCTGCTCAATGATCAGCAGTTGGCAGCGAAAATCAAGTCAGAGGTACCCGCCGCTCCGCTTACGCTGTGTGTGTGATCATAGCAAAAGCAAGCCTGTGGCACCACGGGGTAGAGAATCCACATGGATAATGCCACGTTTGTCCCAGGAAACACTTGCCATCACTTTACCTTGAATTTTTTTAGTGGGGGTGCTTCCACTGCTTTGATGCTAGTTTTGATTATGAAGCGAAATTATGTGTCCAGGTTTCATCTCATGTAATGATGTGATCCAGAAAATCCTGTCCTTCCCTGTAAACTCGCTCGCTCAACGCAGTGCAGATAGGGTTACCACCCCATGCCTTTAACCACTTGCTTACTGGGCACCTAAACCCCCCTCCTGCCCAGACCAATTTTCAGCTTTTAGCGCTGTCACTCTTTGAATGACAATTGCACCGTCATACAACACTGTACCAAAATGAATTTTTTATAATTTTTTTTCCCACAAATAGAGCTTTATTTTGGTGGTATTTGATTACCTCTGGATTTTTCATTTTTTATTTTATTTAAAAAGGCTGATTTAAATAAATTTTGCAAACAGGTAATTTTTCTCCTTCATTGATGTACACTGATAAGGCTACCCTGATGGGCACTGATAGGCCGCACTGATAGGTACTGATAAGGCCGCACTGGTGGGCACTGATAGGTGGCACTGGTGGGCACTGATAGGTGGCATTGGTCAGCACTGATGGGTGGCACTGATGGACGGCACCAAAGGGCATTGATAGGTGGCACTGAAGGACACTAATAGCTAGCACTGATAGGTGGCACTGATAGCTGGCACTGATGGGCACTGATGGGTGGCAGTGATGGGCACTGATCGGCACTGGTAGGTGATACTGATAGGCAGCACTGCAAGGTGGCACTGATGAGGCACTGATTGGCACCATTGATAGGTGGCACTTTTGGGCACTGATAGGTGGCACGAATGTACTGTGGGCACTGATTGGTGGGCACTGTGGGCACTGATTCGTGGTACTGATTGCTGGCATTGGAAGGCAGTGCTGGTGGGCACAGATGCTCTTCCTCTTCGGTGATCGATGTCCCTGCAAACAGAAGCCGGTGATTGGCTTTTTTCTTCTCACGCTATCAGCATCAGAAGAAAACAAACAAAACGATTATAGAGCCTCTGTTTACATCACGTGGTCAGCTGTCATTCTGCTAATTTCGTGTTAGTAGAAGTTTGGTGAGTGTTGATTCACGCTTTTATTTTCATCTTTTTAATTTAGCGATTTTCAGTCTGCGCTTTTCATTTCGTGCTTTTCAGTTCATTTCTGAATGGCCGTTCGTCAACCAGACATGTTGCGGAATCAGAGGAGATAACGTGTTATTTATTATTGGCCTTGGAGTTATTGCTTTGACATTATTTTTTTGGCTGAATAATTATTTGATTTGATATATTTTCTATATTTTTGGATGCATAGAATGCACTTTTTGATGAAGTTCTATTGGCAGATAGCATATCTATTTTTTTTTTTTTTTTAATGCACAATAAAAAAATTGTGGATAATAATACTTGGCTATGTGTTTTACTTTAACCACTTCCCGACCAGCGCACGACCATGTACGTCGACAGCATGGCACGGGCAGGCATATTGGCGTACATGTACGTCCAATATTCGTTGCCGCCGTGCCATCGGAACGCGCCGCCGGCGGCGCGCTCCCGAGCTGGTCGGGACTCCCGTGAGTCCGGTCGCGGGACCCGCGGACTCAATCGCCGCGGGCATCCCCGCGATCGTCTCACGGAGCGGCCGAATGGAGGAAATGCTGTATAAACAACATTTTCCCATTCTGCCTAGCAACTAGTGACGCTGATCTCTGCTCCATGTGATTGGAGCAGAGATCAGTGTACACTAAATGAAAGCCCAACCCCCCCACAGTTAGTAACACACCCCTAGGAACACTTAACCCCTACACTGCCACCCACAGGTTAACCCTTTCACTGCCAGTGTCATTTACACAGGAATCACTGCATTTATATAGCAGTGATTACTGTATAAATGACAATGGTCCCAAAAATGTGTCAAAAATGTCCGATGGGTCCCCGACAATGTCGCAGTCACAATAAAAATCGCAGATCGCCGCCATTACTAGTAAAAAAAAAAATAATAAAAAATTATTAATAAAAATGCTATAAAACTATCCCTATTTTGTAAACGCTATAACTTTTGCGCAAACCAATCAATAATCGCTTATTGCGATTTTTTTTACCAAAAATATGTAGAAGAATACGTATCGGCCTAAATTGAGGGAAAAAAATGTTTTTTTATATATTTTTGGGGGATATTTATTATAACAAAAAGTAAAAAATAATGCGTTTTTTTCAAAATTGTCGCTCTATTTTTGTTTATAGCGCAAAAAATAAAAACCGCAGGGGTGATCAAATACCACCAAAAGAAAGCTCTATTTGTGGGAAAAAAAGGACGTCAATTTTGTTTGGGAGCCACGTCGCACGACCGTGCAATTGTCAGTTAAAGCGACGCAGTGCCGAATCGCAAAAAGTGGTCTGGTCTTTGACCAGCAAATTGGTCCGGTCTGAAAGTGGTTAAATAACCGTTGGGGAGTAGGCAGTTACATTTTAAAAAATACAATGTAAAATTGACAAGGGACACCAACATAGTTGTATCTTTGATCTTAAAAACTACGGGATAATGGTGTTGTGGTAACTTAAAAAAAAACACATAATAATATAATTCTTGATATCACTAGAGAAAAAAGCCTTTGAAAATTTGTTTGCAATAATTCCATCAGTATCACCAGCAAAGCAGCTTCATTATTATCCCATTAAAGAAGAAGAGAATTGCACGCTACATTTGGAGATTTCATAATTTGCCGCATCACGAATGTTAATTCTTCATTACGAACGCTAGTTTACAAGACCAACCGCTTCTGCTTCCGAGCATGCGTGCTTGTACTTTGTACTTTTGTCTGACGGACTTGTGTACACACGATTGGAAAATCCGACAACACACATTTGTTGGCGGAAAATTTGAAAACATACTAGCCGGCAACAATTGTCCGATGAAGCGCACACACGGTCGGGTTTCCTGCCAACAGCCTGACATCCAACATTTCCCGTCGGAAAGTCTGATCGCGTGTACGGGGCCTAAGACCCCTTTCACACATACAGACCATTCGTCCCTTTTTCATCCATCCATTGATAGATGAAAAACGGACATCAATGCATTCCTATAGAAAAACGAATGTGAATGGATGATCATCCATTTACATCCGTTTTCATCCGCTTCCGTGAACCTCTATTTTTTTGAACAGATGAAAGCCCTATTTTTTATCCATTAAAATAATGGAACGGAGGATAAACAATGCAAATGGACAAGCGGTCCATTGTTGCATTCATTTTTGCATTGGTTGTTAGATTCAACCAGTCACTGTGGGGGGAGGGGGGTGGGTTGTGGCGGAGAAAGGCAGGAGAGGAGAAGAGTAGTATACACAGTAAGGGAGCAGTCTGTACAGACAGACTCCCTCGCTTGCCGAAGCTGACTGTCACTGTCAGCTTTTAAATAAATATTTAATTGTCAGCTCTTTTTTTTCTATACTTCATAGAGCCAAGAAGGAGCTGTCATTCGGGCCCGCCACTAAATTAAGACATCATGCGGTAACCCCGCCCCTTTGTTTAATTCAGTGACAGGCCCAAATAACAGCTCCTTCTCGGAGCTATCAAGTATAGAACAAAAAGAACGGACAATTACATTTAAAAGCTGCCAATGACAGTCAGTTTTAACAAATGAGGGAGCCTCAGGGCCGTTGCTACCATTAGGGAAACTAGGCAGCCGCCTAGGGCGCCCAGCCACTGGTGTTCCTACTTTTTTCTCTCTGCAGCAAGCAGCTAAGTCTCAGCATCAGCAGGCAGCCGCCGCTCCATTTGCACATAGTGTCAGAGGCGCAGCAGCGGTGGAGGACTGTGTCTGTGTCCTGATTCCCGAATGAATGGAAGCAAGCAAACATTCATGGTTGATGAGGCTACATTTGATGGGCGCTGGTGAGGCTGCATTGTTAAGCGCTGGTGAGGCTGCATTAATGGGCGTTGGCGAGTCTGCATCTGATGGGTGCTGGTAGGCTGCATTTGATGGGCGGTGGTGAGGCTGCATTAAAGGGCGCTGGTGAGGCTGCATTGATGGGCGCTGGTGAAGCTGCATTGATGGGCGCTTCATTAAAAAGGTGAGGTTTGCTTGGGCTGGAAAAAGGGGGTGGAGTTGGGGGTGGACTCAGTGAGAGGGTGCCAAGGTGGCTGGCAAAATGAGGTTTTGCCTAGGGTGTCAAAAATCCTTGCACCAGCCCTGGGGAGCCTGTCTGTACAGACTGCTCCCTCACTGTGTATACTGCTATATTTCTCTTCACCTGTCCTCTCCTTGCACACGCTGCCCCCCCCTCCCCCAAAGAGGACCTGTCAGGGTGCTACTGGTCCACTATGTGATAGCAATAAAATAATGAAAAGTAAAAAAAACAAAAGAATTGCACGAGTAATCATTAGAAAAAGATCTCGATTCAACCCCCCTCTCGATCTTAACTGCCATTTCCCCCCAATTCTATGTACTTAGTGCAGAGCCAGAGCTGTCCAAAAAAAAAAAAAGACATTCCTCAGCACAGCGCCATATAGAAAAGAAGAGATACAATGTATCTCTCAATTCTTTTAGATCAAAGGTAAGAACTTCGGTCTGTAGATGAGGTCAGTTTAACCATTTAAAGACTAAAAGCCTTTTTCTGACACTTGTCGCTTAAGAATTTAAATCTGTATTTTTTGCTAGAAAATTATTTAGAACCCCATATTTTTAACAGAGACCCTACAGAAGAAAAATGGCGATCGTTGCAATATTTGATGTCACATGGTATTTGCGCAGCGGTCTTTCAAACACAATTTTTGGGGAAAAAAAATACACTTCAATGAATAAAAAAAAAACTAAACAGTAAAGTTAGAAAACATTTTTTGCATAATGTGAAAGATAATGTTATGCCGTGAGAATCATGAGAGAATATTGATCTTATGCTAAGCAAAAGAAATTTGATTCTCAAGTGGTTAGGTGGATGCAAAGAACGGGTGTAAAAACTGATGAATAACTGATGTAAATGGATACGTTTTTTCTTTGAAAAAACGTGACAGAACTGATGAAACAAACTGAAGGCATGTGTGAAAGGGGCACATTGCTACTGCTTTGATGTCTCAGACTTCTGGATGATATTTGTTTGTTTAGGCGCATGAATTGATGAAATATGGTAAGTTTGTCACCCATTTATTGAACAGGTTGGGTTGGGGTTGAACTCATGTTCAGCCTTAACTCAAGTTTAACCCAAGTCCGAATCTGGATCTCTGGATTTTTTAAACTGATTCCTAAAAGAAAAAAGAGGTTGAGTTTAGACAATCACTCAAAAGCAGGGGAGGGCTGGCAGCCTTAGGCCTAGGGGGCAAGTCCAGTCAAGTGGCCCATTGATCCACCGTATCAGCGCAGCCTCACCAGTGCCCATCAGCTCAGCCTCACCAGTGTCCATCAATGCAGCCTGATCAATGCCCAACAATGCAACCTCACCAGTGCCCATCAATGCAGCCTCACCAGTGCCCATCAGCTCAGCCTCATCAGTGCCCATCAATGCAGTCTGTTCAGTGCATGGGGATTAGAGAGAGGCGAGCCACCGGACTACAGAGTGGAGATCTCTTGCTTACCCAGCATGGCCGCTGTCATACGAAGTCCCAGCTCCTATAATAGACATCATCAGTGTGCTGTCTATCATAGGAGCCAATCCAGGAGGTGGGACTACGTATAACAGCAGCTGCCAGGAAAGCGAGAGATCCCCTAATCTGGCAGCGCTCGCCCCCCTCTGAGGCAGCCCAATGGGTCCAGCGGGACCAATGGTAGGACCAGCCCTGAGTGCCCTCCCACTACTCCAGCTCACAGTGCACCCACCCCCAATTGGCCCTGCAAAGCAGGGACAAAACTAGACTTGGTCCAGGGACAGTGTCCTCAGTTCGGGGACTGTCCCTGGAAACCAGGGATGTCTGGTCATCCTAGGCTAGTGGCCAGCAGGTCCCAAAGGCCATGGCCATCTCCTAGCAGGACCCACAGCTGCCTAAGGGCCTGTGGGTTCTGATGGCCATGGCCTGTGGGTCCTGCTGGCTGCTGGCCTGTGGGTCCTGCTGGGCATGGCCATCTCCCAGCAGGATCAACCGGCCATGGCAAGCTCCCAGCAGGACCCACAGTGTTGAGGGTTATTTTGAGGTTACTGGGTAGACACTGGCCTGGGGCAGGGTAAATAGGATGTATGGGGGGTAGATGTGGGGTTCAGCTGTGGGTGTCAGAGTCTCTCTCCTCAGCAATGGCAGCTGGCCATGCCAGCTCACCAGGTCCTTGCATGGCCTCCTTCGTTCCTGGGTGTTTGATGCTCCTTTCCTGGGGTCAAGTAAAATTGCAGCCCGAGACAGTCACGTGGGTCCCGACTCCCTTATGTGCCCTGCTGCCTCTGCCTGCCTCCAAGCTCTGGGAGTTGTAGTTTCCTGGCTGTGTTGCGCTGCTCTTAGTTCTCCCCCAACCGCAAGCTTGAGCATACTTGGACTACAACTCCCAGAATGCCCCTGGCCCGACTTCCTCAGAGAAAAAATGTAATTGGCATTAGGCAGGCCGCCGGACGTTTTGGATATATAGTTGGGACAGCCTGGGGGGAAATTGCCACTCTACCCCCCTGCCCAGCCTGCCCCTGCTCAAAAGATATGCTTTCCCTTTTCCCTCTGCTTATTTCACTCTACCTTAGAGAATTTCAATCAGTTTATGCCTGGTTGCTCATCTTATACCACACACAGGAACTGGTGACTGTGACTGGTGGCAGGCAATGAAGCATGTAGGGAAATATATATTGGATAGCAACTTATTTTCCACTTAGGTGCTAAATGACCTTGTCCCACCACTGCTCAGTGCTCAGTGCTCGTTGGTGATCCCTGCCCACAATGCTACATGTCATACATACTGTAAAAAATATAATACCTAATTTTGACATGCTAATGTCACATATTGCAGTTAAGTTTGAATGATGCAGACCACAAGGTTTTCAATTAAGTTTATAAAGTGCAAAAGTTCCCATCCAAACTTGCCCTTACTCTTATACACACGGCCGGAATTTCCGATGGAAACAGTCCGATGGGAGCTCTTAATCGGATTTTCTGGCCGTGTGTATGCCCATCGGTCTTTTTCTGTCTGCGTTTCCGACAGTCTTTAGATTGAGAGCCTGTTCTTGATTTTTCTGACGGAAAGCCTTTCTATTGGATTTTTCGATCGTGTGTATGCAAGTCCGACACGCAAAATTCCGACGTATGCTCGGAAACAATTCTATGCATGCTCGTAAACATTAAACTTCCCTTTTATAGTGCCCTCAAACGTATTGTATGTCGCGGTGTTATTGACCATCGGAATTTGGTGTGAACGTGTGTAGGCAAGACAGTTTGATCGAAATTCTGTCGGAATTCCGACGGGAAAACCATCTGAGCTTTTTCCGATGAGAATTCCGATCGTGTGTACGCGGCATTAGATATTAATTTACCATAGTGTAAACGAAATTCTACAAATATTAAAGCAGTAATAAATCCAAAAGCAACTAATTCTTAGAGGTGATGGCTGTATTCATTTTCTTTTTTAGGCATACTTTCTCCTATTTTCATCTGGTGATCCAGCCAGTAAGGCTGTAGTTTTTCAACAGAAAAGATCACAGGGATGAGACAGACCATTTAAAATTGGCAGGGGTGCTGAAAATGATTGGCTTTTGTTTATTTATGTAAAAACATTATCCCAAAAAGAAAAAAAACCTGTTACTGTAACTGATTATAAAGTATTAGCTGGGGTTCAGCTTTAAATTATTAGTGTATTTAAATCTGCTAATACTTCTAACATTCCCCTCTCCACAGACTGACAACGCTGCTGTCAAAATGCCCCCTATGCTCATTTATCCAGAGTGACATCTGTATAATACAGAAGGTGTGTTGCTGACCAAATCACCAAGTGAAACAAAGGGAAAAAAGCCTAAAAAAGAAAACAAATGGAGCACTACCCCACAGGAGCCACTGGTGTTAGTTGGTCCCCTATCCCCTTTAGAGCACACACAGCCTTTTGTAGTTTTATTACTAATGTAACTTGGATAGGTATGGGAAGAAATGAAATACCCCAAGGGAACTGAAGAAACTGAGGACTTTTTCTTCTGTTCTGGCAGAGGACTCCCATAAGGTCTCTGCTTGCTAGGGGAAACACTGAAGCTTGTTTCTTTGTAGAGCTAAGAACTGCATACAGTCTCTGGGGCATAGAACATCCTGAGGCCTGTGTGTACTGTAGGTCAGAACACACAGGCCTCAGGATCATCAGGTGCGACCTTCCAACTTCCATCGAATGCTTATTAGTGAGGGAGATGCTGACTCACGATACCACAACAGGACCTTCTTCCATCCAGCCTCCATCTGGTATCCTTTAGATTGCTTCTCAAGACCAAATAAACAGGAAACCCCAGACCTTAGGTAATAGCCCCCCCCCCCCAGACAAAGTCATGGTTTGCACCTCAATGATCACATATCTGCATCTCAGAAGACTCTTCATAGTGGCAAAGTCCCTCACACAGTGGACTCCCACAGCAGGGCTCACCCAGGATCCAAAGACCTCCTGCTTTGGTGCTTTGCATTGGGGGCTCTCCAACCACCATCAGGACACACCCCTCCAGGGATTGGCTGGTTTCCCATAAATATTTATTTCTATTCTTCCTACTACTGTAATTAGAATCTTCTAGAATAAAGGGGAAAGCAATCGGACCAGCAGCCTCTTTAACACTGATTACAGAGGAGCTAAGATAAATAACCTAGCAACTTATGCCGCGTACACACGACCGGACTTTCCGGCAGACTTAGTCCGGCGGACCGGAATCCGTCGGACAATTCGATCGTGTGTGGGATCCAGTGGGCTTTTTTTCCCCAAAAGTCCAACGGACCTAGAAATAAAACATGTTTCAAATCTATCCGACGGACTCAAGTCCGACAGACTAAAATCAGGAAACCATTCGTCTGTGTGCTAGTTCGACGGACCAAATACGATGCAAGGGCAGCTATTGGCTACTGGCTATTGAACTTCCTTGTTTAGTCCCGTTTATGCCATCACGAACTGACTTAGTCCAATCGTGTGTGGCCAAGTCCGTTTCTTTCAGAAAGTCCGTCAGACCTTTGCCGAAAGTCCGTCGGGAAGACCGTCGGACCTAGTCCGTTGAAAAAAGTCCGTTCGTGTGTACGCGGCATTACACTAACTAAGAGGATGCTACACCAATACAGTCACCACATCCAATGATTGGTAAGTTGCACATTATTACATTTTTAGTTTTGGGTCTAATACCACTTTTACTTTTGAAAGAATTTGTGATAAAAGCACATACTAATACCTAAACATAAAATTCAATATAATTCAGATTACAGGATAGAAAGGGTTAATCACTTCTTGACATTTTACCAAGCTGTGAAGATTGCACAAAATGTTTCTGTTAAAACCAAGAGTTAGAAGCCACTGGTTCCGTTAATGTAAATATAAATATTTTAGATGGTGGTGTGCCCATCTAATTATGTCTGCTTGACTGCTGGCTTGTCTAAAGTATGGACAAAGTAGTGGCTTGTAAATGGAACTCAATTATCCAAAACTCTGTAATAAAGAGGTTAATCCTTTGAAGAGCTCCTCCAATTATCTGCTGAATAATTACATTACAACTCTATGCTGAGCCTTGCCCAATGATGAGAAGACAGAATTATATTACAACATTTTCATAATTAGGTATTAAGAACATTCATTTAGTAAAAATTTAATTCATAATTTAACCATGAGAAACATTTCACAGCGTGGAGTAAGAATGCTACAGAGTGATGTTGTTACTGCTCTTTCTAAGCATGAAACGTCCATAGATTTTAATGGAGAAATCATTTGACATACTAAAAAATGTCTGTATCTTGCATTAGAAAATAAATGCCAAGGAAGTTGATCTCTCTCTAGGCTGCTGTAGGGAAGGTAGAGCATGAAAGCCTATGACACACTAAAGATCTTGCTGCCCAAGACTGGCCATAGACGGAGAAATTAGCTTGATTCTCTCAACAACACAGAGAGTGTTGACAGGGAAATCCTTCCCGACAAGCCATCGCATTCTCCCGGTGGTAGTGAGGGAGATGCAGACTCACAATAGCAGTAATCACATGTAAAATCCAGCAGGCTGGTTGTATCCAAGTTGATCGATCGATCAACTTGGGTACATTCAGCCTGCCCATACACGGTGTGAATCTTGGCCGGCTCCTGCTAAACTGGCCTAGATTCAAACAGTCTATGGCCAGCATAACCAGCTGTTGAAACCTGGGCTTGTAATCACACTGGAAAAAATTGTATTAAAATCTTTGTCTTTGTATAGATCTGTTTTTAAATTTTTTTGATTTATCAATTTCAATGTGCTTAACCGGTCCTGACGAAGGGGACAACCTGCGAAACACATTGACCTTCTCAGCAGACCTTATGCACATATTTTTGTAATGTACTATATTGATAGGAACAGGTGCTTTTTATATTGTGTAAAATAAAGACAACATTCTTTTAGACATATTGTATATTATTAGTCCCATTACCCATTCTCCCTCTCGCTACCATTAACATCCAAGTTCCCTTCTAGTTCTTGTACAGTATATTGTTTTTAATCCCAAACCCCAATGAAGGGGTGGTTTTGGACCCCCAAAACACATTGGCAACTCTTTTGATTGTCCCCCTAAATTTATTTTGTAATTAAGTTGTATCTGGCCTTTTAGCTGTGGTGTAGCATTTTAATTTACATAGGGATTTTGCCACTGACTGCAAATTGACAGCCACAGGATCTGCTGAACTAGGAGGCTACTCAACTGCTCTTATGGTATCACTTCCCGCAGGTAGTGATGAGATTTGAGTTCACCCTACTCTAATGCCACGTACACACGACCAGACTTTTCAACTGACTTTCTCCGACGCACTGGAATCCATCGGACAATTTTATTGTGTGTGGACTCCAGTGGACTTTTTCTTCCCAAAAGTCCAGCGGACCTAGAAATAAAACTTGCTTCAAATCTTTCTGATGGACTCGAGTCCGGTCGAAAAATCCGGTCGTCTATGTGCTAGTCCGATGGACTAAAACCGACACTAGGGCAGCTACTGGCTACTGGCTATGAACTTCCTTATTGTACGTCATCACGTTTGAATCCGTCTGACTTTTGGAGTGATCGTGTATGGCCAAGTCCATTTGTTTGAAAGTCCGGTGGACCTCAGCTGCAAAGTCCGTCAGACTGTCCGGTGGACTAAATCCATCGAAAAGTCCAGTCGTGTGTACGCGATATAAGGTTGAGGCAAAACCTGCGCTTTACAGATTTTCAGTCCTGGGCAAGGAATATTTTTTCTAAATCATAATGCACTGCATGGCATTTGAAATATGGCCAGCAGGCATAGAAGGACTAATAAGGAGGTTTTGAATAAGCCCCCCCCCCCCTCCTCATTATAAATGCTGCTATAGGTTAAAGATAGGAAAAGCTGACAAGCTGCACTGGGATAGATTAGGAAACTACATTTTTATTTTAATTGCAAGCTTATAGCTGCCAGGAGTTAACCCCTTTTCTTTTTAGTGCTTCAAATTGTAGGTTTATTTGTCTTTAGATTGATGATTGTAGAAATATTTCATTTTATTTTGTGGACGTTTTAAATCAGAGGTCAATTTAGCTGCTATCCCATCCATAGAAAACATTTCCCTTTGGAAAAATGGGCTTTTGTTTCAGGGTATGTTAAGGTTTTCATTTATTTGGGCGGTATATTGTTCTTTTATCTTGATAGAGTCTTTATTTTAGAAAAAAATGTTTTTCTCTTTTCTTTGCTACAAGTCTTTCTGCAAAAAACGTTGACTTTGTTTCAGGGGTAGTATTCATAGCATGCAGCTGCATTATTTGAAAGGCAAAATGTGGGTGAGGCTTTTTCTTGTTCCCCATATTTTTAACTTTCTCTTTTCCAAATTCCCCTCCCTTTAGGGGTTCTTAAGCTGATGGAAATTCTCAAGGATGTTTGGGTTGTGCCTGCATGCTCAACAGGTCTTTGGCCTCTTTTGCCAGTATGTTTGTGTCCTGCTTCTTACTGTATCTTCAGGCCTTGGATATTTAAGAATAAATGGCCATTCCTATTCGTGCTGGATGGCATCAGAACTAAGGGTGAGCTTGGGCATGCTTGGAACTGGTCCGAACCCACACAAATGAGCCCACCAGGAAGCTGTCACTTTACTGGGCCAATCTTCTGCAGCCGGGACATTCCCAATCCTGCAGCCGCATGTATACAAGGGGCATATATACGTACGACTGTGGGTGGGAAAAGCCTTGGCCACTTATAATTAACAGGCTCACGCACGTGGGTTCAGACTAGGATCTGTACATGCCTTAGCTCATCTCAGATCAGAACTATTTGGACAGATGAGCCCTGAGTTATAATTGGTTATAAGATCTATCTATCTAAAATGTATTATAGTCTGGTTACTACCTTCATTCAAAACGCATAACAAAACATAATCAATACCAATTTAGCATGCTGGGAGAACTTCAAAAACAAGATGGGTTAAAAGGATATTGTTATGATCTATCTTCCTCCAGGCTCTTGGCAACATATAGCTGTGCTTGTGGTTCCTGTGTCTTCAAAACATTAAGTCCATGCCAAAATGTAGTATTTCATTAATAATGGATTGGGACCAAGCAAAATATTTTCTTTCTTCTTACTAGAGAGGTCAAATGTTTATATACTGTCACGTATACACTACTTGCCTAACCAAAACACATCGAGGCTGATTTATTAAAAGAGTTTCGATTTTTCACCTAGCAAGTGAATTTTCACTTAGCTTAATAAATGAGGTGAATCTGTGCTCACTATAATTATTCAATAATATCCAAGCAAAATAAAATCTGTTTTCTTGAAAATTTCCTTGAACATAATTCGGTATTGTTGGCAAGGACCTTCTGTTTGCTGAGAGGTTAAATGCGTGATGATCAGATTCACTCACTAGGGTGTTGGAGAGGAGTGCCACAGATCTTTTCTTGGAGAAGAACATGAGGAACGGTGGATGGACATATCTATTTCATATTTCTATTTACTGTACGTTTTGAAGCTGTATAAAAACAGTTTATATCACTTTTCTAGGTGGTTTTATTACGGACTCATGGATTTAGTGAACTAAAATTTTTTTTTTTAAAGTCAGCAGCTACAAATACTGCAGCTACTAACTTTTAAAATAAGGACACTTACCTGTCCAGGGTGCCCGCGATGTCGGCACCCAAGGCCGAACAGTCCCTCGGTCCTTGGATGCTGCCACTGCCATCTTTGGTAAGGGAATCAGGAAATTAAGCCTTGCGGCTTCACTTCCCGATTCCCTACTGCGCATGCATGAGTCGTGCTGCACAATCAGAGGGGTCCCTGTGTCACGTCTCATTCGGCTACCCATCACATTTTGCTACCGCTGGAGTGCGCATGTGCAACGCCACCATATGCTTTCCAACACACGCTTCGCTCGCCACGCTTCGGGCATGGCCTTGCTTTGCTTGGCATAAATATAATCAAACTCTATGCCCACTTGGATCGTGGGGCTTGAACCTGGACTCAGGGGGGAAACGCATATGGCGGCGTCGCGCATGCGCAGTCCAGCGGGTAGCCAAATGTGATGGGTTGCCATATGTGACGAAACACCTGCTGTCTCTGGGACCCGTGTGTGCAGTGGGACGGGAAGGAGCGTAGACTACCATGGGAGTCTATGCCCGGAAGTGGGTGCAAATACCTGTCTTAGACAGGTATCTGCACCCCCCTCCCCCCTGAAAGGTGGCAAATGTGACACTGGAGGGGGGAAGGGTTCCGAAAAGTGGAGGTTCAATCTTGTGTGAGCCTCCGCTTTAAGGAATTGTTTTTTATAGATTGTTCTTCTGATTGTTTTGAGAGTGCAGCGCATTGTATAATATTATTTATTCTTTGCAAAGTGAATTTATTGCTATATCTGGTTCACTAAGCTAAATGAAAATTCACTTGCAAAGTGAGCATGAATTACTCTATAGTAAATCTATCCCAAAGATGTGGTGCTAGGCTTACAATAGTAAAAAAACAAAACACTTTATGCAGGATACATTTTCTAGCTTGCAGGGTCCACGTAGCCTTGTTGGAGACACCTTTTTTGTATGTGCCCCCAGGATAATGTCTTGTCATCTGCTCAGACTGGCACAGGCAGTCTGAGACCAATAGACACACCTCTGGCGGATGATTGAAAGCAGCCTGCAATTGCCATCCATGTGCAGTGGTGCTAGGATTTATAGGACATGTAGTCCCAAGTAAGGGGGGTCAGATTTCCTTGAAGTTCAGGGAATCGGCACAGAGGGACCTAAAGGCTGAGACTGTAACACCGGTAGGTGGTTCTGGATATCTTAATGGATGAAAAATAATAATGGTACTTTTAAATCACCAATGAGTTACTATTTGCAAAAATTCTTAAAGGCCAAGTTCACTTTTTTCGGGCAGAATTTCACATTTTTACAATAAATAGGAACCCTTTTATAATGTTTTTTTTTTCCTGTCCAAGTCATCCCAATGTATTTATCTTTTACTTAACTTAAGGCAGCAGTCTGTACCTTCTCTGTCCACATTTAAAACAAAAATGCATTTTGAGTCCTGACTTCCTGTAGCATAATGTGACCATCTAGGATACTTCATATCCCATCATGAAATGCCTTACTGCATCACAGAATAGGGTGTAGAAAAATGGGGTTCCCTCGTGCTATCAAAGTGAAAAGTATCTGAATGTGGTATGTCGGTTAGATTGCTTCTAGACCTAAAGTGTATACCATGCACTTGAACAACAATAAATAAAAAAGGTGATCAGCACAAACTATATACCAAATATTACTACAAAGATGGAAAATCCTTGTTTGATATGTATTCTACTTCATAGATAAAGTGCAATAAATCAATAATTATATCAATACTATTGGTGAATCCTAATGAAAATTGCTGCTGTGCATGCAATTATTTAGCTGCTGTGCAAAACTGCTACTGTACAAACTACATAAATAAATGAATTATTCACTGTGCATGCGATTATTTAGCTGCTGTGCAAAACTGCTACTGTGCAAACTACAAAAATAAATTATTTGCTGTGCATGCGATTATTTAGCTAATGTGCAAAATGCTACTGTGCAAACTATGCAAACAAATAATTTGCTGTGCATGCAATTTTTTAACTGCTGCGCAAACTGCTACTGTGAAACTATGCAAATAAATTATTTGCTGTGCATGCGATTATTTAGCTGCTGTGCAAAACTGCTACTGTGCAAATTACGCAAATAAATCATTTGCTGTGCATGCAATAATTTAGCTGCTGGGCAAAATGCTACTGTGCAAACTATGCAAATAAATTATTTGCTGTACATGCGATTATTTAGCTGCTGTGCAAACTGCTTCTGTGCAAACTACGCAAATAAAGTATTTTCAAAAAATGCACAACACATTACCATAAATTCATAAAGTGAATACAATAGCTGCTGCTGTGCAAATAATTAAAACAAACAGTTATTATAGTGCAAAATTGTGAAAATCATCATCAGATGCTAAACATTAAATAATAATTGAATGAACACTAAATAGTGCAAAATGGTGCAATATTATCATAAAGTTCTGAGTATCAGAGCACTGACACCAGCACCGTGATAGAGAGCACTGACACCAGCACCGTGATAGTGAGTACTGACGCCAGCACCAAGATAGAGAGCACTGACACCAGCACCGAGATAGAGAGCACCGACACCAGCACCGTGATAGAGAGCACTGACACCAGCACCGAGATAGAGAGCACTGACACCAGCACCGTGATAGAGAGCACTGACACCACACCAGCACCGTGATAGAGAGCACTGACACCACACCAGCACCGAGATAGAGAGCACTGACACCAGCACTGATACCAGCAACTCGCTGCGGAACCCAAAAATATGACACCGCTCAACCTGTGCTTTTTTTGTACAAGGAAGTGAGCCAAAGGTAGAAAAAAGGTCCGTGTGCTAGATTAAATAAATCGTTTATAGAGTTATGCATATACATGGTCTACTGGTCACATGTGTTGAATTCCTCCGAGATCCATGCCTCATTCATTTTTATAAATGTGAGGTAGTCAACACTGTCGTGAGCTAGGAGAGTGCGCTTATCGGTCACGATCCCCCCTGCTGCTCTGAACGTCCTTTCGGACAGGACACTGGACGAGGGGCAAGCCAACAGTTCCATTGCAAATTGGGCAAGCTCTGACCAGAGGTCAAGCCTGCCCACCAAGTAGTCCAGGGGTTCATCACTTCTCAGAGCGTCCACATCGGCCGTTAACCCGATGTAGTCGGGCACCTGTCGGTCTAGGCGTTCCCTGATGCTGGATCCGGATGACACCTGTCGATGGGTCGGCTGAAAGAATGATCTCATATCAGAAGTCTCCAACACATCTTCAAACCGCCCTCTTCTTGCAGGCGCCGTTGGATTGGTACCCGCAACTCTTTCTCTGTGAGTGGGAATTCCTCTGCCAGTGCACACAAAAGAAGAATGCAGCATTTCTCTAAGCAAGGCCTGTAAGTGCTCCATTCTGACAGCCCTCTGTGATGGTGGTAACATTTCTGCCATTTTGTGTTTGTACTGGGGGTCTAAGTACGTTGCCACCCAGTACTGGTCCTTGACCGTTATGCTTTTTATATGGGGTTCCCTGTTAAAACACTGGAGCATGAAGGCCCCCATTTGCACTAAACTGAAAGCGGTGTGGTGGCCTGGCTCCTGCTCATAATCCATGATAATGTCGTCCTCCTCGTTCTCCTCTTCCCATCCACAGACAACAACAGGGATTGCAGAAAGGTTTAAAGCATGCTCTTCTTGCTCCTCCTCATCTGCCCCGGCACCATCCTCCTCTGACTCCTCTTCAGACTCCTGTTGTTGACTTGTCTCAGATAGAGTAGCCCCCCTGGGAATTCATCCAGCATTGCGACTTCCTCATCTTCCGTCTCCTGCTCCTCCATGGCTTGATCAATGACACAACGCAATGCACGATCCATAAAAAAGGCATAAGGTACGATGTCACTGATGGCGCCATGGCTGCGACTGACCAGTTTGGTGATCTCATCAAATGGCTGCAGAAGTCTGCATGCATCGCGCATGAGCAGCCACTGGCACGGTGAAAAAAAACCAAGCTCTGCCAGTGCACACAAAAGAAGAATGCAGCATTTCTCTAAGCAAGGCCTGTAAGTGCTCCATTCTGACAGCCCTCTGTGATGGTGGTAACATTTCTGCCATTTTGTGTTTGTACTGGGGGTCTAAGTACGTTGCCACCCAGTACTGGTCCTTGACCATTATGCTTTTTATATGGGGTTCCCTGTTAAAACACTGGAGCATGAAGGCCCCCATTTGCACTAAACTGGAAGCGGTGTGGTGGCCTGGCTCCTGCTCATCATCCATGATAATGTCGTCCTCCTCGTTCTCTTCTTCCCATCCACAGACAACAACAGGGATTCCAGAAAGGTTTAAAGCATGCTCTTCTTGCTCCTCCTCATCCGCCCTGGCACCATCCTCCTCTGACTCCTCTTCAGACTCCTGTTGTTGACTTGTCTCAGATAGAGTAGCCCCCCCTGGGAATTCATCCAGCATTGCGACTTCCTCATCTTCCGTCTCCTGCTCCTCCACGGCTTGATCAATGACACAACGCAATGCACGATCCATAAAAAAGGCATAAGGTACGATGTCACTGATGGCGCCATGGCTGCGACTGACCAGTTTAGTGATCTCATCAAATGGCTGCAGAAGTCTGCATGCGTCGCGCATGAGCAGCCACTGGCACGGTGAAAAAAACCAAGCTCCCCAGAACCTGTTCTGCTGCAGAGTTTGTACAGGTAGTCGTTAACTGCATGTTTCTGCTGGAGCAGCCTATCAAGCATATAGAAGGTTGAGTTCCATCGCGTTGGGCAATCGCAAATAAGATGTCTGACCGGCAGATTGTGTCGCCGATGAATGTCAGCAAGGCGAGCCATGGCCGTGTAAGATCTTCTGAAATGGGCCAAGATTTTCCTTGCCTGCCACAAGATATCCTGGACACCAAGGTATTTGACAACGAATCACTGCACAACCAAGTTTAAGACATGTGCTATGCATGGCACGTGTGTAATTTTGCCCTGTTTCAATGCGCTAAGCAGATTGGCACCATTGTCACACACCACTTTACCAACTGACAAATTGAGCGGTGTTAGCCACTGATCTGCCTGTGAACGCAAAGCTGAAAGGCAGGGCCAGTGTGGCTCTTGGCTTCCAGGCACAACAGACGCAGCACAGCATGACAACGTCTCACCTGGCATGTCGAATAGGTTCTGGGGACCTTGGGGCAGCAGAAGAGACGCTAGCAGCAGAAAAGGAGGAGTCAGCCGAGGAGGACAGGGGAGGATGAAGTAGGAGGAGGAGAAGAAGAGGCAGGCCTGCATGCAATCCGTGGCGGTAAAGCCGAATCTACACGGGTGCCACGGGTTACATGCTTGACGGCCGTCAGAAGGTTCACCCAGTGGGCAGTAAAAGTGATATACTTTCCC
The DNA here is from genome assembly GCF_037356315.1 of Lithobates pipiens. Lineage (NCBI taxonomy): Eukaryota > Metazoa > Chordata > Amphibia > Anura > Ranidae > Lithobates > Lithobates pipiens. The sequence continues at coordinate 13,136,578 of NW_027507787.1, read as the reverse complement.
TGCCCGTGTTTGCTAGACCACGTGTGTGTGGTCAGATGCATCCTGGCACCGACACTGTGTGCCAGAGATACATTCACTTGCCGCTGAACATGGCCATATAGCTCTGGGATGCCCTTCTGTGAGAAATACTTCCTTCCTGGGACCTTCCATTGTGGTGTTCCAATGGCCACAAATTTTCGAAAGGCCTCCGAGTCCACCAGTTTATATGGCAGTAGTTGGCGGGCTATCAGTTCTGACAAGCCAGCCGTCAACCGTTGGGCAAGAGGGTTATCCGGCATCATCATTTTTTTACGCTCAAACCTTTGGCCCACAGAAGCCTGCCTTTTTTCTTGAAAAACGTGAAGACGGCATGATGGAAGGTTGGGTGGAGGACAATTCTGAGGAGAGAGGAGAAGGAGAAGTAGAAGACGAGGCTGGACGGTGAGAGCCTGGAGTGTGGCTTTGTGGGTTCTGTTGCTCCCACTGGGTTCAGTGATGGCAGCTCATGTGCCTTCTTAAGGCAATCATCCGTAGGTGAGTGTTGGGCTTACCGCGACTTATGCGTTGACTGCAAAGGCTGCAGATGGCAACACTATTGTCAGCAGTGGACACATTAAAAAAAGCCCACACTGCAGAGCCATGTGCCGGCGTCCTGGGAGCGCCAGATGTGACCATACATGGTTGATGCCTCGCTCCTGATACATTAGCAGTCTGCTTTGTCCCTCCTGTGCAATCTAAGTTCTGCCTGCTTCTCCTCCCTTTCTGCTGGTCCATATCTCCCTCTGAAATCCCCTCCTCTTCCTCTCTTGTGGGCACCCACGTGACATCACTAGACACGTCATCATCGATGTCACCTTCCCCACCCCTATAATTAGAGATCTCGGAGTAGGCAGCAACACTGGGGACCAACCTCCTCCTTGGGCTGATCTGGGTACTGTCGTCAGACTGCTGAGTGGCGGTTGTTGCTACCTCCTCTTCCTGATCCAATGCCAAGAGTGGCTGCGCATTGGCAATGTCTTGTGATGGATCGGAAAATAATTCCTGTGACTCAAGCGGAGGGTATATGGTGGTGGTGTTGGTGGTAGTGTCTTTGGTGGTGCACACAGCAGAGAGAGAAGAATAGGGTGCAGATCGAGAGGATGAGGAGGGTGCAGAAGAGTAAGGCTGAGTGAGCCACTGAACCAAGTGCGTCCTTTGACGTAATTGAATGCACCTTCTGCAATTTGCGACTTTGGCTCAAGCCTGTTGCTCCTGCCCTACCCCTATCACCCCTGCGGAAGGGCCTGCCTCTTCCTCTGCCTGTCATTTTTTAAATGACCCTGTGACAAAAGTCTCTAGAGAAGTGCAGTATATGTGGAAGAAGGTATATAACACCCCGCTTCAATCTGTTGTTTTGGGGGGCCACTGGTCTATCACACCAGTTATAATACTTTTTTCTAATTGTGTTTGCCACTCTTTGCAGTATCGCTGCAGACCCGCTCAGTAGTCACAATGCTGCACAGTGGAAATGCACTATACTATGCTTTCTATATTTGAAAGTATTTTATACGTGTAATACACCCCTATATACTACACACCAAATAGTACACCTATACCAGTCCTTAAAAGGACCTTTGTGGACCTAATAGTAGTTAGCTAGTAGCTAGTGAATTGCAGACTGTTCCTGCTCCAAAAAACAAACTGTCCCTCCCTACACTGAGAAATGACAGTTGCAGAATCGGTCAGCAGCACAGCAGTGCAGTGCACTATAATATGCTTTCTATATTTGAAAGAAAGTATATTATACGTGTATTACAACCCTATATACTGTACACCTATACCAGTCCTTAAAAGGACCTTTGTGGACCTAGTAGTAGCTAGCTAGTAAATTGCAGACTGTCCCTGCTCCAAACACCAAACTGTCCCTCCCTACACTGAGAAACGACAGCTGCAGAATCGGTCAGCAGCACTGCATGCAGTGCACTATAATATGCTTTCTATATTTGAAAGAAAGTATATTTTACGTGTATTACAACCCTACATACTGTACACCTATACCAGTCCTTAAAAGGACATTTGTGGACCTAGTAGTAGCTAGCTAGTAGCTAGTGAATTGCAGACTGTACCTGCTCCAAAAACTAAATTGTCCCTCCCTACACTGAGAAATGACAGCTGCAGAATCGGTCAGCACTCGGCTCAGCAGCACAGCAGTGAAGTATAATAGGCTTTCTATATTTAAAAGAAAGTATATTATACGTGTACAACCCTATATACTGTACACCTATACCAGTCCTTAAAAGGACGTTTGTGGACCTAGTAGTATCTAGCTAGTAGCTAGTGAATTGCAGACTGTACCTGCTCCAAAAACTAAACTGTCCCTCCCTACACTGAGAAATGACAGCTGCAGAATCGGTCAGCACTCAGCTCAGCAGCACAGCAGTGGAGTATAATAGGCTTTCTATATTTAAAAGAAAGTATATTATACGTGTACAACCCTATATACTGTACACCTATACTAGTCCTTAAAAGGATCTTTGTGGACCTAGTGAATTGCAGACTGTCCCTGCTCTAAACACCAAACTGTCCCTCCCTACACTGATAAAAGACAGCTGCAGAATCAGTCAGCACTCAGCAGCACAGCAGTGAAGTATAATATGTTTTCTATATTTGAAAGAAAGTATATTATACGTGTACAACCCTATATACTGTACACCTATATCAGTCCTTAAAAGGACCTTTGTGGACCTAATAGCTAGTGATTTGCAGGCTGTCCCTGCTGTAAACACCAAACTGTCCCTCCCTACACTGATAAAAGACGGCTGCAGAATTGGCCAGCACTCAGCAGCACAGCATTGCACCATAATATACTTTCTATATTTGAAAGAAAGTATATTATAGGTGTATTACAACCCTATATACTGTACACCTATACCAGTCCTTAAAAGGACTTTTGTGGACCTAATAGTAATAGCTAGTGATTAAACTGACTGTCCCTGCTCCACACAACGTCCTTTCCCTACACTGACAAAAGACAGAATGTAAAATGGCTGCCAGATCAGGTCTATTTATAAGGTACGGGGTATGTCCAATTTTCCATGTGCTGAAATGTCTCAATTGGCTGTCCTGTACCCCATGATGGATGTTTAATGGGTCAAAGCTCTTCACAATGTAAACGCATATGTCTGCCGCGTGAACAGCGCCAGAAGTCCTCCGGTATGGCGAATCGTGAACGAGCAAAATTCGCCACGAACCGACCGCGGGGGAGACCCGCAAGGCCATCTCTAACAAGCATGCTATGCTGCATATACAGACTGATTTTTTGCTGTTTTGGGTTTAGTAACACTTTAATGTTATATTGGTACAGAAGTGAAGCTGGAATTTAGAAAAAAATAAATAAAAGTTAAACTTTGACTTTAACTGTTACCATGGATTTATTATAAGAAGTAGACATAACTTCCCACCGACCACCACGGACTGGCTGCGGAAAGTGGAGGATATAAAAAGAATGGAAGATCTAATTCTCACAGCGCAACATAAACGGGAGTAATACACAGACTTGAAGTCTCTGGAATGTGTTTACTGTCTCTGACAAGGGAAAGGCCCTCTTTGGCACATAGGTAGCTTAAAGGATATTGCTACTTATTACTGTAGTCCCGGGCCATCATCGTTTCTCCCAAAATCTCCTTGTCACCCCCCCCCTATTCTGTTACTTCCTACTCTACCCCTTTTCTTCTCTTTCTCTGTTACTATTTAAGAAAATGAGAAATGGAGTTTGGGCAACCATATTATCTCTGTGTAATGACGCATTAGTCACCACTGTGATAAAGGTTACTAATGAGCAAGCCAACTGTAAATTCTCTATTGATGCTTACTGACGTTTGCTGTGACTCTGTCCCTTTTATACATGCTGACTATAATCTGAGATATGTGATTACAGTCTCAATTATTTTTATGTCATTTCTGTAATGATTGGGTTCCGTCCTTTACTCAATAAAAATTATATTTGAAAAAAAAAGTAGACATAACAACTGCAGAAGAACCATTGGAACTTGCATCTCACAGCATCAACAAAGGATTTTAATGGCTTACTAAGATATGTTTGAAGGGTAAGCTCGCATAATTTTTATTGTTATCATCAAGTGGTGAAATTATTGAAATTATTAAGGTTGCTAAATATTTTACTCTAGTGTTAAGGGTTTACACACTTATTTATTGACATTGAGTAAATTTGCTCAATGCCATAATAGCCAACTCTGTCTAGACATTTAAAGGCCAACTCCACTTTTGTTAGGAAACATATGTAATTGCCACACAAGAATGATTTAACTGCCAAAAGTTCAAATACTTTTTCTTGTCAACTGAGAACATTGCATACTCTCTGTGTATGCCCCTCTTAATTGTTTATGCAATTTTCTAGAAATGTTTCCTATTATAAGATTAGGGGTGATCATATGACGTCAGGAGGCAGACCCTCCCACTTTTGTCAGTTACCAGAAATGTGCATTGACCTTGTGGGATCAAAGCTCTGTATTAAACTGTACTGTATTCCCAGACTTGCACCAGGTTGGTTACTCAAAACATTTTCAAAAGGAAAGATCAGCAATTGTAACAATGGAAGCCTCCATAATTTTCTCAATATGGGCTTATCTGCATTGAGCAGCTTATTCTCATTATAAATATACTGTATATGAGAAAGGGATGGAAATCATTTTTCTTTTATTGCTACTCCCCAGTACGGTTTTAAGAAGCAGACTTAACCTTGATTTGTTTTTTTTTACTTTAGGTTTTATCTTATACACGTCAAACATTAAAGAACTGACCTTAAGCTAATTCATCTGTGGAATATATGTTTTGGCAGCCCAGAATATAAGAGACACTATTACCTTGCAGGCATCTGATAAAAATAACATAATAAAGCCCTTTTGTTATATATATAAAAAATCCTCTTTTCTTTGTTTAGACAGCCAGGAAGCTATTTCATTTCCAATGGCCCAGGGCAGGATGTCCTTTTCTAAGGGACATTATGTTACACCCTGTTCCTATGAATATAAATCCATATTTCTATGTGCTTGTAATGGATAGCATTAATAAATAAATAAAAAAATGCAAAGGTGTATTACGTCTGACTAGGTTAGGGTTTACAGGTTTATTACATGTTGGTTCTCAGATAATATAATGGAAAGAATGAATACATAGCATTAGTATTTATTCTGGAAATGGATGAAAAAAAGTACTTAGTTTCTCATTTAAGAAAGTGGAACTGATTTATTCTAACTGGAGCCATAGGGGAACTGTTAGGCACGGAACCAGTTTTCATCTGAAATATAAAAAAAGCAACGCACATGGTTGCTCTGGGCAAAATATCCTTTCTGTGCTCCATTTTTTTTGCTCCCGTTTGCAGATACAGTATCACCATCGGTTTTCCAGTAACTGTAGATAGATTAACTATTTTATAATCACAAAAACATGGTTATAATAGGTACAAAGTGGTGATGGGTTGGAAGGAGTATTTTAGTTGTACATTGCCCAGAAAAGAGGATTTTTTTTTTCTTCAATGGTTAAAGAGAGAGAGATGGATGGATTGATGGATGGATGGACAGACGGAAAGTAAAACATATTTACTTTTTCCAATAAAACAAAATGCAAACACATAAAAATAAAAAAAATAAACCTTTGACCCATAGCAATGAAATCTTTGCAGTTGTTCTAAAAAATAACTTCTGAAAATCCACGCACATTAGCACCGTCCAGATGGCATGAAGCAAGAGGAGAGAATATATGTATTAAAACCCTTACAAGGGTTATCTAGGCCAAATGCGGGATTCAAATGAAGAATATTACATTTTGGCTGCTAGAGAACTTGATTTCCTACGTGCTTTATTGGGCTTATGCCATTTTACAACATCTGCTGTGGGGAGCACTTCTTCTCTGGAGGAATACTCAATAAATGAATAAGCTTAAATATGTATTTCTGTATTGTATTATTCCTATATAGGATTTTTATGAACTTTCAAAAAATAAAAATAACATTGTCTGTAAAATTGTTAAAGTGAATTATACACATAATTTGATAAAAATAAATGTTCATGGTGAACAGCTATGCATAGCCCTTTGTAGAATGTTAGACGGAATCTTGAAGATGAGTGAATACTAAAAAATGCACCCTATTTTGCAAGGATGAATATTTTCTAGCCTTTTTGCTCTTTTGGATATTTAATAGCTTTTTAAAACCCCCACATCCCCACAATGGGATCTGGGAGCCCTACAAGTTTACTTGCACTTTCAAGATGGCAAGATTTCTATGCAGTATGCAGCCTGGAAGTGAAACACTCATCTTCTTGAATTCCTTACTCCTTTGCCTCGACGTGTATGACAGAATCATTTTGAATGACAATTGATTATGGCTTCATTTGTACTCTCTCTACCACAATGTTTTTTACAGATCATTAGAAAAACAAACTGTAGAAAAACAGTAGTAGAAAGACAGAGGGCATAGGTAGTGCCATGAACAATTGCCAGTCAGTGGTGAATGGAGTGACATCCTACCCGATGCTGGCTATGTAGTTGTGGAGTGACGTCAGTCAGAAGAGCCTGTGGAACAGGGCCTCTGCAGCTACTTTCAGGTAAGTAACCATTAGGGGTGAATGAATCTGCCTCGGTTCAATTCACTGCCAGTTTTTCCTTGAACCCCCATTGAATCTGTGGGATGAAGAGTAGGATGCAAACAAACATGCCACCTGTATCTTGTTTTCAGTGCCAAACAGAAATAAATAAATAGATATAAGAAAATAGAATCTAATATTACAAATGTGTGGAAATCTAGAATTGTTCTCGCTGTTTATTAATCTGCCACTGATCTACATCTAGATAATGCAACATCCTGATCAGGGCAAACCTGGATGTGCCCTGAAATGACAGTGGTCTGTGGCTATATTACTGAACTTCTCAAAGCAGGTAGAACAATAAACATTTCTGCATGGATACCACTACAGCCCATTGTGTGACCAGAGATCTACATAGCATAAAGTTGGCCATATTACAAGAACATGCATGTTTGAAGATGATCAGCCTATGGGAGCTCACACCAACTTCTGGCCTTTAGACCCTCACAGACTTTTAGCTGTCAGTCGTGGACTTACTGCCTTTGGAGGATTATTACCAGATCATGGACTTTGAGGGATTGCTTGCTTCTTGTGGATTTACTGCCTAAATGTACTCTTGCCTTGAAAGGATTGCTTCATGGACTTTGTCATCTGTATAAGGTACGGTCACTTTATGGGGCACTAGAGAGCTTTGTGTAGGAAACTGTGTGGACTATATCTTTGAGAACTGTTACTTATTACCTGCAGCTACTTCAGTAAAAGCTTTTTATTTATTTATCTTACTGCCTGATCTGAAGTCTCTAAAAAGGTTACCTGCATGGTGTATCAAAAGAACAGGACTTACAACAAGGGGACTAAAGTTAGAGAAGACACAGTACAGACATCTAATGAGCAGAATGCTGTCCAGAGGAGGCTAGATTGCTGTTACTAGAGACTGCAGTAGTTGTGTCATTTGCTAAACAGCCAACCAGCCAGGAGATGTGTGACATGACCAAGGTGATGGTTAATCTGTGGACCAGTCACTGGGAGTGAGGGGACAGGATTTCTGGTTATATGCTTTTCTTGCTACTGTAGAGCATGTGACTACATACAGTCACTCATAATAAGTATTTTTGTTTTTGGTTGGTCTGGTTGCATTGAAGTAGAACTAAAGGCAAGACATTTTTTCACTTTGAATAAAGTAAGGAATTCTTATAACTCATCAGTTTTTTATTCCATCTGTGATCTGAGATTTTACTGCACTTCCTGCCCCATAGCCAAAATCGGAAATGTGAAAATATTGCTCTAAAATGAGGAATCCCTGGCTGTCACCAGACCTAGTGTCTTGTGACATTGTGTCATTGTAAGATTTCCACTCTATGCCTTTAGTGGCACCTATGAGTGCCCATTAGTGCCACCTATCAGTGCTGCCTATTACTGCCCATCAGTGCCACATATCAGTGCCGCATATCAGTGCCCACCAGTACTGCATATCAGTGCAGCCCCATCTGTGCCTCTTCATCAGTGCCCACCAGTGTCACCTATCAGTGCCAGCTCATCGGTGCACATCAGTGCCACCTCATCGGTGCACATCAGTGCAGCTTCATTAGCACACATGAGTGAAGGACAAAAATTACTTGTTTGCAACTTGTTTGCAAAATTTTATAATTTATAATTAAACAAACTAAGAAAAAGTTTTTTTTCTAACTTTCTGGTCTTTTTTTGTTTATTTAGCAAAAAAACAACAACAACCCAGTAGTGATTAAATACCACCAAATAACAATCTATTTGTATGAAAAAAATAATAAAAATGTCATATGAGTATGGTACTGCATGTCCGCGCAATTGTTATTCAAAGTGTGACAGCTGAAAATTGGCCTGGGCAGGAAGGGGTAAAAGTGCCAGTAGGCAAGTGGTTAAAACCAGCTTTAGTCAAATCATTGTTTCGGTAATTTAGGTTACAGTTTGCATGTATTGGGGCTAATCTAAGGTATGAAGGGAAGATTTATGCATTAGTGCTCATTTGAGGTCTGAAGGTGCATGAACTTGGATTGACCTAGGGCAGGGATATGCAATTAGCCGACCTCCAGCTGTTGCAGAACTACAATTCTCATGTTGCATAGCAAGACTCTGACAGCCACAAGCATGACACCCAGAGGCAGAGGCATGATGGGACTTGTAGTTTGGCAACAGCTGGAGGTCCGCTAATTGCATATCCCTGACCTAGGGTATGAATGTGCTGAAATTAGGGCTGATTTGAGGTCTGAGGGTGCAGAAAATGGAGCTAATTTGTAGTGTTAAGGTGCAAGCATTAAGGCTAATGTGTAGTGTCATGGTGCATGCAGGCTAATGTGTGGTGTCAAGGTGCATGAATTGGGGCTGATCTGAAGTCTGATGGTGTATGGTTTGGTGCTGATCTGAGGTCTAAGCCCTTGTACACACGGTCGGAAAATCCGATGGAAAATGTCCGATCGGACTGTGTTGTCGGATAATCCGACAGTGTGTGGGCTCCATCAGACTGTTTCCGTCAGAATATCAGACCAACAAGGTTTGAGAGCTGGATATAAAAATTTTCCGACAACATGATCCGATCTGACTTTGTCCGATCGTTTGCAGAGAATTCAGATCGGACAAAGTGCCCTGCATGCTCAGATCAAATTCCTAGGCCAAAGCTATTGGCTACTAGCCTGAACGTAGTCCCGTCGTAACTAAAAAACATCATCACGTTACGAACGATCGGATTTTCCGACAACTTTGTCCGACCATGTGTATGCAACACCAGTTTTGGACAAAATCTGTCTGAAAAAATCAGACGGATTTTGTTGTTGGAATGTCCGACCGTGTGTACAGGGGCTTAGAGTGCATAATTTGAGACAAAACAGGTCTAAAAGTGCATAAATTGGGGCTGATCTATGCATGGGGGAATCTGAGGTCTGAAGGTGCCTGAGTTGGGACTGATATGTTGTCTAAAAGTACATGAATTGAGGAAGATCTGAAGTCTCAAGATGCATACATTTGCACTGATCTGAGGTGTGAAGGTGCATGAACTTGGGCTGATCTAAGTTTTTAAAGTGTCCAGGTAAAGTCTGATCTAAGGTCCAAAAATGTATGCTTTGGGGAGCATCTGAGGTTTGAATGTCCTTGCGTTAGGGCTAATATGATATCTGAACGCACATGAACTGGGGCTGATCTAATGTCCAATGGTGTATGAACTGGGGCTGCTCTAAGGTCTTAAAATGCTTGCTTTGGAGCACAGCTGAGGAAATCAATACGTACCCCATGCAAGAGCCATGTTTACCCACATGGGGAAGCACAGGTGTTCCATGCATGCCTGGGCAGGCAGCCCCAGCAATGTCTATTGGAATGCTGCCACTGTTCCCAGTGTGACACCTGGGAAGGTGCAGGTACAAGACCCCAAACAAAGACAGTGTGATCAGTCAGTCAGTGTCCCCGATCACCATCATACTAGTGACAGTGTTGCCAGACCAGTGAAGCCAGCAACAGTGTCTCTTATCGCCACAACACCAGTGCCACTGTCACGAACACCAGCGCAGTCAGCAATTGTTCCTGATCACCACGCCATCAATACAGTGTCACCAGAGCCAATGCAGCCAGCAACAGTGTTCCTGATCACTGCCACACTCCCAGGTTCAATGCAGTGTTCCCTCTACCTGCCAACTGCATTGAACCTGGCCTGTTTATTGACCACATTGCTGCCTACTGTCTGGACTGACCTTTGACTGTGTATTGACCATGTCCCTGTTTGCCGCCTGAACTGACCCATCCGCACATGCCACTATGTTTCTGCGAGGTAACAGCCATCCTGCTCAGAAAACTGCACTCCTGGAACCACAGGAACTGTTTTGTTCACCCTGTGTTTAGCTTCCTATACCTCCTTGCCAGTGAATATGGCATTCCTGGAGCAGCCACGTACCCGTAGGTGAGGCTTGTTAGGCCTATTGGAATGGAAACTGCTATAGGTGTTGCTACACTCCGCTATATTCAATGACTACTCATGCAGATGCGTCCATTACAGTACAGCCTGTTGTTTTTTTTTTCATCTTAGCACTGCCACTGGTTATAACCACCAGCAGTGATCATTGTATTCTGTAGATGGGGAAGGCTCCTCATGCTCCCCGCTGGCAGAACACAAGCTGCATTTGATTAGCAGAGCAGGAGGGATTCCCCCATCAGCAATGACTGCATTGATGGAGTAATCAAGCAATTTTCTTTCCTTCAACCTTAATCAATGGCCTGCCTTAGCGAAGGTTCTGGTTCTCTTATTTACTTACACAGGGCTGGGCCAAGGATTTTTGACACCCTAGGCGAAACCTAATTTTGCCGCCCCCCGGCTCCACCCGTTTTTCCCTGCCCATGTGAACCCAACCTTTTTAATAAAGCACCCATCAAAAGCAGCCTCACCAGCACCCATCAAATGCAGCCTCATCAGCACCCATCAAATGCAGCCTCATCAGCACCCATCAATGCAGTCTCACCAGCGCCCATCAAATTCAGCCTACCAGCACCCATCAATGCAGCCTCACCAGCGCCCATCAAATGCAGCCTCACCAGGGCCCATCAATGAATGATTGCTTGCTTACATTCATTCGGGAGTCGGGACACAGACACAGTCCTCCGCCGCCGCTGCGCCTCTGACACTATGTGCGAATGGATCGGCGGCTGCCTGCTGTTGCTGAGACTTAGTTGCTTTCTGCAGAGAGAAGAGAGTAGGAACACTAGTGGCCGGGCACCCTAGGTAGCAGTGCACCCTAGGTGGCTGCCTAGTGTGCCTAGTGGTAGCACCAGCCCTGTACTTACAGGTTTAGCTCTTTGGGGAGGGCCATTTGTCACCCCCCCCAAAAAAAAAAATTAGCTATACTACTGTAAAGATTCTTTTTAGGCTTCATTTAGACTTGCAGTTGGAGGGCGGTGTGGTTAAGCCACATTTCTGCCACCGTCAAGTGTCTCCCCCTTAAGCTGCAATAGGCAGCAGGACAGGGATGTTTACATTCTGTGGCCGTAATGCATTGCACCCCCGGCAAAGTTTACCTAACATGTAACAATTGGCGGGCAGCAAGCGGGTTTGCAATGCACAAGTCCTGGCGCATTTGTCAGCAAAAATGGGATTAAAACAGACGATGAGGAGGTGTTGCATCTCTTCCTCGCTGGCTGCCAGTAGCCTCTGAAGTGCAATTCAAACACTGATCAGACTTCAGAGGGAAGGGAGATTTAGACACATGTCTAAATCTACCCTTAAATCACAATAATATTATGTCTGAAGGAAGAACAGCACGAGTTTTCAATTTTACATACTTGTGATCACATTTTCTACTTATCTGGAGCTGAACTGTGTTTTTCCAAGGTGTGCCGTTTTGATTAATTGTCTACAAGCAGTTGTTAGACTAGACTCTGAGACAATACAGAACAGTTTTCCTAAACCTGCTATTTTAAAGATAAATAGCCTATTGATAACGTAAGTAGCTCTAATGGCATGTGATGATTGATTAATGATATTGTTTTACTGCTTTTAGGCGCTTTACAATTATGTGCTGTCCTTGTCCTTAAAACCCAATGTACATAATAAAGGCTATTGACAAAACTGCAGATAAGGTCACATAGGAACTCATTAACAAAGGTCTCAACATTTTTCCTTACATTATTCCTATGCAGAAAGGGACAGAAAAACCACTGACTGGTAAACTGAGCATGTACATCAGCCCCTTAAAGTGACACTAAATAATATTCTTATTTTCCAAAAATAATCCACACTTCACCCTAAAAGGGAAGTTCTGCTTTAACACCTGCTCTCCCCCCTCCCACTTTTGGAGGTTTTGATTTTGGGTGGGGGGTACCTAGTTTTAACAGGTACCCGCTCCCACTTATGCTCCAACCGTCTAGATGGTCGAAGTGGGAGTTCTTTCCCCTTCCTGCTTACGAGATTCTGGGATGTCACAGGTCACAGAAGACTGTTGGTCCATTCACGATGCACAACACAACGCAGGCATGGGCAGTAGGAAGCCACAAAGAGCCACAGCCATCAACCCTCGGTAAACATGCTGGTGCTGAAGACCAGCAAAGAACTGACCTTAGTAAGGACGGGGCTGGATACTTGAACAGGTGTCCTTTTTTTAAAACTCAGGAGCTACAGTATTTGTAAGCAATAGGAAAAAGAAAATGCCGTTCCAGGTGAGTGATGGAACCAGGTAGGCTGGGGAATGGACTCCTCCCAGGGGTGCTAGCCTGGGCTCGCCGGCCATGCAATATGAATAAAAGGAGTGGATGGCTGCACACCGAGGTAGTGACGAATCTCTTTATTGTAAAATTTGTAACATAAATAACACCACAGGATAGGCAAACAGGTACAGGTAGACACGTTTCACACAGCGACGCTGTGTTTAATCATTATCTTAGACCCCTTTCACATCACGCCGCCCATAGCGTTTTATCGCCGGATTTGTGGCTCGTTTCGCCTGCTAGCGGGGCGCTTTTACCCCCCCGCTAGTGGCCGAGAAAGGGTTAAAACCGCTGGCAATACGCTGCAATAGCGGCGTTTTGCCGGCGGTATTACTGCGCTGCCCCATTGATTTCAATGGGGAGCAGCGGTGGAGGAGTGGTAAACACACCGCTCCAAAGAAGCTGCTGGCAGGACTTTTCCTGACGTCCTGCCAGCGCACCGCTGTAGTGTGAAAGCCCTCTGGGCTTTCACACTACAGACAGTGGTGGAGCAGTTTTAGGGCGGATTGCAGGCGCTATTTCTAACGCTATAGCGCCTGCAAAACGCCCTTGGTGTGAAAGGGGTCTTAATCAATAAGCTCAGCGTCACTGTGTGAAACGCGTCTACCTGTACCTGTTTGCCTATCCTGCGGTGTTATTCATGTTACGGATTTTACAATAAAGAGATTCATCACTACCTCAGTGTGCAGCCATCCACTCCTTTTATACAGAATTTGTAGCTGCTGACTTAAATTTTTTTGTTAAGACTGAAGAACCAATATTTTGAATATGAATCTATCTATATGGTGTCAGATAAGATAGAAATAATTATAGATAATTATAGATAATTTATGTATATGAAACAGTTTTTAAGGGCTTGTTCACACTTAACTAAATTTCTAACGCTTAACAAATGCTTCTATAGGGTTAGTATGGGCGTTAGACTGGCGTTAATGAGCTTTAGTATGGGCGTTAGACTGATGTTTTACAAGCATTAATGACGAGTTAAAAATGCTCCCCGAATGCCCTATATGCAGTTTTGAAGCATTTCATGAGTGTTAAGGCACCTTAAAACTGCTCCACAAACACCTATGATTAAATAGGAAGTGAGCTTACAGGAAATAAACAAATTTAACTTCCTGCAACCGCACCACAAACGTGCCGCAAATGCCTGTCAGAGCATTTGTGAAGCATTACATTAGACTTGAATGGGAGGTAATGAAAGGCTTCAAACGCCCCCCCCCCCCGACTTGGCTTCGGTTTTGAAGATAATCGATGCTAACACTTCATGTTTTGGTAATGTAAACAGCACTGTGTACTGCCCATTGTATCATTTGCGTAGGCATTTGAGGGGCATTTGAGGGGCATTTTAAACATCCTTAAAACACCTGCTTTTTTTGCCATTGTGAACTTAGGTTGGTCATACATTATACAATTTTCTTTAACAATTTTTCTTTAAATTTACCAAAACCATATAATGTGAGGTCAAACCTAAACAATTTCAATTTGTACGCAATCTGGCAGGCCCTTATACTTTCTAGAAATGCCCTCTGGGAGCTCTCAACCCCCCCCCCCCCCTCCCCTCACTTTCTGCTGTTTGGAATGAGCAGCGCATGTCAGTTTGCAGTCCTGTGAACTGGTCTCTGCACACTACAAATGCCATCGCCCATAGTACACAGTCCCTAATCCATCTCAAAAGCAAGCAAAAGAAGGTGGCTACATTTCTACATACAGTGGGATCATGGAGACCGAACGTAACCACCCTCTAACAGGAAGTTGGATCACAGCAACAAAAAAACAAAACAAAAAAAAACACTACAACCACTTGTACCCCCTTCAAAACAGGTACATTTTCAGCTTTGAGCGCTGTCACACTTTGACAATTGCACGGCCATGCAACACTGGATCCATAAAACTGTTTTTATGATTTTTTTTCACACAAATAGAGCTTTTTTGTGTGGCATTTAACCACTTCAATACAGGACATTTATACACTCTTCCTGCCCAAACCAATTTTTAGCTTTCAGCGCTCTCATACTTTGAATGCCAATTACTCAGTCATGCAACTGTGCCCAAACAAAATTGTTATAAATGCTCTCACTGTTATCTACTCATACAGTGTAACATAGTTGTGTCTTTTACTTCCATGTGACATTATATGTACTTTATATACATGATTTTGTCTGTTATCCAAGTGCTCAGGTGAAGCTCATGTTTGTTTTTACCAATTATTATTATTAAAATACCTTTTATACTACTTCTATTGGCTTCTATTACTGTCTCTTGCTGCCTAAAAACCCCGTTTGTGGGGGAACTAGTTTTATTTGTATCTACTTGGGGTGAGCAGCACCCTCCTAGCTTTTTATAGCACTGTGTTCTTATTTGATTGTTAAACAAAATTGTTATAATTTTTTTCATATAAAAACACTTTTTTTAAATTTCTATGATAACATTTTGCAAATAAGTCATTTTTTTCATAAATTTGGGCCAAAATTTATACTGCTACATCTCTTTGGTAAAAATTACCCAAATTCGTGGATATTATTTGGTCTCTGTGAAAGTTATAGAGTCTACAAGCTATGGTATAAATATTAGTTAGAGGCATGGTGAGTTTTTTGAAGTTGTAAATTTTTCCCACAATTCTTGGGAAAATTAAGAATTGTTTTCCCACAAAATTGTCATAATAACAAGTTATTTCTCACACACAGCATATGCATGCTTCCAATTACACCCCAACATACATTCTGCTACTCCTCCCGAGTATGGCGATACCACATGTGTGTGACTTTTACACAGCCTGGTCACACAGAGAGGTCCAACATGCAGGGAGCACCATCAGGGGTTCTAGGCACATAAATTACACATCTAATTTCCTAATGACCTATTACATTTGTGAAGACACTGAAGCACAAGGACAATGGAATTACCCACAAAATGACCTCATTTTGGAAATTAAACACCCCAACGTCTATTCTATGAGGCATAATGAGTCTTTTGAATGGTTCATTTTTTTCCACAAGTCTTCAGAAAATGTGGAAAGAAAATTAAAACAGATTTTTTTTTTTACACAAAGTGGTCAGATTATATAAGATATTTCTAACTCAAAGCATGTATATAGCAAAAATTACACCCCAAAACACATTCTGCTACTCCTCCTAAGTATGGCGATACCACATTTGGCGCCCAACATGCAGGGAGCGCCATCAGGCGTTCTTGGAGCATAAATTACAACTCCAAATTCCTAACGACCTATTACATTTTTGAAGGCCCTGGAGCACCAGGACCGTGGAATTGCCCACAAAATGACCCAATTTTGGAAAACAAGCACCCCAACGTACATTCTGTGTGGCATTATGAGTCTTTTGAACAGTTATTTTTTTTGTTCTACACAAAGTTGTCAATTTATAAGATATTTCTAACACATAGCATGTATATAGCAAAAATTACACCCCAAAATATATTCTGCTACTCCTGGGTATAGCGATACCACATCTGTGAGACTTTTATACAGCCTGGCCACATACAGAGGTCCAACATTGAAGTAGTACCTTCAGGCCTTCTAGGAGCATAAATTGCACATCTCATTTCATTCCTACCTATAACACTTTTGAAGGTCCATGATACTCAGATGAACTGTGACAGATACTCAGATGGGCTGTGACAGGTGCTCAGGTACTCGTGTACTCAGATGGACTGTGACAGGTACTCAGGTACTTGGGTACTCAGATGAACTGTGACAGGTACTCAGGTATTCAGATGGACTGTGAAATTGACTCAGGTACTCAGATGAACTGTAATAGGTACTCAGATACTCAGATGGCCTGTAACAGGTACTCAGGTACTCAGATGGACGGTGACAGGTACTTGGGTACTCAGATGAACTGTGACAGGTAATCAGATAAACTGTGACAGGTACTCAGATACTCGGGTACTCAGATGGGCTGTGACAGGTACTCAAGCACTTAGATGGACTGTAACAGGTACTCGGGTACTCAGATAAACTGTGACAGATACTCAGGTACTCGGGTACTCAGATGGGCTGTGACAGGTACTCGGGTACTCAGATGTACTGTGACAGGTAATCAGGTACTCGGCTACTCAGATGAACTGTGACAGGTACTCAGATACTCAGATATACTGTGACAGATCCTCAGGTACTCGAGTACTCAGATGGGCTGTGACAGGTACTCAGATGGGCTGTGACAGGTACTCAGATGGACTGTGACAGATACTCAGGTACTCAGATGTGCTGTGACAGGTACTCGGGGGACTCAGATGGGCTGTGACAGGTACTCGGGGTACTCAGATGGGCTGTGACAGGTACTCAGCTGGGCTGTGACAGGTACTTTGATGAGTGGTGACAGGTACTTTGATGGGGGATGACAGGTACTTTGAAGGGTGATGACAGGTACTTTGATGGCTGGTGACAGGTACTTTGATGGCTGGTGACAGGTCCTCTTTATTGGGGGGGGGGGCAATCAGTGTGTGTTGGTGTACACTGTGAGTGGTAACGAGATGTTACCGCAATCTCCTTCTCACATACGATTGGTGTGTGAGGAGGAGAACCCGGTAACATCTCGTTAGCAGGGTTTGTTGACATTCTGTGACCGGCTGTGATTGGACACAGCTGGTCACGTGGTAAAGAGCCAATTTCATTGGCTCTTTACTGAGATCGGGGTTGGGCTGTGTCAGGGTGACAAGCCTCATACCCGATCAATGCTCTGTGTGCACCCTAAGGGCGCCGTGCACGTGGGCAGTAAGTGACCAGCTGTGATTGGACACAGTCGGTTATATGGTAAAGAGACATTTTTTATTGGCTCTTTACACAGATCTGGGACACACCTCAACCCTGATTGCCGCACTGCAGATGGGTTGGGAGATTTCATCTGCAAACATCATATGACTATAGCCCAGTTTTGAAGTGGTTAATCACCACTGGGTTTTTTATTTTTTGCTAGATAACAAAAAGGGGCGTAGCTAAGATGATGACTTGAGCAGACATGTTTCTCTGGGCTCTGCTGGAGAACTTTCTGAAATTGATCCTGTTGATGTCTCTTCAACTCTTTTGAGCCCAAATACCACTTCTGCATGCCCTATAAATCCCCTGGATGATCTCAGTGGGGGAAACTGCCAAACTTATGGATCTGACTCCTACCTCTTCCACGCCAGTAACGCCGACACGTGTGTCCAATATGGCCTCCCAGACTGATCTTCTCCCTTGCAGACAGCTGGCATCCTGGAGGTAATAGCGGCGATCACTACCTGTCAGACCACAATCACAATTTGCCAGACTGCGCTGACCTCCAAAATAGAAGAGGTGCAGCTGGATGTTGGCCTGCTCTGCCAGGATCTTGACAAGATTCGATCCTGGCTGGCTGCGGCGGAGCAACGGGTCGGTCATGTGGAGGACACCGTGACAGAGCAGTCTAATTCAGACCACACTCTCCAGACCAAGATGAGGGAGCTGGAATGCTGAGGACGCCGAGAACAGAAGGCGGCGTAACAACCTATGAATTGTGAGCCTTGCTGATGGGGGAAAGGTAAAAATCCCATGGTATTCATGGTATGGAAGAATTGCTGAGATCCTTACTGCCCACAGCCCAATACTCTCCATATTTTATGGTTGAACGTGCCCATAGAGTCCTCCCGAGACCGGAACCGGAGGTGTCTCCTCCCCGCACCTTTATATTGCACCTCTTAAATTTTCGGGACCGGGGTGAGGTCTTGCGGGCTATGCGTGAGTGTGAAAAATATCTACTACAGTATCCTTTTTCCTGCAAAACTAAGGGTGGTCTTTACCACCCAGAGAGATGCATCTGCCTACAGATTGCATACTTTCCATTTTTCTCTGTTTCTGTTAATGTTGCTCGCACTCTGCTAGTTACTGAACCATGTACTGCTTCATATACTGCTCTGTCTTTGGTTAGTAGCAGCTCAACTTTGACTATGTTACGCCATCGAGGAGGGGCTATCATGCTGGTGAACAGGGCGCCTGCCCTGAGATCTGTGTTTGCTGCCGAATCATTCTGCCTTGTGTTTCTTGGATATCTATGCACTATCTTTTGCCCTCGGCCACTTTGAGTGCTGGGGGCTGATGCTTCAGATAAACACGTATGCAAACAGCACCAGATGCATGCCATCCTCAGATGTCTCACTGTTCAAGTTTGTGCCCCTGGCTTCTGACAGGAGATTTTTGTGCCTACTCTTGTTATCTGCAGAGACTCTGCGGTTGGAAACACCTTGAGGAATCTCCTTAATAACATTGTTTTTTATATTCCATTTTGTTTTGGACCATACTATGGCCTGGAGATAATACTGTGCCCTTGTTCCTGGGTACACACCTCTTGCTCAGCTAACTGTTCTTTTGGGGAAAACAGTTGCTGCTATGGTTTGGGTTGTTCTACTGTTCTTTTTTTATTTCAGTTTTGCTATGTTGTTGCTCTTTATGATGCAGATGATGCTATTGATTCACAGGGGTGCTATATGTAAATTTACTGCAGGTATCTAGGATGGGGTTTGTTTCCCCTCTGAGTATTTGCCATGTTGGACCCTTCTCCTTTTTATATTATTCCCCCTTTTCAATGGCTAAGGTCAATGTCATTTCATAGAACGTACGTGGCCTAAATTCTGCTATAAAATGATCCTTGGTTTCCACCTTTCTCAGCAGATTCTCCCCTCATATCTGTATACTTCAGGAGACCCACATTTGCCGTCGCCAACTGATGTGGCTTTACTTACCAATGTTATAATGTGTTAATTGCAGGTGACTTTAATTTGGTTCTGTCCCTGGACCGGAACAGGGACAGGTCTTATAAAGATATTATGCTGGGAGGAGGTTTAGGCCCTAGGTCGCATGCAATAAGGTAAGACCCCCGGGCCGGATGGTATCCTCATCGAGTTTTACAACTGCTACCAAGAACTTTTGGCATCTATATTAACATCTTTACTTGATAAATTTGCAGACTTAGATGCCCTCCGGGACACTACAGTGTCTTGAAAAAGTATTCACACCCCTTGACATTTTCCACATTTTGTCATGTTACAACCAAAAACATAAATGTATTTTATTGGGATTTTATGTGATAGACCAACACAAAGTGGCACATAATTGTGAAGTGGAAGAAAAATGATTAATGGTTTTCCACATTTTTTACAAATAAATAGCTGTAAAGTGCAACGTGCATTTGTATACAGCCCCCTGAATCAATGCTTATAACCACCTTTGGCTGCAATTACATCTGCAAGTCTTTTTGGGGATGTCTCTACCAGCTTTGCACATCTAGAGAGGGACTTTTTTGCTCATTCTTTGCAAAATAGCTTAAGCTCTGTCAGATTGAATGGAGAGCATCTGTGAGCAGCAATTAACTCACAGATTCTCAATTGGATTTAGGTCTGGACTTTGACTGGGCCATTCTAACACATGACTATGCTTTGATCTAAACCACTCCATTGTAGCTCTGGCCATATATTTAGGGTCGTTTTCCTGCTGGAAGGTGAACATCCCCCCCATTTTCAAGTATTTTGCAGGCTCTAACAAGTTTTGTTCTAAGATTTCCCTGTACTTGGCTCCATCCATCTTCCCATTACCTCTGACCATTTTCTCTGTCCCTGGTGAAGAAAAGCATCCTCACAACATGATGCTGTCACCACCATGTTTCACGGTGGATACCAGAAGTGGAACTATGGGCAAAAAAATGATGTATTCGATGGATTCTGCCACTAGCATTGACACAGTAATCTTTGTTTTTCTGAGTCCCCCCCATAATATAATTTTATTGTTGTTGATCTTGCCAGTAGATTCATTATTTTTCAACAAGGTGAAAATGTTGCTGCTTCTGCAGTAAAATCGAGCAGTGTTGTCACTCTGTGGACAGTGTAATTTTACATGAGCAGTTTAGATTACAGAAATATATATATTTTTCTTTTGGAAAAAAGGTTTTGGCCAAATGAAGAAAAGTTAATCATTCTAGGCAATTCTGCCAGTGTAATATGGATTTTCCAATCACTGGAAGGACTCATTTACACTTGTTGGGTGAGTGGGACAGTAAAAACACACAGTTGAGCCACCATTTTACTGCCCGGCCTTAAGCTGCATAGGCAGTGGATAGGGGATGTACATATTTAAAAATCATCCCTCATCATGTACTTGAACATGACCCATTCAAGCAAATGGGGCAATGTACGAGGTTGTGGTGCAGTGAGGCACCATTTATAGGGCTAAAGCAGGCAGCATAATATTGCCTCCTTGCTGCCTGTTAAACACCTCTGAAAAGCAACTCTTTATACCTCTTTTGTCTAATTAGGACTCACAGAGTAGTATTACAACACCTGGAAATCTGGCTGTTATGCTCTCTCCACCTAGGGCAGTGATGGCAAACCTTGGCACCCCAGATGTTTTGGAACTACATTTCCCATGATGCTCAACTACACTGCAGAGTGCATGAGCATCATGGGAAATGTAGTTCCAAAACATCTGGGGTGCCAAGGTTCGCCATCACTGACCTAGGGCATGCCTGCAATGAATGTCTCTCTGTTCTCTATACAAAACAAATACATTTTATATTGTTTTTTTTCTTTTTGCTATTAATATTGTTTAACCAAGAGGACACAATATTCTGATGATTTACAATGATATCAATGTATACCAATTTTTATTTGTTCTTCTCAATAGCAGATACTGTATATATGTATCATAATGAATAATGTGTTGTTTGATCAAAAAGCAAAGCTATTACTGGTATTCTGGAGTTCTGAGAACATCTTAAACATGTGCTTGAACATAGTGTGGGGTGCTCACAATCCCATCTAATGTGCTGCACCAGATTCTTTTTTGTTATTGTAGCCATCACGCCCTAAGCAGGGGTGGTTATCTAAATTTAGTATGCTAGTTGGTAAACAGCCCAAGCTGGTTTGTAGTCTGTACTCATTTTGTCTTCCTCTAATCTCAGTGCTGCTGTTGTTCCTGCTTGCTGTCAGTAGGTGTCAGTATTACCCATGGCAATAAAGTTAGAGGCCACAGTAATATTGGGTTATGAATATTTGTTCTCCTAGGCCAGTGATGGCGAACCTTGGCACCCCAGATGTTTTGGAACTACATTTCCCATGATGCTGAGCTACACTGCAGAGTGCATGAGCATCATGGGAAATGTAGTTCCAAAACATCTGGGGTGCCAAGGTTCGCCATCACTGTCCTAGGCCAACCTCTAGGAGGTTTGTTTGCCTGTGGTGCATGCTGGGGGAGGGCATATATATTTGGGGCTGACTTTGTGAAGCTCTCTTTCCCCTGGGCTTTAGTCTGGGGAGGGTGTATGTGCTCTGCTGTTCAGGCCTTTGCATGTGCCAGTGTGCAAGGTCTGGAAGTGTTCTAATGGAAGCCTGCCTGTCCAGGGTGGTGATGTCTTGAATGAAGTACCAGAGGTCAGGTATAAATAAGTATAAATCCACCCATAGGGGTTAGTAGGTTGCCAATCCCAAATTGAGTATAGAGAGACAACTACCCCCCAGGGAAAGTGTAAGGGACTTTGTAGGCAACAAGGGAAAGATATAAACAAAAATTATATAAATTATATTTTATTTATCGAAAATATGAAATTATTAAAGTGCAAACATCACCAAAAGTATAGTTGATAAAAACAACAAGTTACAATCATGAATCGTTAGTGCGTGATAATTGCAGATATTCATCCCGATGCGTTTCAGGACAATTGTGTAGTCCTCTCTGGGGACCCTGATGTAAGGGGGGGCTCTCTGGGGAGCCTGATGTAAGGGGGGCCTCTGGGGACCCTGATGTAAGGGGGAGCTCTCTGGGGACCCTGATGTAAGGGAAGGCTCTCTGGGAACCCTGATGTAAGGAAGGGGCTCTCTGGGGACCCTGATGAAAGGAAGGGGATCTCTGGGGACCCTGATGAAAGGAAGGGGCTCTATGGGGACCCTGATGTAAGAGGGGGCCCCCTTCAGACCCTGATGTAAGGGGAGGCTCTCGGGGACCCTGATGTAAGGGGGCTCTCTGTGGACCCTGATGTAAAGGGGGCCTCTAGGGAACCTGAAGTAAGAGGGGCCCTCTGGGGACCCCGATGTAAGGGGAGCTCTCTGGAGACCCTGATGTAAGGAAGGCTCTCTGGGGACCCTTATGTAAGGAGGAGCCCTCTGGGGACCCTGATGCAAGGGGGGCTCTCTGGGGACCCTGACTTAACGGGGGCTCTCTGGGGACCCTGATGTAAGGAAGGGGCTCTCTGGGGACCCTGATGTAAGGGGGAGCTCTCTGGGGACCCTGAAGTAAGGGGGGCCCTTTGGGGACCCTAAAGGAAGGGGCTCTCTGGGGGCCCTGATTTAAGGGGGGCTCTCTGGGGACCCTGATGTAAGGAAGGGGCTCTCTGGGGACCCTGATGTAAGGAAGGGGCTCTCTGGGGACCCTGATGTAAGGAAGGGGCTCTCTGGGGACCCTGATGTAAGGGGGAGCTCTCTGGGGACCCTGAAGTAAGGGGGGCCCTTTGGGGACCCTAAAGGAAGGGGCTCTCTGGGGGCCCTGATTTAAGGGGGGCTCTCTGGGGACCCTGATGTAAGGAAGGGGCTCTCTGGGGACCCTAAAGCAAGGGGGTCCTCTGGGGACTCTGAAGGGGGGCCTCTGGGAACCCTAAATTAAGAGGGGCCCTCCTCTGGGGACCCTGCTGTAAGGGGGCCCTCTGGAGACCCTGATGTAAGGGGAGTTTCTCTGGGGACCCTGATGTAAGGGGTGGCTCTCTGGGGACCCTGAAGTAAGGGGGGATCTCTGGGGACCCTGAAGTAAGAGGGGGGCTCTCGGGCTGGTGGTCCCACATGCTAGAGTCTACTTCCTCGCCTTCCAGTTACAGCAACTGGGAGGATGGGAGGACACACTAGAGGACACACTAGACCCAAGTGTGTCAGTGTTAGAGGACACACTAGACCCAATACGTAAAATTCTAGGCAAATCAGCAGATGATTCCACTGCATTGTCCGCCTTAGAGGCATATATACTAGACAGGGGAACCCCATCCGTAACTTTACTAAAAACACTATGGTCACATATTAAACGCTATTAGCTATAAGAAGTTTCCTAGCACCTACCCCCATCTGGATAAATGCAAACTATAGAGAACTACTGAAACTGAGAGGGTTCAGAAATTGGAAGGCGGTAGGGATCCAATTTCTGACACACCTGTACAATGGTCATGTTCTCAAGTCCTTTATGGAAATCCAAGCAGAGTTTGGAATCCCACACACTGATTTTTTTAAATATCTGCAACTGAGACATGCACTACAAATGCAATCTAGACTTACGCCACTTTGGCTGACTGACCATGCCATTATACAGATGATTCTAATGGAGGGCGAAAAAAAGGGCATGCTTTATAGAGGATATGGCATTATACTCAATGCACTTCAGAACCCCACCAGTTTACCCTGCAGATGTAAATGGGAGGAAGATATAGGTCCAATTGATGAGGAAACTTGGAATCTTTGCCTTGCCTCTTCTCCCATGGTGTCATTATCAGCCTCGCAAAAATTGTCGCACCTTTATTTACTACATAGGGCCTACAAAACACCTGTCAGACTTCACAGCTGGGGACTTCGTGATAGGCCCCTATGCCCAAAATGTATGAGAAATCATGGGGACCGTCTACATATGTTTTGAAAATGTCTGAAACTCTTTCGGTATTGGACGGGGATCCTAGAGGTAATTTCTCAGGTATTTACTGTGGTCATTCCTAAAACTCCCACAGTATGCCTATTGGGCGCCTTGGATGAGGAGACGTTGACCCCTGCTGTCCACATGGCGATAATTTGGCTGCTTTATGTAGCCCGAAAGCTAATAGCAGAACTCTGGATCACTCCCAGTAAAAAAAATGGTAGAGAGAAACTGACATATCAGCACAGAAATGCACCCTGAAAATTTTACACCATGTGGCAGGAATGGTAAGAGGTTACAGGCTTAGCTCCCCACCAGTTAGTCAAATACAGACTATTGCAAGGTTAAAGTGGTTGTGGTTTACAAACCACTTTGACCTACAGGTAAGCCTAGATTAAGGCGTACCTGTAGGTCCAAGAAATATCTCCTAAACCTACACGGTTTAGGAGATATTTACTAAAAGACAGGCACTGCTGTCTACGGCGCATGCGGCGTAGACAGCGGCGTGCAGTCGCACTATCGCCATTAGCAGCATGCCGCTGCTAACGGCGATATGCCGTTAGTGGCTGCTCCTGTGTGCATGCGCGAGTGTGACGTCATCGCTGCTCCGGCGCTGTGAGTGGCTGGAGCAGCGACACCCGGAAGAAGATGGACACTCCGTATTACAGGGGACAGCGGTGACATCGCTGGCTCCTGTGTCAGGTAAGTGACACATAATGGACTACTATGTGATGCATAGTAGCCCATTATGCTTTACCTTTGCAGGTAGACAAAGAAGAAGTAAACCCATTAGGGTTTACTTCCTCTTTAATTGTCAAACCAAAGCAGGTATCTCTGGGATTAAAATGAGTTATATGACCTCTATAGGGAAATAAATTGGTAATGGGCTGGGCAGCCTTAAAATTTGTGATATGTTCCCAGGGCTCTGGGAACTGGTCCAATCCTTTATTATATACCAAGTGTGTATTCTGAATGTTTATATGCTCTCTTTTTCCTTTTCTTCTTTGTGTCCTTTTTGAACCACGCCGCTAGAAATATGAGACTCTCCCTTATGTTCTTAGACAGACCAATGAAACCTTTATGCCAGATGACAACTCCTATTGTTATGTTATTGCATTATACACTTATATGTGGCACTGTGGTAATTCAAATAAAACCTTTTTCTGATTTAAAAAAAAAAAGAGGGGGGCTCTCTGGGGACCCTAATGCAAAGGCAGGCTCTCTGGGGACCATGATGTAAGGAGGAGCTCTCTGAGAATCCTGATGTAAAGAGGGGGGCTCTCTGGGGATCCTAATGTAAGTAGAAAGGCTCTCTGAGAATCCTGATGTTAGGGGAGGCTCTCTGGGGACCCTGATATAAGGGGGATCCGCACTATGTAACAATATTTTATATATATATATATATATATATATATATATATATATATACATATACATATACACACAGACACACAAACACACACATATGTATATTATATACATGTGTATACCCACCCAAGTGTATGATTTTCTTCACTTCACTGCTATGGGCTCTAGCCCGAGATCTTTTGTAGACCTAGCAACAAACCTGGTGGAGGCCCTTCATGGTTTCTTGCTCCGGGGCCCTGAAGATTCTAGTTATGCCTCTGACTGAATTTTGATTTCAGCTTACTTAGTACATTACATATTAAAAAGTACTGCCTGGGAACATGCTTATGTAAGTACAGAGATGACTGCATCTGTGGCACCTTTAGTGTTATCATAGGCTTGACCAGAAACATGTAGTTTGCAGAGAGGCTTGGGGCCTTGCCATGTTGCCGGGCAGTTGTATCTGAATTTTACAACTAAATACAGCTACAAATCCTTAATGCATACATTTGAAATGCAGGGGCGAAGATAAGGGGGGTGGTCAGGGGTGTTCAAACCCCACCCGGAGCATCCTGGCAAAATGCCCAGACAGTGTCCCTGCTGTTTAGCCTCAGCATCAGCACAGTAGAAGCAATCAAAGTTTCAGAGAGCAGCAGCCAGCCCCCCTTCTATTGTGCCCCATCCCCTGTCCCCTGGAAAAGCATGAAATTACTGCGAGGTCTCAAATGCTGGCAATTGACAGTGCATGGTTGAAGGAACTCCTAGACTCCTCCTCAAGGTCAGGGCCGGTGCTACCACTAGGCAAACTAGGCAGCTGCCTAGGGCGCCCTGCTGCCTAGGGCACCCGTACCCGGACACTGGTGTTCCTACTCTCTTCTCTCTGAAGCATGCAACTAAGTCTCAGCATCAGCAGGCAGGTGCCGCTTTATTCACACATAGTGTCAGAGGCACAGTGGCGGGGGAGAACTGTGTCTGTGTCCCGACTCTCGAATGAATGGAAGCAAGCAAACATTGTTCGATGGGCGCTGGTAGGCTGCATTTGAGGGGAGCTATGAGGCTGCATTTGATGGGCACTGGTGAGGCTGAATTGATGGGCGCTGGTAGGCTGCATTGATGGGCACTGGTGAGGCTGTGTTTGATGGGCACCAGTGAGGCTGCATTGATGGGCGCCGGTGAGGCTGCATTGATGGGCGCTGGTGAGGTTCAATTGATGGGCACTAGTGAGGCTCAATTGATGGGCGCTGGTAGGCTGCATTGATGGGTGCTGGTAGGCTGCATTTGATTGGTGCGGGTGAGGCTGCATTGATGGGCGCTGGTAGGCTCAATTGATGGGCATTGGTGAGGCTGCATTTGATGGGTGCCAGTGAGGCTGCATTGATGGGCGCCGGTGAGGCTGCATCTGATGGGCACTGGTAGGCTGCATTGATGGACGCTGGTGAGGCAGAATTTGATTGGTGCTGGTGAGGTAGCATTTGATGGGCGCTTCATTAAAAAGGGAGCAGGGCAAATGGGGCAAAGTCAGGGATGAAGCCAAGAGGTGGGGCGGCGAAATTAGGTTTTGCCTAGGGTGTCAAAAATCCTTGTACCAGTCCTGCTCAAGGTATCATCATCTCAGATGTTTCAATCTCTACTCAACCTGTACACCTGAGTGATGGGCTGAAAAAAAAACAAAGCTTGCTGCTGCTGTAAACATGTATCCACATGTATCTGTACATCCAGTACCTGCAGGTAGGGATACATTTTTGCCCTTGGATAAAATCTCTTTGCATCCAGGGTCCCTAACAGCAGGTAAATGCTGTGACCCACAGTTTGTTATTGTGTCGCTCAGGCTCAATCAATATGGGGAGTAATGTAGATGATACATAATGTGCTACAGGAGTGTCAGCCAGGGATGGAGCTCATCCCAACTCTTGTAGTCACTTAAGGGAAGAGAGAAAAAAAATCCCTGGTGCCGCACATCCATGGAGTCCGATGGTAATGTAGTAGTGATGGGAGAGACCTCAGCCTGGGTTCCCGCCAGGCCACACCCCGATGTGTTTTTCTTTGTACCCCGGAGCTTAAATATGGGGACCACTGGATGTGCAGATACATGTTAACAGCAGTGGCTCTTTTCAGCCCATCACTCAGGTGAACAGGCTGAGCAGCTGACAAAAATTGGAACATCTGGGATCCTGGCTGTAGGTATTCATGATATATTTGCCATTCCATGGTAAGTTTATTTTTTTTGTGATTTTTTTATTTTTTTTATTTGTAACAATGTATTCTTATTCAAAGCAATTTATTTATACATTATTTATACCTAGTCAGTATTGTTTTACAATTGATTGAACTGTAGAATTGCAACATATCAGTTGATGTGTTTTTGAAGGTCATTCAGTGTACTTATCTTGTAATTTAAACATTGATATTTAGAATGATGATCATGTGCAAGATTTGCTGTGGCAATTCCAAACACATACTGTATTTATCGGCATATAACACGCACATTCATTTTAAGAGGGACGTTTCAGGAAAAAAACTTTTTTTTAAATTTTTAAATAAGGAACTTTGAAGCAAAATAAGGGTCAGTGCCCTTCTGCAGCCTCGCCATTGCCATCAATGCAGCCTGATCAATGCCCATCTGCAACCTAGAGGGGACAGGGAGGGGGGCGGGATAAACACTGACAGATTACATACAGTGAGAATCTCCTATGATAGAACAGTGGTTCAATGGCAGCCCAGGAGACAAGACTTCCTATTACCGAGCCCGCCAAGTAAAGAGGAGATACTCACTGTATGTAATCTGACGGCGCTCATCCCACCTCCCTCCCTGTCCCCTCTGAGGCAGCTAAAATGGAAGTATTGGCGTATAACACGCACGTGCTATTTGCACCCGATTTTCATGGTGAAAAAGTGAGTGTTATATGCCAATAAATACAGTAATTTAGAGATGAGCCACATTTTAGATATTTAGAATTGCTACAAAAATTACTTTCTCACCTAATAATTTAAAGACTGATTTTTGGAACCAACAGAAATGCTGTGCTAGCTTCATAAACTGCAGATGCTCAACTTCAAAGATAAATTTTTTTGTAAATTAAAGAATATTAGCTGATGTATCATATTGCCTATTAAGTTTTTTTTTTATTGCTACTCACAGCCAGTGCTAGTCTTCCATCTGAACTGCCTGCTTCCACTCTTTATATAATTGTATGTGGAATCCACGAATAGAGGGCATAACTGGCATTTTGGCAAACATTATTATTAGAAAAGTATACCCCACTAAAATTCCTTGCTTTGCAGTACTTGGTAAGTTATTCACCAAAGATGAATTCTTGGTACCAAATTCTCATTGGTTCGCCTGTAAATTGACCTGTGTGCAGATTTCTAAGAGGGTGAAAATTCTGGGAACTCATGAGTATTGTTGCCATGGTTGCAAGGGAAAATGAGAATATTTTTTTTGTCAGCTTTAGAAAATCATAGCTGGCTACAGTTTGAAATATAAATGTAGGATTAAAAACATCACATTACACATACAGTACAGTATTTCACAAAAGTGAGTACACACCTCACATTTTTGTAAATATGTTATTATATTTCATGTGACAACACTGAAGAAATGACACTTTGCTACAATGTACAGTGGTGTGAAAAAGTGTTTGCCCCCTTCCTCATTTCCTGTTCCTTTGCATGTTTGTCACACTTAAGTGTTTCGGAACATCAAACCAATTTAAACAATAGTCAAGGACAACACAAGTAAACACAAAATGCAATTTGTAAATGAAGGTGTTTATTATTAAAGGTGAAAAAAAAATCCAAACCATCATGGCCCTGTGTGAAAAAGTGATTGCCCCCTAAACCTAATAACTGGTTGGGCCACCCTTAGCAGCAACAACTGCAACCAAGCGTTTGCGATAACGTGCAATGAGGCTTTTACAGCGTCCTGGAGGAATATTGGCCCACTCATCTTTGCAGAATTGTCCTAATTCAGTTACATTAGAGGGTTTTCGAGCATGAACTGCCTTTTTAAGGTCATACCACAACATCTCAATAGGATTCAGGTCAGGACTTTGGCTAGGCCACTCCAAAGTCTTCATTTTGTTTTTCTTCAGCCATTCGGTGGTGGACTTGCTGGTGTGTTTAGGATCATTGTCCTGCTGCAGAACCCAAGTTCGTTTCAGCTTGAGTACACGAACAGATGGTCGGACATTCTCCTTCAGGATCTCTTGGTAGACAGCAGAATTCATAGTTCCTTTTATCACGGCAAGTCTTCCAGGTCCTGAAGCAGCAAAACAGCCCCAGACCATCACACTACCACCACCATATTTTACTGTTGGTATAATGTTCTTTTTATGAAATGCAGTGTTCCTTCTACGCCAGATATACTTGGACACACACCTTCCAAAGAGTTCCACTTTTGTCTCATCGGTCCCCAGAATGTTGTCCCAAAAGTCTTGGGGATCATCAAGATGTGTTGTGGAGAAATTGAGACGAGCTTTGATGTTCTTTTTGCTCAGCAGTGGTTTTCTCCTTGGAACTCTGCCATGCAGGCCATTTTTGCCCAGTCTTTTCCTGATGGTGGAGGCATGAACGCTGACCTTAACTGAGGCAAGTGAGGCCTGCAGTTCCTTGGACGTTGTTGTGGGGTCTTTTGTGACCTCTTGGATGAGTCGTCGCTGCGCTCTTGGGGTAATTTTGGGGGCGGCCGGCCACTCCTGGGAAGGTTCACCACTGTTCCATGTCTTCGCCATTTGTGGATAATGGCTCTCACTGTGGTTCGCTGGATTCCCAAAGCTTTGGAAATGGCTTTATAACCCTTTCCAGACTGATAGATCTCAATTACTTTCTTTCTCAATTGTTCCTGAATTTCTTTGGGTCTCGGCATGATGTGTAGCTTTTAAGGATCTTCTGGTGGACCTTACTGTGTCAAGCAGCTCCTATTTAAGTGATGCCTTGATTGTGAACAGGTGTGGCAATAATCAGGCCTGGGTGTGGCTAGAGAAATTGAACTCAGGTGTGGACAACCACAGTTATAGTATGTTTTAACAAGGGGGGCAATCACTTTTTCACACAGGGCCATGATGGTTTGGATTTTTTTTCACCTTTAATAATAAACACCTTCATTTACAAATTGCATTTTGTGTTTACTTGTGTTGTCCTTGACTATTGTTTAAATTGGTTTGATGTTCCGAAACACTTAAGTGGCACAAACATGCAAAGGAACAGGAAATGAGGAAGGGGGCAAACACTTTTTCACACCACTGTAAAGTAGTGAGTGTACAGCTTGTGTAACAGTGTAAATTTGCTGTCCCCTCAAAATAACTCAACACACACTCAAGTGATGGTGTTGTGCTCCAATGTGAACTGTGATAATATAAATACCCACTTATAACGTGGACACGGATATTGGACACAAAAAATATATAGGTAAAATAATAAAAACTGTGATCAATAATGTGCAAAAAAGCAAAATAGGAGTGAAAACGGGCTAAAAGTACTTAGCAGCTAGCATAAATACAATGAAAAAATAATAAAAAATTTGTCCAAATGTGCAACATAGTGCAAACAAACAAATTAAGGTGCAAGCGATCTAAATAAAGTGGCTGAAAGTCCTTTACAACTCATAAAACAATAATAATCACACCATAAATAAGGCGAAGCGTCAGAATGTCCAAATGTGCAAAGGTGCAACAAGTGGTATAGATTCCACTTAGTATTAAGAAAGAATTGGAGTGAAAACGGGCTAAGTACAATAGATAAAGAGTACTTAACAGCTAGCAAAAATGCTTTTTTGCACATTATTGATCACGGATTTTATTATTTTACCTACATATTTTTTTTGTCCCATATCCGTGTCCACGTTGTAAGTGGGTATTTATATTATCACAGTTCACATTGGAGTGCAACACCATCACTTGATTGTTTTTGCATATTTTTTTTTTTTTTTTGGGTAGTGTTTGGCCCATACAGTGGTCGCAGCACCATTGACCATTATTTATTTATTCATATTCCATTGGAGCGCAGGAATAACTATCCTATTTACACAGCCATTAATGTCTAAACCGCTGGCAAAAAAAAGTGAGTACAACCCTAAGTGAAAATGTCCACATTTGGCCCAATTAGCCATTTTCCCTCCTGTGTCATGTGATTCGTTGGTGTTATAAGGTCTCAGGTGTGAATGTGGAGCAGGTGTGTTAAATTTGCAGGTATTGCTTTCACTCTCTCATACTGGTCACTGAAAGTTCAACATGGCACCTCTTGGCAAAGGACTCCCTGGGAAACTGAAAAAAAAAATTGTTTCTCTACATAAAGATGGCCTAGGCTATAAGAAGATTGCAAAGACCCTGAAACTGAGCTGCAGCACGATGGCCAAGACCATACAGTGGTTTAACAGGACAGGTTCCATTCAGAATAGGCCTCCCTATGGTTGACCAAATGGTCATGTTCTGCACGGCTGTCATCCCAGAAGGAAGCCTCTTCTAAAGATGATGCACAAGAAAGCCAGCAAACAGTTTGCTGAAGAAGTAGACTAAGGACATGGATTACTGGAACCATGTCCTGTGATCTGATGAGACCAAGATAAACATATTTGGTTCAGATGGTGTCAAGCGTGTGTTTGTGTCAACCAGGAGAGGAGTACAAAGGCAAGTGTGTCTTGCCTACAGTCAAGAATGGTGGTGGGAGTGTCATGGTCTGGGGCTGAATGAGTGCTGCCGGCACTGGGGAGCTACAGTTCATTGAGGGAACTATGAATACCAACATGTACTGTGACATACTGAAGCAGAGCATGATCCCCTTCCTTTCGGAGACTGGGTCGCAGGGCAGTATTCCAACATAATAACGACTTCAAAGACACCTCCAATACGACCACTGCCTTACTAAAGAAACTGAGGGTAAAGGTGGTGGACTGGCCAAGCATGTCTCTAGACCTAAACCCTATTGAGCATCTGTGGGGTATCCTCAAACGGAAGGTGGAGGAGCGCAAGATCTCTAACATCCACCAGCTCTGTGATGTCATCATGGAGGAGTGGAAGAGGACTCCAGTGGCAATCGGTGAAGCTCTGGTGAACTCCATGCCCAAGAGGGTTATGGCAATGCTGGAAAATAATGGTGGCCACACAAAATATTGACACTTTGGGCCCAATTTAGACATTTTAACACTTTTGTTGCCAGTGGTTTAGACATTAATGGCTGTGTTGAGTTATTTTGAGGGGACAGCAAATGTACACTGTTATACAAGCTGTACACTCACTACTTTACATTGTAGCCAAGTATCATTTCTTCAGTGTTGTCACATGAAAAAGGTATAATAAAATATTTACAGAAATGTGAGCGGTGTAATCACTTTTGTGAGATACTTTAATCCTCATCTTCTACAGGTTGCAGCTGGTGGCATTTTTTTTTTGGAGTTCTGAAACTGTCATTGTCCACTGGAGAAAAACATATCCTGTCCATCACTGGATATTAGAACTACATTTCATGGAGGCTTGAAACTGTCGATTATCACTTTGAGTTGTAGATATTGTGAAAACCAACATGCAGATCAAGGTGCACATATTATATCTTCTTTCTCGTAAACAAGTCAAATCTCCTGAGGCTCCTTTTTGGTATAAAAACAAGAAATAACTGCAATAGCATTAACAAATTCCAACATATTTTGGAGGCCACTGATTTAAAAAAAGTACATTTTGTAGTACCAGAGTACAGAGGAGTGGCTGCAATTTTAAGTGGAGTTTGACAGGTGTCTCACGTGCCAGGGCTAAACACCCAGTGTGCATGAGGCCTTAAAGTGTTACTAAACCCAGTAACATGAAAATAGTTTATCTGCACCCCCACAGCTTAATAAATATTATTTTTACATTAAAATACTGCCACTATATACCTGTTTGGATGATCTGTATACCACGGTTACATCATAAATGGTATAGTTTCTTCAGTGCTTAGAGTTCAGGAAGGAGGAGATTTTGACTGCAGCCTGTATACACGCCCACATATGTCAATATCATGTGACCTGGCTATCGTGGAGAACAAGAAACTGTTCCCTCCAATTTAAAGACACAACTGAGCATGTGCGGGTCGGCTACTCTGGCCTTCCCCAGATAGACAGTGCAGGAGGGAAGAATCTATGCATACATGATAAAACTGCCGTTTTACACAATGCAGATGATTAACCCCTTAACCTCCCTGGCGGTATGATTATTTCAGATTTTAGGTGCTGAAAGCGGTACAATTATTTTGCATGGAAATTTGGTGGCGATATATTGTAGTCCTGTAATTCTTAGCCCTTGTACACACGGTCGGAGAATCCGTCGTAATGTGTCCATCGGACCGTGTCGTCGGATAATCCGACTGTGTGTGGTATGCATCGGACTGATTCCGTCAGAATATCTGTCGGACCCAATTTTCCAACATGTTGGAAAATATTTCCCGACCAACTGGGCTGATCAGACATACTCCGATCATGTGTAGAGAATTTTGATCGGACCAAGTGCCACGCATGCTCAGATCAAATTCCTACATCAAAGCTATTGGCTACTAGCCTGAATGTAGTCCCATCGTAACGAAATTACGTCATCGCGTTCTGGATTTTTTCGCCAACTTTGTCCGACCGTGTGTATGCAACAGTTTCGGACAAGATCCGACGGACAAAATCCGACAGGGGCAAAATCTGACGGATTTGGTTGTGGAAATCTCCGACCGCGTGTACAGGGGCTTAGGAATAACTCACTTAGATCTGACCAAACCAGAGTCTAGCAGACATCCCGGGTATGATAAAGTTTGAAAAATTAAATCATAAATTATAATATAATAAATAACTATAAATAATTATACCAAATAATAATATAATAAAAATTATAAATTAATGTAATCAAATCAAAAACACTGAAATTTGCTCAGATGCAGAATTGTCATGATCATTACTTTTCAGTATTTGACGGATCTCCCCACAAATCGCTATCGCTCAATTCTGCGAGTGATTCTAATTTATTATCGCTGTTTTCTAGCTAGTCTAAAACCATTTTTGATGTAAAGGGACAGTTTTGGTTGCTATGGACAATCTCCAGTTTCCATGCAGAAAGAACAGTTTTTATAATATAAAACTGCATGCAGGACATTGGAGAAACCACTAGGGACAAAGGGGATGTGAAATAATTACAAACAGCAATGTAATCTGTTAATTACTTTTTGAATTTGGCGCCGTTCTCCATCCCCGTGCGTCACAACGCTTGCAGGGAACGGAGCCCGGCGATGTGATGAATCAAGCGGAGGACGAGCCGCTCGCACAGTGGGGGGGACATCACTGGATCCAGGGGATAAGGTAAGTAAACTCATCCTGGATCCAGCGATGCGATCCTGAGTCTGGCTCGGGGTTACCGCTAATGGTACCGAATTTTCCCCCTGAGCCAGACTCGGGAATACCGCCGGGGGGGTTAAGTTCCACAGTGAGTATAACAAGTATGCTATGCTGCATATACAGACAGATTTTACTGTTGTGGGTTTAGTAACACTTTAACCACTTGTAGACCAGGCCTTTTTTATGTAACACATACATGTAAAAATCTATATTTTTGTTTAGAAAATTACTTAAAACCCCCAAACATTATATATATATTTTTTAAAGCAGAGGCCCTAGAGAATAAGATGGTGGGTGTTGTAATTTTTTATGTAACAGTATTTGCACAGCTGTTTTTCAAATGCATTTTTTTTAAAGAAAAAATACACTTGAATTAAATTGAATGGTTGGAGGAGAGCAGCAGCACTGAGTTGCAAAACAGGATGAAAAGTGATGAATAACTTATTCTCAAAAAAAAAAAAAGTAGTGATGACTTAAAATACAAAGCACTTTAAGAAACAAAATATTGACTCAGTTTTGATCTAACATTTTTTTCAGCTGTTTTTAAATAGGCAAAATAGGAGATATTTAAGAAAAAGTAAAACATGAAAGAAGAGAAAACATTTTTATTTCACCTCTTTCTAAATTGTCTCCAGTGCTTTTTATCTATTTTACATATTCTAGTGTGTTTATTTTGCAACCTTTTACCATAACAACTTTTCTATCAAACACAATATACATCATACCATTTGCTAAAGTGCTTCTAATGTCTAAGAATTTTTTTTTTTTACATGTGCTCCTCCCCCCTACCTATGCCACATTTGGCATGTAATTTTTTTTTTTTTGACAGGTGCCCCCTTCCATTTCCGCTTGGCTTGCCTAGGGGATCCCAGCAGGACTTATCCTCTTCCCTCCCTATCTACAATCTTCTAGGACACGCCCCAGGTCCCAAAAGATTGTCCAACCATTCAGGAGGAGCAGCGTGATTCACCTGGCTGTGAAATCACAAGCTGTCACAGCCAGGTCACAGTTGTAATGCCGGTGCCAGGAAGAGGATAGGGAGAGAATTGAGGGTTCTGGGTGGCAACATTGGTGGATCCTGGGACAGGTGAGTGTGTGATTATTAAAAGCCTGCAGCTACAGTTTTGTTTTTTAATCAATAGTTTTTATTAAAGTTTACATTTTTATCAAGACAAATGACAGAAATTATGACTAAATAACATATCAGTTACAGTATTTAGATACATAGATAATAGTATCCAAAAATAATAAAAAATATAATATAAAGAAAACCATATTAATTATCTCAATTATAATAGGGATAATAAAGGTAACCATCGGGAGGTTATTAATACATCCATTGTGGAGACAATACACAAAAGTAATATCAATATTATTTTCATATATTTATATACTGCCAATTCAAGTAATTCAAAGATGATGAACCTAAATATATTCCCCGAACATCCCTATGGCCGCGTACACACGGGCGGACTGTTCGTCCAACTTTGTCCGCTGAACAGTGTTTCAGCGGACAGTCCGCTCGTGTGTGGGCTTCAGCGGACAGTTTCAGCGGACAGTCTGACGAACAAAGTTTTTCGGAATTTCCGTAAGACTGTCCGCTGAAACTTGGTTTGAGCGGACAGTCCGCTCATGTGTAGGCTTGTTCGTCAAACTAAGTTCCGCGCATGCTCAGAAAGGATTTACACGCCGAAGGTTGCATTGCAGTGTATAGGACTTCGAATCTCTCGTCCCGTCGTACGTGCCGTTCACGTCATCGCGCAAGTTTTCAGCGGACTGTTCGTACGTCGTGTGTGGTCAAGTCTGCTCATGCTAATTTTGAGCGGACTGTTTGTCAAACTGTTTGACGAACAAAGTTGGGCGAACAGTCCGCCCGTGTGTACGCGGCCTAAGAGTGCTAAACTGTGTTCAGGACAGTAATAGTAACCTGTCATTTAATAGATACAAAACAAAGATTAAAATATTAGAGCAGGGTAAGTAATTTTTTAATTCAAGTTATCTAGGAACAAAGAACTCCTGCAATGTTTTGGGGACTAGCCCATTTTAACCATGGCTGCCATATTTTATGAGTATGTTCTTTTTTGTGAGGTCGAAGAGCTAGAATTGATTCATAAATGTAATGAGTTTGAGTTGATTCTATCACTTCTTTTATGGAAGGAAGATCCGGATTTTTACAGTTCCTCGTTATACTGATCTTGGCTGACAGCAAAATATGTGTAAACATTTCTAAACTGGATAGGATATCGATCAAGATCAATGGATAATAGAGCCAGTGAGGGATTTGGAGGAATTACTGTTTTGGTAATTTCAGACAAAACTTGAAAGATTTGTTCCCAATACTTCCCATAATCTCCAACATTTGTCGTCAAATGTGCCGTTGATTTTAGATATTTTCTCAGGAGTAAGATACCAGCGTTGAGTCAATTTAATGGATACTTCCCATAATGTAGAGCAGCATGTGGCTTTATATGTGGTGTTACAAGCTTTTTCCCATTGGTCAACTGTATAGGTGTATCCTAAGTCTTCTTCCCATCTAATTAAAGGGATAGTCTTTATAAACACACTTTTTTGTTGAAGAAGATTATAGAAAAGAGAGATCCCTTTTTGTTGATGTATGGGGGATCTTAAGGAAGGACCAAGCCGATTGGGGAACATTATAGGTCCATGATGGGAGTTTGGAAATCCAATTCTTAGTTCGGATGTAGAGGAATAAATCTGAATTTGGCAATTGAAATTTATTTTGAAGTGTAGGAAATGGTTTGATCACCCCATTATCAAGTAGATCAGATAGATATTTAATTCCCTTCTCTATCCATGGTGTAAATGAGGTTGTCTTCATGAAATTATGTAGAGTAATTAGCAGAATTTGGACTTTGGTAGGAAGAGGGTGTGAGGACGTTAGATGCAGAAATTGAACCCAGGATTTAAGTGTTACTAATATTGTTGGGGAGATGCGAGAAGGTATCTTGGCTCCAAGTGCCATGGAAGGAATCCATATTGATAGATTATTTCCTGGGATCTTAGCAGTTTCCATCTTCCCCCAAATTGTAGATGGAGGAGATAGAAACCATTCCTTAGACTGTGTGAGAACCGAGGCTAAATAATAATCTTGAAAATCCACATAACCTGTTCCTCCAGCTTGATGTTTCTTCACTAAGTTTGAATGAGCACATCTAGATTTTTTACCCTGCCAGATGAATCTAGAAAACAGAGTCTGAAGGGATTGGAAAAATTTTAACGGAATTGGAATCGGGAGAGTTCTAAAAAAGTATAAAATTTGTGGAAGGTGAAGCATTTTAAATGCTGCCAAACGTCCCATCCATGAAAATTCATGGGATGCTAGTTTAGTGAGATTTTCTTGTAATGCATTACGAAGTGGAATATAATTATATTGGAACAGTGTTTTACATGAATT
The DNA here is from genome assembly GCF_037356315.1 of Lithobates pipiens. NCBI lineage: Eukaryota > Metazoa > Chordata > Amphibia > Anura > Ranidae > Lithobates > Lithobates pipiens. The sequence goes on along the minus strand of NW_027507787.1, from coordinate 13,098,083 downwards.
TGATAATTGAATACCCAAATATTTAATTGTACTTTCAGTCCATGTATAAGGGAATTTTAATTTAAGATGTTTAGTAGTATTTTCATCTATCCCCAAGTTCAATATACAAGATTTATTTGCATTAAGCCTGCAATAAGAAACTTTGCTGAACATATTTAGTGTTTCCTGAAATTCCGTTAAGGATTTCACAGGATCAGTAATCATAAGAACAATATCATCTGCAAAAAGGTTGATTTTATGTTCTTATTCAGCAATGGTAACTCCTAAAAAAAATTTGTTGGACCTAATACTCTCAGCTAGGGGTTCGATAACAAGGTTAAAAATTAGGAGGATAAGGGGCATCCTTGTCGTGTACCATTTGTTATTGGGAATGGAGGTGATAAAGAATCCGTAGTATACACTCGAGCCGAGGGGACAGAGTACAGGGCTAATATTGCTTTGTTGATTTGACCTGTTAAGCCAAATTTAGTCAGAACTGACAGGTATCCCCAATGAACTCTATCAAAGGCTTTTTGAGCGTCAAGCAACAGAAACAGGCATGGCAATTTGGTGAGTTCTACATGGTGTATTATATTAATCATTCTTCTAGTAGCATCCGATGCTTGTCTTCCTTTGGTGAAACCCGACTGATCTCTATGGATAAGAGAGGGTAACAAACTATCTAGTCTTTTGGCTATAAGTTTCGCAGAAATTTTAACATCTAAATTGAGTAAGGAAATTGGTCTAAAATTTTTAGGTGAAGATGGTTCCTTATCTGGTTTTGAAAGAGTTACAACAAGAGCATTCAGCATTTCATTGGGAAATGATAAAGAATTGGCTGAAATAGATGGAAGATTGACACTCTCCAAAAAGGTGTCAATTTCCTCCTGAGAAGGTTGATGGGTATCACCATCATTCTTAATGTTATATACGGTAAATCATTATAATATGAGCTAAATGCTTCAGCTATTGAAGAAGGCTTAAGCAATTTTTCATTAGTGTGAGGATGGTAGAGGAATGGGATTTTAGTCTTAGATCGATAACCTTTAATGCGTAATGCCATTGTTTTCCCCGCTTTGTTCCCTGTTGCATAAGTGGTAGCTCTGACTTTTTTTATAGGATTTCTCATGTGTCTCTAGAAGTAGGGTTCTTAATTCATTACGTAACTGGAAAATGTGTGTTTTAATGAAAGGAGAAGGATCATTTTTATTGTGTTCCTCAGCTATTGCTATCTCCTTAGTAAGTTCATCCATTCTCTGAGTTCTCTTTCTTTTAGCTTTAGAACCCAATTGCATAAACACCCCTCTCATAACAGCTTTATGAGCATTCCATAATATCATTGGGTCAGATATAGACATCAAATTAATTGAAAATAATTCAGTAAGGTGTTGTTGGAGTGTTGTGGACTAATTTTCATTTTGGAGAATATAGTTATCAGCTCTCCATATATATGAATTTGGTTGCGATGATGTGGTTGTTATAGACATGCTAATGGGTGCGCGATCCGACCACGTGGCCGTATGTATATGGGAGGATGAAATCTTGTCAAGCAGCCATTTATCTGTCAAGAATAAGTCAATTCTGGAGTAGGTATTGTGCCGTGGTGACAAATATGTGTAATCCCTTTCATTAGCATGTCCACATCTCCACACATCAAATAAGTCGTTCGAAGTTATGAACTTATCAAGGGGAGAAGCATAGCGTTTGGACTTAGCAGAAGAATCCATATCATTTTTTGGAATCAAATTGAAATCTCCACATATCAGGAGGTGTCCTTTTTGAACTTTCTTCGCCTCCTCTATAGTTTTTTTTATGAAATGCATTTGCCTCATATTAGGAGCATAAATAGATACAAGGGTGTATTGAATTTTGTTAATGGTACAAATCAAAAAAATATAGCGACCTTCAGGGTCAGTGATTCAATTATCTAATTGAAATGTAATAGTATCTCTAATAGCTATTAACACCCCTCTTTGTTTTTTGGAGAATTTTGTTTGAAAAATATGAGGAAAATGTTTATGTTGACATTTGGGAGATGCATCTTTAGCAAAATGTGTCTCTTAAACACATAGTATGTCAAAATTAAAGGATAAGGCAGACCTCCACATAGAGGTTAGTTTCGCTGGGTGATTCAGTCCCCTTGCATTTAGGGACAATATTTTGAAAGACATTAATATATAGCAAAATTAGATGTTACTATAATTCTATATATTGCTAAAAGAATATTCTCTAGTTTCTATAACGCTTAAACTAAATATCTAAGTATTTGTTACATGATCAGTTCACAGTTACTATTAAATCATGCACACAACAATGTAGATTTTTTTTTTAAACCTATGAAAAAACGAGTTATTACTCTATTAGTAGTTATTTGGCAATATATATTGCAAGAGAAAAAAAAAAACTGAGAAGAAAAAAAAAAAAAGAGTAAAGAAAAAAATATTTTCCAAGAGTCCCCAGTAATCCACTTAAAGGAATGCTGACCAAGATAGGGGGTGAAGTTCAAGTAGTAAGGTATTGAGCATCAAACCAGACGTATATGTCAGTAATACATATGAGTTAACAGGCAGGAGTAGTTCATTTGTATTTAATTCTATTTTGTTTACGTTTTTGTCAAAAGTGGAAAAAATTTGGTTTTTCCTTCAAGGCAGGGGTGTTATGTGGAAGATCAACTATAATACCCCATGTTTGGAGTAATTGCATGCCATCTTCAATGGTAGATATAGCAAAATGTTTCCCGTTGTAAGTGGTCAAGATAGTGGCTGGATGTCTCCATTTGTATGTGATCTTATGATTAGATAATGCCTTCATTACAGTTTTGAGCTGTCTTCTCATTTGTAGTATAAATTGCGAGAGATCGGCGAATAATTGTATATCTGAGTATGGTGGTGGGAGAGTAATTAGCTCCCTCGCTTTGGAGAGAATTTGCTCTTTAGCTTGATATAAATGGATTTGCAAGAATAAAATCTCTGGGAATTAATTCAATCGGTGATAATTCTGGTAATAATGTAGAAAATAGTGTATTTGCATAGTTACGTAAGTCCATAGGTAGAACTGACTCTGGTATTCCTCTCATTTTAATGTTTTTTCGACGTGATCGGTCCTTGAGATCTGCCAATTTCATCTTGACCCACATGGAATCATCTTTTTGTTCTGTACATGCATCCACTAGCTCATTCACTGTTTCAGTGCATTCCTCCATTTTGTTTTCAACGTATTGCAGTTTACCATCCATATGTTTCATATCAAGAGAGAATTTATGAATCATGGAGGATAGATTAGATATAATAGATGATTGTAATGACACAAGCATTTCTTTCATTGTGGTATCTAGTACTGGCTGACCTGATGTTGGGAAAGCAGCTATAGATGTCTGTAATGAGGACATAGCATTATCACTATGCAGAGCTGTGTTCACAGTGTCAGCTGCCTGACAAGATGAATCCAGCTTCATCCACGATTTTGCGGGTCTCTGGGTTGTTGGGGATAGATGAGAGGAGCCATTAGAATATGAGGATGATAATTCCTCATCCATTTCAGGTGGATGGCTATCAGAAAGGTTTGTGTGAGTTTTATTATTTTTCCTCACAGCTCCGGCAGCGCCATCTTGGATTTTTGTCAGCTCACCGCTCTGTTTAAATGTAAATGATGACAGCTTTTTTGGTCCCCTTTCTTGTCCTCTTTTGCGAGACATTATTGACCCTACTGTCCCAGGAGTACTGCAGAGTATTTAGGTATGTTTTTAGAGGAGAATACCTGCCTGTTTTTTGCTGTTACACGGCCGGCTATGGAGAGCTCTAGGTTTAAGCAGCCATCTTCTTCAGCGCGCAAGCCACGCCCCCCTGCAGCTACAGTTTTTGTAGCTGCTGACTCTTATTAAAAACAAAAATGTCTGGAGCTTTGGTTTAAAAATAATTCACCTCTATGATGTCTGTCCCAGAATAAAGGGCATGTTGTGATTGAATAGAGGGGTTGGAGATTTCCTCTCCTCCAATCAAAGAATGCCTTGTATTCTTTAAAAATATAACAAAATGTTTGGTGAATGGAGGAGGTGGTGTGTGAGTGACCCACTATTCTTTACTGTATGCGCTGTACGAGAATTAATCAAGGTAAAAAAAATATGGGTTCAGTCAGCGCAAAACCAAAGAACAATCCTAACTTAAGCAGCTGAACACTCAAGGTCAATATATAGCAATCCAATATATCCAATCTTCACATGCAAGGTTCTGGAGGTCCTTAGTACATACTGCAGGCCACATTCGTATTCTAACATGTAGATGACTCCTGCCGTACAGCATTTTATCAGCTCTTTGATTTGATAGCATTTGTTAGTGGCAGAGGCAAAACACTTCCTAGCCCCAGGAGTCAATGACCCCCCCAGTTCATTTTGATAACTGGATTTTCAACTTTCTAACAGGTTTTCACACATGTGGCTGTTGCCCTGCATGCAAGCGGGCTAGGGGTAATATTAAAAAAGGAAAAGAGTTTGTTGCCTCTGCCACTAACAAATGCGATCAAATCAAAGAGCTGATAACATGCTGTATGGCATGAGTCATGTTCATGTTAGGATGCGAATGTGGCCTGCAGTATGTAGGGAGGACCTCCAGACCCTTGCATGTGAAGATTGGAGAAAACATGAAACAACATAAAAAGGGTCTTATAACCCATAATGTTTCTAAACATTTCAGATTGTTTCACAATTGCAACCCCACAAAGTTTAAATTTTGGGGGCTTGAGAAAGTGACCAATCATTGGAGGGGAGGCAACTATATTCAGCGACTGAGCCGCCGGGAATCCTTTGTGTATGAAACCAAACCTGGAGTGCCTACAGGGTTAAACGTCTAATTCGATCTGAATTGCTTCATTCCAGATCGTTAAATATAGATGATATTCAATTCAAATATTCATTCAGGGTTAATTATCAGATTTGCACAAAAAAATTCCTTATTTGTAATGTTTAATAGTTTTTTAAAGAATTTTTTTTATTTTAAATTTATAAGCATATACTGTATGTATGTGAAAGGTGGCTGTCATGACGTTTAATTTAAATTTTTCATATAACTTTTTATATAATTAAATAATCAATAGATCAGGTTATGATAATGAAAAGGAAGACATTGGGACTTTGAGCGAAGCAGTGGACTGGTAGGGGTAAAAAAATGAAATCAAACAGATGGTGTTGCGTACGTGTATTGAGTAATGAATGACATATATACAGGTAGCATATACATAAACATATAGCATGATGCCTCTGTGGTCTGTTATTGGCTGGGTTTTCTGCCACCTCAGTTCCCGGAATGGACAGTTTTGTTTGGCCCGGTTCTCACACATATCACAACTCGGTATAATCTGTAAGTACCCAGAATTGACACACTGGAGGTTATTTACTAAAGGAAAATCCACTTTCCACTGCAAGTGCACTTGGGTGTAAAGTCGCTGTAGATCCGAGGGGGACATGCAAGGAAAAAAAAAATGCATTTTAGCTTGCACATGATTGGATGAAAAAATCAGCAGAGCTTCCACTCATTTCAGATCTGCCCCTTAGATTTAGGTCAAGTGCACTTGCAGTGCAAAGTGGATTTGCCTTTTGTAACCCCCAATATCTTTTACTTTTTGCTATAATATATATCACACATTTTTTTATCAAACAAACATATTTTTTCCTCAGTTTAGGCTGATATGTATTCTTCTACATATTTTTGGAAAAAAAAAAAAAAAAATCGCAATATTGATTGGTTTGAGCAAAAGTTATAGCGTCTACAAAATAGGGGATAGATTTATGCCATTTTTATTATTTATTTATTTAATTTTTTGCTAGTAATGGCGGCGATCTGCAATTTTTATCGGGACTGCGACATTATGATGGACACATCGGACACTTTTGACACATTTTTGAAACCATTGACAATTATACAGCTATCAGTGCTATAAAAATGCACTGATTACTGTGTAAATGTCACTGGCAGGGAAGGGGTTAACACTAGGGGCCGCTTAAGGGGTTAACTGTGTTCCCTATGTGTGTTTCTAACTGTGGGGGAATGGGACTGTCTAGGAGGAGAGAGAGATCAGTGTTCATACATAGTATGAACACATGATCTGTCTCCTCTCCTCTCCCCTGTTTACACACACAGATCCCAGTGCTCGCTCTGTCATGAACGATCGCAGGAGCCCGGCGGTCATTGCGCCTGCCGGGCACACGCATCAGCTCCGGGCATGCGTGAGGCTGGTCGACAAGCGGTTAAATAACAGCAGCATCCCCAAACATATTAAACACATCAGAGAGGAGATTTATTTTTACAAAGCAAATGGGTAAAAATGGTTTCTTCCTGGTGTTCAGCTTTAGGAACTATTAAGAAGTCCAGTACTTCCTCATTTACTCAGAAGAAAGTTGTGTAATCTATGGAAATAATATTTCCTGGGGGTCAGAAATTGCTCTACTACATGTATACATTTTATTCGGGTACATTTTCTATTTACAAAGCAAATGTCAACATTTTTTCCTTGAGTTCAGCTTTAAGAACTACAGTATTAATAAGTCCAGTACTTCCTGATTTATTCAAAAGAAAGAGCATTTAGTCCTGTTTGTAGCTGTGTAATCTATGCAAATGACATTTCCTGGAAGACAGAAAGGGCTCTACTGCATGCATTCGTTTCCTCTTTAGCATATACAATAAATCACTCCTTATATTGCGATAAGGCAATACTAGACTGGATTATAAACAGCAAGAAACAGAGGTCATGGGTTTTGTTACTCTTTGTTTGATTTTTAAAATCAATAATCAATATGCTATCAATTACAGTATCTCACAAAAGTGAGTACACCTCTAAATTTTTTGTAAATATTTTATTATATGTTTTCATGTGCCAACACTTAAGAAATTACACTTTGCTACAATGTATACGTAGTGAGTGTACAGCTTGTATAACAGTGTATATTTGCTGTCCCCTCAAAATAACTCCACACAACCATTAATGTCTAAACCGCTAGCAAATGTGAGTACACTCCTATGTGAAAATGTCCAAATTGGGCCCAAAGTGTCAATATTTTGTGTGACCACCATTATTTTTCAGCACTGACTTAACCCTCTTGGGCATTGGGTTCACCAGAGCTTCACAGGTTGCCACTGGAGTCCTCTTCCAATCCTCCATGACAACATCACGGAGCTCCACCTTCCATTTCAGGATGCTCCACAGATGCTCAATAGGGTTTAGGTCTTTAGGTCTACTTTACAAAAAAAGGATCATTTGGGGGATATTTGTACTGTCCTGGCGTTTTTCGCTCATCAAGAAATGAGATAGGCCATCAGTACAGAGGATTGATCAATTATACTGTATATATGAAGAAAGATTATTTGCTAAATTTTATAACAGAAATTAAGAAAAACATGCTTTTTTTCAAAAAAGACTGTACATTTTGAAAAAAAAGCATGTTTTTCTTAATTTCTGTTATAAAATTTTGCAAATAATCTTTTATTTAGCAAAAAGATAAAAACCCAGTGGTGATAACATACGAAAGAAAGCTCTATTTGTGGGATATAAATCTCATATGGTGTGTTGCATGACCACGCAATTGTCATTCAAAGTGCGACAGTGCTCAAAGCTGAAAATTATCTTGGGCAGGAAGGGGGGGTCAAAGTGCTTGGTATTGAATCATAGGTATTTCTATGATATTTGGCATCCCCTAGTTTCCCAATGCAGAATTTTCCATTTTAAATTATTGAAAAACTTTTAACCATTACAGGAAATAGCTTATTAATATTTGTTTTTACCCCATTCACACAGAACAAATGTACATGCACTTTTACTGGGCAACTTGCTATGCAAATTTTCTAAAATGGTATTGGTGACCCCCTTCTGGTCTGTGAACAAATGCTGCCTGAATTAAATGAAATAGAATCAGAAACAAGCGGAGAATTGGCCAACACACTAGAAATTATGTCAAATGCCGACGATTCCTTAGCCAGTGTATCTCTTTAACCTCCCTGGCGGTATGATTATTTCTGATTTTAGGTGCTGAAAGCGGTACAATTATTTTGCATGGAAATTTGGCGTTTTATATTGTATGCTTGTAATTCTTAGGAATAACTCACTTAAATCTGTTCAAACCAGAGTCTAGTAGACATCCCAGGTATGATAAAGTTTATAATATAATAAATAACTATAAATAATTATAACAAATAATTATAACAAATAATAATAAAAATGATTTAATAATGTAATCAAATCCAAAAACACAGAAATTTGCTCATTTGCAGAATTCTCGCTGTCATTAGATTTAGTGTTTGATGACGAATTTCCCCACAAATCGCTATTGCTCAATTCTGCAAGTGATTCTAATTTATTAACGTTGTTTTCTAGCTGGTCTAAAATCACTTTTGACATAAAGGGACACTTTTGGTTGATATGGACAACCTCCAAATTCCAGGCAGAAAAACTGTATTTAGAATATAAAATGGTATGCAGGGCACTGGATAGACCACTAGGGACAAAGGGGATGTGTATTTTTTTTTATACAGTACTGTAATTTTACAGATTACAGTATACTGTATGTTTTTTGTGTTTTTACTTTTTTGAATTTGGCGCCGATCTCCGCTCCCATGCGTCGTAACGTCGCAGGGAGAACAGAGCTCAGGGGCACTCGGGCACTGTGTGAATCGAGCGGAGGACGGATGGCACACACAGCGGGGAGGACATTGCAGGATCCAGGGGACAAGGTAAATAAGTCTCCCTGTATCCTGCAATGCGATCCTGAGTCTGGCTCGGGGTTACCGCTAGTGGTACTGAAATTCCCCCAGAGCCAGACTCGGGAATACCGCCAGGCAGGTTAAGGAAGCAAAGATCTGAATTGTGGACATTGAGACAAGTATAAACTTTCTTCTTTTACAGGGTCAAAAGTTTCACATATGAGCATGCAGCGGCTCACAGCAGGAGTCCGGCGTGTCCTCGTTATCCCAAATTTCGGGCTGAATTCAGACCAAAAGACATAGCGTTCATGTGCGAATTGTAAGGGAGCCCCTGCGGAGATATATAAACCAGCTCCATAGAGAGACAGTCACAATCTCCTGCTTGAGAAAAAGAAAAAATGGTAGCACATCCAAAAGGTTCCAAAACAAAATGCCTTTAATTGAAAATGACCAGGATACACCAGGGTATTAGTCACGTAGACGTGTTTCACACATCTGGCCTGTGCTTAAAGTGGTTGTAAACACATTTTTATAACTTTATGCTACAGGTAAGCCTATATTAAGGCTTACCTGTAGTTACCCTGGATATCTCCTAAACCTGTACTTTTTAGGAGATATCCCCCTGTTTCTGCATGTGCCGAAGTGATTGGCACATGCACACTGAAGCAATGGCACGTCGTGCTGTTGCTTCAGTTAGATGTGCCGTTACCGCATGCGTGGGAGTGACGTCATCGTGGCTTAAGCCAATCATATCGCTGGAGCCGCAATACCTGGAAGTAAGCTCCAGGAGAGATGTCCGCGGCCGGAGGGGGGGGGGGGGGGGTCGAGGACAGCTGCAGGGTCTTCGATGTAAGGTAAGTAATACATAATGAGCTAGTATGCTATGCATACTAACTCATTATGCCTTTGTCTTGCAGGTTTTTTATTTTTAATTTTTAAGTGTTTACAACCACTTTAATCATTACAAAACTATACTGAATTCTGAAGCTTAAAAGGACTGCCCTGACATCAACAACAGGTGCTCACTAGGCCGTTAAAATAAGGAACAGCTGCACAACATGATTGATAAATACGTATGTTAAGGAACAACTTTTATCCTTCAAAATAACTGTGTCTTTGCAAGACACTTGCAGCCTTTGTGAGTGCACAGGTGTGCAGGGTCGTTATAAGCCAGGTTTGAGAGTAGCTCAGAACAGTGGGAGTTGCAGTTGATTCTGTTTGGAGACAGAGCCCTGTAAGCAGAGCTAGAAGTTCCTGCTGGAGACTGCATCTCTTGTGAGGGGGATTATTTTCCCAAGGACTGGGAAAGTCAGGACAACTATGTGGGTCTGGGAGACTGAAAAAACTGAGGCAGATAGCAGATCCAGGGAGCTGGAAGGAATCTGGAAGTCACTAGTCAGAGTAAGCATGAGAAACTGGAAAACTCCGTCAGGAGGTAAGGGGTGGGCTCATACACAAGGTGATGCAACCAAGGCTTGGAGAGCCTGAATAGCCAATGGTCTGGGAGACCAAAGAGAGCAGAGGTGTTGGTGACAAGACAGCCACGTGGCTCGACTTTTCCAGTGATTGTTTTTTTGTTGAAGTTGGAAAATCCCCTGTATGGGAAGCTTTGTTGGAACTTTTACTTTGCTTTAATTTCATTTAGTAAAAGTGGGCTGCCGTGACCTTTTGCATTGGTATCTCCCTCAAGCGTCACCCACGCTTCCCTGCTGGGTCCCTAGCTTGGCACTTTGGATACCTTCAAGCTTCACCCCTGCTGACGGGCTCAGTCCCTAGCTTGACAAACCAGGTGCTCTGCAAGCGTCACTTCCGCTGGTTGGGTCCTTGACTTGATTACCACCTGAAGTTTTCTGATTCTCCACTGTGCCCATTCGGTGAGAATACTGCTTTGGTACTTGATTCAGTTACTCACCGGGGTCCCTTCGAGGCGACAGCTTTCCTTCTACCTCTGACCACAGCCTGGCAGCCTGATGCTCCTGGGATAGGCCCCATCTCGGGCCTAGAAGCTCAGGGCATTGTGGGTGGCACACAAGCACATGGATCACCTGACCTCCCCCAAATATATAGGCTCTCCCAGCAGACCAAGGGATTCAACGAAATCCTTTCCCATTGGCTGAGATACCCCATATACCCATAACCTGACCTTGAGTTGTGCTTCTCAATCTAATACCTCCAAGTGCCCGGCCGCCTAGTGGTATAAGAGGAAATTACAACCAGGCCAAACTTAGAGAGAAGTCAATAGATCCTTAGTAATTAGCTACTCCTGACAAGTAATTTGATGAGGAGCTCCCTGACTAACCCCCAGGGAGCTACATATCTATCTATGTATACATTATCTATCTGTATAAACAGTGTTGAAAGAATACAGCCACCAATCTTTTGGGTCATTCATGTTTAAAGTGGACTGTGAAAAAAAGTAACAAATTAAACACCGGTATAGCATATTTATAGGTAGCAGAGAAGCAAACAAATAGTTTGTCCCTGCATGTTGGCTGTTCATGAAACAAACACTTGTAATAAAGAATCATTGTTTTATTTTATTGGATAGTCTTTTTTAGCGGCACCATTAAAGTCCCATTCCCCGTACACTAGAAGCTTAGGCTGGGTTCACACTAGTGCAAATTGGACACGGGTTCCCCCCCATCCAATCGCAATAGCAGGAGATTGTGTCAAGAGAAAAGAGATCCGCTGCTCCAGATGTATGCAATACTGCTATTGGAACCAAGTAGGAGTGCTAGCCCCGGCCTGCCTCTGTGAAAACTTGAGAAAAAGAATAAATGGCTGCACATCCAAAGGTTCCAAAACAAAATGCCTTTTATTGAAAACGACCAATGTTTTTTTCTCTAACGATTGCGGCAATACCTCACATGTGTGGTTTGAAAACCGCTTACATATATGGGAATTATATAACGAAAAATCAATCAGCGCTGAACACAACAAATAAATAAAATGATAAACAATATGCAGCTAGAATACTATAGGTCAAAATACCAAATCCCACAATACAAAGTAAAAAAGTAACAGTACAGCACATAAATAAATAATATAAGTGAATAATAATAAAGTGACACTCTATTAATGCATCTAAACACAAAAGTCCATAGATACAACAAAACAACAAGTAGAGTTGTCAAGGAAAAGATCCGCTTGTGCAGTGTGCCTTCAATCGACAAAACAAGTGATGATGTGATTCCTTCACCCATAAGCAAGATGGACTCTCACCTCAAAACATGGACCCCTGATTTAACAGACAGGTCAGAAAACGCACGTTCCCATCATGGGTTAATCACAGCATTCAGTAGATGTAGCGGTAGTGCTCAAAGGCTGAATCCTTTTCAGTATCCTCAAGATAATATGATTCCATATAAAAACATAAAGAACAAAATCTAGTGCTCTCCGTTTAAACAAAGTTTAAACAAAAAATGAAAACAAATGTAGCACAGCGTCCATGCATGGATCAGTATAGCAGCTTGCGGATGACGTCACGGCTTAGGTCACGTGGTCCGTACGCGTTGCGTCCCCGAAAGTAGGCGGGACTTCATCAGCGGCCTCTGATGAAGTCCCGCCTACTTTCGGGGACTCAGCACTGGAGATCAGTGCACCAGAATGTGAGTGTATCTCTTTCATTTCTGTTTTAAAATAAAGTTACTTTTTTACATATATGGGAATGACTTAAGTATGCGTATGCTTCTGCGCGTGAGCACAAAGGTGTAGGGCTCTTTAAAATATATATTTTATTTATTTAACTTTTTTTTTTACACTGTCCCTTTATTTATTTTGATCACTTTTATTCCTATTACAAGCAATGTAAACATCTCTTGTGATAGAAATAAGGATGACAGGTTCTTTTATTTGAGGGATCTGGGCTCAAAAAAGACCCCAGATCTCTCGTTTACCTTTAAAAGCAAAAGAAGAAATTTGCATTTTTACTTACTTTTTTTACTTTTTGGGAGGTTGTTTGTCAAGCAAAATATGACACTTTAAAGTGACACTGCCTCTTTGCCTATCCAGACTTAAAGGCTCCATTCAAACTTATACAAATTCAAAGTTCGCTTTGACTTTGGAGTGCAACTTTGGATGTGTGCAACTTCGATACGACTTTGGCTTTGACCAGTGATAATGGACAACTGTTGCACACAAGTTGCATTGTATAATATTGGGGTACAACTTTCATGCCACATCTGAGGGTTAACATTGAAGTCTACGGCCCTGAAGTTGAATGACATTTGGACCCAAGTAGTGCATGAAATACTTTGAAGTTACTGCAACTTTAAGTCGTGCATATATGAATGGGTATCATTGGAAAACATGGGGAGCATCTTGTCATGCAACTTTGATGTCCAAAGTTGCATGCCAAGTTGCATAAGTGTGAATGGAGCCTTAGTGATACTTGCTTTTCCAGTGACCCCCCACCACTACTTCCTCTTGCAGCTGCCACCAACGTATCAGGTGTCAGAGCCTAAAGGAAATGGTGACGTCACTTCCTTTTTTGACAGTGTGACAGTGGTTTATGATAGGAGCTCACATGCACCACCATACCTGGAAGCACTGGGTATATTGTACTGGCTGTGATAGAGGCAGGGGCCTCCATGGGAGTTGGATGCTTCTGTTATACATCTAGTGTTTGTGGAGATTCCGTTTTAAGAAATACACTGCTTTTAGACAAAAGCCCCTTAAACAAATCAAAGCAGTTGTTAAGCAAGTATACTACCTGCTTACTCAGGATGTTTGAACACCATTGCATGCTTGCTTCTTGACAAATCAAACAGCATATATGGGTATATTTACTACAAGTTTAATATTTACCGCAATGATCTCACTATAACATTTGCAGTGCTAGTTAATGATTAAAACTGCATCAGCAGAACAAAAAAATTGAGCTGTATGTATAATGATAGGTATATTTACACTGACCTTGTGAAAATGAAATATTTGTCTTTTGTGTTTATTTTTAATAGCCAAAAATGCCATTAATCAGGACAGAGGTTAATGTGAATGCAATCATGATATCGTTCAATCAGTATTAAAACAGATGACAAAGTGACTCTTTACACATTGGTTTGCTAAAGCAAATCAACAAAAGCAGGTATACATCGTTATTGTGCATTAACATGTGTGATTATGAGCAAGTGTACGGGTATTTATCTTTAGAAATTCCATTGTAAAAACCAGCAGTTGTGTGAAATACTGTGAAATCACATACATGCATGTGCAGTAAAATGGCCCTTCCACAATTATGGTTCACTAATGCCGTGTACACAAGGCCGGAATTTCCAATGGAAACAGTCCGATGGGAGCTTTTAATCGGATTTTCCAACCGTGTGTATGCCCATCGCTCTTTTTCTGACAGTCTTTAGATTGAGAGCCTGTTCTTAATTTTTTCCGACAGAAAAACCTTTCTATTGGATTTTTTCGATCGTGTGTATGCAATTCTGACATGCAAATTTCCGACGCATGCTCGGAAACAATTCGATGCATGCTCGGAAGCATTAAACTTCCCTTTTATAGTGCCGTTGAACGTAAGTCGCGGTGTTATTGCCCGTCGGAATTTGGTGTTATCGTGTGTAGGCAAGACAGTTTGAGCGAAATTCCGTCGGAATTCTGAGGGGAAAACCATCAGAGCTTTTTCCAATGAGAATTCCAATCGTGTGTACTTTTAGACTTTTTACAAATTAAGATCTCTTAAAAAGTTCTTTAATAACAGTAGGGTGCCCCTAATACAATTTTATTCTTGCATGGTATGCGCAGCCTGTGGACACGTGTGTGCGCATCGCATGATAAATCCTGTGAGACTACAATTTCATTTTGTCTATGCATTATGTATTTGCTGGTGTACTAGAATATGCTTTAATATGTCATCCCAAATCTGATAAAATTACCTTCAACAATATCTATAGTTTTGTAAGTTTTGCCTGGGATAATAATTAACCACAGCCCCCAAGAGATGATAAGGGTAATATACTAATAGAAATGAGAATCTTCAACCAATTAATAGTGTGAATATTTACATCAGTCACTTAGTCATGTAGAAAGCAAATTGCTGTTGTCTTATTTCATCTAAGTGAATAACTGACGTGAATATTCACATTTTATATTGTTTGGAGATCTTAACTCTTCTAGTAAATCAGCCTAAAGAAACTGGAAAGAGAAGAGTAAGTTAAACTAACGAGTTAAACGGTTGGTTCTCCTTTTGAGAAAAAAATGAAACGGTGAACTAACACCATACACCCTCTCTATCCCCCAGATCCCCACTGTACTTACCTCTGTGGATGCTGAGCTGTCAGTGCCCACACAGCCTGTGCAGCAATCTAGGGATTTGTAATGTCCGCTCCTCTCCCTCTTCTTTCTGCTTCTGTGACAGATTAGATTGATGCTCTGTACTGGCGCTGACCAATGAGAATTGGTCTGATCTGACCCGGAAGCACTGCAGAAAGATAGGAGATGAGCAAATTTTCAAATCCCCACACTGCTACAATGGCTTCGTGGGCAGCTCATCACCCACAGAGGTGAACTTTAAAGCAGAACTAAAGGCAAAACTTTTCTTTTCATTTTGGATAGAATAAATGACGGTTATTTATAATCCCCTGCCTGTTTTTCTTTTCTTTTTTTTTTTTGCTCTCTGTGTCCCATTGTGGAGATTTGCATACACTTCCTGTCTTATAGACAAAACAGGAAGGGAGTGGAAATCCGTCCCAAATGAGGGAATCCTTTGTTGTCACCAGGGTCACCAGAACTAGTGTGCCCATTGGAAGTTTTCCCCTCTGTTCCTGTCCTGGTGATAACCCAAAATTTTTATAAAGAGAGGGTGAATCTCCCCAATGGGCGTACAGATAGCAATAAACACCTGAGAGGTGTTCAAAGCTCTATCCAAAGCTAAAAAAACATTGGGATTTATTTACTAAAGCTGTAGAGTGTAAAATCAGGCTCACTGTTTCATAGAAACCAATCAGCTTCCAGGTTTTAGGCTTGTTTTACACCTATGCATTTTTAGTGATTTTTGCATTTAGCAGATCTGCACTACAGCCCATTTAACCTGGTTTCCTATGGAACACGTTCTGTAGAGCAAATCTGCAAAATTCAAAAATTACTAACAATGCATAGGTGTGAATCAAGCCTAAGGTCTGATTCACACCTCATGCAGTGCAAATTTAAAGCAAAAATCGCAGAAAATCCGCACAGCAATTGAGATCGCAACCTGTTTATGCAAACTGATTGCGGAGTGTATGTTACGTTAACGACAACCCACAACTAGATTGCGAAACGCAGCGCGATTTGCAGAATCAGATTGCATGGGTGTAAACATTCTGGTGCCGAAAAAAAATGGTCCTGCGCAAGTTTTTGTTCCGCATGCGGCTGAATTTGCATTGCACAGACATCGCATGTGATCTGCACAGCAAAGCAGTGCCAATCATATGATGTCTGGCATCACACCAGTGTGAACCGGCCCTTATTTGCCAAACTTAATTGAACAAGCTGAGGTTAAAAGCTGATTGATTTCTATGTAGAAGCGATTCTGATTTTGTACTCTTCAGCTTTAGCAAATAAACCCCATTGTGTCTTTAATTACACTTAAATATTTTTAGAACCTTGCAGCATTTTTATATACTCTCTATATTAAATGGGAATGCTGGCATATTATGTTAGCCAATAGCCGCTATATTATGTGTCACTGAAGAATTCTTATTTTTTCAATGATTAAATTTTATATACCGTACACAGAATTTATTGTGTGAAAATTCTTAACTCCTTCAATAAATCAGCCCAATTACATCAGAATCATTTTTAATACATTATTTTTTAATGATTATCTCAATAATTTTTCCAAACCTATAAAATGCATCACGCCTATAGGTTGATCAATTTTTGTAGTGACAATCACAATGTAAAGTTCCTTGAATCTTAAAAAAATGAAGAAACTTTGTCTAATGCCGCGTACACAGGACCGGACTTTCCGGCAGACTAGGTTTGACGGGATCAGTCCGATCGTGTGTGGGTTAGTCCAATCGTTTTTCAAAAAAAAAATCAGACGGACCTATAAATAGAACATGTTTCAAATTTATCCAACGGATTCAATTCCGACAGACTAAAAATCGGGAAAACCGTTCGTCTGTGTGCTAGTCCGACGGACCAAATACGAGGGCAGCTATTGGCTACTGGCTTCCTTGTTTAGTCCCGTTTACGTCATCTCGTTCAAAACTAATGGACTTTTGAACAGACTTAGTCCGTTCATGTGTGGCCAAGTCCGTTCGTTCGGAAAGTCTGTCAGAACTCCGCCGAAAGTCCGTCGGAACTCCGCCAAAAGTCAGTCGGACCTATTCTGCCGGAAAGTCCGGTCGTGTGTACTCGGCATTAGGGTTCATTCACATCAGGTGCAATGGGACTGCATTGGGCAACTATTTCAGCACAGTTCCCCCACACAACAAGGTAAAATGCCTTGTTTCCTACTTGCCCAATTCATACCACCACATTGTGGTGGCATGTAGGCAGTGTGCGTTAAAAAAAAGTACGGCAGGCTGTACATTTTCCCAACGCAGTGCAGTGCAAAACGTTCCACTACCTCACACCATGCTCCAGCCAATGCTGTGTGACAATCAATAAAGTTTGTTAAAAAAAAGGAACAGTGCAATGCGCAGATGCTGGTGCATAGGCAGTGCAGTTGTCTCCGCACATCACCGCACAGCAGTGGTTGGTGTTAATCAGCCCTTATATTGTTTGAGATACGCTGACTGCAGCTTTATCAGTTAAATCCTTCTCAAAATAGACCTATTCAATAAAATAGTATAAGCAAGGATGTTGTGCTGTAATGCACATTAGTCATTCAGATTCAATTTCTGGACTACAGAATTCAGATCAGGGAAGAATTGAGTGGGATTGCTTGCTATAGGTTATTGAACTCTTCACACTGGACCATACAGTACAGTGCACATGCAATTTATATCTTTGATGCTTCTGGCCTGGAAATATATTATATATGTATATGAATATTTTTCTTTTGAAAAATACAAAGAAATGTAACTCTGCTCAGTCATTAGGCTTTGATGACACTTACAAGTAAGCAAGATAAATAAATCAAATACTTGCTAAGCAGCTTAGATAGCACCTGAAAAGACATGGTGAAAAATGTCTTTCTCTGGGGACTGCTAGGGAAAATATAAATATGGAAATTTATGGTAATGAGCCAACATCTCAGAAATGTGTCATTCTGTCTGCCTAACTGTTGAAGAGTTCTATTTTCAGCTATAAATTGTTACCTTCCTCATGTGTCCAGAGGCATTGTTATAGATTGTGACCCCAGTGCAAAATTTGCATCTAATTCTCTGTATTCCTTTTTTTTTTTGTTATAATTGTGATGTACCAATATTAGATTTCCTTAAATATACAGTGCCTTGCAAAAGTATTCACCCACCTTGACTATTTTGTTGCATTAAAGTCTTTAGTTTTTTTAATCTGAATTATATGTGATGGATCAGAACACAACAGTCTAAGTTGGTAAAGTAAAATTAGAAAATATATACATAAAACAATTTTTCAGAAATAACAAAAAATGATAATAGGCATGTGCGTATGTATTCACCCTCTTTGTAATGAAGCCCATAAAAAGCTCTGCTGCAACCAATTACCTTCAGAAGTCACATAATTAGATGTCCACCTGTGCAATCTAAGTGTCATATGATATGTCATTACATACACACACCTTTTTGAAAGGCCCCAGAGACTGCAACACCTGAGCAAGAGTCACCACTAACCAAACACTGCCATGAAGACCAAGGAACTCTCCAAACAAGTAAGGGACAATGTTTTTGAGAAGTACAAATTAGGGGTTAGGGGTTTGGATCATCAAAATCCAAATCTTTGATGATCCCTAGGAGCACCATCAAATTTATCATAACCAAATGGAAAGAACATGGCACAACAGCAAACCTGCCAAGAGACGGTCGCACACCAAAACTCACGGACCGGGCAAGGAGGGCATTAATCAGAGAGGCAGCACAGAGACCTAAGGTAACCCTGGAGGAGCTGCATAGTTCCACAGCAGAGACTAGAGTATCTGTACATAGGACAACAATAAGTCGTACGCTCCATAGAGTTGGGCTTTATGGCAGAGTGGACAGAAGAAAGCTATTACTTTCAGCAAAAAAACAAAATGGCACGTTCTGAGTTTACAAAAAGGCATGTGGGAGACTCCCAAAATGTATGGAGGAAGGTGCTCTGGTCTGATGAGACTAAAATGTAACTTTTTGGCTATCAAAGAAATTGCTATGTCTGGCGCAAACCCAACACATCACGTCACCCAAAGAACACCATCCCCACAGTGAAACATGGTGGTGGCAGCATCATGCTGTGGGGATATTTTTAAGCATTATTAAAATCACTGCTCCCGAAAAATCGTCAGTTTTTAAAACTTTTTTTTGGCATTAATTCATGTCAACAGGGGTAGGACCCGAGTCCTCAAACACTTTTTATGACAATAACTTGCATATAAGCCTTTAAAATTAACACTTTAGATTTTTCACATTCAAGTTCCATAGACTTTAATGGGGTTTGCGTGTTTGCACTAATATTTGGTCTGTTAGCATGTTCTGCCGTGAACCAGGGGATGTTCAGCTCATCCCTAGTAATGAAATGTATTATATATACCGTATATACTCGAGTATAGGCCGACCCGAATATAAGCCGAGGCCCCCAATTTACCCCCCAAAAAACTGGCAAACTTATTGACTCGTGTATAAGCCGAGGGTGAGACATGCCTGTCCATCCCTGTGTGTGTGTCCGTCCATCCCTGTGTGTCCGTCCATCCCTGTGTGTCCGTCCATCCCTGTGTGTCCGTCCATCCATCCCTGTGTGTGTGTGTGTCCATCCATCCATCCATCCCTGTGTGTGTGTGTCTCCATCCATCCATCCATCCATCCCTGTGTGTGTGTGTCTCCATCCATCCATCCATCCATCCCTGTGTGTGTGTGTCTCCATCCATCCATCCATCCATCCCTGTGTGTGTGTGTCTCCATCCATCCATCCATCCATCCCTGTGTGTGTGTGTCTCCATCCATCCATCCATCCGTGTGTGTGTGTGTCTCCATCCGTGTGTGTGTGTGTGTGTGTGTGTGTGTGTGTGTGTGTGTGTGTGTGTGTGTGTCCAGCCTACCTGTGTCCCGAGCCTCCGTCCCGTGTCGTGCCTTGCCTTCGTCCCGTCCCGTCCCGTCCCGTCCCGTCCCGTGCCGTGCCTTGCCTTGCCTCCGTCCCGTGCCCTCTTCGTCGGCGGCCATTGTAAAATTCAAAAGCCGCGCCTCCTCCTTCGCCTGTGATAGGCGGAACACTGAATTTCCCAGCAGCCTGTGTTCCGCCTATCACGGACGTCGTATCATCCTCGTCCGTAGTACGAGGATGAGCGGATGCCCGTGATAGGCGGAACACAGGCTGCTGGGAAATTCAGTGTTCCGCCTATCACAGGCGAAGGCGGAGCCGGAGGCGCGGCTTTTGAATCATAGAATGGCCGCTGTCTGTCTGCTCGACACGCTGATCGAGCGGGCAGACAGCGATGACTCGAGTATAAGCCGAGGGGGGCACTTTCAGCCTCAAAAAAGAGGCTGAAAATCTCGGCTTATACTCGAGTATATACGGTACTTTACAGACTGCACTATATACTTTGCAGAAAATTTGGGCCTTGGATGTTGGCGGTCCCTGAACACTGTAACCCCTCACAGTTACTCTTGTTGGGCAGAGGAATGAGCCCTGCTTTTAACTATTATTTAAAAAAATTAAATTACATGCCCCTGTTAAACAGGTGCAGAAAAAATGGGCCTTAGGTGTTGGTGGTGCCTGAACACTGTAACCCCCCCACATTTACTCTTGTTGGGAGCAGGAACGAGCCCTGCTGTTAAAAATTATTTAGAAAATTGGAATGACATGCTCCTGTTAAACAGGGCAGAAAAATTGGCCTTTAGGTGTTTGTGGTGCTTGAACACTGTAACCCCTCACTGTTACTCTTGTTGGGTGCAGAAATGGGCCCTGCTGTTAAAAATTATAAAGAAAAATTGTAATTGCATGCCCCAATCAAACAGGTGCACAAAAATTGAGCCTTGGGTTTTGGTGGTGCCTGAACACTGTAATGTCACTTACACACGACCGGAGTTCCGCGGAAACTGTCATGCATACACACGATCACACTAAAGTCCGATAGTCAAGAACGCGTGACATATAGCACGTACGATGGGACTAGAAAAAGGAAGTTCAATAGCCAGTGGCCAATAGCTTCCTTCTCACACTTGATGGATGGAACACTGTTACAGTTTCCCAGCATTGTGTCAGTGTTCAGTGTTCCATCTATCACGGACAAGGAGGAAGCGGGGCTTTGTTACAATGGACGGCCACTGAACAGACTGCATGACACAGTGGGAGACACCCGCTGTTTTAGTTATCAAAGGTACAGCTGCAGATGGGCACAGTGAGGCTGCAGATGGGCACAATGAGGCTGCACCCTCACTCAAGACCCTCACTTGAGTATAAGCCGAGAGGGGGTTTTCAGCCTAAAAAATTTTAGGCTGAGTATTCGAGTGTGTATGGTAATAATAATACATTTTATTCAATAATATAATTAAATCAAAAACACTGACATTTTTCCAAACAAGAATGCAATATTACTAGTCACTGTAATACTAGACACTTCATACCTTCTGACATCGCAATCAGAACAATGGAACCTGGTTTCCT
The DNA here is from genome assembly GCF_037356315.1 of Lithobates pipiens. Taxonomy (NCBI): domain Eukaryota; kingdom Metazoa; phylum Chordata; class Amphibia; order Anura; family Ranidae; genus Lithobates; species Lithobates pipiens. The sequence continues at coordinate 13,076,712 of NW_027507787.1, read as the reverse complement.
TTCAGATTTTCTTTTCACTGTCATCTTACTTTAAGCAACAAACCATACACATCCTTGTAGGTGCTGACTTTTTCTCAGTTGATGAGATGTAGTCCATGAAGTGACGATCAGTCAGCCGTTCCGGGTTCACAACGCCAGCAGCACAACTTCCAGCTCTATTCACAGTCATTGGTGTTTGGTGGTTCACAAAGAACAGTTCAGTAACTTTCCAAATAAAGTCAGAATGAATAACAGGCTTGTCCACAGGCTTCCACAAGCATTGCTCAAGAAGTTGCCTGAAGATCTTCTAGTAGTACTTCCTTTGCTGTTTCCTCATTGCTGGATAGAATGTCATTGTTTGGTTGGCTCTGTCAACACCTCCCATGGTGTTATTGTAGTCTATCACCACTTGTAGCTTCATGATTTCTTTCTTTCCTTTTGTGCGTACCATAACAGTGGAGGTATTATGGACTATACTCATTAGGCACACATCTTTCTTGTCTAGCTGTCGCAGTGCCATCATTTTGCCATTCTGCCAAGCAACCATTTCTCTGGTCTTCAGCTTCTTACTGCCAAACATTGGCAGCATGTCATGCCAGTAAGCCCGGTTCCATAGGCATCTGTTTTATTTTGCAGAAAAAATTAATAAAGTTCAGGATGTGTAAAAGTTGTCAGTTGTTACGCAATAGGCCCGATTTAACAATGGCTCAATCAGTGAAAGAACGGAAGATGTTGCCATTCCATAGTTGCTGTATTTTGGGTGGAATTTTGTTCCTTTCCCAGTGTACAGAACTTAATTCCAAATGTAGCAAGTTGACGATTCACATAGCATGAAGGATTATACGCCAAATTGTGCTCTCTTTGATGCAATGTATTGTATCCAGCTGAGCCTTCCCTTGTAGGCCATTAGACTTTCTTCTATGCCGATGTCTCTTTCTGGCACATAGCTTCATTGGAAAGTTTTTAGAATCATTTGAGATACTTCCCAAATTTTCTTGAGTTTTGGTGCAGGATCAGTCGTTTTATCAAATTCTTAATTTTTTTCGAAGTGCAAATATTCCATGATCAGGGATAATCTGTACTCTGACATGACTTTGCCAAAGAATGGAGTGGCAAGTAATTTGTTATTTGTCCAATACCACTTCTGCATGGGTTTTTGCCACCACTCCCTGAAGTATTATTAGGCCCAGAATTTCCCAAATGTCATCTTTGGTCACTGGTTCCCACTTTCTTCGTTTTGGAAACATTCATGCGTAGTAGCTTGTTGCTCTTGGTACCAGTTTATCTCTGTAACTATTTTTTCAATAACCTCATTGGTCAGAAATAGTTGTAAGTATGCCAAGGGGTTATCATCTTTAACGTCCACTTTCAGACCAGGTGCTCCAGTAAATGGGAATCTTTGGGGTGCTGCGTGATCCGTACCGCAGTCAATAGAGCACCAAGTTCGCACATCACTGATCTCAGTTGCAGAATTGCTGCTGTCATCACTTTCATTGTCTGATGATGAATTTCCCCACCAATCACTATCGCTCAATTATGCAAGTGATTCTAATTCGCTATCACTGTTTTCAAGATGGTCATAAACCACTTTTGATGTAGAGGCATGCTTTTTGAATGCCATGGATGTTCTCAAGTTTCCAGGCAGAAAGAATGGCAGAAAGAACAATAAAACTGCAGAGAACTTGACAAAGCACTAGGGACAACCTGAGGTCAAATGATTTGATACAGTAATGTAATCCAATAAGATTACAATGTATTGTGTATGTGTTGTGTTTTATACGTTTTGAACTTGCCGCCCATTCTGCCTCCATGAGTCTCAGCGCTCGCAGGGAAGGAAGCCGGAACAGACAGAGCATCAGGCGAAGGATCCAGCCGGGGGACACAGCAGGAGTATATTGTGGGTTCCTAGGGACAAGGTAAGTACCATGTTCCTGGATACTGCAATGCAATCCCGAGTGTGACTCGGGATTACCACTAATGGTACTGAAATTTAACCCCAGAGCCACACTCGGGAATACCGCCAAGGAGGTTAAGCAACTTTTAAGAGTATTTCTACTGTTACAGACCATAGTTTCTGCTTATTTGCTAGGCATGTTGCTATAGATATCGGCCAGTATTTATTTGTATTTCTAATATTGTAATAGTTTTGCATGTACAGCATTTTTGTTACGTAAAAGCACATTTGAACACTGTCTTAGCTTCCTTGCTTATAACGCAAATTAAATTTGCTAGATAGACACAAGCAAAACAATATGGGGCTCGTGCCACGATCTGCCCTATTATTCAACTGAAGCAAACCTGTTTTTTCTGTGGTGTGTTGTGTAGCTTGTGCTAGGTAAAAATGCTGCGTAAGCTGTTTAGTAAAAGCAAGGCTGCAGAGGGTCCTGGTGGCCAGAAGGAATGGTGCAGCTTACCTATCTGGGCTAGAGACAATGAGTGGAAGTCTCTTGCTAAAGAATTTGTAATGCCTTTGAATATGACTTGGTGTGATAAAATCTCAGATCATTTGGTAGATTTTAGCCTTAAGGGGTTGGATTTAAGTAAAAAAGATACGAGGACAGTGTCTACAGTGGGTTGGTACTTCCGTCATGCTATCTATACTGAATCACAAAGGAGGGGGAAGTCAGAGGCAGAAGTTAAGGTATTAAAAGACCAGCTAGCAGTTGCTTTGGAGTGTGTTCATTCAACTGCTAGTCGGGTGGATGATTTGCAAGAGTGGTGTTCTAGCCCTCATGACCAGATCAATTAATACCTTAGGGAAAAGGAAGGGTCATAAACCTGTTAGTACAGCCAGGGTATGTGCCATTGTCACATCCCAAAACTGGTATCATGAGGATGTACTCTCTGCAAATGAAGATGAGGAGATAGAGTTTGATATCTTACATAATGATCTGCTAGTGGGAAAGAAAAAGTGTGCCAGACCTCTCATTACTAAGCATAGGAAAAACATGATAGAGAGGATATGACAGATGAGGAGGTGCATTATCGCAACCCCAAAGATGTGGAATTTGAAGAGGTAGGGGAATTTACACAAACTGAATTCCATGAGCTGGCTAAACAATACAAACAAAGGCACAGAGGACCCCTATCGGGTTGCCTCCTATGTTTATGGGATGGAGGGGTGGACAGTGTTATTTTGTATTTTGTATAGTCCGAGTATACGCTAGTGATTTGGAAAATACTTACTCCTGGAGAACAATGGGAGAAGGCATTTCCAGGTTACGTGAGATGGGTTGTATGACTGGATTAAATATGTTTCCAGAACGGATGGGTCCAGATATGGAACCCTTTACATCTGCTCTGTGCTCTAAGCTGATGAAGTCTGCGCCATTTAATCTCAGGGCTCCTTTATTGTCTTTGCTGGGAGGCCTGTGATTAAACAGCAAGATTTATGAAGCTACTACCCTCTTAAACCAACTTGGGGAGCTATAGAAGACTAAAACAAAACCTGTCAGGGCAGTAGATAAGGTCAAGGCCGGACCGGAAGAATACAAGCAGAAAGAAACAGAGAAGAAAGGGAATTGGGTAGAGAAGACGGGAGGTGAAGCGAAAACCAGGCTACTTATTTATAGGAAAGAAATGGGGGTGGACCTATTAAAGTCAGGAGTACCTAATGATGATAAAGATGGGATTTTTATTTCAGAAATGCTGAAGAGGTGGAAACATTTAGTGGGGAAATCTGTCAGGGTTAGAAACACTACTCCTAGTGAAGATAATATCAGCCTAGACTTAGAGAGAACAGAACAGACCCTTCCTGTTAGCCCCAAACCAATTCCCCCAAACGGCACATGAACCCAAATCCCTTTATTCATGGGAGGAGTTATAGAGACTCAGAAAAGGGGATTGGGAGGTTCCTAATCCTTTATGAGGGGAAGATGAGTCTCCTGTAATAGCAGTGAGGGCAGTGACAGCAGAAAACCAGCGTCCATATGCACCTGTCACTGTATGGTGGGGAAAGTCATCTTCTCCTGCACATCTGATGGCTTTAGTTGATACTGGTGCTGAAGTTACACTTTTGCAAGGAGATCTTTCCGATCACAAAGTAGAATTGATATATGTAGAAGGTTTGGGAGGGCAAACCACACCAGCAGTTAGGACACGGGTAAAATTGGCTATTGGCAAGGGACCAGGATTTTGGACAAATGTTTTGGTATCAGAGTTACCAGAAAATATTCCTGGGATGGATGTACTTCAAGGACAGTCTATTCAGACTGAATGGGGTACATTCAATTTTGGATATCCCGATAAAGCGTATATGGTTAGAGCAATGAAGGCTGTAGTCAGAGGTCATGTGAAATTGACCCCTCTCTACACTCCTCCACCAGAGATGCTAGTCTGTCTCAAGAAGTACAGACTTCCTGGATGCCACAAAGAAATTGGCGAGACTATTAAAGAACTGTTAAGAAAGGAATCTTTAGACCTGCTGTAAGGCCTTTCTCGTCTCTGGTGTTCCCAGTAAGGAAACTGGATGGGACATATAGAATGACTGTGGATTACAGATGTCTAAACAAAGTGGCACCTCCATTGAAGTCAGCTATACCCGATATTATCTCAATTGTTGAGAAAATTGCTAAAGAGGCAGGAGAATATCATGCTGTGATAGACCTGGCTAATGCTTTCTTTTCAATTTTGATAGACCCAGAGTGTCAAGACCAGTTTGCTATGGTGTGGGACGGCCGTCAGTACACTTTCACTGTGCTTCCTGAAGACTATGTTCATTCTCCAACAATTTGTCATTTACTGATTTCCCAATATTTAAGTACTCTGAATTTCAAAGTCAATGTGTTTCACTACATTGATAACATTCTGATCTCTGGGATGAAAGAAGATGTAACTAAAGCACTGCACCTGCTAATACAGCACATGGAGAACAGAGGGTGGGCTATCAACAGAGACAAAGTCCAAGGACCTGCCACAGAGGTGAAATTCCTGGGAATGATGTGGACTGGGCCACAGAGGAAAATTGAGGAGATAATTGTGCAAACTATCCAGTCGCTGTTGCCCCCTACTACCAAAGAGGAGGCACATAAGTTCATTAGAGTTGTGGGATTCTGGAGATCGTTCATCCCACATCAGATCACATCATCAGAGCAGAAGACCGCATTCCTTGCTGCTAAAGAAGACATTTTGCAGCATCAGGGATTTTGGCACGTGAGACAAGAAGTACCATTTCAGCTGGATGTAGTGGAGCAGGATGGTACCATATCTTAGAGTCTGTGGCAGCCAAATAAAAAGAAAGGACTGAGAGCAATACCCATTGGATTTTGATCCAAGCAACTGATAGCAGCACAGAAGAGATACATACCCCTAGAGAAGTACCAGTTTGGGGCCTACACAGCATTTCAACATGTAAAGACCATTACAGGAAAGGAAGCAGTCACTATCCATACTGCATTGCCGATAGCAGGATGGGTGAGAGATAATGGACTGGGCTGTAGCCCAGAACCAGACACTGATGAAATGGAAGTGGTACCTTCAAGAAAGAGGGGATATTGCAGCTGAGGATGTCAGAGACATTTTAAAATAGTTAGCTGGGCTTGTTAATTTTACTAGCACCCAGCCAGAAGAAGAAATTCCAGTGCTGCAGTCATCTTCAATTCAAGAGGCCCCCTTTGAGTCTCTGTCAGAAGGCATGAAGGAGACAGCATGGTTCACTGATGGACAGCAGCATCCTACAACCCAAGTACAGATACAGTCCTGCAGGAGACTGGAATTGGAGGGTCCAGTCAGTATGCAGAGTTGAAAGCTGTAGTGATGACTCTTCAGGAGGATCCTTCTTCCCCTGTCACTATCTACATTGACAGCTGGGCGGTCTTTAAAGGACTGACAACTTGGATGCCCACGTGGAAGTCTAATGAATGGATGATTCATGGAAAGGTGGTGTGGGAGGCAAGGCAGTCTAGGACTACATCAGGAAGGAAGCTCACTCCTGCATCATAAAAGTGGGGCATGTTGACACACATTTGCCCCTGGTCCCAGACTTTGAGCAGATGAAATCACCAAAGTGAATGCAGTTGTGCCAATTGATCCTGTGTTGATGAACTTGGCCAACTGGACCCACAAGCAATCTGGACATTTAGGGCAGAAAGCGACATGTGAATGGGCTAAGCAGAGAGGATTGCCTATATCCATTGACATGATAAATTTAGACTGTAATAGGGATCTGTACAGTGTGTGGAGAAGTGCGACAATGGCCATTGCAAACTCCACTGGGTCTCAAATAAGAGGGATGAGATGCCTGCAGAGATCTGTCAGATTGAGATATTGTTGTACCGTAGTGGACACCTATTCAGGACTTTTGCTTGTTCATCCTTGCAAATGTGCAGATCAAGTCGCAACACTTCAACTGCTCCAGAAATTTGTCGTTGCTTATGGTTGTCTCAAATGAGTCCAAAGTGATAAAGGCTCACACTTCACTGGATCAACAGTACAGCAGTGGACCAAAGATTCTGGAGTGTACTGGTTGTGCCACATCCCATACCATCCACAGGTAGCTGGTTTGATTGAAAGATACAATGGGCTATTGAAGGACCAGATACGCAAGCTTACACCCACACATACACTAAGGGGTGGGATCGGGTCCTCGCACAGGCAGTCATGTTGTTAAATTGTAGGCCAATAGCCAAAAGCACACCATATGAGAGGATGGTAGGGGCTGGGGCACAGATTCCCCAGCTGGAGTGCAGAGTTCAGAATTTACATAAGGTTCCTGAAAGAACAGGGATTAACAGGTATCATGTTACTGCTTCCCATGACATAGAAACCAAGAGCGACCTATCTAAAGCTGAAGCATCTAGGAATGAGAGGGAATCTGGTAGGAAGTTTTGAAGTGATATTTGCATTGGCAGATCAGCTTCAGGGTAGTGACTTGGACTCTGATTGGTTAGTGGATACTTCTCAGCAAGAGTGGGAAGTGAGGCTGTATAGCATCAAACCTTCCAAAAGAAACAGCAGTGATCTTATGGTAAAAATATCTATATTTCCATTCCTCCCTATTGATGTTCTTTGGGAGGGTCAGAAGTGGATATAGGCAGGTGGAAAAGTGTTGGTCAGAGATCCAGGCAAGAAGGTAGTTAGTGGAGAGATTGTAGCTGAAGGGCCAGGGGCTACTGTTGATTAATTATTAGAAGGAACAGATAATCTGCTTTGTTTTCCACTTCACAGGCTGTCTCCGATTCGATCTACCTTGTGGTACTTGGCGATGCGGATAAGTCTGCAGGACCTCAAATTCTCGAAAGACATCTCCCCCCAGGCTCTGGGGATCATTATACCAGAGACCTGTTCTGCCATTATTCAGGTCCTGCAGAAGGACTATATTAGGATAAGTTTTTATCCTTTATTAACATCACATTCTATGTATTTAATGTTTGCTAATGTATTGTGTTTATTTCATCATTCCCTAATTACCATTATTCGAATATGCTGTGAATGTCCCCTCTATCATCATGCATGCTGAATTTTTTTAATGCTCCTTTTTTGGCCTACATGCATATTTGCCTTCACTAACCTCCGCAGCATGCTATCATGGGCCCATACACACCTATAGCCTAGTCACTTAACAATGTATTTTGTCAGCTCCATTGTACTGCTTTACCCTAAACACCCCCTAAAATGTGTACCAAAGTTATGTGTGTACTTAAATTCATGCAGAGTGCCAGAGGCTTTTTTTTGGGGTCCCAAAATCATTTGGAACCCTCCCTTCCCCCAACTGCTAAGTCAACTGATACCAATCCTCTATTTGCTCACTTTGCCAAACCCATACACACTATACCTACCTTTTTTGTGGTCAGATTTAGGGATGAATTCCCCAAAGCTTGTAGTGCCAGGGCCTGCCTGAATACTTTCAAATGCTAAAAATGTGTTTCCATTTGTACAGTGTGTATTTTTAATTTTTGTATTATGAGACTTCTTACCTGTCCAGTGGGCTGGCAATAGTGTAAGTAAGAAGGGGCTGGCCAAAGTAACACACATTATGCATTCAGCTCTCAATGAAGTGGAGAGGGTTACCTGTCCAAAAAATCCTTAACATTTTTACAATGGGCCATCGGAGGGGGAAGGAATGTAATAAGTGGACCTTAGATTTTTGTCTTTAATAACTCCTTCAAATAAAATGTTAATGCTGATGTTGGCCAGGAATGTTTGTGTCTGATCTGCTTGCAGTGCTATGTGCAAAATGACTAATATTTTTTTTTCTGTTTTGACTCCACAGTTTCCTTCAATGCCACAGGAATGGCAGACTGTGGCATCCCACTTTGCCAACCGTTGGGGGGGCAATTGATGGGAAACACGTCCACATAGTCCCACCACCCCATTCGGGGTCATACTATTTTAACTATAAGGGGTTTCATAGTATCATGTTGATGGCGGAGGTGTCGGCGACATATGAGTTTCTCTATGTGGACGTGGGGAAGAATCCCCACTCTTTGCCCAGACCAAGTTCTACAGACGTCTCCAGAATGGTGGCTTAGGATTGCCACTTGGAAGAGAATTTCGGACTCCTATTTGTTTTTTTTTGCTGATGAAGAATTTCGTCTGGGTGATCATATGATGAGGCCATTCCCCCAGAGGGCCCTCACCCCAGAAAAGAGGGTTTTAAATTACCAGCTAACCAGAGCCCGAAGAGTTGTGGAGAATACCATTTGAATAATGGCCAGCCGGTTCTGCCTTTTTCTGACACAAATAAATCTTGCGGAGTACAAACTGAACCACACTGTATTATGCTAGTGCATACTGCACAACTTTTTAAAACAAAATGCACCAACTTTTTATGGGTAGGGGGGCCATTGCTATGCCAGAATTTTTTTTTATATCTTAAAAAATATTTTTTTGATATGATAAAAGCTTGATTTTGATTTACTGCTTGTGTTTATTTTATCTGTCTCCTAGGTTCTCTTAGTGCACTTGTAGTGCCAAGTGGCTTTAACATTATTTAAATTATACCCATTGGCACTGTAAACACCAACTTAATACAAAAAGTTATATTGAGCATTGACAGAAGAAGCCACACATTGTTGATTAGAAAACCTTTTACTCTATGCACATTCACATGTGCATTCTAAAACATTTTGTGGTAAGAAAAACAATTTTTTTTATAAAAGTTTTACCTTGAAATTTTAGAAAAAGTACATAAACAGACGTTTCCAAAAATAACATACACAACTCTGGAACTTACAAAGTTCAACATTTTCTAAAATGAAGGCAATATCAGACATTATAGTGTCAAAAATGTCTTGATCTTGCCTTCATCAGATAGGGTGAAGTCACCCCTGTAAAAGCCAAATTTAGAAGATGCACACAAATTGTGAGTCCAAATGGGGATTTCCTTTCTGATCCCATACCTCATGTCAACATGTGCCATCTCCCATCATGGGGGATCAATGGATGTGTTTTGGGGGTGAAACCACTTCCTCTCACCTACTAGAGTTGAGTGTCCTAAACTTCTTTTATACATATTAGCATGACCAAATGTAGTTAACCCTGTATCTGCCAAAAACATTGTATTTAATTGGCAAACGAACAATGTTTCCTACAGACGATTACAAACAGGAAAGTAGCCATTTTAAACTGTACAACAGTAAAGAAAAGCACATGGAGCAGCATGCAAGTATTAATGATATTATTAACACACAAGTACTTACTTTTTAGAAGAACTTTCTTGATCCTTCTGTACTAATCCTGATCCCTTAATTTGAGGTCTGACCAGCATTTCCTCAATTACTCCTTGGATCGTCGTACCCCAAAATTCCGCCTCAGACTCTTCACAACTTTAGTCATGATTTTGGCTTTTCTCACATTTGAGTTTAGGTATGGTCCTTGCTTCCCATCATAGTCGGCCCTCTTCAATATGTCAACCATCTCCACCATCTCACCAAAGGACATATTGGAGGCCTTAAACCTCCTCCTGGATTGGGACTTTTTGACCTCCAGGCTTTCCTCCTCCGCGTTACTACTAGCAGTAACCACCTGCTGTGTCTTCACTATGTTCATCTCCCACTGTGAAGAAAGAGACGGGGCAGGGAATATTATAGAAAGAACATCAGGGACAGGTGACAGAGGCGGAGTTTCACACATGCACAGTTTATATAAAGTTAACACGGGTGTGTCGTATGTACGTTCGGTGTGCTGAGGAAGGAGGACGAGCGTTCTAATGAAGGTAACATTTTAACTTTGGTACATCAGTGGCCTATACTGATTCGAGATTGATCCCTATATTGGGATAAGATACTGAGAGTTTAGCCTGATATTTAGGGTTTTTGTCTTGTGTTTTGTCTTGCAGCAAATATGAAACAATTCAAAGAACCTGAATTCATGGGCCAGTTCATCAACAAATACAGGGATATGCAAAATTTGTGGGAGGTTAAAACCCCTTATATCGCAATAAACCAGCTAGGAAGGCATTGCTGAAGAAACTGCTGCAATTTGTGAAGATGCAGGTCCCAGACACAAACGTCGAGTTTGTGGAGAAGAAAATTGGTAGCTTGAGAAGCACGTATAGGAAGGAGCTTAATAAGGTCCAGGCCTCCACGAGATCAGGAGCAGTAGCAGAGGAAATGTATGTAACCAGTCTGTGGTACTACAACAGGATTAGGGATGAGCCGAACACCGCCCCCCCCCCCCCCATTCAGGTTGGCACCAGAACATGCGAACAGACAAAAAATTTGTTCGAATGCGCGAACACCATTAAAGTCTATGGGACACGAACATGAATAATCAAAAGTGCTCATTTTAAAGGCTTATATGCATGGTATTGTCATAAAAAGTGTTTGCAATGCAAAAAAAAAGTTTTAAAAACTGACTTTTTCAGGAGCAGTGATTTTAATAATGCTTAAATTGAAACAATAAAAGTGTAATATTCCTTTAAATTTTGTACCTGGGGGGTGTCTATAGTATGCCTGTAAAGGGGCGCATGTTTCCCACGTTTAAAACAGTCTGACAGCAAAATTAAATTTCTAAAGGGAAAAAAAAAGTAATTTAAAACTACTTGCGGCTATAATGAAGTTCATTGATAAAAACGGCATGGGGATTTCCCCATGGGGGAACCCCAAACCAAGATTAAAGAAAAAAAAATGCGTGGGGGTCCCCCTAAATTCCATACCAAAGGGCCTGGTATTGATATTAAAGGGAACCCCGTGCAAAAATTAAAAAAAAAATGGCATGGGATCCCCCCAAAAATCCATACCAGACCCTTATCTGAGCATGCAGCCTGGCAGGCCGCAGGAAAAGAGGGGGGACGAGAGAGTGCCCCCCCTCCTGAACCATACCAGGCCACATGCCCTCAAAATTGCCCCTCAATGCACTTTGTCCCCATGTTGATGGGGAGAAGGGCCTCATCCCCACAACACTTGCCCGGTGGTTGTGGGAGTCTGCGGGTGGGGGGCTTATCGGAATCTGGAAGCCTCCTTTAACAAGGGGACCCCCAGATCCCGGCCCCCCCTGTGTGAATTGGTAATGGGGTACAAATGTAAAAAAAAGTGACAAAAAGGTTAAAAAAGACAAAAGACAGTTTTTGACAAGTCCTCTTCTTTGCACTTCTTCTTTCATCTTCTTTCTTCTGGTCTTCTTTCGATGTTGTTCTTCTTCTCCATCTTCTTCTTCATCTTCTTCTTCATCTTCTTCTTCCTCCGCTCTTCTCGACCCGCATCTTGCTCCGGCTTCTTCTCCGCGCTGTCCGCACGATCCGCCTCTGTGGGAGTCTTCAGCAGTGTGACGCTTCGCTTCTTCTGACACTTCTTAAATAATGGAGGGCGGGGTCACCGGGCGCGGAGAAAAAGTTGGAGCAAGATGTGGGACGAGAAGAGTGGAGGAAGAAGAAGATGAAGAAGAAGATGGAGAAGAACAACCTCCTCTGACACACGGGGGGGGGGGGGGGCGAAGTAATCCGTTTATGTAAACGGGTGACCGCGCCCCCCTCAAACATCACGGGGAAAGCCATAGGGAAGTCACCGGATGGCCCCGCCCTCAGTTATTTAAGAAACATCAGAAGAAGCGAAGCGTCACACTGCTGAAGACTCCCACAGAGGCAGATTGCGTGGACGGCATGGAGAAGAAGCCGCAGCAAGATATGGGATGAGGAGAGCGAAGGAAGAAGAAGATGGAGAATAGGGATGAGCTTCGTGTTCGAGTCGAACGTCCGTTCGACTCGAACATTGGCTGTTCGTCCGTTCGACGAAATCCGAACTCTTGGTCCGTTCGCGTCAAAATTCGTGTGGCGCGCGCGGACCACAATGCACGGTGGCGCAGTGCATTGCTGGCTCATGATTGGCCAAGCATGCACTGTGACCCCGCATGCTTGGCCAATCGCAGCGCCAGCAGCGAGGAGAGCCATGATTGGCCACAGGCATCCTGCCTGTGGCCAATCATAGCTCAGGCTGTGTAGTGCACGCCCCACACTATATAAGGCCGCCTTTGAGGCGGCCTCGTGTAGTGTGTTGGCATCTGAAGCAGTGGGTGTTCTGTGTACCTTCAACACAGTTACACACCAATCGTTTTTGGCTGATTTCCTATCTTGCTCTTGTGTAGTGGTTATTGTCTGTGCCCTGACCGCAGTATACACCACTACACTATATTCACCTCACCTATATAGCTAGCTAGTGATCTATCTTTAACCACTTAACAACCGCCCATTGCCGATTAACGGCTTCAGGGCGGTTGTTTAACTCTGAGAGGCCGTTAATTAACGGCCTCCCAGAATTCTGCTCTCGCGCGCCCCCTGGGGCGCGCACTCGAGAGCATCCGTGACCGCCGGGTCCTCACGGATCACGGTAAACGGCCGCTCGTCGCGGCCGTTTACCACGTGATCGCTCCGTCAAATGACGGAGTGATCACTTGTAAACAAACCGGGTCATGTTATGACGCCGGTTCCTCCCTCCCCTCTCTGTACCGATCGGTACAGCAGAGGGGAAAGAGATCGGTGTCAGCAGCGATGTGGGCTGCATCTGCAGTGCCCACATCGCTGCTCACCGAATTTAACCCCTCAATTCCCTGCCAATACTCTGCAATACCAGTGCATACTCTGCAGTACCCTGCCATTACTCTGCAGTACCCCCCATTACTCTGCAGTACCCTGCCATTACTCTGCAGTACCCTGCCATTACTCTGCAGTACCCCCCATTACTCTGCAGTAACCCCCATTACTCTGCAGTACCCTGCCATTACTCTGCAGTACCCCCCATTACTCTGCAGTAACCCCCATTACTCTGCAGTACCCTGCCATTACTCTGCAGTACCCCGCCATTACTCTGCAGTGCAGTACCCTGCCATTACTCTTCAGTACCCTGCCATTACTCTGCAGTACCCCCCATTACTCTGCAGTACCCTGCCATTACTCTGTAGTACTCCCCAATACTCTGCAGTACCCTGCTATTACTCTGTAGTACCCCGCCAATACCCCGCCAATACTCTGCAATACCCTGCCATAAATTGCCATACCCAGCCATACTCGGAGATACCCAGCCATACTCGGTGATACCCTGAAATACCCAGCCATAGACGCCCCCCACCCCTCACCGCCCTCCGGTGCTTCTACCAACTCGCCAGTACGATCAAAGCCAGAATCTTTTTTTTATTTTTTATTTCAGGCTTCCCAGCCTAGAGGTGAGATGTGGGGTCATATTGACCCCCAGATTTCACTGTAAAGAGGACCTGTCACCCCATATTCCTATTACAAGGGATGTTTACATTCCTTGTAATAGGAATAAAAGTGATCAAAAATATATTTTTGGGGAAAAAAATGTCAAACTAAAATAAATAAAGTAAAATGAACAATAAAAAATAAAAATAAAAAATTTAAGCGCCCATGTCCCCATGTGCTCGCATGCAGAAGCGAACGCATGCGTAAGCCCCACACACATATGAAAACGGTGTTCAAACCACACATGTGAGGTATCGCCGAGAACGTTAGAGCGAGAGCAATAATTCTAGTCCTAGACCTCCTCTGCAACTCAAAACATGTAACCAGTAAAAAAAAAAAATTATGAAGAAAAAATTACTAATCTGCTAAATTTTATAACAGAAACAAAGAAAAATTCATTTTTTCGCAGAATTTCCGGTCTTTTTTCTTTTATAGCACAAGAAATAAAAAACTGAGAGGTGATTAAATACCACCAAAAGAAAGCTCTATTTGTGTGAAAAAAAGGACAAACATTTCATATAGGTCCAGTGTTGCATGACTGAGTAATTGTCATTCAAAATGTGAGAGCACCAAAAGCTGAAAATTGGTCTGGTTATTAAGGGTGTTTAAGTGCCCAGTGGTCAAGTGGTTAATAATAGAGCTTGCAGTCAGTAGTGTTAGGAGATAGTGCGTGCTGTCTGCGTGCTCTGTACCCAGTACATACCGCTATAATATAGGGCAGGCCCCTACTTTCAAACATCCAACTTACAAACATCTCCTACTTGCAAACGCAAGGAGACAGCAGCAAGTGAGATGAAAAAAGACGGACGACAAAACAAATTATACAGGGGTGATAACCCTTCCCTATGTTTTCTAAAAAGCTTAAAAATAGTTTTTTTGACTGGAGCTACACTTTAAAAATGTACCAGTTGAAAATTACAAACAGATTCAACTTAACACAACAAACCTACACAGTCCCTGTCTTGTTTGCACCGCCTGTATACTGCTGTTCTGAGTATATAGGGCCTGGGGGCCACATGCATTTCCTTTTTTTAACATGGGTACAGGGTTCCCCTTAATATGCGTACAAGACCCAAATAGGCTGGTAATGGGCAGGGAGGGCTACCCATGCCATTTTTCTCAATGATTTTCAACCATATTGCAGGAACCAGATATAACATTAAAACCGCAAGCAGTTTTAAATGGTGTTATTTCCGTTTAATGTAATTTTGTGCAGGGACTGTTCTAAACACGGGAAACACGTGGCACTTCACAGGCATACTACAGACACCCCCCAGGCACCATATTTAAAGGAATATTTCACTTTTTTTTCACTTTAATCGTCATTAAAATCAGTGCTCCCGCCAAAACGGCCGTTTTTAAAACTTTTTTTTGCATTGACCCATGTCCCCTGAGGCAGGAGTCAGGTCCCCAAACCCTTTTTAGGACAGTATCTTGCATATTAGCCGTTAAAATTAGCACTTTCCATTTCGAACGTTCGAGTCCCATAGACTTCAATGGGGTTCTAACTATCATAACGAACGTGGGGGGCCGTTCGCAAGTTCTGGTGCGAACCGAACCGGGGGGTGTTCGGCTCATCCCTAATGGAGAAGAAGAAGATGGAGAAGAAGAACAACACTGAAGGAAGACCAGAAGAAAGAAGATGAAAGAAGAAGCGCAAAGAAGAAGAATTTTATAAAGGACTTGTCAAAAACTGTCTTTTGTCTTTTTTAACCTTTTTGTCACTTTTTTTGTGAAATGGTAGGGGTACATTACCAATTCACACAGGGGGTGGCTGGGATCTGGGGGTCCCCTTGTTAAAGGGGGCTTCCAGATTCCGATGAGCCCCCCGCCCACAGACTCCCACAACCACCGGGCAAGTGTTGTGGGGATGAGGCCATTCTCCTCATCAACATGGGGACAAGGTGCTTTGAGGGGCTACCTCAAACCACCCTCCCAATGTTGAGAGCATATGGCTTGGTACAGTTCAAGAGGGGGGTGCTCTCTCTCCCCCCTCTTTTCCTGTGGCCTGCCAGGTTGCGTGCTCGGATAAGGGCCTGGTATGGATTTTTGGGGGGACCACACGCCTTTTTTTTTACATTTTGGTGCGGGGTTCCCCTTAAAATCCATACCAGACCTGAAGGGCCTGGTGCGGAATTTAGGGGGATCTCCACACATTTTGTTTTAATTTTAGCTCGGGGTTCCCCTGTGGGGAAATCCCCATGCCGTTATTCTCAATGAACTTTTATGTGTATTGCGGACCATCAATTCATTGTAGCCACGAGTAGATTTAAATGACCTTTAGAAATGTCTAAACACGGGAAACATGCACCCCTTTACAAGCATACTATAGACACCCCCCAGGTACGAAATTTAAAGGAATATTACACTTTTTTTGTTTCACTTTAAACATTATTAAAATCACTGCCCCTGAAAAAACATTTTTTTAACTTTTTTTTTCATTGATACATGTCCCCTGGGGCAGGACCCAGGTCCCCAAACACTTTTTATGACAATACCATGCATATAAGCCTTTAAAATTACCACTTTTGAGTTTTCTATAGACTTTTAAAGGGTGTTCCGCGGCTTTCAAATTTGCAGCGAACACCCAAAATTGTTTGCTGTTCGGCGAACTGGCAAACAGGCAATGTTCCACTCTAACATGAGTTTGACTTGAACACAAAGCTCATCCCTGAACAGGATGCAGTTTCTGGAACATCAGATTGAAGCCAGGGAATCACTTTTGACACTTCCATACACCCTTCCATCCACCCTTCCCTCAACCCTTCCCTCAACACCAGCTGAGGTTTCCAAGGAGTAACCTGGGCCTTCCATCCTGGAAGAAGTTGAGGAGCCCAGCTGGAGCCAGGTATAGTTTACTTTAACATACTTATTGTCCGAAAATGATTGCTATTAACTAGATGTTATTATTGATAACGAATGATTTAACAAAAAGAGTTTGACAGATCAACAGACAGTAAGAAAAATTGAGTGTGATAAGAATGAAAAATGCTGGAGTCAGAATGATAGTCTTTTCTATTTCTTAACATTCAATTTGCAACAGTCATGAGCTGAAAACTGTGTGTGATTGATGAACCAAAAACGATGTCCCTTTTTCATATGCAGGAAGACCTCAGCCAGGACGAGGCCCTGGAATGCGGCAGACAGGAGGAGGTGGAGGTAAGTGTCAGCCAGGAAGTGGCAGGGCCCAGTAGCCTCACCCAATCCCAGGTGCCTCCCCTCCACCTTACAACAAAAAAGCCCAGGAAGGGGAATAACGTGGAGGAGGCAGCACTGGGCCTCATTAAGAATGCTAATGCAGCCCTGAACCCCCCCCCCCCCCCCGCCATGATGAAGAGGCCTATGGCTGTTATGTAGCTGTTAAATTGCAGCAAATGGAGGAGGGCCAATGCCTCAGGTGTGAGAAATTTATTTTTGAGGCCATTTAGAAGGGGTTGAGTAGCAAAATAAGTGATAACATGCACTTATGTGTGCTCGCCCATCCTCCTCCTCCTGCCACAAGTCTACCTCCAGAGCCACCAGGCTGCAAGGAAGGCTGCAGGTAAGATAAGAAAGTGATGGCCTGGGTTCAATCTGGTCTTACAGAAGACGCAGGCTGTTGTAGTACCACAGCCTGGGGACACATACTGCTACTGTTCCTGATCTCTGGGAGTCCTGGACCAGATTGTGCCCCCCATTATATATACTTGTCAAGCTAACAATTTATTTTTTCAAAATAGTTGATGTGTGCCCTGGGGTAGAAAGGAATCACAAATTCCAGCAGTTTTTCCAGCATTGCCTTTCTCTTTATTTTGTTATGAGCCAGAATAAATGGAGATTTTTTTTATGTGAAAATACTTGCCTATGTGTTTTTATTCAAAAAGGACAGTTTGTGAGTAAGCAGGTACATTTCAAAAATACAAGGTCAAATTAACAAGGGACACCAATACCAACCTCCTTGAGTTAAAAAAATACAAGACAATAATGGACACACAAAACGAGAAATAATATTATGGAGATCACTAGAAAAAAAATAACGCAGATCTTGCTAAAAATAACAAAAAAAAAAAAAAAAAAAACATTATTATGGAGATGTGACCAAAAACAAAATGAATATTATTCATGAGATCACGAGAAATAATAAAGAAATAAGTTTGTGACAACTCTGTGTGAATATGAGCAGCAAAACAACTTCCTTCTAGCATTCTAAAGAAGAAGAGAATGCGCTGCATTAAACTATTTTTAAAATTTCAGCGTGACGAGTGTGCCATCTCCATTACAAATGGTAGTTTTACCAGACAGCTTCTCATACTTGAATTTGAGCATGCGTGAGTTTTTGCATACACAAGAAGGGATTTTCGGATAGGAACTTTTTCCGACCAAAAAATTGAGAATATGCTCTCAATCTTTTGCTGGCCTAAATTCCGCCAGCAAAAGCCTGATGGAGCATACATGCCATCACATTTTCCGACCAAAAGCTCTCATCAGACTTTTGCTGGTGAAATTCCCAATCGTGCGTGTGGGGCATGACAGTTCCAAACTGCCAGGAGACACCTGCTGGTGGACATCAGTACTGCATGCCAAATGTCAGATAGTATTACCAGCGGGTGGAACCTTTCCTGACAAAAACATACGCTCTCTATCAAATTATATCAGTTACAGCAATGGGACAAGCCATTTAACACTGGCAGGGGTGCCTTCAATATTTGGCTTTTATTTATTTATGTAAATCCTTTATCCCAAAAGAAGAAAAAACTGTTTGCTGTAAATGATTATAAAGTGTTAGCTGGAATTTAGCTTCAATTTGTTAGTGTACTTAAATCTGATAGTAAATCTAACACTCCCCTCCTCTCAGGCTGACTACTTGATTGTTATATTATTATCACTGGAGTTTGAAGCAAATATTTCAGCATTTTACTAAGAACTTTTATTGTGATATTCACTTCCCACACTGCACTTTGGCAATACCATTCTTTGATTTTCTTTTTATTTGATATATGTGGTTTATGATACTAATATTTATCATTATATGTTCCTTTTGCTATGTTATTATTAGATCAATATTTTTTGCTTCACTTAGGAATTATTTAGGAAAACTACTGCAGCCACCACATCTGATGATTTGTAAGCTGCAATATTTAACATTTTTGGTTTTCGGTTTAATTCCGCTTTAAGAGCTGAGTGCATTTCTAGCAGATCAGCAGGTAGTTATCTATACTAGTTTTTCAAGAAATAAAGCATGGAGAAATGTGCGTTTATTGCAGAGATGTACTGTATATATTTCTTTTTTTTGTTACCTTGACATATGCTTAATCAGACCTTGCACAAAAACGCAAGGCCAAATTAATTCTTGTGCTTCCATCTTCCCTGGAAAAAGCTGCACAAAATAAACATTAAAAAACCTTGTAGACCTTGTTGGGGAAAAAACATGCTTACCTATCCCCTGGCTTCTGCCCCTTGGCTTAAGTGTGCGTGACACCACCCTTTTTCCTGGCAAGATCCCGTGGAATGCAGTGTTGCACAAATCTTGCAAGACTACATCCCTGCAATGGTTTCAAATGTGATCTTTCAAGCTTTGGGCAACTAACAAATGAGCGGATGGGCACGCCGAATAAGCAGATCTTGCTTGTAGTACAAGGTTCACATTAAGAAAGAAATATTTAACAATACTAGAGCGTTATATATCCTACAACCCTTTTCTTCAAAGCTCTTTGATAGAAGTTTTAACTTTTTTTTTCTAACTGAAAGTAGTGTTTTCATTTGTGGCAGTATCAAAGGAAATTGCTTATAAGCTTTTGGCAGAGGCAAGGGAAATTATAGTGTACTTTCACTGAGTGCCCATATTACACTGTTACGGTAAAGTTAATCTGAAAGTAATTTTGAATGTGGCTTTCACATTTTTTTTGCTTGCATTTTTTTCATGAGAGTACAGTATAAAGAATTGTAGACTGAAAAGTGACGTATTATTATTTTGCAGAATGACTAACCAGAAACCACAGAAAATATTGTACATATGCTGTATAATGAACAATTCTAAACAGTTTTTTGAATATGAATGGAACACAGTAAAGTTATTTATGTTAGACTGATTATATTTACATGCATTGAAACTTTAAAAAGCATATAACTTACCCTAAAATAAAGCCAACCAATATTTTACCCATGCAGGGTAGGGTAAGTGTTGGGTTTACTCGAAAGCTGAATGCAATTCAACCATTAATTATAAGCATTTTGTAGCTCCCCTCTGGGTAATAAAGCATAAGGGCTCATTTAGTCTTGGGGTAGTGTAGTGTAGTGGCCTGGTACACTCTTTAGGTTCAAGGATCTGGATACCGTCTTGATGTCTTTATGCACAGTGCAAAACCACTGGCCCTGAATTGGTTATTCTCTGGGAAGTGAGGGATAAAGTAAGCATTCATCAACTTTTTTTTTTTTTTTTAATAAACAATTTTTATTGCAAAATACAAGTAGAACATAAACAAGATAGCAAAAGCCTTAAGTATCACAGGTTGTAAAAAAAAATTTTTGGACATATAATAAGTGCGGACGCAGCCGCTAGGCAATAGCAAAATACAGTAAATTTGACTCATTTTATTACATATAGTACAGTAAAATAATATAAAGATAAAAAGGCATGGATGGGTTAGAGTAGCTTTGGGGAGAGCGAACTTAGAATTCTAACAGAGCGATGTATAGTCGGGGGTAGGGAGAAGGTGTCTGGAAGGGGATAGGTACGTAGTTTCAGAAGAATATCTACACTCTCTGTCATACGGTTCAGGGTTGTGGTGATACATTCTTGAATGCATCTGTGGATTTATAATGGATCCAGCACAACCACGTGGTTGTAAATTTCGATGGGGTGTCTTTCGTTTGATGAATAAGGTCTTCCACCTGCATTATTGCATTGATGCGGTTGAACCACTCTGTGATAAGTGGAGGATTTGGGGAGCACCATTTAGATGGAATACATAATCTAGCGGCATTGACCATATGCATGGCCAGGGATTTGAAGTATGATCGGTCTGATGTGGTTGTATAGTGTAATAAAAATTTGGCAGGTGAAAAATCCAATCGGTAGCTTGTGACAGTCTCAATTATTTTATGGACTTCTAGCCAAAAAGGTTGGAGGAGTGGACATGTCCACCATATGTGGAAGAATGTCCCTATATCATTGTTGCATCTCCAGCATGTCTGGGGGTTGGAAGGGTGAATTCGATGTAGTTTATGGGGTGTATGATACCATCTCGAAACGACTTTAAAGGCATTTTCCTGGGTTTGCACATTAACCGTTCCCTTATGGACATACCTATAAATATTTTCCCAGTCAGCACCCGAGAGGTCTAAGTGAAGTTCAGCAGCCCATTTTTGTCTCGTTTGGAGATCTGTTCGATCACAATCAGAGAATAACAGTGAATATGTAAACGATATCATATGGCGCTGATGTTCTCCGTTAGAGCATATAGTTTCAAACGTGGTTAAGGTTTTGGACCATTTAGTTTGGGGATTCTGGGTGCGAAAAAAGTGGTGGAGTTGAAGGTATGTCCAGAAGGGGAAGGACCTATTAGGCATGAGTTCTCTTAGTTGTGAATGTGATAAAAGGGTATCATTGTGGAAAAAATGGTAAGCCCTCACTGTGTTGTGCGGCCAGTGTAATATCGGGAAGAATGGGTGCATACCCGGTAAGAAGTCAGGGTTTCCCCTAAGTGGGGTCATAGGTCCCTTTATGGATGAGATTCCATGATTAGTGCAAGCCCAACGGAAAGAATGTAAGGTTGGGTCGATTAGTGGGTGGGTTTTGTGTAGTCGTTCATGAGATTGGCTCTTGATCCATGGGAGGGATGTCAGTGGTATAGGAGAAAATAATTGTTCAAGACGAACCCAATCTTTGGATGTATCGTGAGTGTGCCAATCGATTATTCTGGTCAAATGGCAGGCAATGTTATATTTACGAATGTCAGGGAGCCCGGTGCCTCCCTTAGGTTTTGGGGTGGACAAGCGATGGAAACTTAAGCGTGGACCGCTTTTTTGCCATATAAATGTAGTGCAGAGTTTACGATATGTCTTGTAAAAAGATGGAGGAAGCTTTATCGGAAGGGTTTGCATAACATATAATATGCGTGGAAGTATGTTCATTTTAATGATTGCAATTCTACCGAACCAAGAGAAACGTTCTGGGGACCAAATTTTCAAGTCGTCAGTAATTTTTTTTAGCAGAGGGGTGTAGTTTAGATGGTAGATATCCGCGAGGGAAGCCGGGAGTTGAATACCGAGATAGGTGATAGATTTATCTT
Source organism: Lithobates pipiens (assembly GCF_037356315.1). NCBI lineage: Eukaryota > Metazoa > Chordata > Amphibia > Anura > Ranidae > Lithobates > Lithobates pipiens. The sequence goes on along the minus strand of NW_027507787.1, from coordinate 13,054,833 downwards.
TCCATTGAAAAGGGAAGTTGGTGCGACAATGGGAGCATTGGGAGGAGGGAAGAGTGATGTTCAGAGCATTAGATTTGTTAAAGTTAATTTGCAGGTTAGTAAGGGTTTTAAACGTGGCAAAATCTTGAAGTAGATTGGGAATGGATGTAAGGGGCATGGAGAGGAAAAGGAGAATGTCGTCTGCAAAGGCAGCTACTTTATATGTTTGTCCTTTTATCTCGATGCCCTTAATATCGGGGTTGTCTCTCAATCGTCTTAATAGAGGTTCAAGTGTTAAAATAAAAATTAAAGGGGATAGTGGGCAACCTTGACGTGTGCTGTTGGATATGGAGAAGGCATCCGACAGGCGACCATTTACTCTGACTTTTGCAGTCGGGACGGAGTATAGTGCTTGAATGAGATTGAGCATCTTATCTGGTATATTAATTGCTTTGAGAACTGCGGACATGTAGTCCCACGCCACCCCGTCGAATGCCTTCTCCGCATCCAACGACAGCAGGAATCCTGGATTTTGGGATATGGTCAGCCAGTGAGTTATATTTATGGCCTTAAGAGTGTTATCTCTTGCCTCTCTGCCGGGGACGAAACCTACTTGATCAGGGCTAAGGATTGTAGGCAGTAGCGGGAGTAATCTATTTGCTAGAGTTTTTGCATACCATTTCAAGTCCACGTTTAGTAAGGAAATGGGTCTATAATTTGTCACTACCGAAGCATCTTTGCCGGGTTTCGGTATAACCGTTATGTGAGCTTGGAGAAGTTCTTGCGGAGGGCTAATGGGTGAGGTGAATGAATTAAAAGCATGTAGAAAGTGGGGTGTAAGGATTTCCGAAAAGGTTTTATAATAGGCCACCGTGAAGCCATCAGGGCCCGGGCTCTTCCCAGATTTGAGTTGTTTCAATGCAGCTAGGACTTCTGACATCGTCAGGGGAGCATCCAGTTCCTGGACCGTGCTATCGGGTATAGGGTCGGGACTATATTTGTGTAGGAAGTCTTTAATTTTATTATTTCTAGAAGCTACATCATTCGGGGCGTCTGATTGAGGGAGGTTATATAGTTTGGTATAATATTCGACAAATTGAGTGGCAATGTCTGTGGATTTGTTTAATCGTCTACCGGCAGTATCTGTCACAAAGTGAATGGTGTTGCTAGCTTTTTTGGTCTGGAGAGCTCTGGCTAATAGTTTGCTCGCTTTGTTACCATATTCATAGAATGATTTTTTACGTAGTATGTATTTACGTTGCGTTTGTTTGTCTAATAGTTCCAGGAGTTCTTTCCGTGCGTTTGTAAGATCTTGTAGGGATGAGGCGGCCTGGGTGTGTTTGTGAGCAGTTTCCAATTTACTGATCCGTTCAATGAGATCTGTATATACTTTCTTTCGTGCACGATTTCATTTTGCTGCCAGTGCTATTAGAGAACCTCTAATAACACATTTGTGGGCCGCCCAGTTGTTTAAATGTGAGGTATCTGATGGTGTGTTTTCCGTAAAGAAGTGTTGAAGGTGTGAGGTAATTTCAGTAACTGTTAAGGGATCCGAGAGAAGTGAGGGGTCAAGTCTCCAAATGGGTTTAGGAGCCATGGTGTCAGGGAATTTTATAGTTATGGAGGTAGGATGATGGTCTGAAAGGATCATGGACTCAATATTAGCGTGTTGTAATAAAGGTAAATCGCGTTGCGACAGGAAGAGGAAATCTATACGGGAGTATCGATTATGTGGGGCTGAATAGTGTGTGAAATCTTTACCATCTGGATTAAGGGTTCGCCAGGTGTCATGAAGAAGTAAAGTTTGTAGACAGGTTTTTATACTTTTCAGAGCTTTATAGGGTAAAGAAGATGTACCCGACGATGTGTCCAAAAGAGGGTTCATAGGGACGTTGAAGTATCCTCCTAAGATGACTGTTCCCTCTTGAAAGGGGATCAGAATGTTAGTTAAGGATTTAAAAAATTGAACCTGATGAGTATTTGGGGCGTAAAGATTAACTAGGGTAATTTTCCTGCCTGCATAATGTCCTTTAAGGATAAGATATCTCCCATTTTCGTCCACTAGTTGATCTGCAAGCTGGAAGGGGCAGTTTTTACGAAAGAGGATGGACACCCCCTTTGATTTAGAGAGGGGGGAGGTGGCATGGTAGGCTGTGGGGTATCGGTAGTCATGTAATTTGGGGACTGAATTCGATCTAAAATGGGTCTCCTGAAGGAATATAATGTCAGCTTGAAGTCTGTGCATTGTGAGTAAGAGTTTAGAACGTTTCTCTGGAATATTTAAGCCCCTGATATTAAGCGAAACTAGTTTGGTGCTAATGGGCGCGGTCTTGCTGTGATGTGCAGGCATCCTGAACGTAATGTTGGAGTGGCAGTGAAATAGAAGAGAGGTGTAGATTCGATAAATGTGGGAACGTAGAACGTGGGGTGAGGGGGGGATAAAGCAGAGGTAAGGTTTAAATAGTAGCTCACTGGAAAACGAGGGAAAAGGGGAATAAGTAAGATATTTCCCCGGTAGGTCTTCTACTGGGGGGATTCGACCGTTACGTGTCGAATGTGAGAGGTACTGGCACTGGGGAGTTCCTATCTGCTACGTCAGGTAGAGAGGGAATTCCTATGTAGAGAAGCCAGTATTGGTCAGTGGGCTGAATGGAAAATGCTAATTAAACTTTGAGATAGGTCCACTGTTGAGGGGTTGTCTCAGTCGAGGAAGGATCGTGAGCTAAGAGAAGGAAGAATTATAGTGTATAGATATAAGCCTCTCGGCAATACGCTAGATTTAGTTGTATTGGCTTGATCAGAAGAACTAATCAAGCACGGGGTAAGATAGGTTGGGACATGTAGTCTGTCTTGCCCGCAGCCTTGTCAGTGTATTAATTGAAAAAGACAATTATGGGTGGAGGGAGGCATAAGAATCTGGTATAAGAGTAGGGCATGTAATCAGAGATCTGAATTAGTTGACAAAAATCTCAAAGATAAGGATAGGTTAACCTGCAATATTACATCTGTGAATTATAAAGTTCCTATTACCTGATTGGCGATATTAGGAATGTTAGTAGGCCATGCTAGGAACAGTGAAAAATGCGACATACATCAAAAATAGCATGAAACAGCAAAGTTTTGCAACTGTGAAACCGTTAAACTATAAACTTATATAACCTATAGAAAACCTGTAGCCGGTGTTACCGTATGGGAGGATCGGCGAATGTCCTCCCCCCTAGAAGAGGGGGGGCATCTGTCGACACAGCTCGCATTGGAAATACATACATGTAATATTCTACCAGCTCGAGGTGAAAGCAGGAGCAGTATTACTGCAATGACACCTGTACAGGCACATTCCTTTTCCCTTTCCACCCCTTTTTAACAAATAACTTATTCTTGAAGTCTAGAAGAGGGGGGAAGTGTAGGGTATATATTATTCAGGGAAGGGCAAAAAACTACGTCTAGCCCATATATCGGACCAATGTAAGGACAGGTAGGGTTAGCAGAGGATCATTGTTTAGTAATAGAGGAATTCAATATGAGCATTAAGGGGTATATGAAGTACTTATTGACTCATCGGGGACAATGGTGATCAAATAGGGAATATAAGCATAGGGTCTAAGCTCGTGACTCAACTGATCAACCCGGACACTGCAGAGTTATTCCAGAGATCTTAATAAACACAGGATAAGCAGTCATACCTTCCCTGGTCTGAGAGTTGGCAACACGTTCAGTGTGGGCAAGTGTAAACAGTACTTAGCTTTAACAATTCGTGTCATTGCGAAAACTTGAAGTGGTACCGGTTGAAAATGAATCTGATCGCTCCATAGGTGATAAAGTTCGGCTAAGCGTTCTTATCCCTTCGATCGGGAGACATGTACACGGCCGTATATCTTCTGTGGAAAGCTGAGGTCATCACTGCTATTCGGGAGTATTCGTTGTTCTGTAACAATGATGGAGTTCATAGTAACGAAGTAATGGTTCGCCTGTTTGGCAACTTAGGCTGTTCGGAAACGAAAACAAAAAGAGCATTCCGCAACGGCGGGTAACGATTCGAAGCAAGTGCAACAATAGTGAGAGAGGAAGTTCCTGTATTCTAGGCTGTGGTAGCCTATCTCACAACAAAGAGGCCCACTTCTTAGCGAGACCTTCGTGCTCTACGAGACATCGGAGCTGCAGTCGGGCTTGGAGGTGGGTGTCGGAAGTTAGGGTCATCTCTCGTTCCAGGCAGAGAAGGCGAACGGCGCCTACGGTAGCTGGCGGTCTGATATTCCATAAAGTCGTCGTCCCCACGGTCTCCGTAGTGGAGGGGGATTCGAAAGTCCGCGTACCATCCTGGCAGATCAACGAACGGTACATCCAGCGTTCGGCAGAACTGGTCGAGATCTTCCGGGACTCTCAGAGTAGCCGTGCGGCCATGACGAGTTGCTTGGAGAGCGAACGGGAAGCGCCATCGATAGCGAATATCTCTGCTTTTCAGGACATCCAGCAAGGGGCATAGGTCTCTTCTATGGCGGAGTGTGATTGCTGACAGATCTTGGTAAATATGAACGGTGCACTCCTCGTATTGTAAGTTCGATTTATCTCTCGCCTTTTTGAGGATATCTTCTTTAACGGCGAAATCGTTAACATAGCATATTACATCCCTAGGGAGATCCAATTCCTTGCCTTTCGGACGGAGTGCCCTGTGGATACGTTCCATCGCTATAGGCGATTGTGGGGGTTTGTCAAGTAGTTGGTTGAAGAGAGCTGTAACAGTTGAAGTTAGTTGGTCCTGGTCGACCGATTCCGGAAGGCCTCTCACTCTGAGGTTATGTCTACGGCCTCTATTATCGATGTCCTCGACATGTCGGTTTAAGTCCCGGAGCTGTAATGTGTGAGTATCCAGCCTTCGATTATGGTGATTGATCAGTTGTTGTTGCTGGTTCGACCGTACTTCCACCTCTTGTAATCGGCCGGTGATGGCCTGTAGTTCTCGACGGAGATCCGTAATGGCGGTTGTGAGAGTGTCTTTTATATCAGTCGCTACTGCCCGTAGGTCCTGTAGAGTTGGATGTTGCTGGGAGGTTTGTACTCCGTCCGCTGATGTCGGAGTTTGATCCGTTGGTGTGAGGGTAATACCGAGGTGGCCTCGGGCGGGAGAATTGGCGGCCATATTAGGGCCTTGGCTTCGGAAGAGCTCCGGGATAGTTTGCGAATTGCGGGTTCCCTGATCTTTCGGGGAACGCGAGCGAGTTGCCGATTGTCCACGGGAAGACGTTCCCATAGTTTTATAACGAATCGGCTCGATATCTCCCGGTCCACCGGAGTTTAAAGCTGCGGGCAAGACGGAGCTGAGGAGTTAAGCAGCCATTTCCTTCCACGGCCAGCCACGCCCCCCTCATCAACTTTAATTAAAACATATTTACGAAATGAAAAACAATAAGTATGCACTCAGGTTTACATTATATTAAAAAGTGTATTGATACGTATCCAGCAGGTGACAACCCTCCAGGTGATTAACAGTGAGTAACTGAAATTGGGGACCTTTTAGTACTGACCTCTTCCCTCAGCCCCTGCACTCTTTGGGACATCTGGCATTGCAAATGGAGCATCATTTGCATCCACCACCTCTGCCGCTGCCACCCTCAGGGTGTTTCTCAGTGCTCCTGGCCAGTCCTCTGTTGTTATCACGCTTGACCCCCCGAGGTAGCCTCCTTTACTGCTGGACCTAGAGGGTTTATCAACTGTGGTTCAGGCTCCTGCTCTGTAGACATCAACTCAGGTTTCCAGTGTTGTCCCACTGCTGACATTGCTAGATGGAAGCCAGTTATCTGTATGAACCAGGGCTGACATCTTTCGGTCCAACTCTTTAGGCCGCGTACACACGCGGGGACTGTTCGGCCAACTTTGTCCGCTTAACAGTGTTTCGGCGGACAGTCCGCCCGTGTGTGGGCTTTCAGCGGACAGTTTCAGCGAACAGTCCGCTGAACAAGGTTTTTCGGAAATTCCGAAAAACTGTCCGCTGAAACTTTGTTTCAGCGAACAGTCCCCTCGTGTGTAGGCTTGTTCATGCTCAGAAAGGATTTACACGCCGAAAGTTATAATGCAGTGTATAGGACGTCGTATTTTTCGTCCCGTCGTACGTGCCGTTCACGTCATCGCGCACGGTTTCAGCAAACTGTTCGTTCGTCGTGTGTGGCCATGTCCGTCCATGCTAATTTTGAGCGGACTGTTTGCTGAAACTGTTTGACGGACAAAGTTGGGCGAACAGTCCCCGCGTGTGTACGCGGCCTTAGGCTCTTGATGGATACACTCAGCCCCTTCATCCTCAGGGGAACCCTGATGCTGACCTTGACTGTAGACACGCACAGTATATAGATCGTTCCCCAGAGCTACTGATCATTCAATGTCTAGCTGTGTAGTTACATAGTTAGTAAGGTTGAATAAAGACACCAGTCCATCCAGTTCAACCTGAGTGTCTACAAGTGTCCATATCCCTGTACATTGCACATTCACATCCATCCCTACCCTCAAGGAGCCCACAATCCAAGGTCTCCATTCATATACTAGGGCCAATTTTGGACAGAAGCCAATTAACCTACCAGCATGTCTTTGGAGTGTGGGAGGAAACCCACATAGGCACAGGGAGTACATGTAAACTCCAGGCAGATAGTGTCATGGTTGGAATTCGAACCAGCGACCCTTTTTACTGCTAGGTGCTAACCACTACACCACTGTGCCACCTAGTAGTAAGATTTAATACAAAATTACTCCTGTAGGCTCAGAATAAAGAAAATATCCCCAAAGTGAGGTGGAATCCTCATGTAGACAACAGTCACCTGAACAGGTGTTCCACCATTGAAAGATTTCCCCTAACCTCCTGTTCTCCCATATAATAAGGTATAATGTATAAAGTTTCCTCAGAGCTCATCATTTGATGCTGCAAACTTTTATCAGGGCCATTGTGATACACTATACAATTCTGGCAAAAATAAATAATAGTATTACTCTTAAAAATGTCTATATATTAAACCTTATGTTTTGATAATGCTACTAAACAATAGAGAAGGGTCAAAATGCTCCAGCATAGGGGGCTTAATGTATAATACCTCTTCAGTAGTTGCTACAACCTTAGTTCAGGGCCTTTGTGATGCACTATACACTACTGGTAAAAATAAAAAATAGCATTAATATTAATAATTTCATATATTAAATCTTGGGCTTTGATGATGCTTTGAGAAAAATGGAGAGAGATCGTGTTAAGCACTAAAGCAAGATGTGAGTGGAAAACAAAACATTCCTAGCTACATGAGTTGAATGTCAATACAGCTGGCTGCATTTGAACTTGATGAGGTAGACGATAGAGGTAAGCGAGGCTTCAGACGTAAGTCAGACGGACTGTTAAATCTATTAGAGTGTTACAGTGAATCTCGTCAGCATTCACAAATGATGAGCATGAGGCAGTTACTAGCATATCATTGTTCCTTAGGCATCATGCTGCTGCACATGTAAGCCAGTCTGAAGGAAACGTCTGGGTTTATAAATAGCAAAGCTGAATTTCACAGTATTGCAGCACTGCTCTGAAGACTCTTTGATGTTTACCACTTACTCTGCTGCTACAAGATTACCCCCAGGATACATGTAATATATTCATATTTTCTGATTGTTTTGGGATCCTTGTCTCTTGTGTGTTTCAGCTGTAGTCAAATGCAGAGACGCTCAATATTTTATATTCTGAGATCCTACTGTCATTGTGCTGTTTCTTTGTGTATCTTGTTTGTCATTTTGCTAGTGTTGTATACATCTGAAAACAAAAAACCCAAATGGCCCCAGAAACAAAACTTAAGTAAGAGAGCCCCTTTCTATCAAGATGCATACCTACTGATCTGGTGGTTCTAAATATTCATTTTGGAATTCAATTTTGTGTTGACTTCCAATGAGAAAAAACCCTGCACAAATGCCCCCAGCACATGCTTTCTTTTATAAATTAATTTATCTTGTAGTTGTAATTTTCTGAAAGGCTATGGGCATAATAATAAAACCCTTCTCAACCAAAGTTCTGTGGAACCCCAGAGTTCCTCCAGAGGATGATCAATGATCTTCAGATAACGGTGTAAAAGATGCATTCTCCCCACTGACCACCAATTAAAAGTAGGTTCTACATTGACCACCAATGTAAAGCAGTACTACACTGACCACCTATATAAGGGGACACTTCTCTACAGACCACCAGTGTGAGGAAACACTTGTATGGAGCAGCCATGGGTGTCAAATACACTAGGAATGCCACTTTCTGTATCATCATATTTAGTGTTATATCTCAACTCACTGTATATGCAAATTTATTTTTAAATTATTTAGGCCGCCAACCTCCCACTGTGAAATGTACTGACATAATACCAACAATTTACTGACAGAACAACATTTTTACTGACACTTCAAAAAGTTATCAAAATTTACAATTTTAAGTGCAAATATCAGTATGTAAGCTACAAACAAGTAGCCAATGCAATTAGCAATGTGCTAATAGCAAAATAAAAGACAAAAAAGCATATTTTTCTTCTTACATGAAAGCCATATTAATATAACCCAGCAGTTTTAAAACCTGTGTGCAATTAGAGACATTTCACTGTAATGCCTGTTACATAGTCACCATAGAAAGTGAGGGGATATCCCAGGTAGCCACTGGGAATCGGATCACTGGAATGAATATCCCCAATTCTGAAGGTCCCCTCTACTCCTGTTCCTCCTCCTGGGCTACTGTTCACTGACAGCAGTCATTCCAACATTGGAGTGGAAAGTTTGTTCCCTAAGATAAGTTTTCATTAACATAACAGATGAAAACACATGTTCTAGCTCTGCTGTCCCATGGGGAAGTGAGAGCATAGTTTTTGCAAATTTTACTAGATTCTAGAACTTAGGAACTTTCAGATTGCCGTGATGGATAATATGGCTTTGTCCTACCATGTGCTTTTAAGGATCATATGTGTCAGTCTCAGCAACATCAGTGAACTCTTTCACATGGTATTTAATAAATTCTGTATGCAGTGGGTCAAAGTCAGATGGGGGAACAATTTGTGGAAAATACTTTGGAAGTTTCATAATGTCTGAAGGTTTTAGTAAAGCCAACAGCTTAATGATTCTGTTTGCAACGTGCATCTGTTTTTTAATGGCGGTTACTGCTCTTATATAAAATGTTGTTACTTGGACCATGAATTGTTGAACAGCTGACAAATCATTTTTCTTAGACAGATGTTCCCTTGTTTAGAAGCCAATGAAAATGTTTTCTGATGATTTAAAGTTTGCACTATAAGTGTTATCAAGTGTAATCAGTGCATCATTTTCAAGGGGATCCAACATGTTTGGCCTGATAAAAAAGCCCATAAGTGCTTTGAGCAGTTGGCAGTACTTGAAGTCAGGTAACATAAGAGTATTGCATTAATATTCATAATTGATCAGTGCTATGGATGTGCCACTACCAAAAAAAAAATATTTTACCACTGTATGTATTGTGCATTGTTTTTTGTCCATAACATACTTATATCAAATATATGTTCACTCGATATACATTAAACAGATTCATTGGTCATATGTGCTGTGTCTCATTTAAAGTCCTAGGACAAATAATTTGGTTGTATGGGGATACATTAAACAGAAATTATAGTCCCAAAACAATGGTGAATTCTTCACTGTGCACGTGCCGTCTTTTTCAAACAGAAGTGCTACAAATGTATGATGTGCCACACTCTCCCCCTAAGGTAAAGACTCACTGGAGGTAATGTGACCCTCTATCTAATTCGGGTCAAATTGTGCTCAATTATATGGATCATAGGCAGTCTGTCGTGTTCCACCACTTTGCCAACCCTACACCCTGCTCCAGGTACCTCCTCACCACAGATCAGTGCATCACATAGGGAAGCCAGAAACAAATGGGGGAATCTTTTTATCATTAATAAAGTGTTGTTCAAAATGATCTTTTGTTTGTAGAATGATTAAACTGATACTGGGTTTTACCAGCTTCCTCTTTAAAATAAATGACCACCATGGCTAAATTTTTGCTTGTTGATGTGCCCGTAGTTTCATCAATCAGTAATGAAAAGTGACAACATAAAAGTTTTTGGCACAGCACCTCTTTATTGCAATTGGCCCTTTGGGACACTTCCAACTAAGGGATTTTGCGATTTTGAAGTCTGGAAATCAGTCACCGATGCTATCAGTAAGATCATCTAACAAAGGTAGTGGCAATTTGTCTTTTTTTAAATAACTATTTTCAATTTTCTTTTATGAGCAAACACTGCTGCATCTGGTGTTTCTTTGGGCAAATTTAAAATTTTCAGAGGTGGCTTGTCTAGCTGCTGCAATAAACATGTGTTTGAAACCTGCAGCATGACTACTGACATCACAAACTCCACCATGTGCAATCCCAAATAGCAAGGATAACTTGCCACAAATTTGTGGCAGTGTTGAATTGTAAGTCTGTTAACTTGCTGCACATTTTCACTGGTAATTTGTACACTTGCAGAGCACTTGAAGCACAAGTTCTAGTTGTCACTTTTCCAATTTGTAGAAAATTTGCTCGGTGAGTCTTTAGCAAGAGCTAGTGATGGACGAACGTTTCGCCCGGCGGTCGTTTCGCGGCGAATTTCCGACATTCGCGGTCCGCACGTTCGAACGCCTTTTTCCGTCGTTCGCCGCGGCGGACTTACGTGTTTAATGTATACAAGAACTTTAACCTTTGGTGACACGTTTATCATGTGATACAGGACAGCCAATTGAGACATGACAGCACATGGACACTTGGACATTCCCCCTAACCTATAAATACACCCGATCCGGTGGCCATTTTACATTCTTTCTTCTGTTACGATAGGGACAGGTTCCTGTGTGGAGTAGGGAGAGATAAACCACTAGCTATTTGGTACACAAAAGTTCTTTTCAGGACTGGTATAGGTGTTAGGTGTTGATAGGTTTGCTGTGCTGCTGATTCTTGCAGCAGCCTGAGTGTCTTTTGTTAGTTTAGAGAAAGGGAAAGGACGGTGTATGCTACAGGGACAGCCAGATTAGTCTTTCATCATCATCATCATCATCATCATCATTAGCTGTTACTATCAAGGTCCACAAAAGAGCTGTTCCAGTAACCACTAATCGTTCTCTTTTTTTGCCAATTTGTATAGGGACAGGAAGGAAGCAGTGTTGTCAGGCAGTGAGGGTAATTTTAAAGACTTGCTGTTATTATTAGTTCCACAAAGGTTCTTTTCAGGACTGGTATCAGTGGTACAGTAATAGGCTTGTACATGTATAATATTCTTTCTTCCAAATATAGAAAGGATATTATACTTGACTGCTGCCCTTCTGCTGCAGTCTGCTAAACATTCACAACTCACTTGTTCCACAAAAGTTCTTATAAGGACTGGTAACTTGGTATAGGGTGCTACGGTACATAGGCTTGAGTGCGGTACAGTCTGCTGTTCTGTAAGGACCGCTATCGGTCCACAATAGATAGGGTTGACGTGCACCACTGCTGACCGCTGCCCTATACTGCAGCAGTCCTTCAGCGGTATAGGGACTGACGTACAGTCTGCTAATCACTAACACACAACCTGCTTGTTCCACAAAAGTTCTTATAAGGACTGGTAACTTGGTATAGGGTGCTACGGTACATAGGCTTGAGTGCGGTACAGTCTGCTGTTCTGTAAGGACCGCTATCGGTCCACAATAGATAGGGTTGACGTGCACCACTGCTGACCGCTGCCCTATACTGCAGCAGTCCTTCAGCGGTATAGGGACTGACGTACAGTCTGCTAAACACTAATACACAACCTGCTTGGTCCACAAAAGTTCTTATAAGGACTGGTAACTTGGTATAGGGTGCTACGGTACATAGGCTTGAGTGCGGTACAGTCTGCTGTTCTGTAAGGACCGCTATAGGTCCACAATAGATAGGGTTGACGTGCACCACTGCTGACCGCTCACCTATACTGCAGCAGTCCTTCAGCGGTATAGGGACTGACGTACAGTCTGCTAATCACTAACACACAACCTGCTTGTTCCACAAAAGTTCTTATAAGGACTGGTAACTTGGTATAGGGTGCTACGGTACATAGGCTTGAGTGCGGTACAGTCTGCTGTTCTGTAAGGACCGCTATCGGTCCACAATAGATAGGGTTGACGTGCACCACTGCTGACCGCTGCCCTATACTGCAGCAGTCCTTCAGCGGTATAGGGACTGACGTACAGTCTGCTAAACACTAATACACAACCTGCTTGGTCCACAAAAGTTCTTATAAGGACTGGTAACTTGGTATAGGGTGCTACGGTACATAGGCTTGAGTGCGGTACAGTCTGCTGTTCTGTAAGGACCGCTATCGGTCCACAATAGATAGGGTTGACGTGCACCACTGCTGACCGCTCACCTATACTGCAGCAGTCCTTCAGCGGTATAGGGACTGACGTACAGTCTGCTAATCACTAACACACAACCTGCTTGTTCCACAAAAGTTCTTATAAGGACTGGTAACTTGGTATAGGGTGCTACGGTACATAGGCTTGAGTGCGGTACAGTCTGCTGTTCTGTAAGGACCGCTATCGGTCCACAATAGATAGGGTTGACGTGCACCACTGCTGACCGCTGCCCTATACTGCAGCAGTCCTTCAGCGGTATAGGGACTGACGTACAGTCTGCTAAACACTAATACACAACCTGCTTGGTCCACAAAAGTTCTTATAAGGACTGGTAACTTGGTATAGGGTGCTACGGTACATAGGCTTGAGTGCGGTACAGTCTGCTGTTCTGTAAGGACCGCTATCGGTCCACAATAGATAGGGTTGACGTGCACCACTGCTGACCGCTGCCCTATACTGCAGCAGTCCTTCAGCGGTATAGGGACTGACGTACAGTCTGCTAAACACTAATACACAACCTGCTTGGTCCACAAAAGTTCTTATAAGGACTGGTAACTTGGTATAGGGTGCTACGGTACATAGGCTTGAGTGCGGTACAGTCTGCTGTTCTGTAAGGACCGCTATCGGTCCACAATAGATAGGGTTGACGTGCACCACTGCTGACCGCTCACCTATACTGCAGCAGTCCTTCAGCGGTATAGGGACTGACGTACAGTCTGCTAATCACTAACACACAACCTGCTTGTTCCACAAAAGTTCTTATAAGGACTGGTAACTTGGTATAGGGTGCTACGGTACATAGGCTTGAGTGCGGTACAGTCTGCTGTTCTGTAAGGACCGCTATCGGTCCACAATAGATAGGGTTGACGTGCACCACTGCTGACCGCTGCCCTATACTGCAGCAGTCCTTCAGCGGTATAGGGACTGACGTACAGTCTGCTAAACACTAATACACAACCTGCTTGGTCCACAAAAGTTCTTATAAGGACTGGTAACTTGGTATAGGGTGCTACGGTACATAGGCTTGAGTGCGGTACAGTCTGCTGTTCTGTAAGGACCGCTATCGGTCCACAATAGATAGGGTTGACGTGCACCACTGCTGACCGCTGCCCTATACTGCAGCAGTCCTTCAGCGGTATAGGGACTGACGTACAGTCTGCTAAACACTAATACACAACCTGCTTGGTCCACAAAAGTTCTTATAAGGACTGGTAACTTGGTATAGGGTGCTACGGTACATAGGCTTGAGTGCGGTACAGTCTGCTGTTCTGTAAGGACCGCTATCGGTCCACAATAGATAGGGTTGACGTGCACCACTGCTGACCGCTCACCTATACTGCAGCAGTCCTTCAGCGGTATAGGGACTGACGTACAGTCTGCTAATCACTAACACACAACCTGCTTGTTCCACAAAAGTTCTTATAAGGACTGGTAACTTGGTATAGGGTGCTACGGTACATAGGCTTGAGTGCGGTACAGTCTGCTGTTCTGTAAGGACCGCTATCGGTCCACAATAGATAGGGTTGACGTGCACCACTGCTGACCGCTCACCTATACTGCAGCAGTCCTTCAGCGGTATAGGGACTGACGTACAGTCTGCTAATCACTAACACACAACCTGCTTGTTCCACAAAAGTTCTTATAAGGACTGGTAACTTGGTATAGGGTGCTACGGTACATAGGCTTGAGTGCGGTACAGTCTGCTGTTCTGTAAGGACCGCTATCGGTCCACAATAGATAGGGTTGACGTGCACCACTGCTGACCGCTGCCCTATACTGCAGCAGTCCTTCAGCGGTATAGGGACTGACGTACAGTCTGCTAAACACTAATACACAACCTGCTTGGTCCACAAAAGTTCTTATAAGGACTGGTAACTTGGTATAGGGTGCTACGGTACATAGGCTTGAGTGCGGTACAGTCTGCTGTTCTGTAAGGACCGCTATCGGTCCACAATAGATAGGGTTGACGTGCACCACTGCTGACCGCTGCCCTATACTGCAGCAGTCCTTCAGCGGTATAGGGACTGACGTACAGTCTGCTAAACACTAATACACAACCTGCTTGGTCCACAAAAGTTCTTATAAGGACTGGTAACTTGGTATAGGGTGCTACGGTACATAGGCTTGAGTGCGGTACAGTCTGCTGTTCTGTAAGGACCGCTATAGGTCCACAATAGATAGGGTTGACGTGCACCACTGCTGACCGCTCACCTATACTGCAGCAGTCCTTCAGCGGTATAGGGACTGACGTACAGTCTGCTAATCACTAACACACAACCTGCTTGTTCCACAAAAGTTCTTATAAGGACTGGTAACTTGGTATAGGGTGCTACGGTACATAGGCTTGAGTGCGGTACAGTCTGCTGTTCTGTAAGGACCGCTATCGGTCCACAATAGATAGGGTTGACGTGCACCACTGCTGACCGCTGCCCTATACTGCAGCAGTCCTTCAGCGGTATAGGGACTGACGTACAGTCTGCTAAACACTAATACACAACCTGCTTGGTCCACAAAAGTTCTTATAAGGACTGGTAACTTGGTATAGGGTGCTACGGTACATAGGCTTGAGTGCGGTACAGTCTGCTGTTCTGTAAGGACCGCTATCGGTCCACAATAGATAGGGTTGACGTGCACCACTGCTGACCGCTGCCCTATACTGCAGCAGTCCTTCATCGGTATAGGGACTAAGAGTTTTGTCACAGGGTCATTTAAAAAATGACAGGCAGAGGAAGAGGCAGGCCCTTCCGCAGGGGTGGTAGGGGTAGGGCAGGAGCAACAGGCTTGAGCCAAAGTGGGAAGTTGCAGAAGGTGCGTTCAATTACTTTAAAGGATGCACCAGACTTGGTTGAGTGGCTCGCTCAGCCTTACTCTTCTGCACCCTCCTCATCCTCTCGATCTGCACCCTCTTCTTCACTCTCTGCTATGTGCACCCCCAAAGACACTACCACCAACAACACGACCACCACCACCACCACCACATACCTTCCGCTTGAGTCACTGGAATTATTTTCCGATCCATATCAAGAGGACATTTCTGATGCGCAGCCACTCTTGGTATTGGATCAGGAAGAGGAGGTAGCAACAAGCGCTACTTAGCAGTCTGACGCCAGTACCCAGATCAGCCCAAGGAGGAGGTTGGTCCCCGGTGTTGCTGCCTACTCCGAGATCTCTACTTATAGCGGTGGGGAAGGTGACGTTGATGATGACGTGTCTAGTGATGTCACGTGGGTGCCCACAAGAGAGGAAGAGGAGGGGAGTTCAGAGGGAGATATGGACCAGCAGATAGGGAGGAGAAGCAGCAATGACTTACATTGCACAGCAGGGACAAAGCAGACTGCAAATGTATCAGGAGCGAGTCATCGACCATGTACGGTCACATCTGGCGCTCCCAGGACACCGGCACATGGCTCCGCAGTGTGGGCTTTTTTTAACGTGTCCGCTGCTGACAATAGCGTTGCCATCTGCAATCTTTGCAGTCAACGCGTTAGTCGCGGTAAGCCCAATACTCACCTAGGGACGACCGCCTTAAGAAGGCACATGAGCAGCCATCACCGAGCCCAGTGGGAGCAACGGAACACACAAAGCCACACTGCAGGCTCTCACCGTCCAGCCTCGTCTTCTACTTCTCCTTCTCCTCTCTCCTCACAATTGTCCTCCACTCCACCTTCCATCACGCCAAGCTCACATTTTTCTGCAAAAAGGCAGGCTTCCGTGGGCCTAATGTTTGAGCGTAAAAAAATGATGACGCCGGATAACCCTCTTGCCCAACGGTTGGCGGCTGGCTTGTCAGAACTCATAGCCCGCCAACTACTGCCATATAAACTGGTGGACTCGGAGGCCTTTCGCAAATTTGTGGCCATTGGAACACCACAATGGAAGGTCCCAGGAAGGAAGTATTTCTCAGAGAAGGGCATCCCAGAGCTATATGGCCATGTTCAGCGGCAAGTGAATGTATCTCTGGCACACAGTGTCGGTGCCAAGATACATCTGACCACAGACACGTGGTCTAGCAAACACGGGCAGGGAAGGTATATCAGTTTTACTGCCCACTGGGTGAACCTTCTGACGGCCGTCAAGCATGTAACCCGTGGCACCCGTGTAGATTTGGTTTTACCGCCACGGATTGCATGCAGGCCTGACTCTTCTTCTCCTCCTCCTACTCCATCCTCCTCCCTCTCCTCCTCAGCTGCCTCCTCCTTTTCCGCTGCTAGCGTCTCTTCCACTGCACCGCCCAAGCTCCCCAGAACCTATTCCACATGCCAGGTGAGACGTTGCCATGCCGTGCTGCGTCTGTTGTGCCTGGAAGCAAAGAGCCACACTGGCCCGGCACTCCTTTCAGCTTTGCGTTCACAGGCAGATGAGTGGCTAACACCGCTCAATTTGACAGTTGGTAAAGTGGTGTGTGACAACGGTGCCAATCTGCTTAGCGCATTGAAACAGGGCAAAATCACGCACGTGCCGTGCATGGCACACGTCTTAAACTTGGTCGTGCAGCGATTCCTTGTCAAATACCCTGGGGTCCAGGACATCTTGCGGCAGGCAAGGAAAATCTCGGCCCATTTCAGAAGATCTTACACGGCCATGGCTCGCCTTGCTGACATTCAGCGGCGACACCATCTGCCGGTCAGACGTCTTATTTGCGATTGCCCGACGCGATGGAACTCAACCTTCTATATGCTTGATAGGCTGCTCCAGCAGAAACGTGCAGTTAACGTCTACCTGTATGAACTCTGCGAAAGAAACGGTTCTGGGGAGCTGGGTTTTTTTTCACCGCGCCAGTGGCTGCTCATGCGCGACACATGCAGACTTCTGCGGCCATTTGAGGAGATCACCAAACTGGTCAGTCGCAGCCATGGCGCCATCAGTGACATGGTACCTTATGCCTTCTTTCTGGAGCGTGCATTGCGTCGTGTCATTGATCAGGCTGTGGAGGAGCAGGAGCGGGAAGATGAGGAAGTCGCAATGCTGGATGAATTCCCAGGGGGGGCTACTCTATCTGAGACAAGTCAACAACAGGAGTCTGATGAGGAGTCAGAGGAGGATGGTGCCGGGGCGGATGAGCAGGAGCAAGAAGAGCATGCTTTAAACCTTTCTGGGATCCCTGTTGTGCGAGGATGGGGAGAGGAGAATGAAGAGGACGACATTATCCTGGATGATGAGCAGGAGCCAGGCCACCACACCGCTTCCACTTTAGTGCAAATGGGGGCCTTCATGCTCCAGTGTTTTAATAGGGACCCCCGTATAAAAAGCATGAGGGTCAAGGACCAGTACTGGGTGGCAACGTACTTAGACCCCCGGTACAAACACAAAATGGCGGAAATGTTACCGCCGTCGCAGAGGGCTGTCAGAATGCAGCACTTCCAGGCCTTGCTTCGAGAAATGCTGCATTCTGCTTTTGCGTGCGCTGGCAGAGGAGCAATTCCCACTCCCAGAGAAGGATTTGCGGGTACCAATCCAACAGCGCCTGCAAGAAGAGGCCGGTTTGAAGATGTGTTGGTGACTTCGGATATGAGGTCATTCTTTCAGCCGACCCATCGACAGGTGTCATCCGGATCCAGCATCAGGGAACGCCTAGACCGTCAGGTGTCCGACTACATTGGGTTAACGGCCGATGTGGACGCTCTGAGGAGTGATGAACCCCTAGACTACTGGGTGGGCAGGCTTGACCTCTGGCCAGAGCTTGCCCAATTTGCAATCGAACTGTTGGCTTGCCCCTCATCCAGTGTCCTGTCCGAAAGGACGTTCAGCGCAGCAGGGGGGATTGTGACCGATAAGCGTACTCGCCTAGCTCACCACAGTGTTAACTACCTCACATTTCTAAAAATGAATGAGGCATGGATCTCGGAGGAATTCAACACATGTGACCAGTAGACCATGTATATGTCTATAAACTATTTTTTTAATCAAGCACACAGACCTTCTTAATTCATTTGGCTCACTTCCTTGACCCAAAAAAGCACACCGTACTATATGCCCCTACCCTCCTCTTTGAAGAGGTTGAGCGGTGTCATATTTCTACTGGGGCTGCTTATGATATCCCTGTGCTGTGCTGACTTCCTCCTGGGGGTTCTTATTATGAAGGGATCACACTATCCCTGTGCTGTGCTGACTTCCTCCTGGGGGTTCTTATTATGAGGGGATCACACCATCCCTGTGCTGTGCTGACTTCCTCCTGGGGCTGCTTACGGTGCTGCTGTCAGTGCTGTATGTCACGGTGCTGCTGTCAGCGCTGTATGTCACGGTGCTGCTGTCAGCGCTGTATGTCACGGTGCTGCTGTCAGCGCTGTATGTCACGGTGCTGCTGTCAGCGCTGTATGTCACGGTGCTGCTGTCAGCGCTGTATGTCACGGTGCTGCTGTCAGCGCTGTATGTCACGGTGCTGCTGTCAGCGCTGTATGTCACGGTGCTGCTGTCAGCGCTGTATGTCACGGTGCTGCTGTCAGTGCTCTGTATTACGGTGCTGCTGTCAGATGCCTCTATCACGGTGCATGTGTCATTCCGGTATGTCACGCTGCTGGTGATCATCTCCTGCACCCTCTTCTTTGCCTACCCTGGTCCCTGACCTTCCCTCTCCTCCATTGCCTTCATTAGCTCCATAGTCCTGAATTGTTAGAACAATTTCCCAAATAAAATAAAAATGCTTGTAGTTATCGATCCCAAATTCACCTCATACATGTATTATGTCATTGTCCAGATGGTGGGACTACGTTTTACCCCCTAATAATTACCACGTGGCCGCAAATTCGACATGAAGGTTTGCAAAGTTCGCCTCCCATTGAAGTCAATGGGGCCCGCGGCGAACGTTCGGTTTCGCGAACGTTTGGGTCCGTTCGCATTTCGCTTTCGCGAAACGTCCCGTCGGAAGTTCGTCCATCACTAGCAAGAGCAAAGTTGCAGTGGCGAGTCTACAGTAAGAGCTCTGCAAATCTACTGCATTAAAATTCAGCCACAGTGACCCCCTGTGGTGGGATTATTATTGCACAAAATAACTGAACCAGAACTTGCAGCAGACTTGCAGAATGTTTGCAAAGAAACTTGATCTGGAGTCATGCAATGCAGACTTGCTGCAATGTGCAACAAATTTGCAATAAACTTGCAACCAACTTGTGAAGCCTGGAAAGTCTAGCCATAGCTTAGCAAGTAATTTTCAAACTTGCAGCACAATCGCTTGCTATCTGGAATGCTGAACAATTTTTTACACTGCAGGCACTTTGCATTTTGTTTGGAACCGTAGACAGTGTAACCTACACCACATGAACTGTTTTGTGTTACCAACACCAGCACCTAAATGCGTCAAACTTTAAACTGAAATCAAACAGCCCTTTACGTTTTTTTTTCACTTCAGTGATTGACTTGAAAACCTGTGGCCAAACCAGACCTCTACAATTCCACCCACTTCTACCTGTAACCTACAGTGACAGCAGACCCTTTAAGATGGGCCAACTTCTGGATATTACCTACAGCAACAACATTCTTCACTGAGTACTCTTAAATTACACCCACATCTGGGTGTAAGCTAGCTATGGCCAAACCAGCTCTCTTAAAGTGGAGGGCCACCCTGAAAAAAGAAAATACATAAAAAATTATAAAAAAATTATAAAAAAAAATAAATACAATTTTTTATTTTTTTTTACTTACCAGAAATGCCTGTTGCTAGGCACACCATCCTAATCTGCATCTTCCTCCTCCACGGAGATCTTCTTTCTTCTCTCCTCCATGCGGCGTCTTCTGGGTAATGGGTCGCGCTGTGTTCTGGGAACTGTGTGTCCCAGAACACAGAGCGTTCCATTCACAAAGCGCTGCGCGACTCGCGCATGCGCAGTAGGAAACGGGCAGTGAAGCCGCAAGGCTCCACTGCCTGTTTCCCTTACCCAAAATGGCGGCGCCGGGACCCGAGACCGAGGGACAGGTCAGCCTCGGGCGGCCGACATCGCGGGCGCCCTGGACAGGTAAGTGTGCTTATTAAAAGTCAGCAGCTACAGTGTTTGCAGCTGCTGATTTAAAAATTTTTTTTTTCAAAACCGGTCCTCCTCTTTAAATTACTGGAACCTCTAGGTAAACACCAGCCCCTTTTTAATGTTTCCCACTTACTGCTGCAACTTAGAGAATGCCTCAGGCCTTCAATGCTTTGAGTTCAAGCTATCAGAAAAAAGCAGGCCTTTATAAATTGACCTTAATTTTAGCAAGAGAAAGACTATAGAATAGCTGAGAATATTATGTGTAATAGTTCACAAAATTTTCCAGGCTTGTAATGTGCTTAGGGCTTAAAATTAGACACATCCAAAGCAAGAAAGGAGATAACCACTTGCCTTTTTTTAAGGCTAAAAGTATCTGCAGAACCACTTTTGAGTTTTACAAATGTAGCAGTGACACTTTGGACAAAGTGTCATTCATGTAAAAATTTTGTTTTTTACTGTTTTGAGGGTTAATTGTGTAGGTTTAACTTTGACATCAGTTTGGCTGGGCTGTGTTAGAGTTCTGCCTGCTCATGTGTACAGTGAGGTGCACATGACAGGCTCAGAACCAGGCCTGGTTGGACGGTTTGAGTATCAGCTTCCCCGGTGCCAATCAGTGGTTGTGCCGGGCACCGCTGAGGAGTCCGAGGAAGGGTACTTAAAGTGTTGAAGTCACATGTTCCAGGTTCGTTCGTGAGGCCCTAGCGGTCTGTTCCTGATTCTGGACTGGGGTACCCCCTTGGTGGGTCCTGGTCACGGGAGCGTTCGTCACTCCGCAAGATGCTTCGGTTGGTTAACCCCAATAGATCCGCCTGGTCTGGGATAAGGATCCGTCTGTTCCCGAGTCTCGGAAACCGGCTGGTCCGAGGCACAGTAATTGAGGGAGGATTCAAGGCATCCGGGTGTGCTCTCGGCTTGGAGGAGTAACCGGTGACTTCGGAGGAGGGTCAACAAGCTGGCATCCTGAGAAGTGCCTGGTTGCTGAGTTGTAAAGGACACTGGCGAATTCATGCTTTTTTCAGTACTGTCAAGGAGACAGAGAACGTTCCAGGTACTGATGAAAAAGGTTCCTGTTCACTTTCAGTTACAACTTGTTCAAGGTCAGAGTTTTCACAAGTTCTGAGTCAAAGCACTGATTGCCATAATCTCTGGCTAGAGATTTGTTCAGCCTTGAAGTGCCCAGCTGCGAGTGGCTACTCTCTGGGTGGTATTAGAGACTTTGTGATATTTGCAGTTCAAGGTGCCTGAGTTTCTTCGCCCTTGCCCTCTGTTCCCATAAGAGACCGTGTTTGTTGCATGTTACCCCTGCAAATAAAAATCTTTCAAAAGGACTTTATTGGTGTCAGCTAGGGATGAGCTTGGTGTTCGAGTCGAACGCATGGGACAACTGATCCATGTGCCCTGTGTGGCTCACGTCTTTAACCTGGTGGTGCAGCGGTTCTTGGGCAGGTATCCGGGTTTACAGGATGTCCTGAAGCAGGCCAGGAAAGTCTGTGTGCATTTCCACCGATCATTTAATGCCTGTGCTCGGCTGGCTGAGCTCCAAAAGGAGTTGAACCTGCCCAAGAACCGCCTTATATGTGACATGCCCACCATGTGGAACTCAACGTTGGCCATGCTGCAGCAGCTGCACGCACAGCAGAGGGCCATCAATGAGTACCTGTGCGACTACAGCACCAGGACAGGGTCAGGGGAGCTCGGTTTTTTCTCACCACACCAGTGGGGCATGATCAGGGATGCATGCACTGTCCTGTCACCGTTTGAGGAGGCCACAAGGATGGTGAGCAGTGACAGTGCATGCACCAGTGACACTGTACCTCTTGTCCACCTGTTGGAGCATACGCTGCATGGAATAATGGACAGGGCACTTGAGACCCCTTTATCCAGACAGTGTTCCTGCTGTCCCACCCATCACACAGGAAGAGGAGGATGATTGTGACAGCAGGGAGGTGCAGGCTGGCACTCAGCATCAGCAGCAGCAGCAGCAGTCTTGTAGGGATGATTTACAGTCCCAAGAAACCCATGGACTTGTACGTGGCTGGGAGGAGGTAGCTGCGGATCATGTTGTCCTTAGTGACCCAGAGGACTCCGGACCGAATGCCTCAGCTAACCTACACTGCATGGCCTCCCTGATCCAGCAAAGCCTGCGGAAGGATCCTCGTATTCTTCGGATCAAGGAGAGGGACCATTACTGGCTGGCCACTCTCCTTGATCCACGGTACAAGGGTAAGGTTGCCGACCTTATGTTGCCGTCGCAGAGGGAGCAGAGGATGAGACATCTCCGGGAGGCCTTGCAGAAAGGTCTGTACAACGTGTCCCCAGAGACTCTGAGGTTACAAACTCCTGGTCCTGGACAACGTGTTGCTGAGGCATCGGTCAGAAGGAGCGGTGCAGAAGGTGGTCGTCTGACCGATGCGTTCAGACAATTTTTTAGTCCGCAGCCCCAAGGTATGATCGGTTCCAGCAACCATCGCCAGCGTCTGATTTACATGGTGCAGGAATACCTAGGGGCAAGGTCAGACTTGGACACCTTTCCCACCAAAAATCCTCTGGCTTACTGGGTCTTGAGGATGGATCACTGGCCAGAGCTTGCACAGTATGCAATTGAGCTGATGGCCTGTCCTGCATACAGCGTTCTTTCGGAACGCACTTTCAGTGCTGCTAATGGCTTTGTTCCCGATCACGGGGTGCGCCTGTCCACCGACTCGGTTGATCGACTGACCTTCATAAAGATGAATCAGTCTTGGATAACCCACAGCTACCAAGCACCTGAAGCTGATGTAACCAAATCATTTTTTTTTAAATATCACATCCCTTCAAGACTGCCTATGATGATGCTGAGTGACTGTCCTGTTATGTTGATTGTCTATCCTCTTCCTCCTCCGCTGATATCTTGGAAGAACATTTTTGGTTCTGGGTGATGCCATCAGCCCAATTCTTCTGCCCCTGTTTAACAGGGGCATTTAATTACAATTTTTGATGCAATGCTTTGCAGCAGGGCTCATTCCTGCACTACAACTAGAGTATATGGGAGAGGTTGCAGTGTCGTGGCACCAGCACCAGTGCCTAAGGCCCAATTTTTCAGCCCCTGTTTAATAGGGGCATGTAATTACAATTCTTGATATAATATTTCACAGCAGGGCCCGTTCCTGTGACCACCCAGAGTAACTGTGAGGACTTATAGTGTTGTGGCACCAGCACCACAACCACCAAAGGCCCAATTTTTCTACCACTGTTCAACAATAGCATGTAATTACAATTCTTGATATAATCATTAACAGCTCCAGCGCCCTCCAAAAGTCACTTTGAGGGCTTACAATGTTGTGGAAAACACCAACACCTTGTTCCGCCATTTCTGCAGAGCATATAGGGCAGGCCCCTACTTTTAAACATCCAACTTACAAACGTCTCCTATTTGCAAACAGAAGGAGACAACAGGAAGTGAGATGAAAAAAGACGGACAGCAAAACAAATTATACAGGGGTGATAACCCTTCCCTATGTTTTCCAAAAAGCTTAACGGTGTATACTATGTTGAAGGTACACAGAGAACACCCACTAACTCCTACAGATGCCAACACACTACACAAGGTCGCCGCGCTGGTGGCCTTATATAGTGTGGGGCGTGTACTACACAGCCTGAGCTATGATTGGCCACAGGCATCCTGCCTGTGGCCAATCATGGCTCTCCTCGCTGCCGACGCTGTGATTGGCCAAGCATGCGGGGTCACAGTGCATGCTTGGCCAATCATGAGCCAGCAATGCACTGCAATGGCGCAGTGCATTGAGGGCCGTGAGTGCCACACGAATTTGGCGCGAACGGCCCATAACGTTCAGTATTCGCCGAACGTGCGAACAGCTGATGTTCAAGTCGAAAATGAATGATATAAATAAATGAAAAAAAATATATTACAAAATATAAATAAACACCAAATTAATTTTCATATAAATATCAAAGGAAGGTTTTTTTCTTTTTATATATAAAATTGGCCATTCATCCTTGACGCCTGTGCGCGATACGGTCCGGAGGAGAGGCTTGGTCAGGATGTTCCCAAGCCTCGTTTTCGTTTCTGTTATGTGTAGGGAGGGTGACGTCAGGAAGTTATTTGTGGTCCTCCCACTGGTTTTGTTAGCCACTCTGGCAGCTGATTGGTACTTATGCGACCAAGCCCTGCCTTCCAACTTTGTGTAGAAGGAGGGGCAAGACAGTTAGGGCGTAAGGTAGGGTGGAAGCCACCTTGCAACACGTCCTTATAAACCGGAAGTTGATGGAACCAAGCCTCGTTTTCAAAAAACAGAGGAATATTATATTATTTCCGGATTTCGTTTTCACATTTTTATCCAATCCTATTTAGAGGTGAAAGAGAGGCCTGGTTTGAGTATAACCAGACCTCTCTTCCACAATCCACCATCTGGTAGCCTCCCTCTGAATGGCCAACTAGAACAAGAGCGTTTTTGTACGCTTGATGGTGATTGGCTGAGTTCCTAATAGGATATTTCAACAGTTTTTCGCTGGCTTTTTGCCCGTTTTTCACGTTTTTTTTCAAGTGTGGCATGGTCTCCCAGTCTCCATGATAGGCTGGGAGATATTTTAGGTTCTCTTTGGGGTTCAGTTTTATGAATACTGATTCGTTCCTCACTGATGTGGGTTGAGTGATGTATCCTATCAGCTTAGACATTATTATTGATTGTATAAACCCAATTTGTTATTGGTTTATATTTTATGTATTAGTCTATTTATTTGTGTGCAATACAGGGGAACAGTTAGATGCCCCTGTTGAAGTCCTATGGGATGAAACACGTAGGGCGTGGTAGTCATGTTCCCTGTATTGCTTTCTTTTATGTGATCATGCTTTTATTTTAAAGGAGCGAAACATTATATTTTTTTATCCTGTATTTGTTGATTTTTATGCCAATAAACAGCCATCTTGTTATTTTTCCTCTACACTATGGGAAGCTGTTTTTATTTTTATTTTTTGTCCCTCCTGTCATCTTCCACATGAGCTTGGCCTTGCCGATTATTTTGGCTTGTGGTTGAAATTGAATTTCTTCCGTCTATCCCACTGAAACGTTGGAGACGTTGGAACCCTGTGGAGGATATAGACCATCTTTCCTCTGATCAGAAGACCTACAGTAATTCTAACGGCTGTTGGACCCATGTGGATCTGTCTATTTCTTGATGCCCATATGACCTCATGGTTTTGGTAAGAGTACCCATCCTGTTTCTTTGTGCTTAGAATTCACTGCTTTTGAGACGTCCTCAAGATCACTTTGCTGTCTTCACGTCGTGTGAAACACTATATTTCACGTCCGGAGTGGACTTTAAAGACTTGTTTATATTTCAATTTTGATTTTTGGATTTTTTTTTTCACATACTTATCACGTATGTTTATTACACTTTTATAGCGCTACATTTATTGTGTATTACATTAAAACCGCAAGTAGTTTTAAATGACTTTTTTTCCGTTAGATGTCATTTTGTGCAGGGACTGTTCGAAACACGGGAAACACGTGGCACTTCACAGGCATACTATAGACACCCCCAGGCACGATATTTAAAGGAATATTTCACTTTTTTTTTCACTTTAATCGTCATTAAAATCAGTGCTCCCGAAAAAACGGCCGTTTTTAAAAACATTTTAGGCATTGACCCATGTCCCCTGGGGCAGGAGCCAGGTCCCCAAACCCTTTTTAGGACAACATCTAAAATTCGCACAAATTTTCTGTCCGTTCGAAAGTTCTGGTGCAAACCGAACCGGGGGGTGTTTGGCTCATCCCTAGTGTCAGCGTCCAAGGTTGTTGGGTACTAACTCTGAGAACCCCTAGACGTGGAAGAACAAGCCAAGCGGAGGTAACCGGTAAGCCCAAAAGTTAAGGCCGTCCTGCCACGGGTTATGGCCGCTACACAAAAACCAAACAATATGAACATTAATTATTGTAAAGTGTCAAGCGCACACTTTTTTTTTAGAAAAAAGTAGGAATCTTTTAAAATAAGTTTCTCATATTCAAAAATGTGCTATGATGAACTACCACATACAGTATATACTGCCTTGTGTGCAGCAGACACATGCTTGTCTGAGGAAAGTCAGGAAACAGATGTTTGTTAATGAAAACTGATCTTTTGGAATGTATATGAGTATATGTGTATGAGTTTTTTATCAGAACATATTAGCAGTGCTTAAAGACACATGACATATAAAGTTTGGCGTGGAGTTTTGGAGCAGGGTGTCTAAAAATGTTGCCTGCGTTGCCCACTTGACTTATACAGTAGACTTCAAAGACAAATTGTGTGTGGTGTATTAGTAGAAAAGATAGCCACTGCCTAATCTGGTGGTGGTGGCTGTAGAGTCATACAGCTGGCTTCTTAATGTGTTTAATATGTTCTTGGGCTGAAACAATTTTTTTTTTTAATCAGAGTGGTCTAAAAAAACAGCCTTTCATAATTGACCTATATATACCAGAGCACTGAGTCAAATATCCAGACTGTCATGGAACACTTCTGCAGTTAACCTGATCCAAGGGTGCCAGAAGAAGAACAAGAAGAAGTGAAGGCGGCGGCGATAGAAGACCGGGCCAAGATCTGGAAGAAGGCGTGGATGCTCGACAAGACCCCCGAAGTCGGAAGAAGAGGCGGCGGCGGTGACAGAAGAACGGGCCACTGCTAGTAAAAGAGCTAAAGGAAGAAAGCGGAGGCCTGGCAAGAAGAACCGAAGAGGGGGACAAGACCCCCGAAGTCGGAAGAAGATCCCCGGGCGGCGACGAAGAAGAAAGCCGGGCTCCTCCGCTACTAAAAGAGCTAGCAGAAGATAGCGGAGGAGTCCGGCGAGAAGACCCCCGAAGACGGAAGAAGACCCCCGGAGCTGTGCAATAAATTATTTTTAACGCTTGTGTGTTTTGTTTTATTTACATTTTTTTCACAGGTGAATCAGTAGGGGTACGTTGTACCCCATACTCATTCACATAGGGTGGGGGGCCGGTATCTGGGGGCCCCCTTATTACACATTCCGATAAGCCCCCCCGCCCGCAGACCCCGACAACCAACGGCCAGGGTTGATGGGAAGAGGCCCTTGTCCTCATCAACATGGGGACAAGGTGCTTTGGGGTGGAGGGCCCCCTTGCCCCAAAGCCCCCCCATGTTGAGGGCATGCAGCCTGGTACGGCTCAGGAGGGGGGCGCTCGCTCGTCCCCACCCCCTTTCCTGACCGGCCGGGCTGTGTGCTCGGATAAGGGTGTGATATGGATTTTGGGGGGATCCCCACGCCATTTTTTCGTAGTGCTTCCCCTTTAAGTTCATACCAGGTGACAGGGCCGCTAGTCCCGGTTACCTGGAGCCGCGTTCAAAATGAACAGACTTTCCTCCATGTGAGGGAAAGTCCGTTCATTTCAAAAGTACGGCGGACTAGCACACTGACAACCGGATTCGAGTCCGGCGGACACTTTTTGAGTCAAAACTACTTTCTAAGTCCACCGGACTTTTCTACTGGATAGTTTGATCGTGTGTACGCGGCATTAATTGTGGAAAATAGTCACAGGTTGAGCAAGCAGTTTAATACAACATTAAATGTGTATTTGCCATTCAGAATCATACTGTTTCTATTCTGCCTGTTAATGTTTATCATGGGAGGTGAGATTCTGAATAAAGGTAACTTTGAAAGTTGATCGATTAAATATAGAGATGTATTTCCAGTGTTACAAATGTTGAAATAGGGTATTGTAATTAGCTGACAGTTTTTTTTACATTTTTGTTGAGACCCTCCCTTAAGCAGGAGTATCCCTAGACTAACTTTAATGGACAGCTAGGCTGCAGTCAGCCTGAGCTCTGACTGTTATTGTTTCTGTGTTTATTTGGTTTTCCCTAAATTCAGGATGTTGTTTGCTCCAGTCTGTTGTTGGGGATAGTTCTCTAGTAGTTAGAGAAAAAAAAAATTGAAGCACAATTTTTGGGGGTTCTGAGAAAGGGTCCTCCCCAAACATAATATTGCACGGAGCCTGTAGGTAAATAAAAGACCTTATGCAAACTGGAATAGCGGGTTTAATAATAAAGTTGGCAGTGCCTCCACCCAAGAGAGGATTCCCTTCCTGGGAAATTAGGCAGTAATCTAATCAAAGTAACTGGGAGCAGTGGAACCACTGAAACCAGCATATAGCATTAACCATAAGTGTATAGTTACATGTGAAATTATACCAATGAGACAGGGATACTGTACATCAGGCATGTCCAAAGTCCGGCCCGCGGGCCAATCGCGGCCCGCGGTCCGGTTTTGAACGGCCCGCCTGGTAATCTAAACATATATATCTTTTGTGGCCCCCGACGATCTCCCAGCGCCGGGGCCACAAAAGATATATAGTCTGGCTGCATTGGAGATAGGAGGCTGTACGAGCGCTGTGCACACAGGAGTATTTCCTGTTTACACTGCAGCCTCTGTAATGGGAAGTCCCATCTCCGCCATTGGACGACTGTTCTGTCCATCAAAGGAGGCGGGAATTTCTCTTAAAGAGGCCGCTGTGAAAACAGGAGATTCTCCTGTTCTTTGGCGCTCGTCCAGCCCCCTCCATGTCCCCTCCAAGGCTGCACTGATGGCAATGGTAAGTACATTCCTGGCTAATAGTGAGTGAAATCCTGGCAATGGTGGCTGCATTCCTGGCAATAGTGAGTGAAATCCTGGCAATGGTGGCTGCATTCCTGGCAATAGTAAGTGAAATCCTGGCAATGGTGGCTGCATTCCTGGCAATAGTATGTGAAATCCTGGCAATGGTGGCTGCATTTCTGGCAATAGTATGTGAAATCCTGGCAATGGTGGCTGCATTCCTGGCAATAGTATGTGAAATCCTGGCAATGGTGGCTGCATTCCTGGCAATGGTGGCTGCATTCCTGGCAATAGTATGTGAAATCCTGGCAATGGTGGGTGCATTCCTGGCAATAGTATGTGAAATCCTGGCGATGGTGGCTGCATTCCTGGCAATAGTATGTGAAATCCTGGCAATGGTGGCTGCATTTCTGGCAATAGTGAGTGAAATCCTGGCAATGGTGGCTGCATTCCTGGCAATAGTGAGTGAAATCCTGGCAATGGTGGCTGCATTCCTGGCAATAGTATGTGAAATCCTGGCAATGGTGGGTGCATTTCTGGCAATAGTATGTGAAATCCTGGCAATGGTGGCTGCATTTCTGGCAATAGTGAGTGAAATCCTGGCAATGGTGGCTGCATTCCTGGCAATAGTGAGTGAAATCCTGGCAATGGTGGCTGCATTCCTGGCAATAGTGAGTGAAATCCTGGCAATGGTGGCTGCATTCCTGGCTAATAGTGAGTGAAATCCTGGCAATGGTGGCTGCATTCCTGGCAATAGTATGTGAAATCCTGGCAATGGTGGCTGCATTCCTGGCTAATAGTGAGTGAAATCCTGGCAATGGTGGCTGTATTTCTGGCAATAGTGAGTGAAATCCTGGCTAATGGTGGCTGCATTCCTGGCAATAGTGAGTGAAATCCAGGCAATGGTGGCTGCATTCCTGGCAATAGTGAGTGAAATCCTGGCTAATGGTGGCTGCATTCCTGGCTAATGGTGGCTGCATTCCTGGCTAATGGTGGCTGCATTCCTGGCTAATGGTGGCTGCATTCCTGGCTAATGGTGGCTGCATTCCTGGCTAATGGTGGCTGCATTCCTGGCTAATAGTGAGTGAAATCCTGGCAATGGTGGCTGCATTCCTGGCAATAGTATGTGAAATCCTGGCAATGGTGGGTGCATTTCTGGCAATAGTATGTGAAATCCTGGCAATGGTGGGTGCATTCCTGGCAATAGTAAGTGAAATCCTGGCAATGGTGGCTGCATTCCTGGCTAATAGTGAGTGAAATTCTGGCAATGGTGGCTGCATTCCTGGCAATAGTGAGTGAAATCCTGGCAATGGTGGCTGCATTCCTGGCTAATAGTGAGTGAAATCCTGGCAATGGTGGCTGCATTCCTGGCAATAGTGAGTGAAATCCTGGCTAATGGTGGCTGCATTCCTGGCAATAGTGAGTGAAATCCTGGCTAATGGTGGCTGCATTCCTGGCTAATGGTGGCTGCATTCCTGGCTAATGGTGGCTGCATTCCTGGCTAATGGTGGCTGCATTCCTGGCTAATGGTGGCTGCATTCCTGGCTAAAAGTGAGTGAAATCCTGGCAATGGTGGCTGCATTCCTGGCTAATGGTGGCTGCATTCCTGGCTAATGGTGGCTGCATTCCTGGCTAATGGTGGCTGCATTCCTGGCAATGGTGGGTGCATTCCTGGCAATGGTGGGAGCGCAGATTTGCACTGACCCTTATTTTGCTTCAGAGTTTTTTATTTAAAATTTTAAGTTTTTTTTTCCTGAAACTTCCCTCTTATTCGCCAATAAATACGGTATATCCAAATAACACGCCCGAGCTCATCTCTTCAACACACACAGCCACAAAGGCAAGAGAATTCTTGTTGGGCCGTGTATTAGTGTTCGAACGAACACACTTAGACCGATTTTTAATGGTTCAAAGAATGTCAGGCAAAATGGTCGGCCCTCGTGCATGTTCACTTCATCAAATCTGGCCCTCTTTGAAAAAAGTTTGGACACCCCTGCTGTACATCTATCAAAAGGATTTAGAAACATACTCAGGAAGCTATGAGCAACTGCAGCTAAACATTAAAACATGAAACATTGCCTAATAGTCTGTGCTTCTGGTCTGGTTGAAAAACAGCAGCAACAGTAAGGTGTTGAGGCTTAGTTATGTGTCTATGTCCTGGAAACTCCCATTATATATCACAATTGTCCAATCAAGGTTTCTGATCCAGCTAACATGGACAGGAAATACCTGTCTATAACCAACTAACTCTGCGGTAAAAAAACAAAGAACAGCTAATTGCTAGTACAGACAGTAGATAGCAGCAGATGTCTACACATAATCTGAGTTAAGAACATTTATTTCTGGCCGGTCATTAGAAGGTTTTTTGCCAATGATGTTGACCAGGTAAGGAAATAAATATTTGGGGAGATCTTCTATAAGGGTCTTTGTCTCTTGGGTGCTTGCCAGGAGAGGTATTTTGCCCCCCAGGGCTGCTGCCTGTGCAGATTATTGTAGGGTGAATGACCTGAGTTTGGGTATAAGGAAGCAGATGTGCTAAAGCTGGCCAGAAGAGTCTGTAGCCATTTCAGGCAGTCATACACAGCCGGTTGGCTGAAATTCAGTGGTAATTCCACCTGCCCATAAACCGCCTGATTTGTTACATGCCCACCAGGTGGAACTCAACTTTGTCAATGCTACAGCTGCTATACATGCAGCAGAGGGCCGTCAACAAGTACCTCTGCGAGTACAGTACGATGACAGGCTCAGGCTGCCTCACCTTTTTTCCCTACACCATGGCTGGTCATTAAGGATGCATGCACTGTATTGTCACCATTTGAGGAGTCCACAAGGATGGTGAGCAGTGACAGTGCATGCATCAGTGACACAATCCCTATTGTGTTCATGTTGTAGCAGACTGTGCTTGGCATTATGGACAGGGCACTGGAGGCTGAGCAGTGGGAGGAAGAGGGGGACTTCCGTTCCTCTCAAGGCCCATTTTATCCAGCCACCATCATTCCTATGTCACAGAACACACAGGAGGAGAGAGGGGAGGAGTATGAGGAGGAGGATTCTGGCACTTTCGTAGGCTTTAAAGAAGAGGAAGACACGCATCAATCTGTAAGGGATGGCTTTCCAACCCCAGGACCCTTGGGAGTGGCTGGGAGGAGGAAATTCCAGGTGCTGTCAGCCTGAGTGACCCCGAGGAGTCTGCTTCTCAAACCTCTGCAAATTTGAGGTGCATGGGCAACCTCATGCTTCAAAGCCTGTGAAAGAACCCAAGGATACGTGGCATAAAGGAGAAGGATGATTACTGGTTGGCAACCCTCCTTGACCACCGTTATAAGGGGAAGGTCTCACAACTAATTCTGTCCCCACTAAGAGTGCATAAGATAAATCTCTTGTGGAAACGTTAAAGAGGATTTTAGTGAACTTTTTTCCTGGGTCCAGTAGGTTACAATGTCGTGGAAAACTTAGGTTTGAGTCTTCTATTGGTCAAGAGAGGAGCGTTGGAGTATGCTATTGAGTTGTTGGGCTGACCTGCAACCAGTGTGCTTTCAGAACGGGTATTCAGTGTTGCAGGAGGTTTCGTTACTGATCATAGAACGCGTCTGTCCACAGACTCCGTGGACCGTTTGACTTTTATACAAATGAATCAATCCTGGATTACCAGCTATGAAGCCCCTTATGCCGATGTCACTGATTAGGTCTTTTTGGATGTGGAATATCTGCAGGACTTCAAGGCTGCCTAGCTTTGCTTAGTTCAATAATTTAATCTGGAAGAACGTTTTTGGTATAGATTTCATGAGCACAATTAACACCCAAGGACCAATTTTTCAGTACCTGTTTGACAGGGGCATAACATTGCAATTTTTTTTTGCCTTCATCAAGAGCACCGCTATAGAGTTACGACAACCAGAGGGTAACTTTCTGCACCTGTTTAACAGGTGCATATCATTGCAATTTTTTACAACAAGGCCAATTCTTTCTTTCATCAAGAGTACCTCTATAGGGTTACGGTGGGAAGGTGCCACTGACACCCAAAGACCAATTTTTCTGCACCTGTTTGACAGGTGCTTATCATTGCAATTTTTAACAGCAAAGCCAATTCTTTCTTTCATCAAGAGTACCTCTATAGGGTTACGGTGGGAAGGTGCCACCGACAATCAAAGACCAATTTTTATGCACCCATTACTTCTATCCAAAGTTAAAGTGACACCAGAATGTATTAAAAAAATCTCTAATCTTGTTCTCAGTGCACTTCATTGTGGCCTCATCATACACACTGGCTCCCCAGCTGTTGCTGAGCAAAATAAAGGCAGCTTGCAGGGGAAATTATTATTTTTTGGCTTTTATAAATGAAATTATTGCTGCAGCAAATTCTAGACATGGTACAGATCTGCCACTTTACTATTCTAAGGGGACCCCCATGCACTATATTGGAAGGAATTTTTAATTTTTATGCTTTCACTTTAAAAATCTAAAAATCACTGCTCATTTAATGAAGTTTTTCACCAACTTTTTTTTATTGATACACTCTTACTTTCGCAAGCCTACAAGCTTTCGTCGGCAGTTACAAATATACAAAATTATTTGTAGTTTCATATAGCCTGCGAGTTGTCGTCAGCTGTCGTCTGACATCACCCGGCACAGACATTATAATTTCGCAGGTTCCATAGTCTTATTACTCATTTTGTCATACAAACATACAACTCATTCATAGTTTCAAACGCCTCTGAGTTGTTGTTGTTCGCCCGTTATCCGACATCACCCAACACAGCATCATTAATTCGTAGCTATCATTCACACACATGGTTCGTTATTTACAGTTACACACTGGCACCCTTGCAGGGGCGCCACCATTACATCACTTTCTGTTCAGTGCATAGGTCTTACTACAGCTAGCAGGTCTACCCCACACAAACGCCACACCTTACGTGATTCGAATCCCAACCGTGCCGCCGGCACATCGATTCAAACCTATGGCTAAACAAACATGTTGTTCAAACAGGTACCGAGCTTCTCAGTCACCACTCATACCACTTATTTACCCATTCACAGACACCACAAGCTTCTGCAGCACAGCCTTCACTTCGAGGTTCCTGCCAATAGCTCCCAGTCCCTACTCACACCACTTGTTTACCCATTCACACTCACAAATTATGCAACTTCCCAGGTTGCAATCGCCAACATAGATCAGCACGCCTCATATCAGTGTCACAACATTCATTTACGTCACTTGGGCAGCATGGCCTTGGTTATCCCCACACATGCTCCTTTTTTTTCTCTACTACCAGTTTTTCTCCTCCTCTTGAAACTACTTTCTTGAAACACACGTTGCAAACACGTCTCCAGTGGCACACGTCCCGGCCGCTCTCCATCTCCAGTGGCAATCAACCCGGCCACTCGCGTTTTCTTGTCTGTCTTTATCCATAGGTCAGTGAGGTCAGGTTGTTCCCTCCTGCACAAGGTTGGACATTTTTCTCACAGGTAATATGATATACATACATACATGCTGGGGTTCTCATGCATTCTTAACCAGGGGGATCTGTCACATTTAAAGGGAAGGGGGCAGGTTAGGGGTCTCCTTCACGCCAGGTTAAAACTGGACCTCCATATTATCTTTTACAGGTTCCCGGTCACCAGAGTCTTGGCCACAAACAGGACCTTTGCTCTATCAGATCACAAGTCAGGTGTGTAGTACACGGGTTACACTCTCACATCACCCTACAGTACCCTTTTCATCTCGATACCTAACATACATGAATTGGGCAGCCTTTTTGGTGCTTAGATGCTGTCACATTTTCTTTCTCAACTATTTTCTGAAGGACATTTCCTTCAAACTACGCAAACATGGTTGCTAAACAGTTGCTTGCTAACAGAGCAGGCGTTAGTATTCCAAGCATACGTCACCTTCTACAGAACACAACATTCCTACTTAGGCCACAACCAGACTTCAGCTTCTCACTTCAGTATACCCTGGGGCTCTGGTTTCACAGGTCCCTGCATGACACAGACCAGGCACCCAAGCTATTGGTTATTTGGCCAGTCACCTCCTGGCTAACCTCGGTTGCCCCGCACTCTTCAAGTTTTCTAAATCCCCACTCACCAGCGTTCGCCAGAACGCATTGTGTTCTTCACTACATCTGTCATTCCTTTTCTTGTTCTTCCTCACCCTTGCTTCTTACTTATTCTTATGTACTCCATCTCTCCTCCACTTTTGCAAACTCTTCTTAACATACACCCTCCTTTGTCTTATAGCTGGAGTTATGTCAGGTACCTTACATCTGCCCCTCTGCCATCCTCCACAGGCTTAGAGCTAGGCAGTGCTCAGTCCCTCAGGGGATGGACTATTCCCAAGCTCATGGCAGAGCTGCTGTGTAGGGCCATTCCCTACCCCTGCCAGGAAAGCTAAGTTGTTCAGGCTACTGTTCTCACCACCAGCAGCAGCTGGACCCATTTCTCAGCAGGCATCGCTGCAGTCCATCTCCTCGGCTCTCGTCCAGCTGCATACCATGATTGACACGCTGACCACAGCGGTCTCTGACGTGCAGGTGAGAGTGGGAAGTCTGTCGGGGCTGGTCAGCCCTTCCTTCTCCAAGCTGGCCCCTCAGCTGTCAGCTAATTGCCAGCTCTCATCTCTCTCCACAGTTTACCAGCTGTTGTGGATCTGCTCGTCAGTCCCGCCAACTTAAAGATCTGCAGCTCACTTCATTCCTGCATTCGCCTTGGTCACATCACAAGAAACCATCTCCTGCGTTTCTGTTTAAAGACTGTCTTGCTATTCCTCTACTCAGACCCCTGACTTCTGGCCTGGCTGATTACCCGATCTGGCTACTGAACTCTGGCTTGGCTGACTACCTGATCTGGTTACTGGGCTTTAGCTATGCTTTGACTAATCTTACTCTATTTACCTTTTTATTTTTATTAATAAACAAGTGTGATTTCTCTGTACTTCTGTCTCGGTCTGGTTCATAGTTTCTGACAGTAGGCGAAGGCCATGAATTCAGAAGATACAGTCAATCCACTTGTTGGTAATATTTTTTCCAGATTGGATGAGCAAGATCACCGCATGGATCAGTTTGCCATAGTGTTACAAACGCTCCTGGGTCTCACGGCTCACCTGGAATCCCCCACTGTGGCTGCTACAAGATACAAGACGGGACCCTGATCAAACCTTCAGGCTAGACTAGGCAGCTGCCACGGACCTGGCAATGTTGAACAACTTCCTCGAAAACTCAGCCTCCTCACCTCACATAGTAAGAGATGCAGCAGCCTCCACAGACCATTTTAGGCACACATTGGTTTGCAGGTCCATGGCCCCAGGAAATTCAGCTGCTCCCTGGGTTCAGGCAGACATTCTCATTGTTCGAGCTTTACCCTATCATCACAGTAGCTCAGGTCTGGGGACACACTTGCATGGGGAAGACTGTGGTCTTCACTGACAACTTAGCCACGGCTGAGATTGTCAACAAAGGCAGGTCCAATACCCTGACCATTGTGTTCTTACTACGCAAGCTGGTGCAGATATCTCTTCACTATAATTTCAGTGTGCACTGTACCTAAATACCTGGCAAGTTCAATCTCGCAGCAGATGCCTCAATTTTCCTTTATATTTTTTACAGAGACCCGAAGCCGACCCAACCTCATTTCCTATCTAATCTTGGACGCAGCTAATGATGGGCTAAGAGACCACCTTCACAACGCTACTCTGCTGATAAACTGGTCACTGTCACACAACATGCTGAAGGCCTACCAAACTGCCTAGAATGTCTCCTGTAAATTCCTAGCCACATGCCCCCAGTCGGGACAGGTGACATCAAGCACGTCCTGTCCTTTGTGTCCTACTGCCACACTCATCTGACTCTGTCCATTTCCTCTCCCTCCAAGACCCTGGAAAACCCTCAATGCTTGCGACCCATGTGGTCAAAGCCCTCCTACGTGGCATCCAGAAACCTCAGCCCAGTAGAAAATGCTTGCCTATATCAAGTTCAACGTTCCGGGACATGTTTGCTATTCTGTTACGATCCCCTTTTTGGTTGCTTCCCAGCCTGGTCATCCAAGCAGCTGTCTACCTGGCCTTCTACGGCTTCCTACAGCCAGGCTAGTTTACTTATAGTAGCCCAGGTTGCCAAGTGCTATGCAGGTGCCATCTGGCCCGCCTTCATGACCATTTTATTCTACATCTGGCAGTGTTCAAATCTCAAAATTTTTAAAGGTTTTTACACTATTGGAGCCATTATATCTTTTCTATGTTGCTCGTACGTACCCACGAGTCTTGGGTTATGTGAGATACGTTTTTTAATGTCACTACTGTAGCGCAGCTTATTTATTTTTCTTTATACTTTTTCTGTAGTTATGTGGTACAGTTAAGCTGCAGCTCCCAGTCCAGCATCGGGGTCAACATTAAATTCTTCCAGACCCACAATGAATGATGCCCAGTAGCGGTCATGGACCAGTTGTTATCACACATGCCTAGCCAGTCTAGCTCCAGCCCATTGTTGCCTTTTCCTTTCAGCCCCCTAACAGCTAACCAGTTCATCAGACATATTTGCATCCTCCTGGATAATCTAGGCCTAAAACCTAACCTTTCAGCCCCCTATCAGCTAACCAGTTCATCAGACATATTTGCATCCTCCTGGATAATCTAGGCCTAAAACCTAACCAGATTCTATCCGAATCGGAGCAGCCTTGGTCGCCTCGTGTCATGGGGTACCCGATCACATCCTCAGAAGATTAGGCAGGTGGAAACCTGCCTGCTTTGCCTGGTACATTCCGAACCCCCAGGTTGAGATGTTGCAAGCCTTCCCCAAGCCTGCCCAATAAATGTCACGTGTACCAATAAAACAGCATTTGCCTATCCTGGTATTTTTGCCCCCTTTTCTGGCATACCAACCAGCTGACCAGGGCACACATCAGGTCTATGTTATGTTGTGAGTCTTGTGGCATCTTTATGTGGTTCCATGTCTGTCTCGGTTGGAGGGCTCTGACCATAAATTAGAAGGCCAGTATGGAGGCCTGGATTTATGGGAGGAGCCTGGGGGGTATTTAAGCAGCCCACTCCCCTATGTTCCTTGTTGGTTCTAGTGCAGGATACATTCCCACCCATTCCCCTTTTCAGGGCACGTCCTTACATATGCCTCTTTTACAATCAACCATTACTTATCTTGGGTATGCCCCCTTTTTTGGCGTAGCGACCAGATGACTAGGGCACACCTCAGGTCTATGTTATGTTGTGAGTCTTGTGGCGTCTTTATGTGGTTCCATATCTGTCTCAGTTGGAGGGCTTCGACCATATATATATCTACTGTATAGATACACAGTGTATATACAGTATCTCACAAAAGTGAGTACACCCCTCACATGTATAACCCAGCCCTTCAACTATGAAATGGTGGGCCTACAGCAGCTATTTTGGCAGTGTGTGTTATTATACGGGAGAGTTGACAATTATTTATAGGGAGAAATACTGTGTTATATTGTGCTTGGAATTTTATCATCAGAGTATGTCTGTGATAGTAATGCCTTATGATTGACAATAGTTTGCTTATTAGCTCTACAAATGACCAGAACTGAATAACAAGAGCCACCTTCCAAATGTCTTTAATGGGGTCCAAATGTCGCACATGATTTGCAAAAGTGATCATGAACTGAACCTAGGCAAATTTACCCATTCCTATAGACCAGCCAGGACAACCAGAAAAATATGACAAAGAAGGATAAAAGTAAGTAACAAAGATAAAAAAAAAAGGAAAAGTAAGATAATGAAATATAACATAGAAAATTTAATTTAAAAAAGGTGAACTTCAACTGACGCGCCTAAAAATTACTGAATAATTAAATGAAATCTGTTGAACTGATAGATGGGCTCCATATTAACTCTGCTGTGTGGTCACACACATTTCTAGAAGAAGAGGTAATTATTTTGTCAGTGATCATTTATCTTTTAGATATTTGACTTATCTCAGAATATGAAATAATCAAGAAATGACCATTCATAGGTCAAGAGTATTATTAATAGCAGACGAAATGTCAGTACAACTCTAAAAAGGGAAGCCTCAGCTGGATACCTCAGCTAGATTCCTAAAGTATAAAATGTTATTTAAGATAGGTGAAATCATGGGAACACTGAAACATATATCAAGCACAATGTACATTGCAGATACCGTATGCCTCTATGGTTAGTTATGAATGAAGTATACATGTAATGACAGGTCACATGATCTATGTGCGTTAAGACTATGCAAATACCAGACTTGGTTTTCATTCAAGTCTCTTGTTAAACTAGATATACTTGTTTTATACTAGGCACTGGAAAAATACTAGAAACACAGACGAGTGCTGGCAGAAAAAGACCGAGTGGTTCATTGAGTCTGTCTCTGATTTGGATTTCTGTTTATTTTTTCCTCTTTTTTTACCTTTTTTGTCTAATGTATGATCTATGTTTGCCGCTCAGATGTTTAAATTCACTTACTGTTGAATGAGTCACTACATTTTCTGAATTAAAGTATAACTAAAGGCAAAACTTTTTTTTTGTTTTGGATAGAGGGGAGATGTATTAGGACATCTGTCAATTGTTAATGCTGTCTGTGTCCTTGTTAAGGAGATTTACCCTCTCTGTTTATCCTGTTTACCGTTATCATTGAAAGTGAAAGTAAAAGAAGTAAAAGAAAAACCCCAAATTTTGGGTTGTCCCCAGAAAAGTAATAGAGGGCAAATCTTCCAAAGAGAACACTAGTTCTGGTGACCAGGGGGTCCTTAAGAGATTCCCTAAATTTGCACAAATTTCCCCTCACTTCCTGTTTGGCTATGGGACAGGAAGTGAAGGGAAATCTCCAGAATGGGGCAAAGATAGCAAAAATAAATCTTACAGGGGTTATAACCCTGTCTTACTCTATCCAAAATCCAAAAAGTGTTGCCTATAGTTTTACTTTAAGTTATTACTTTCTAAGGTCAGTTTTGCACATAATATAAGGCATGGGCAATATGTGGTAATGATCAGATTCCTCCCCTGTGACCTAGCAGTGGTACTCTTCTGTGGTGAGTACCAAGGGATCACTACATGTTTCGCTTACAGCTTCCACAGGAGATCCTATTGGTACTGGTATTCTGATTTCCTGTGGGGCCCTGATATGGAATATCATCGCAAATACAAGCAATACATTCTTCATACTTATGGGCATGCCTACAGGTTTCTTTGCATATATAGGATGAACCCATATGGGATGATGTCACATGTATATATCATGTACCAATCTTTCTCACATTACTTCCATTGATTGTAAAGTAAAATATTCAATTGAGTACTAATTTTTCCTTCTTTGGGACTACTAGTGGCTACCAATTAAAAGTACATTCCAGTTCCTGTTTTTCCTTTTCTTCATTGCTATTTAGATGTGGTGCCACATTCTGAGTCACGTCTCAACATTCTCATCATATAGTATAAGACCCTGCCGTATATAAAAAGTGCAAAAAAGTGCTGTAGCATTATTGAAGTTGAACACAACATAAGAATAAACACAAATAGTCAGCCTAATAAAGTCAGAAACCAGAATAAACCCATTGATCCTAGTGCCACCCACAGAAGTACTCTGAGAACTAAAAAAAATGGAATCACCCGGGCTATAGTTTTAAGTTTTATAGTTTTAAGTTTTAAACCGCATCCAATTCGCATTACATGTGACTGTGACTGGCTCTCAATGGAGCCGATTCAAACATGACCAAGGCGGCTGCGGTCTCAAAAAGGTTCCTGTGCTCTTTTGGGTCCAATTCATGTGCAAATTCAGGCAAAAATTATTTGTGCCTGAATCGCACCTGAACCAGTGAACAGGAACGACCCCGGACTGCAAACCGCAGCCACACATATTTGAACCCGGCCTAACCCTTTTTAGCTCTAGGCAAGCATCTGACTTCAAATCTCAACCATGAGGCATAGGAAAGAACCACATTAGCACTATAAAAGAAATACTACCAAAAAATGTAGGGTAATGATGGTGAGGGACTTACTAGGTTGCCAGTAAACTCAATATGAGTACACCTCCACTAAACTCCACCACAGATGTTGGGAGTTATTGAGAGTATATATCATCAACAATAAAAACACTTTTCCTAGTGGAGTGGGGAAGATTTAGTACCTCTTTTGTGTATTTTTTATTTTTTTTGCTTTCTGTTTTCTGATTGGGAATATGTACCCGCACTTCCTGTCCCAATGACACCTTGTATGTCAAGTGCACAAAAGGTTGTCACTGGGGCACAAAGTGAGCTGAAAACAGACATCAGTAAAACCTGAAAGGGGTTCCAACTTTTCCACTACTTTATCCAAAACAAAACATTTTTTGGCTACAATGATAGTGGCTTCATGCTAATTTCTTCACACATTAGTAACACTTGAGATTAATCATTGTATGTATGGAGAGCAACATTGCCTTGTGCTGACTTTGCTACCTGTAGTTATGTTTTGGTTACTGACTCCCATCACACTTTTGTGTTTCAAAGGCTGACAGATTTCTTATACCAATGGCCTCAAAAAAATAAGAATGTAAAAAAAATATGCACAAAGCTGTCACGTACCTGGTGGCTGTAGATCACCAGACAGGCACCTGGAAATGAAACTCTGTGATGCTGGATCAGTAGGCAGGAGTGTAGCCAGAACATACATCAACATCATACATTCATCAACAGCCGGGCAATGCAGGTACAGGAACCTGAGACTAAAGCAGGAACAGGATGCAAGCCGGAGTTGGTACACAATCGGGCAGCACGATACAAGAGCATGAGACAGGAGCAGAGTCAAACACAGGCCAAGGTCACAGGTAGGCAAGCAGAAGTCCAGAGGAGGGTTGAGATCAAGCAGGGTCAAGCACAGGTAGGCAGGAAGCATATCAGGGCACAGGCAAACAGGAACAAGCTGAAAGACTCAGCAATGTGTTCATGCCATTGCCAAGTTTTCACTAGTAGATAATATTTATAAAAGGCATTCCAATAATAAAAATGTTCAATTTGACTATATTCTGTTTTATGTTTATACAGCATTGCCCACATTCAAATGGGATAAGCAGCTTTATAAGAGCATATGAAAAACAAAAGTATAAAATAATTTGCTTACATAACTGGATTGGATCAGGCGCTCTAAATGTAAAGCAGAATAGTAGACAAGCAGCAGTATATAGAACAAGGTTACTGTTATTAAATAAGATGCTACTTACAGTGCCTTGAAAAAGTATTCATACCCCTTGAAATTTTCCACATTTTGGTGTCTGTTTGTGAAGCAGTGATCAGTGGAGATCCAGAGGATCGCCGCTGATCACAGCCCATAAACAGTTTATAAACCAGAGATAATCAGGGGGAGAAGTGTTTGAACTTGTTCTCCCGCCGATTATCTCCGCACACTGAGAATCCTCATAGAATGACACAGCAACGGCCAGTTTATGAAGCTGTGATCTCAGCGCTTCACTGGCGATCTGTGTCAGAATTCACACTTCCCCATTCACCAACTCAGAGGTGGAGAACCGGGGAGTGAAGAGAGA
Source organism: Lithobates pipiens (assembly GCF_037356315.1). Classification (NCBI taxonomy): domain Eukaryota; kingdom Metazoa; phylum Chordata; class Amphibia; order Anura; family Ranidae; genus Lithobates; species Lithobates pipiens. The sequence goes on along the minus strand of NW_027507787.1, from coordinate 13,012,441 downwards.
ATGTGGGGGGATCTGAGGAGGAGAGAGGAAGATAATTAACTTCCTTATGCCTCGTTCAGACCCCCCAACACTGTAACCATGTCCCCCTGTCATATTTATGTGTATACATATATATATATATATATATATAATGTGTATATGTATATATATATATATATATATATATATATATATATATATATATATATATATGTGTGTGTGTGTATATGCATGTATATATAATGTCTGTGTGTGTGTATACATGTATATATTATGTAGGGGGACGCTTTATTTTACTAACATTAATCACACCGTGTGTCAGTGTATTGAGCTGTGATAATTTATCACTGCTTAATAAATTGACATCTCTGTGTATCGGTGAATTTCTAGTACTGTAATCTCGTAAAGTCTCATGAGATTCCAGTATTAGGGGCCGTTCTCCAGTGTTAGAAGCGTTTGTAGATCGCTTCACTTCTCCAAGGGTGAAGCGATCTACTCCGCTTTATAAACTGGCATACAGAGGAGAAAGATCTCCTCTGTGAATGCCGGAGAATAAAGCAGTGAATAGATTTCACAGCTTCATAAAAGGACACCTATGTCATGTTAGAAGCAAAAAAACGTAAATGTAGTTTATTGGGATTTTATGTGATAGGCCAACACAAAGTGGCACATAATTGTGAAGTGAAAGGAAAATGATAAATGGTTTTCATTTTTTTTATAACAAATAAATATGTGAAAAGTGTGGTGTGCATTTGTATTCAGCCCCCTGAGTGAATACTTTGTAAAACCACCTTTTGCTGTAATTATAGCTACAAGTCTTTTTGGGGATGTCTCTACCAGCTTTGAACATCTAGAGCAGGAATATGCAATTAGTGGACCTCCAGCTGTTGCAAAACTACAAGTCCCATCATGCCTCTGCCTCTGGGTGTCATGCTTGTGGCTGTCAGAGTCTTGCTATGCCTCATGGAACTTGTAGTTCTGCAACAGCATTGCATATCCCTGATCTAGAGAGTGACATTTTTATCCATTCTTCTTTGCAAAATAGCTCAAGCTCTGTTAGATTGGATGAAGAGCATTTGTGAACAGCAATTTTCAAGTCTTGCCACAGATTCTCAATTGGATTTGGGTCTGGACTTTGTCTGGGCCATTCTAACACATGAATATGCTGTGATCTAAACCCTTCTATTGTAGCTCTGACTGTATATTTAGGGTCATTGTCCTGCTGGAAGGTGAACCTCAGCCCCAGTCTCAAGTCTTTTGCAGACTCTTATGCTGCATACACATGATCGGAAATTCGTCCGGCAAAAGACAGATGAGAGCTTTTGGTCAGAAAATGCGACTGTGTATATGCGCCATCAGACTTTTGCTGGCGGAATTCACGCCAGCAAAAGATTGAGAGTAGATTCTCAATTTTTCAGTCAGAAAAAGTTCCTATCCTAAAATACGTTTGTGTGTATACAATTCTGAAAAAAAAACTCCAGCATGGTAAAACTACCATTTGTAATGGAGATGGCACATTCGTCATGCTGAAATTTTTAAAATAGTTTAATGCAGCACATTCTCTTCTTCTTTATAATGCTAGAAGAATGAAGTTGTTTTGCTGCTCATATTCACACAGAGTTCTCACAAACTTCTTTTTTTATTATTTCTTGTGATCTTACAAATCTTTTTTGTTTTTAAAGCCAGATCTCCAAAATAATGTTTGGAATTATTTTTTATTGTCTATTTTATTTTAATCAAGAATCCTTTTTTTGGAATATTTTGAAATTATTTTCTTGTCATGTCCATAATTTTCTTTTTTTGTGTGTCAAGTTTACACTCAAAGCTCAAGGAGGTTGGTTGGTGTCCCTTGTTAATTTGACCTTGTATTTTTGAAATGTACATGCCTACTCACAAACAATCTGTCTTATTTGAAGAAAAACACATAGGCAAGTATTTTCATATGAAAAAAATCTCCATTTATTCTGGCTCATAATAAAATAATAAAATAAAGAGGAAGGCAAAGCTGGAGAAACTGCTGCAATTTGCGAAGCCTTTGTACCCCCAGGGCACACATCAACTCTTTTGAAATCAAATTTGTTAGCTCCAATTTGAAGTCCATATAATAGTGAGCACAATCTGGTCCAGGACTTCCAGAGATCAGGAACAGCAGCAGATAACATATATGTCCCCAGGCTGTGGTACTACACAGCCTGCATCTTCTGTCACTTTCTTGTTTTCCCTGCAGCCTTCCCTCCACGCTTCCCTGCAGCCTTCCTTGGAGGCTGTGGCTCTGGAGGTGGACTTGTGGCAGGAGGAGGAGAAGGATGGGCGAGTGCACATAAGTGCATGTTATCACTCATTTGGCTCCTCAACCCCTTATGAATGACCTCCACAAAAAAATTCTCACACATGAGGCATTGTTCCTCCTCCATTTTCTACAAATTAGAAGCTATATAGCAGCCATAGGCCTCTTCAGCGTCGGGGGGGGGGGGGGGTAGCCTCTTTAATGAGACCCAGTGCTGCCTCCTCCACCTTACTCCCCTTCCTGGCCCTTTTTATTGTACGGTGGATGGGGGGAACCTGGAATTGGGTGAGTCTACTGGGCCCCGCCAACTCCTGGCTGACACTTACCTCCACCTCCTCCTGTCTTCCACATTCCAGAGCCTTGTCCTGGCTGAGGTCTTCATGTGTATGAAAAAGGGACATAGTTTTAGTTTTTGGTTCATCAATCAATTGAATGTTAATAAATAGAAAAGACTATCATTCTTAGCTAAGCATTTTTCATTCTTGTCAAAATCATATTTGGCCCCTACTTTCTATTGATATGTCAAACACTTTTTGGTAAATCATTCATTTGTTATCAATAATATCTAGTTAACAACAATAATTTTTGGACAAGAAATATGTTAAAAAATACTATACCTGGCTCCAGCTGGGCTCCTCAACTTCTTCCAGGATGGAGGGCCCAGGTTGGTCCTCGGAAGCCTCAGCTAGGGTTAAGGGAAGGGTGGATGGAAGTGTAGAAAGTGATTCCCTGGCTTCAATCTGGTCTTCCAGAGACCGCATCCTGTTGTAGTACCACAGGCTGGGTACATACACATCCTCTGCTCCTGCTCCTGATTTCATGGAAGCCTGGACCTTATTAAGCTCCTTCCTGTACGTGGTTCTCAAGCTACCGATTTTCGTCTCCATCTCCACAAACTCAATGTCTTCATCAGAGACCTGCGTCTTCACAAATTCCAGCAGTTTATCCAGTGATGCCTTCCTAGCTGGTTTATTTCGATATAAGGGTTTTTAACCTCACATACATTTTCCATATCCCTGTATTTGTCTATGAAGTGGCCCATGAATTCAGGGTCTTTGCATTGTTTAATATTTGCTGCAAGACAAAACACAAGACAAAAACACTAATATCAGACTAAAGTCTCCTAATCTTATCCCAATATAGACCTCAATCTCAAATCAGTATAGGCCACTGATGTACCAAAGTTAAAATGTTACCTTCATTAGAACACTCATCCTCCTTCCTCAACACACCGAATGTACGTACAGCACACGCGTGTTAACTTTATATACACTGCGCATGCATGAAACTCCGCCCACGTTGCCCACCCCTGACGTTCTATCTATAATATTCCCTGCCCCGTCTCTTTCATCACAGTGGGAAAGGAACATGGCGGAGACACAGCAGATGCTTACTACTAGTAGTAACGAGGAGGAACGCCGAAACGTCCCAATCCAGGAGGAAGTTTAAGGCCTCCAATATGTCCTTTGGTGAGATGGTGGAGATGGTCGACATATTGAAGATGTCTGACTTTAATGGGAACCTAAACCCAAATCTGAGAAAGGCCAAAATCATGACTAAAGTTGTGAAGAGTCTGCGTCGATATTTTGGGGTACGACAATCCAAGGAGCAATTGAGGAAACGGTCAGACCTAAATTGAGGGAGTAGGATCAGTACAGAAGGATCAAGAAAGTGCTTCTAAAAAGTAAGTACTTGTCATGTGTTCCTTTTATGATTATTAATTACATGCTGCTCCATGTGCTTTTCTTTACTGTAGTACAGTTTAAAATGGCTAGTTTCATGTTCGTGGGCACAGTAATCGGTCATTGGAAACATTGTTTGTTTGCCAAATAATTACAATGTTTTTGGCAGATACAGGGTTAACTACATTTGGTCATGCTAATTTGTATTAAAAGAAGTTTAGGACATTGTTGTCTAGATGTCTTTGAAGCTAGAATGAATTGCAAACTTGATTCAGTGTAATGTAAGGAGAGGACACTCAGCAGCTGTTTACACATCTGGACTAGTGGCATTAGTGCGGGACAACAGAGTACATTTTTTAGGGTTTCCCACATAGGTGCTCCAGTGGATACTTGGGGTGTCTCCATGTGTGAAACTTGTCCAAAAAAGGTAAGTATTCCATCTTGGTTAAGGGAATTAATCATGTCTTCAGCTTGGAACTCTGTCCAAACAAACAATTCTACCCCACTTCCAAACACTGTTTCACATTCATATTTCTGGCCACAAATATCTGTGTGCTTAGTATACCTTTTGTTTCATTCTCATAGCGGAGAAAAGACTTGGGACGTCAGAGGACAACAGGAACACCACACCTCAGGAAGAAGGGGAGCAGAGGACACCCCAACCACAGGATGTGGAGGGAGGAGAGGTGGAAGAAGTGTTGGAATTTGTCACCACAACAGGTCAGTGTCAGACACCACAGATTCAGGTAATAGATGTATGCCTGCATATTTATAATACATGGTGTGTATTTTTATTTTAGGTGATCTGCAGGTTGTGGAAGAACAATCTACTAATTTCACCAGTGACAGTGTACAACGGCTTATCCAGGACATAATGTGTTGTAGTCAGGATTTAGACCTTATCAAAGAAAAAACCAAGGAGACTGAACAAAGACTGAAGAAGATGATTTATGTACTAGGGAGAATCTAAATCCAAAAAAGATTGCAGTTTTTTTTTTTTTTTTTTATAAAATGTATCTAAAGTTTTAAATACAGTTTAAAAGCCAAATTTGGAAGATGCACACAGTAGGTCGACATGTGCTATCTGCCATCAGGGGATTTCAATGTATGCGTTTTGTGGGTGCAACCCCTTCCTGCCATCTCTAGTAGGTGAGAGGAAGTGGTTGCACCCCCAAAACACGTCCATTGATCCCCCATGATGGGAGATAGCCCATGTTGACATTAGGTATGGGATCAAAAAGGAAAGCCCCTTTTTGACTCACAATTTGTGTGTGCGTCTTCTAAATTTGGCTTTTACAGGGGTGACTTCACCCCATCTGATGAAGGCAAGATCAAGACATTTTCACACTATTAATGTCTGATATTGCCTTCATTTTTGCAATGTTGAACGTTGTAAGTTCCAGAGTTGTGTATGTTATGTTTGGAAATATGCCTGTTTCTGTACTTTTTCTAAAATTTCAAGGTAAAACTTAAAAAAAAAATTATGTTTTTTTTTTCACAAAATGTTTTAGAACGCACATGTGAATGTGCACAGAGTAAAAGGCTTTTTACTGAACAATGTGTGGTTTCTTCTTTCAATGCTCAGTAACACTTTTTGTATTAAGTTGGTGTTTACAGTGACAATGGGTGTTATTTAAATAATTTTAAAACCACTTGGCACTACAAGTGCACTAGGAGAACCTAGGAGACAGATAAAAGAAACACAAGCAGTAAATCCAAATCAAGATTTTATCATATCAATTTTTTTTTTAATTTTGAAAATATTTAAAAATGAGCTGGCATAGCAATGGCCCCCCTAAAATATTCCACATATTTTTCACGCACTTCATGGGCGCTTTGGGGGGCAAGCCAGGACGGACAGCTTCCAGGGCCGTCATTGGATTATCATAAAGTCCAGCATCAGGCCCAACTGTGGTAATATAACCAGGTGCATTTCGCTTTCAAAAGTTGTGCAGTATGCAGCAGGATAAAACAATGTGGTTAAGTTTATACTCTGCCACGTTAATTACTGTTAGAAATAAGCATAACCGGCTGGCCATTATCCCGAAGGTATTCTCCACAACTCTTCTGGCTCTAGCCAGCCGGTAATTAAAAACCCTCTTCTCTGGGGTGAGGGTCCTCTGGGGGAATGGCCTCATCATGTGATCACCCAGACCAAATGCTTCATCAGTGATAAAAACCATCAGGGTTATTCTCTTGGATCTCCCACAGCAATGGCATATGAGAGAATTGGTCATGCTGGACTGACCAATTCTTGGTCCAAAATGGTTGGCTGGTCAGAACGAACTAACCGAACGCACTGAAGAACAGCAAGGCCTGTGAAGAGTGAGCTGAAAATCAGAAACGAGAGGACAAGAATGCACTGAAAAACAGATATGAACTGACTACACACACTGAAAAACATATACAAACCCACAAGCACAAACTGAACAGCAGCAAAACTTGTGGGCAGTGGTGGGCACTAATTGCTGCCACTGGTGGGCAATGATCACTGGCATTGGTGGGCACTGTTTTTTACACTTTTCTTTTACTATTGTAATCAGGGCACTGATGATCAATGCCTTGATTACATTCCTAAATGTTCCCCTGTGAGGAGATGCCGCTGATCGGCTCTCCTCGCCCCATACTCTGTCAGCGTAAGGCGAGGAGCGCCAATTACCGGCACTTCCTTGTTTACATGTGACCGGCTGTGATTGGACACAGCCAATCACGTTTAAAGAGCTCTTTGCACAGATCGGGGTCATGCCGTGTCCTAGCAACACAGCGCGGCCACGTGGGAGCGGCGGTTCTGGGCCGCCGTCATATGACAGCGGCACAGAACAAGAGCTGTACCGCTCCGCCGTCATATGACGGTGGGCGGGTGGCAAGCAATTAAACATATAGAAAATTTTGTAGAAAAAAAACACCCAGCATATTAAAGGAAAGGGTCCCTATGGCATATGTAAATTTACAGATGTAGAGAAGAATATATAACTCTAATACTTTTAAAGGTTGAGTATTTTTCTTAAATCTAAACTTCAGGCTAAATACACAGAAAAAAACACGTAAATGACCTGTTTTACCTGCCAAAGGATTTATATTTCTGTCAATTCACTCCTGAGAGTTCAACAGCCCTGCCACTCTGTGTGTGTGTGTGCGCGTGTGTATATATATATATATATATATATATATATATATATATATATATATATATATATATAGAGAGAGAGAGAGAGAGAGAGAGAGAGAGAGAGAGAGAGAGAGAGAGAGAGACCGTATATACTCGAGTATAAGCCGAGATTTTCAGCCTCTTTTTTGAGGCTGAAAGTGCCCCCCTCGGCTTATACTCGAGTCATCGCCGTCTGCCTGCCCGATCAGCATGTCGAGCAGACAGACGGCGGCCATTCTACAATTCAAAAGCCGCGCCTCCCTGTCTGTGATAGGCGGAACACTCAATTTCCCAGCAGTCAGTGGTCCGCCTATCACGGACATCCGCTCATCCTCATACTACGGACGAGGATGAGAGGATGTCCGTGATAGGCGGAACACAGACTGCTGGGAAATTGAGTGTTCCGCCTATCACAGACGGAGGCGCGGCTTTTGAACAGAGGAATGGCCGCCGAGGCGCCGACGAAGAGCGGCGATCCTGGCATGGCAGAAGGACGGAGGCTCGGCACGGGACGGCGGAGGCACGGGACGACGGAGGCACGGGACGGAGGCTCGGGACACAGGTAGGCTGGACACACAAGGCTGCACGGACACACACACAAGGCTGCACGGACACACACACAAGGCTGCACGGACACACACACAAGGCTGCACGGACAAACACACAAGGCTGCACGGACACACACACAGGGATGGATGGACACACACACAGGGATGGATGGACACACACACAGGGATGGATGGATGGATGGACACACACACAGGGATGGATGGATGGACACACACACAGGGATGGATGGATGGACACACACACAGGGATGGATGGATGGACACACACACAGGGATGGATGGATGGACACACACACACAGGGATGGATGGATGGACGGACACACACACAGGGATGGACGGACACACACACAGGGATGGACGGACACACACACAGGGATGGACGGACACACAGGGATGGACAGGCATGTCTCACCCTCGGCTTATACACGAGTCAATAAGTTTCCCAGTTTTTTTGGGGTAAATTGGGGGCCTCGGCTTATATTCGGGTCGGCCTATACTCGAGTATATACGGTATACAGTATATATATGTGGATGTATGTGTGTGCGTGTGCGTACATGTGTGTTTACATGTATGTATGCACATTTTATGTATGCACTTTTAATCCTGACCTCCTATATGTGTATTAGAACTGATTTTTTTTCTTGATGGTTCATAGTATAAGCAAAAAAATGCTGTTCCTCTGAAAAGTGATGCATACTCAGATTGCTTTTCAGAGGCATTTGACAGCCATCACATACACGTATAAACACATGCACACATACATGCACACCCATACATACATGCACACACACACACACATATGCATGCACACACGCATACATGCACAGACACATACATACATGCATGCACATGCACACACACATGCACACTCACACATACATACAAAAATGCACATACACACACACACATATATGTACATGCAGACACACACATACATACACACATACACATGCATGCACATACACACACACACACATACATACATACATGCATATACACACAAATGCATACATGCATACACACACACACAAACACACACACATATATACAGATAGCCTTTTAAAAAACGGCAGACCTTTACCTTATCTCTTCCTGCCGGGTACTACACTGTAGGGGGAGACAAAGCACAGCACACACTGCTTTCACTTTAGATTTAATCAGTGTGGCACGCTCCCAGGAAGTGCCGATTTACAGTTCGGCTGTGGATCAGGGAGCTGGGTCTCAGCCACCCTTGTCACTCCTACCAAGGTATACTGGGGGCACGTTTGCCATAGCGACCTCAACGACCCCTATACTTCAACCACTGTGCCTGAGGTTAGCTTTAAAGAGGAAGTAAAGCCTGCAAAGGTAAAGCATAATGGGCTACTATGCATCGCATAGTAGCCCATTATGTTTTACTTACCTGACACAGGAGCCAGCGACGTCACCGCTGCCCCCTGTAGTACGGAGCATCCATCTTCTTCCGGGTATCGCTGCTCCGGCCACTCACAGCACCGGAGCAGCAATGACGTCACTCCCATGCATGCACACGGGAGCCACCACTAACGGCATATCGATAGTGTGCCTGCCCGCCACTGTCTACTGTGACTCTCTTTTAGTAAATATCTCCTAAACCTACAATATTTCTTGGACCTACAGGTAAGCCTTAATCTAGGCTTACCTGTAGGTCAAAATGGTTTGTAAGGGTTTACAACCACTTTAAGGTGTTATGACTCACTATCTCCTTTGCATTTCTGCTAACTTTATAGTACGTTTCAGTGAAAGCTGATTGATATGTTTTGTATTTCCCTGTGAAATATTACCTACCTACCCATTTTGTAAAAAAGGTATAAGAAGAAATAATGATATACAATGTGTAGTGACCCCGTAGTAACAATTAATCTCAAAAGATGCAGGTTGCCTGTTTTGTGCAGGCCTAATATGTTTGTCTACTTATTTGACTTTATTTAAACCCTTTAAGTTGTGCTTACTATATAGACTAAGTGAAAATGTGATTTTCCAGGAAAGTAGTGTACCTTGACGCAACTCTGTGAGTTGAATATTCATATATTTAATCCATTGTTCCAACTTGTATTGGCTCCAACAGCTGATTAAGATACAATATATGTGAGCATGACTTTGCTTGGGCTTGATTGCAATTGGCTATGACTCAATGAATCACTGAAAATATATTTCTAATTTCTGGCCAAACTCATTATGCCCTTTGAACAGTGAAATTGTTTGTTAATTAAAGGTTGCTAGATCATTGGACCATTTGTGAACACAAATTATTTTGCAGAATCATGCAGTTCTTGTGTTATATACAAGAACTTAGCATTGTATTAGGGTTATCGTTTTACAGTAGAACTTAAAGGTGATGGGAAGGCAAGACCCACATTTCCTGATAAACCAAAGCATATGCCATGATTTTTTTTGTTCTTTAGCACTGTTAATGTAGCAAGAAACACCTTTAATAACTCCCTGTGACTTCATCACCAGACAGATAAAATTTGTGTTGGGGTAACTGCTGGTAGCTTAGTTCCTGTTGATGAAGACATACCCCCAGAACTATATCTCCCATGAGCCATTTGCCTACAAACAGTATGCGGGCAGGCTCTTGGAAATCAAGGCAAAAGCATTGTTTTTTTGGGGGGAAAAAATGAATGTATTCATGTAGATAGGTGGAGTTCTGTGCACCAGCTGGGGAGAATTTAGGCAGACCTAACAACACTGTTAGGGATTCTTTTGAACAGAGGCAATGTTGTCAGGCCGCAATCGGAAATAAGGAGCCCACTGGAATTCCTGCAGGATAATCACACTTTTTTGGTACGTGCAATATTTAAAAGGGAAAACATGGGGAAATGCATGGTTAGCAGCAGGGCTCAAGTCCTGTGGGAACGCATGGGAACGGAGTTCCTGTACTTTTTCCACAACAGGAACTCAGTTCCCGTTAGCTGCCGTGTCCTGCAAGACTTTGAAGCATGTGAGCTGTGTGGCAGGTGTTACACCAGCAGCTGCCCACACAGCTCGCAATAGTAAGGGCCGCACACCTGACCATTCAGGCATTGCCAGTAGGGGGCCCCATGACAGCTTCCGCTTCGATCTACCTGTCAATCACAGCTAGCTGATGGGTAGATCAGGTCCCTGCTGCTAAGAGATTGTATTTAGTTAGACCTCTCGTGATGCGCTCCTCCTCGATGGCCCCTCCTGATTTTCTGTCTCATCATCCCTCCCCCCAGTCTCCTGCATACTTGCTCTGTGTGTCCCACTGAATCCCCCCTCCTCTATCTTCAGTGCCATATGATGAGAGAACCCAGAGGAGGAGCACAGCTATTCTGCTCACAGGACATGCAGGGAGAGAGGTGAGCTGAGGGAGGAACATCAGTTTGGGGTGGTAAGCTGAGCACAATACTTGGCAAAGTTTAATGCCAGGAGGGAAGTTTATGTGGAAATATGTGAAGGGTTGGAATAGCAGCGAGTGTGTGTTGGAGCCCCTGCAGAGTTTGCAGCCCCCCCAAGCTAACATACATCTCCTAAGCAGGAACACATCACTATCTCCCCAAGCATTCTGTCCAGATAATGTGCAGTTAATTTATGACCTTTCCGTTTAACCCTGTGTTATCCAAACTCTGTTCAATGAAAAGTGTAAACTCACCACATAAACACTCTATATACAAAATAAAATTCCCCAATAAAGATCAGAACATGATGTTCACATTTGCATGGAAGCACAATTGAATGAATGCTGATTATTCAGAGAATTACCGTATTTATGTTTATTGAGGATTGTTTTTTTAATGTACTAACAGTTAAGCTTCATACACACAATACGAAAATTGGATGAAAAATACCACTTTTAAAGCGATCGTGCATATGAGCGTGTCATTTTTTATTTTTTTTTGTGGGCGAGTGGATCTTGGGTGGGAGTCCCCACACTTTTTTCCTCAGGACTTGACCCCCTGGTTAGCAGTAATGCACTGCATATTTTTTGGAAGACATATACTTTAAAAACAAAATGCAACTCCCCAACCTAAACTAACCTGAAATCTGATTGCCATAGTTAATGCACTGCACTTTGCTCTTTATGTTTGTATTTGCACTGCTTCATGGAAAAAGCCTATTGATTTTTCAAAAATAGGATTCTTTCCTCAAATGGCTGTTACAATAAACAATCATAAATGTATAGCTAGCAAGTTCTTGGCTATCGATTTAAGTTGGAATTAAGCAATGCTTTGTATTTCCAGTTTTTGTACAATTTTCCCTTAAAAAGGAACTGAACTCTGAAAGCTGTGGCAAACAAATGACACATGTACACAATTAACACACCCAAATTTTCCCTATAATGTAGAAAATCTTCACTTTTTCAGTTCTGATCAAAAAGGAAAATATTAAAATATCAAAAGAAAGCTCCTAGTATGCAGAAAAATCATTCCAGACATTAACTTAGATATTACAACGTGTTGTGAAATAGAATACTAGGTAAACTAAGGGAGCTAATAATACATTGAACCTGCTCTTCGTATATGACAATACACGTATATATGCATCCTGGCACGCATCGGCCACATTGTAAGCCAAGCTTGTGGAACTAAAACAGATCCTGAGCCAGGAAAAACACAGGCTGGTAATGCTTCATAATTTTTGTAACTCATTCCTCCTGACTTCTGAGCTTTCACAAGGTTTTTGCATTGGCATCTGCTATGTACACACAATTACCATATACATGAGCTGCCAGAAATCACAGGCAGGTAAAAATAAATATACAGTAGCAAATTCTTGCCACTTATCTGAAACAGGTTCTTATTATTATATAGAAAGTTCACAGTAAGCTTTACTCTTCCATTCCTGATGGTATTTACTTCATAGATATTGGATTGGACTCACTAGTTCTACCTGAACTGTAACCTACTCAAATTCAACATTTAAGGCCGGGTTCACACCGCTGCGATGCGGGAACGCCGCAAATCCGCGGCGTTTTCCCGCATCGCATTACTCCCGCCGGCAGTTCACACTGCCCTATGTGGACGGCTGGGAGTGTCAATGATATGTTAATGACACCCCCAGATCCGTCCGCATATCGCAGTGCGATCTGCTGACTCGCACAGGAATCGGATCGCATGGTGTGAACCCCCATGCGATCCGAGTCTGTTGCGGACCAAAAAAAAGGGTCCCGTGCGAGTTTGCTGTGGGAGCGATGCGAATTCAGCCATACTATCTGTATGGCTGTACTCGCATCGCTACGGAGATCGGATGTGATTTGCGGTGCGAATCACATCCGGATCTCCCCCCGCAGCGGTGTGAACCCGGCCTTAAGGCTGTGCTCTGTGTTCAGACTTAGCTACCTATTGGCAGATATGTTTAATTGGTTTATGAATGGAAACGTATGAAAACATGCTTTGACGTGCATTGTAACGACCTTTCCAATGCATCTTTTATTGCTTAGCATCTCTTGTAAAGAAAGTTCATTAGCACACATCAATGCAACTGAACATGCAATGCACATTATCAACTTGTCAACTGCAATACATATTTAACCCCTTCCCGCTGAGCGTATGCAGGTATGCGGCCTCGGCTTTCGGTGGTTATACGGGGATTATGCCTGCAGCTGCAGGCAATATTCCGGTACTGTTTTTTAGAGCGAGCAATCGGCTATCCTGGGATAACAACCAATGCGGCTAAAAGATGCTCAATTGTTATCCTGGAGGAGCCGGAGGGGACGACCAGGCCTCCCGTCTCACCGATCTGCCACTTCCGGCGGCTAGGGACAGACTGGCACGTACCTGGAAACAGCTTCATTCCAGCCTCCTGATTGTAAACACAGAAGCGATGTCACAACATCACCTGATTACTCGGCTGCCAAAAGGGTGACCTGAATACTTTGAAGTGCAAAGGAGGGATCGGAGGTCTTTTAGACCCTCGATCCCCCCATAAAGAGTACCTGTCACCACCTATTACTGTCCTTGGGACAGCAATAAAAGTGATCAAATTTTTTTTTAAAAACACAATTTAATAATATAAAAAGAAATTAAATAAATAAGATTTAGACAAGCACTCCTGTCCCCACTAGCTCACGCAGCAAATAAAATGTATACGGAAGTCGTGCCCACATATGTAAACGGTGTTCAAATCACACATGTGAGGTATCGCCGTGATCGTCAGAGCAAGAGCAATAATTCTAGTACTAGACCTCATCTGTAACTCTAACCTGGTAACCGTAAAAAAATTTAAAACTTCGCCTATGGAGATTTTTAGGTACCGTAGTTTGTCACCATTCCATGAGTGCGTGCAATTATAAAGCGTGATATGTTTGGTATCTATTTACTCGGTGTAACATCATCTTTCACATTATACAAAAAAATTGGGCTAACTTTACTGTTTCATTTTTAAAAAATTTATGAAAGTGTCCTTTTTCCCAAAAAGTTGCATTTAAAACACTGCTACACAAATACCATGTGACATAAAATATTGCATCAATTGCCATTATATTCTCTAGGGTCTCTGCTTAAAAAAATAAAAATAAAAAATAAATAATATATATATATATATATATATATATATATATATATATATATATATATATAAATGGTTGGGGGTTCTAAGTAATTTTCTAGCAAAAAATATAGATTTTAACTTGTAAACACCAAATGTCAAAAATAAGCTTAGGCGTGAAAGGGATATATATCCTTCCTGACCCCAGATCTCTCCATAAAGAGGACCTGTCACCCTTATTTCTATTAAAAGGGATGTATACATTCTTGGTAAAAGGAATAAAAAGGACAGTGTGAAAACAACAAAATAAATAAGAAAACATTTTTTTAAAGTGCCCCCATACCTCCGTACTTACATGCAGAAGCGCAAGCATATGTAAATGGTGTTCACACCACACATGTGGGGTATTTCTGCAAACGTTTGAGTGAGAGCAATACATTTAGAGCAAGACCTCCAAACAGGTAAGCTGTAAAAATTATTAAACAGTCGTCCATGGAGATTTTTGAGTATCGTTGTTTGTCGCCATTCCACGTGTAAGGTATCTACAGTATTTACTCAGGGTAATTCACTAAAGTGTATTTTTTTACCAAAAAATTGCATTTGAAAAACCATTGCACAAAGACCACGTGACATAAAATAAACGATCAGGAGGCTTATGATGTGAGATGGACGTTTAATCACAGAGCTTCGTCCCACTCCGTCCATCCAGCGCTCTCAGCAGCGAGCAGTATCAGCCCAGAGAAACCAGCATGAGACCGGGACAACCTAGACACCCATGGGAACCATTTTATGCCAGTGGGGTGAGCTGAATGCTGCTTACTGGCATGATTTGCAGCACTTCCGGGGCAGAAGAAGAATCCAAGATGACGACAGAGCAGCCGCTCCATGAGGCAGCTCACAAAGGGATTCCTGTCTCATCTCCCTTTCGGGACTCACTGCAAGAAGAGGTATGCGGAGAGGCCCCCATTATCACATCACTCGGGGGCCAACATCACCAGCTTCCACTGGGTCTCTAATCAACCAGACACTTGAAGACTTGCTCATGTCCCCCTCAATTGCGGCCACACCAAGGCCTAATGTGACTTATCAGGATATGGAGCTAAACACCTCACAGCCACATGATATCTCCCTCATGTTCACAAAACTTGCAGAGAGGCTGGACAGGGGCCTAGCTCAGACAGAATTACTTCTGACATTAAAATGGATCTCAAACTTTTGGGCTCTTGCATTGAGACCATTGAAAACAGAGTAGATGTCACAATAGACAGTGTTAACCAGAACACAGACCGTAGCCCAATTAGAAGGGCCATGGCCAAAATTGACGATCTTGAAAACAGGTTGAGATGGCTCAACTTTAAAATCAGGGGCCTGCCTGAGACCATTACGGATATACCGGAAGCAGTGAACTTCCCTCATTAAGAGCCTTTTTCCAGACATCCGAGCCCACAAACTGGAGCTTGATCGGGCCCACAGGGCCCTGGGACCCCCCTGACCTGATGGACTGCCTCATGACATTGTGGTCAAGCCACACTATTATAATGTTAATGAGGATGTTATGAAAAGGGCGCGCTCCACTACACAAATCCAGATTATGGGTCATCCAATCCAAATCTTCGCCACTATCTTCCCCATACACGATTCAGTGAAGGCGAGCACCTTTTGAGAGCTCTGACACAGAAGAACATGAAATATTGGTGGCTTTTCCCTTCAGTCGGAAGTTTGAGTTTAACAATAAGCCCTTCAGATTTTCTACATTTCTGGAAGGAAAGAACCTTCTACAGAAACTGGGTAATTTCCAGAGATCCACCTTCTCCAATGGAGCCCCAAGCCTGACCAAATGACCACCTTCATCTAGTCCACTCACCTCTCTGTGGCAGAAGCCTAAAACCAAGAAAGCCAAAGAAGGACTACCCCCCTAAATTGGAGTTTTTACTTAACTCTTTTAACCCCCATTCTTGGGGCTAAGTCCCTATGGACCTTCCCGGCATTAATGCCCCTGGATTTATGAATCCATTGATCTCATAGAGATCCTATTCCACCTTTATAACAAGCCTATTCCCTCCAACTTTTCACACTACTTATATACTAACTGGTTATCGCTCCTGATACATTAGCAGTCTGCTTTGTCCCTCCTGTGTAATGTAAGTTCCGCCTGCTTCTCCTCCCTACCTGCTGGTCCATATCTCCCTCTGAACTCCCCTCCTCCCCCTCTCTTGTGGGCACCCACGTGATATCACTAGACACGTCATCATCGACATCCCCTTCTCCACCGCTATAATTAGAGATCTTGGAGTAGGCAGCAACACCGGGGACCAACCTCCTCCCTGGGCTGATTTGGGTACTGTCGTCAGACTGCTGAGTGGCAGTTGTTGCTATTTCCTCTTCCTGATCCAATGCCAAGAATGGCTGCGCATTGGAAATGTCTTGTGATGGATCGGAAAATAATTCCTGTGACTCAAGCGGAAGGTATATGGTGGTGGTGTTGGTGGTAGTGTCTTTGGGGGTGCACACAGCAGAGAGTGAAGTGGGTGCAGATTGAGAGGATGAGGAGGGTGCAGAAGAGTAAGGCTGAGTGAGCCATTCAACCAAGTCTGTGTGTCCTTTGACGTAATCGCACGCACCTTCTGCAGTTTGCCACTTTGGCTCAAGTCTGTTGCTCCTGCTCTACCCCTACCACCCCTGCGGAAGGGCCTGCCTTTTCCTCTGCCTGTCATTTTTTAAATGACCCTGTGACAAAAGTCTCTAGAGAAGTGCAGTATGTATGTGGAAGAAGGTATATAACACCCTGCTTCAATATGTCGTTTTTGGGGGCCACTGGTCTATCACAACAGTTATAATACTTTTTTTAATTGCGTTTGTCACTCTTTGTAGTATCGCTGCAGAACTGCTCAGCAGTCACAATGATGCACAGTGAAAATGCACTATACTATGCTTTCTATATGTGCAAGTATTTTATACGTGTATTACACCCCTATATACTGCACACCAAATAGTACACCTATACCAGTCCTTAAAAGGACCTTTGTTGACCTAGTAGCTAGTGATTTGCAGACTGTCCCTCAGTCCCTACACTGATAAAAGACAGCTGCAGAATCGGTCAGCAGTCAAGTATAATAGGCTTTCTATATTTGAAAGAAAGTATATTATATATGTACAACCCTATATACTGTACACCTATACCAGTCCTTCAAAGGACCTTTGTGGACCTAATAGTAATAGCTAGTGATTAAACTGACTGTCCCTGCTCCACACAACGTCCTGTCCCTACATTGACATAAGACAGCTGCAGAATCGGTCAGCAGTGCACTCAGCACCTCTGAACCCTTTCCAATCCTTAACAGTACAAGGCAGGTGTCCCTTGTCCTCACTAATTATTGACATTGTCATCAAAACCTTAGCCATTGCCATTAGAGACCACCCTGATATACATGGGGTGAGATACGGGCCACAAACCCACAAATGCGCACTTTTTGCTGATGATATTTTGCTTTTCAGCACATCACCACTAACCTCACTACCAAATACCTGCAAGGTTCTTTATGACTTTGGCAAAATCTCAGGACTCAGGGTCAACTACACAAGATCCCTGGCCTTAAGGGGCCTTTGTCTTACAGTCATGCAGAGTCTTTCATAAATTTTTTTTTGGCACTCACATCTATAATCTATAACAAGGTTTATACGAGTTCACTATTTATGGTTAGTAGGACTTTTCAATCTGATTTAAGGATTGTTTGACCCACAAAGCCACTTTCCATATATGATATGATCCTTATTTTTCTATCCTGTTTCTGATTTACAACAAACCTTCAACAGCTAGATCCCATTAGGGCTGTTGGGAGTGAGGAGTAATCTCTTCCTCCAGAGGATGAGGATGTCATAGAAGCCCCCTTGAAGAGCATGTAGTATTCTAAAGCATTATGTTATGTTATATTGTTGTGTACCTGATGTAATGACACTGATCCAACATACAGTTTGTTATAGGGGCTTCTTGCCTATGTTCAAAGTACGGACAAAGTTCAACCGTCATTGGGGTTATTTCAGCATTATACAAGTAAAAAGGGTTTCCAGCCCCCTAGCTATTTAATTACTTTGCCTGTCACACTTGTTCACTCCTTATGAGCCAGAGCATTTTTTACATTTCTGCTATGGACCTGTTTGTTCAGAAATAACTTTGTCATGACGAAAGATAACAAGGTAATACATATAATTTGTTTAGGACAAGCTTTCTTTTCATGATATTGTCTTGCAACAAAGTTTTTTTTTCTCGCAGTCCTTAGACAATAAAACGCAATAAAACTAAACAAAAAGCACTCTTTTTTTTGAGCAATGTTAGTTTTTAAAATAAATAGTGTTACTGAACATAAAATGTGTGCATTTTATTATTTAATTCGTCCTATTTAAAATGAAACTAGCATTATGATTTTGGTACAAACCATTGTAAAGTAATTTGCTAATAAATTGAATTTTTTTTTTTCAATTTTGCACTTTTTAAAATGGGAAATGTGTAAATACGTGTTAAATATGTAAAAATATGAATAAACAAAACAAAAAAGTTTAAATATGAATAGTTAATAAAATAGAAACAAACTAAAACATTAGCAGGAACATGGCACAAGTGCTTCTTTTAGTGTGACATAATGCATTTCTGGCCCCATAGACTTTAATAAGAGCACATCAAAAACATAGTCAAACACACAAAATGCATGAAAATTCAGCAACAAAAGTGTGCACATAGCCTAGTAAACGTTTAGTGGCAAAATTGCTGAAACCTACCCTGCAAGAGCAGTTACCGCATCTGACACAAGTGGTACATAAAGGTATCCCTACATAAAAGCATAAAATTATCAAATCCTCTAATTATGTATTTTTTTCAGCTGACATGCACAATCCAGAGGATCTGCAGGTCAGCTGAAAACAAAAAAACAAAAGCAGATCCGCTGGATAGTGCATGCCAGACAAGCTTTCTATAGGAAAATACTTGTGGTGCTAGATCATTTCCACTCAATCAATCAACAGAGAGCAATAGGAGTCATCCAATGATTTTCAGTCTAGACTATTCTGTGTCTCTATTGTAATTTCCCTTTTAGCCATTTAATTTCCATTGTATAAGAAAAAAATAGTTAACCTAATTACATAAAACTTTAAAATATTCTAATGTACTTTAAAAGGTACTTTTATGGTACCAGATATTCTACAAATAGATGATTTTGCATTTAAAAAAAGAGCTTGCTTTGCAAATTGCTCTCTTACCTTTTTATTAATGGCATATTAAACGTGTGTAGAGATAGTCCTTTCAGAGACTTATTGATAGTTATACATTTCTTGAAATAATTGCCAGACCATTGTTCCTAATTTTACTGTCAGTCTGCTGACTGGAATGGTACCAGCTGATTGGAGAAAAGCCAATGTAGCACCAATATTTAAAAAGGGCCCAAAATACATCCCTGGGAATTACAGACCAGTTAGCCTAACATCATTAGTGTGTAAACTTTTGGAGGGGATGATAAGGGACTATATACAAGATTTTAGTAATGAGAACAGTATCATTGGCAGTAATCAGCATGGATTAATGAAGAATCGTTCTTGCCAAATGAATCTACTATCCTTTTATGAGGGGGTGAGTTTCCATCTAGATAAAGTAAGGCCTGTAGAAATGGTGTATCTGGATTTTGCAAAAGCATTTGACACATTTCCCCATAAACGTTTACTGTACAAAATAAGGTCTGTTGGCATGGACCATAGGGTGAGTACATGGATTGAAAACTGGCTACAAGGGCGAGTTCAGAGGGTGGTGATAAATAGGGAGTACTCAGAATGGTCAGGGGTGGGTAGTGGGGTCCCTCAGGGTTCTGTGCTGGGACCAATCCTATTTAATTTGTTCATAAATGACCTGGAGGATGGAGTAAACAGTTCAATCTCTGCATTTGCGGACGATACTAAGCTAAGCAGGGCAATACCTTCTCCGCGGGATGTGAAAACTTTGCAATAAGATCTGAACAAATTAATGGGGTGGGCAATTACATGGCAAATGAGGTTTAATGTAGAAAAATGTAAAATAATGCATTTGGATGGCAAAAATAGGAATGCAATCTATACACTGGGCGGAGAACCTCTCGGGGAATCTAGGATGGAAAAGGACTGGGGGACCTAGTAGATGATAGGTTCAGCAATAGCATGCAAAGCAAACAGAATATTGGCATGCATTAAAAAGCTGATCAACTTCAGAGATAAAACGATAATTCTCCTGCTCTACAAGACTCTGGTCTGGCTGCACCTGGAATATGCTGTCCAGTTCTGGCTTGACCTGAAGGGCCTGGTATGGAATTTGGTGGGAACCCCTACCACTTACAGACCGGACCATTTTGCTGGCTTAAGACCAGACCACTTTTTGCGATTCGGCACTGTGTCGCTTTAACTGAAAATTGCGCGGTGGCTTCCAAACAAAATTTATGTCCTTTTTTTTTACCACAAATAGAGCTTTCTTTTGGTGGCATTTGAACACCCCTGCGGTTTTTATTTTTTGCGCTATAAACAAAAAAAAGCGTAAATTTTGAAAAAATGCAATGTTTTTTACTACAATAAATATTTTCCCTCAGTTTAGGCTGATACGTATTCTTCTACATATTTTTGGTAAAAGAAAAATCGCAATAAGCAATTATTGATTGGTTTGTGCAAAATTTATAGCGTTTACAAAATAGGGGATAGTTTTATGGCATTTTTAGTAATCTTATTTTTTTTTACTAGTAAAGGTGGCGATCAGTGATTTTTATTGTGGCTGGACATTATGGCGGACGCATCGGACATTTTTGATGCATTTTTGGGACCATTGTCATTTATACAGCAATCACTGCTATACAAATGCACTGATTCCTTTATAAATGACACTGGCAGTGAAGGGGTTAACCATGGGGTGGCAGTCTAACTGTGGGGGGCGTGGCTGTGTGTTAGTGAACACTGATCTCTGCTCCAGTCACAGGAAGCATAGATTAGTGTCACTTGTTGCTAGGCAGAATGGGGAGATGCTGTTTACTTCCGCATCTCCATGTTCAACCTCCCCGTGAGACGATCGCAGGTATCCCCGCGGCGATCAAGTCCACGGGACCCGCGACCGGATACACAGGGTTACCGACGCGCATGTGATGGCATGGTGGCAATTTCAAATGGACGTAGCTGTATGCCAATTTGCCTGTCCATGCCATGTACATCGTCGTGCGCCAGTCTGGAAGTGGTTAATATTCATACCAGACCCAAAGGGTCTGGTAATTGACTGTGGGGGAATTCCATGCCTTTTTTTTCAATTACTTTTATGTGTATTGGCGGGACCGACAATTCATTATAACCGCGAGTACTTTTAAATGACTTTTTTTCCTTTAGAAATGTCATTTTGTGCAGGGACTGTTGTAAACACGGGAAACATGCACCACTTTGCAGGCATACTATAAACACCCCCCAGGTATGAAATTTAAAGGAATATTTCACTTTTATTGTTTCACTTTAAGCATTATTAAAATCACTGCTCTCGAAAAAATTGCCATTTTTAAAACTTTTTTTGCATTGATACATGTCCCCTGTGGCAGGACCCAGGTTCCCAAACACTTTTTATGACAATACCATACATATAAGTCTTTAAAATTAGCACTTTTGATTTCTCCCATAGACTTTTAAAGGGTGTTCCGTGGGTTTCAAATTTGCTGCGAACACCCCAAATTGTTTGAAAACCCGATGTCTGAGTCGAACATCGGGCTCATCGTTACTCTGCAGCAATGCTGGCAGCACTCATATGTCTATTTCCCAAAGACAACCTCTGGATATGACATTGAGCGCGTGCACTCAACTTCTTTGGTCGGCCATGGCGGGGCTTGTTCTGAGTGGAACCTGCATGTTTAACTGCTGTATAGTCTTGGCCACCATACTGCAGCTCAGTTTCAGGGTCTTGGCAATCTTCTTATAGCCTAGGCCATCTTTATGTAGAGCAACAATTATTTTTTCAGATCCTCAGAGAGATCTTTGCCATGAGGTGCCATGTTGAACTTACAGTGACAAGTTTGAGCGGGTGAGAGCGATAACACCAAATTTAACACACCTGCTCCCTATTCACACCTGAGACCTTGTAACACTAACAAGTCACATGACACCGGGGAGGGAAAATGGCTAATTGGGCCCAATTTGGACATTTTCACTTAGGGGTGTACTCACTTTTGTTGCCAGCGGTTTAGACATTAATGGCTGTGTGTTGAGTTATTTTGAGTGGACAGCAAATGCACACTGTTATACAAGCTGTACGCTCACTACTTTACATTGTAGCAAAGTGTAATTTTTTCTTTTTTCGGTCCCTTGGCAGAGCAAGAGAACAAGAAGAAGACTTCGTGGGACAGTTTTATTTTTTATTATTTAATAAAGGACTTATCCCCAACCCATGTATTGTCGTTTTTACCATTTTCACACTTTTTTTGTGAAATGGTAGGGGAACATTTGTACTCCGTCACCATTTCACACAGGCGGGAAGGCCGGGGTCTGGGGGTCCCCTTGTTAATTTTTTTTTTACATTTTGGTGTGGGGTTCCCCTTAATATCCATACCAGACCTGAAGGGTCTGGTAATTGACTGTGGGGGAATCCCATGCCGTTTTTTTTTTCAATGACTTTTATGTGTATTGCCGGGACTGACAATTCATTATAGCTGTGAGTACTTTTAAACGACTTTTTTTCTTTAGAAATGTCATTAAAAGTCATTGTGCAGGGACTGTTGTAAACACCAGAAACATGTGCCACTTTGTAGGAATACTATAAACATCCCCCAGGTGTGAAACTTAAAGGAGTTTTTCAATTTTATTGTTTCACTTTAAGCATTATTAAAATCACTGCTGTCACATGAAGTGTTGACACATGAAAAGATATAATAAAATATTTACAAAAATGTGAGGGGTATACTCACTTTTGTGAGATACTGTATATTTTTCTTATTTTACTTCACCAACTAAGCCCTTGTACACACGGTCGGAGAATCCGTCGGAATTTGTCCTATCGGACCGTGTCGTCGGATAATCAGACTGTGTGTGGTATGCATCAGACTGATTCCGTCGGAATATCCGTCGGCCCCTATTTTCCAACATGTTGGAAATATTTCCCGACCAACTGGGCCGATCGGACATACTCCGATCATGTGTAGAGCATTTTGATCGGACCAAGTGCCACGCATGCTCAGATCAAATTCCTACATCAAAGCTATTGGCTACTAGCCTGAATGTAGTCCCATCGTAACGAAATTACGTCATCATGTTCTGAAAGATCAGATTTTTCGCCAACTTTGTCCGACCGTGTGTATGCAACAGTTTCGGACAAGATCCGACGGACAAAATCCGACGGATTTGGTTGTGGAAATCTCCGACCGTGTGTACAGGGGCTTAGACTATTATGTTCTGATCCTTCACATATATTCCAATTAAAAAAAACATTGAACTAAAGGCTGTAATGCAACAAAATAGGTAAAAAGACATGGGGGTGAATACTTTTGCAAGGCACTGCAAGTACAGGATGCCTATTGTGGCTCCGTAAAGCGATCCTGTTACTTTTCCTTCTATGGTGAAAGTACAGGTTTGTTTTACACCACAGTTAGTCACGTTATGAATACAACTTTGATTGATCATTTCATCACTTCTAACAATGAGAATTAAAATAAACTATTAATAGAAATGTTGAAATAAACGGTTAATGTAATTACAAGGTGTTAACAGTAAAAATGTTACTAAATAACAGCCTATATTGAAACCTGCTGAAATAAATGTCTGGGTGTGAAAGGAAAATCCTGAATGCAATAGGTTAGAATTACAGGGATATTTCTGAGCTGACATCATCCTATTGCAGGTGACTTCTGATCACAAGATGTTTTTGTTACGTTGCAGCTTCTCCTTCTGCATTCCAGCACCCAGCCTACTGCAAGGTAAAGCAATCATGCAAATACTCACGTCTGCTGGAAAGAGAAGTCAGGATCTACTATATAATGCTCTTGTCAGCAGATACCAGTCATAGATAGTAATGTTTATCTCATCGAAGATAAGACTTTATAGGCACAAACAAAGCTGTTTATGCAAAAGTGGAACAGCAATCAAACATTGTCAGGTGCTGTATTATCAGGTTAAACCAGTGTATCTCAACTCCAGTCCGCAAGGCGCCCTACCAGGTCATGTTTTCAGGATTTTCCTCGGATGAAATGGCTGTGGTAATTACTAAGGCAGTGAAACTGATCAAATCACCTGTGCAAAATAATGGAAAGCCTGAAAACATGACCTGACGGGGCGCCTTGAGGACTGGAGTTAAAGCGGTGTTGTACTCACATTTTAAAAAGCTCACAAGCCATAGTGTTTCTCCCATAGATGCCAAAACTAACCTTTATAAAAATCCGATCGCCGTAATTAACTTTTAATTTACATTTCAATGGTGACTTCTGGGCTCTCCTCCCATGGGAGTAGGCGTGGGTATCACCTTTCCCCGGCTCCGCAAAGTCCCCTGGGAGGTTTCTCACATTGTTCCCATGAATCAGTGGGGAGCGCTGTCCTGCCGAAATCTCGTGAGATTTCGGCGTCACATGACGCTGGTCATGTGACAAGGGCATGTCAGAAGGCACCATTGTTTATTTCGTTGCCATCACAACAGGGCGGGAACTTCCGAGGACGCCGCCCGCTGTGATGGAAACCCGAAGTTTTACGGCGCTGCTCGCTGCTATCAATGAGCATGCGTGGGATCGAGCGGTGAATGCTGGGAGCACAGCATCACGCATCCCGGAAGGAAATACTTGTAGGCTTCAAATGCCCACAAGCAATATGGAAACAGCCGGCATGAATTTTTAAAACTGTTTCTTCTGCAAGAAATCGGCAAGCCGGGGAGTAAAAAGCCACAAGTAGTGAGTACAAAAACACATTAGTAAACGCATAACAAAGACACAGAAAAGAATAAAAAAGATTCGGCAGCTGAATCCCGCTTTAAGAAACATTGGGTTAAACAGTCTGAGTGATACAAACAGAATGCAATACCGTGGTGTGCACTGCCTATTTGTTGAAAGAGATCTTGGCTTTTTATCCCAAATTTAGAAGATTTTTTGGGGATCCTGTGTTGCCAAATGAAAAAAGCTACTGTAGGGAAAATTAATTCTCCAATGTCTCTCTTTGTTTAAAATAATGGAAAATGTCAAGTTTAAAGTGTATGCTAAGCTAAAATACTTTTTTTGAAGTTTTGGGTAAAATAGAGAAGAATTAGAACACTGTTAGATTTTTACTGCCTACAGACACTCCGTTAAAAAGATGCACCTCATGTTCTGTTCCACTGACAGCTTCAAAAGTCAGAAAGTGAGGAAAATCTGAAACAGGGACACAAACCGAAATATAAATCTTGACAGGGTTTTACCCTTTTCCTATTCTACCAAAAGAGAAGCATTTTTATTTCTGTCAGTTGCTGTTGGAGAGTTATTCT
The DNA here is from genome assembly GCF_037356315.1 of Lithobates pipiens. Lineage (NCBI taxonomy): Eukaryota > Metazoa > Chordata > Amphibia > Anura > Ranidae > Lithobates > Lithobates pipiens. The sequence continues at coordinate 12,986,842 of NW_027507787.1, read as the reverse complement.
CACTTCCTGTCTGGAAAAGGGTTGTCAGCAGTTTTCCAAAATTGAAAAAAAAAACTTTTGGTTGGACATGCTTTGGCTAATCACAGCGCCGTCTGCAATGAGAGACAAAATTGGCCAAAGGAGTGGATATGCCCGGGGGTCGTGCCCCTCATACTGCTGTCCATTTTGCAGCGATTAATCGTCCCACTAGTTACAAGGACCAATAGAGACCTGGTTAGGTCGTTAGGACCTATGTTACAAGTTTTCAAGAACAAGGAAGGTTTCCCTGGGCCACCGTGTCATGTACCTGGATCGGGAGCCTGAAGAGTAGAGGAGAGCCTCTCTTGCCTCACCGACTTGTGGGCTCCTGGGGTTGAGACAGTAGCCACAGAAGCACGGTAGAACAGGAGTGCCTGGGTTTAGTCCAGTATTGGTAGGTCTGGATGCTCGTGGCTGGAGATGCAGCAGGCAGACCGGTAAAGCTGGGTAGACCAAAGACTGTGGTGGACTGTAATGCAGCAGGAACAGGAACTGTGAGATCCACAGGGCAGGAATGCAGCAGGCAGGAGGTGTAGATGCAGAGTCAGGCAGGCCAGGTCAGTAACGTTCTGGCAAATCAGGCAGAGCAGAAGGAAGAAGGGAAGTCCAATAAGCAAGGTCGGGGTAACAAGCAGACAAGGTTAGTAGCAAGACAAGATTAGCAAGCCGGGTCAGAGATCAGAAGTCAGCACAGATAACGGATTTCAGGATACACAGAAGCTGCAGACCGAACAGCAAAAAGTCCTGGGTACAATCACCTTAAATAGCCCCATTGGCGCCAACGTTAGTGACAGGCGCACGTGTGCATGCTTGTGCGCGCCGTTAATGTGTGCTTCTGCTTTCTGTTGCACAGCCACGCCTTTCCTGATAGCCCGGCTCTGGTACATTGCACCGTTAGCTGCTTTGATGTGGTGTTGGGCCGGCCGATCCAGTGTGTTATTTCTATTATTGTTTGCAGTTAATGTTTGGGTTATAGATTTGAAATATTGGTGTTTCTCCACCACTCCCTGATGAATTATTAGGCCCAGAAATTTTCAAATGTCCTCTTTGGTCACTGGTTCCCACTTTTTTTTCCTTGAAAACCTCTGATGAGTAACAGCTTGTTGCTCCTGGTACAAGTTTGTCTCCATAATTATTTTTTCAATAACCTCATTGGTCAAAAATAGTTGGAAGAATACCAAGGGGTTGTCATCTTTAAAATCCACTTTGATACCAGGTGCTCCATTAAACGGGAATCCTGGGGGCACTGTGTGATCCGTACCGCAGTCAATAGAGCACCAAGTCCGCACATCACTGAGGTCAGTCACAGGCTCGTTGCTGAAATCACTTTCTGTGTCTGATGATGAATTTCCTCATGAATCGCTATCACTCAATTCTGCAAGTGATTCTGTATCACTATCATTGTTTTCCATAAACCGCTTTTGAGGTAGAGGCGCGCTTTTTTGATGCCACGGTCGTTCTCCAGTTTTCAGGCAGAAAGTACAGTAAAACTGCATTCAAGGGCACTGGACAAAGCACTGGGGGGCAAACTGAGGTCAAATTATTTTCTACATTAATGTAATCCAATAAGATTACAATGTATTGTGTGTGTTGTGGTTTATACTTTTATACTTTTTTTTTGTCACCATCTGTGTCCCATTGTGGAGATTTCCTTTCACTTACTGTCCCATAACCAAACAGGAAGTGAGAGAAAATCCCTGAAAATTAAGGGAAATCCTTGGGGGCCTACAGGTCACCAGAACTAGTGTCCCCATTGGCACATTTCCCCTCTATTATTTTTCTGAGGACAACAAAATATGGAATTTTCTTTTACTTTCACGTTCAATGATAATGGTAAACAGGACAAATAGAGAGGGTGAATTTCCCTCACACACACAGACAGCCATGAAAACTGACAAGCTTTCTAATCCCTCTCCCCTCTATCAAAAAAAAAAAAAGTTTTGCCTTTAGTTATACTTTATGATTACACACATATATAAAAATATAAAGCAAATATTGTATTATTACAGATTAAATAGCATGTTAAAAAGCACTAGCTACAGCACTTGAACATAATAAACCTATAATTCAGTCTTACAAATGTCCATATATTAAGATGCCCTGTTATCACCACTGTTCCCTGGCACTGGAAGATAGTTAAGCTCTTATAAAAGTATAGTAAATATACTGTTCTATCCATTAGTTATATTATGCAATGGGAAAAGTAACACCCGTTTTATGTTTAGCATAATTATGCTTCCTCAGAAGGTATGGACTGAATATTAGAAGTCATAGACTGGTTATCTGAAATAGATATGTTAAAAAGGTGTGTTTAGGTTATAGATGTGTGTTTTATGCCACAAACATTTTATGCACATTTGTCATTGCTGCCCTTTTCTGCTTTTCTGGATTTTGTTAAGTGTACAAAAAACATCATGTGAGTGAGTGAGTGACTATGTGGTGTTATGACAATGAGGTACTCGCGTGACAATGGCAGACTAATGCCACGTACACACGGTCGAACTGTTTGACGTACTTAGTCTGTTGAAACACATTTCAGCGGACAATCCGCTCGTGTGTGGGCTTCAGCGGACTTTTTCAGCGTGCAGTCCGGAGTACTAAGAATTTCGGTTTTTCCAAAAATCTGTCCGTCGTACTTTGGTTTCAGCAGACAATACGGTCGTCAGTATGCTAGTTCGACGGACTAAGAATGGCGCATGCCCAGAAAGGATTTACACGGCGGAAGGGTGCTTTGCTGTGTCTTGGACTTCCTATTTCTAGTCCCGTCGTACGTGCTGTACACGTCATCGCGCAAGCTTTCGACGGACTGTTTGTGTATCCGTGTGTGGTCAAGTCCGTTCAGTGGAAACTACGACGGATTGTCCGTCGGATTGTATGACGGACTAAGTACGCCATACAATCCGCTCGTGTGTACGCGGCATAAAAGTAAACTATTGAATTTCTGGTCTGGGAATACATGAATATGAATAATCATTATAGGGTGTCTTGGCTCTCCAGTCCCCTATCTTTATCTAAAAAGGCACTTGGAGTAGATCACATATTCAAAATAATACATAGCTTGCAGCTTTTTATCCTCAAAAAAATCCACATTAAAGCATATACTTTATATATCACAGAAAAAAGCAAAGGAATATTGTACAGACACCATAGACAGTATGTGTATCCCTTGTAGAAGGCCTCATTTGCAAAAGAACATACAGCTTGCACCTTTTTATGCAGTAATTCACAATAAAGTGTACATTTTGCACAGACAAAGCAAGAATTATTGTAAGACTTTATAGACAGTTTTTAAACACTTGAAGTATGCTGCATTTTCAACAGAAGGAAAGACAATCTGCCTTTAAACCACAAAATCATCATTATAGTGTATTTATTTCACATAAAAAAGCCCAGCTAAATATTGTACAGACAACATACACAATATTTAAACTATTATGGTGGGACACATTTTGAACATGAGAGACAGCAGCCAGTAGAGATGGCCTTGCGGTTCGCCCCGCAGTTGGTTCGCGGCGAACTTTGCGCGTTCGCTATTCGCCGAACCGGCGAACATATGGTGCTATTCGCGGCTGCCATATTCTTTTACATGTGAAGAACTTTGACCCATGACACATCCATAATGTGATACAGGACAGCCAATTGAGACATTTCAACACATGGACATACCCCCTACTTTATAAATAGACCTGATCTGGCTGCCATTTCACATTCTGTCATTTGTCAGTGTAGGGAGAGGTTGCTGTGTGGAGCAGGGACAGACTATATTGACACAAAGCTAGCTATTAGGTCCACAAAAGTCCTTTTAAGGACTGGTATAGGTGTACTATTGTTTAGTGTGCAGTATATAGGGGTGTAATACACTTATAAAATACTTTCTAAGATACAAAGTATATTATAGTGGATTTGTATTGTGCAGCATTGTGACTGCTAAGCGGTTCTGCAGCGATACTATTTGACCCAATTTGACCCTATTTGATACAAAGAGTGACAAACGCAATTAGAAAAAAGTATTATAACTGGTGTGATAGATCAGTGGCCCCCTAAAATGACAGATTGAAGCTGGGTGTTATATACCTTTTTCCACATATACTGCGCTTCTCTAGAGACTTTTGTCACAGTGTCATTTAAAAAATGACAGGCAGAGGAAGAGGCAGGCCCTTCTGCAGGGGTGGTAGAGGTAGGGCAGGAGAAACAGACTTGAGCCAAAGTGGCAAACTGCAGAAAGTGCGTGTGATTACGTCAAAGGATGCACAGACTTGGTTGAATGGCTCACTCAGCCTTACTCTTCTGCACCCTCCTCATCCTCTCGATCTGCACCCTCTTCACTCTCTGTTGTGTGCACCCCCAAAGACACTACCACCAACACCACCACCATATACCTTCCGCTTGAGTCACAGGAGTTATTTTCCAATCCATCAGAAGACATTTCCGATGCGCAGCCATTCTCGGCATTGAATCAGGAACAGGAGGTAGCAACAACTGCCACTCAGCAGTCTGACGACAGTACCAAGATCAGCCCAAGGAGGTTGGTCCCCGCTGTTGCTGCCTACTACGAGATCCCTAATGTTAGTGGTGGGGAAGGTTACATCGATGATGACGTGTCTATGGACGTCACGTGGGTGCCCACAAGAGAGGAAAAGAGGAAGAGGAGTGGAGTTCAGAGGGAGAGGTGGACCAGCAGATAGGGAGGAGAAGCAGGCTGAACTTACATTGCACAGGAGGGACAAAGCACACTGCTAATGTATCAGGAGTGAGCCATCAACCATGGACGGTCACATCTGCCGCTCCCAGGATGCCGACACATGGCTCCACAGTGTAGGCTTTTTTTAATGTGTCCGCTGCTGACAATAGTGTTGCCATCTGCAGCCTTTGCAGTCAACGCATAAGTCACGGCAAGCCCAACACTCACCTAGGGACGACCGCCTTAAGAAGGCACATGAACTCCCATCACCGAGGCCAGTGGGAGCAACGATGTCAGAACCCACAAAGCCACACTCCAGGCTCTTGCCATCCAGCCTCTTCTACTTCTCCTCTCTCCTCACAATTGTCCACCACTCCACCTTCCATCATGCCGTTCTCACGTTTTTCTGGAAAAAGGCAGGCTTCCGTGGGCCAAATGTTCGAGCGTAAAAAAAATTATGACACCGGATAACCCTCTTGCCCAACGGTTGACCGCTGGCTTGTCGGAACGGATAGCCCACCAACTAATGCCATATAAACTGGTGGACCCGGAGGCCTTTCGAAAATCTGTGGCCATTGGCAGGGCAGCTGTTAGAAATCATGGGGCCCTGTACAGCCTACCTGACGGGGCCCCCTTCAACCACCCTCGACTGGGACTAAAAAAATGATATCTTGATCATTGCTGTAGTGATGATCAAGATATCATCCGTCTATCCCAGCGATTTACTGGTACATTGCTGGATGGGAAGCAGTTAAAGGGGATTGGTTTGGGGAGCCGTAAAAATGTAGCTCTGCTGCATGTTTACTGCTCCCCCAAATGAAGTCTAAGGGTCGGTTCACACTAGGACGACTTGTAGCGTCCTGTTCTGTTGCAATGAAACCGTTCTAATCGGAGTGACACAAGTCGCTCCGACTTAGAAAAAGGTTCCTGAACGACTTTGGGGGCGACTTGCATTGACTTCTATACAGAAGTCGTTTTGCAAGTCGCTGCAGCGGTCGCGTCTGGGTCGCCTGAGGCAATAGCGCTGTAAGTCGCGCTGCCTCAGTGTGAACCGACCCTCAAGTAGCATCTCGTTGTTTCTTATGATCATCAGCATTACAATTATCACAGGTAGCACAATAAGCAGGTGCTCTGTCATGGCTCTATCATTGCTCTAGGTCACATTGCTTTTGGGTGCTCACTGAGTTAACTTATGGCTGTACTGTATGTAACAGACTGTAACAAAGCACAGCCATAATACAGTGAGCACCCAAAAGCAATGTGACCTAGAGCCATGATAGAACCATGACAGAGCACCTGCTTATTCTGCTACCTGTGATAATTGTAATGCTGATTAGTGATGGCCGAACGGTTCGCCCGGCGGTCGTTTCGCGGCGAATTTCCGACATTCGCGGTCCGCACGTTCGAACGCCTTTTTCCGTCGTTCGCCGCGGCGGACTTACGTGTTTAATGTATACAAGAACTTTAACCTTTGGTGACACGTTTATCATGTGATACAGGACAGCCAATTGAGACATGACAGCACATGGACACTTGTACATTCCCCCTAACCTATAAATACACCCGATCCGGTGGCCATTTTACATTCTTTCTTCTGTTACGATAGGGACAGGTTCCTGTGTGGAGTAGGGAGAGATAAACCACTAGCTATTTGGTACACAAAAGTTCTTTTCAGGACTGGTATAGGTGTTAGGTGTTGATAGGTTTGCTGTGCTGCTGATTCTTGCAGCAGCCTGAGTGTCTTTTGTTAGTTTAGAGAAAGGGAAAGGACGGTGTATGCTACAGGGACAGCCAGATTAGTCTTTCATCATCATCATCATCATCATCATCATTAGCTGTTACTATCAAGGTCCACAAAAGAGCTGTTCCAGTAACCACTAATCGTTCTCTTTTTTTGCCAATTTGTATAGGGACAGGAAGGAAGCAGTGTTGTCAGGCAGTGAGGGTAATTTTAAAGACTTGCTGTTATTATTAGTTCCACAAAGGTTCTTTTCAGGACTGGTATCAGTGGTACAGTAATAGGCTTGTACATGTATAATATTCTTTCTTCCAAATATAGAAAGGATATTATACTTGACTGCTGCCCTTCTGCTGCAGTCTGCTAAACATTCACAACTCACTTGTTCCACAAAAGTTCTTATAAGGACTGGTAACTTGGTATAGGGTGCTACGGTACATAGGCTTGAGTGCGGTACAGTCTGCTGTTCTGTAAGGACCGCTATCGGTCCACAATAGATAGGGTTGACGTGCACCACTGCTGACCGCTGCCCTATACTGCAGCAGTCCTTCAGCGGTATAGGGACTGACGTACAGTCTGCTAATCACTAACACACAACCTGCTTGTTCCACAAAAGTTCTTATAAGGACTGGTAACTTGGTATAGGGTGCTACGGTACATAGGCTTGAGTGCGGTACAGTCTGCTGTTCTGTAAGGACCGCTATCGGTCCACAATAGATAGGGTTGACGTGCACCACTGCTGACCGCTGCCCTATACTGCAGCAGTCCTTCAGCGGTATAGGGACTGAGGTACAGTCTGCTAAACACTAATACACAACCTGCTTGGTCCACAAAAGTTCTTATAAGGACTGGTAACTTGGTATAGGGTGCTACGGTACATAGGCTTGAGTGCGGTACAGTCTGCTGTTCTGTAAGGACCGCTATCGGTCCACAATAGATAGGGTTGACGTGCACCACTGCTGACCGCTGCCCTATACTGCAGCAGTCCTTCAGCGGTATAGGGACTGACGTACAGTCTGCTAAACACTAATACACAACCTGCTTGGTCCACAAAAGTTCTTATAAGGACTGGTAACTTGGTATAGGGTGCTACGGTACATAGGCTTGAGTGCGGTACAGTCTGCTGTTCTGTAAGGACCGCTATCGGTCCACAATAGATAGGGTTGACGTGCACCACTGCTGACCGCTGCCCTATACTGCAGCAGTCCTTCAGCGGTATAGGGACTGAGGTACAGTCTGCTAAACACTAATACACAACCTGCTTGGTCCACAAAAGTTCTTATAAGGACTGGTAACTTGGTATAGGGTGCTACGGTACATAGGCTTGAGTGCGGTACAGTCTGCTGTTCTGTAAGGACCGCTATCGGTCCACAATAGATAGGGTTGACGTGCACCACTGCTGACCGCTGCCCTATACTGCAGCAGTCCTTCAGCGGTATAGGGACTGACGTACAGTCTGCTAAACACTAATACACAACCTGCTTGGTCCACAAAAGTTCTTATAAGGACTGGTAACTTGGTATAGGGTGCTACGGTACATAGGCTTGAGTGCGGTACAGTCTGCTGTTCTGTAAGGACCGCTATAGGTCCACAATAGATAGGGTTGACGTGCACCACTGCTGACCGCTCACCTATACTGCAGCAGTCCTTCAGCGGTATAGGGACTAAGAGTTTTGTCACAGGGTCATTTAAAAAATGACATGCAGAGGAAGAGGCAGGCCCTTCCGCAGGGGTGGTAGGGGTAGGGCAGGAGCAACAGGCTTGAGCCAAAGTGGGAAGTTGCAGAAGGTGCGTTCAATTACTTTAAAGGATGCACCAGACTTGGTTGAGTGGCTCGCTCAGCCTTACTCTTCTGCACCCTCCTCATCCTCTCGATCTGCACCCTCTTCTTCACTCTCTGCTATGTGCACCCCCAAAGACACTACCACCAACAACACGACCACCACCACCACCACCACATACCTTCCGCTTGAGTCACTGGAATTATTTTCCGATCCATATCAAGAGGACATTTCTGATGCGCAGCCACTCTTGGTATTGGATCAGGAAGAGGAGGTAGCAACAAGCGCTACTCAGCAGTCTGACGCCAGTACCCAGATCAGCCCAAGGAGGAGGTTGGTCCCCGGTGTTGCTGCCTACTCCGAGATCTCTACTTATAGCGGTGGGGAAGGTGACGTTGATGATGACGTGTCTAGTGATGTCACGTGGGTGCCCACAAGAGAGGAAGAGGAGGGGAGTTCAGAGGGAGATATGGACCAGCAGATAGGGAGGAGAAGCAGCAATGACTTACATTGCACAGCAGGGACAAAGCAGACTGCAAATGTATCAGGAGCGAGTCATCGACCATGTACGGTCACATCTGGCGCTCCCAGGACACCGGCACATGGCTCCGCAGTGTGGGCTTTTTTTAACGTGTCCGCTGCTGACAATAGCGTTGCCATCTGCAATCTTTGCAGTCAACGCGTTAGTCGCGGTAAGCCCAATACTCACCTAGGGACGACCGCCTTAAGAAGGCACATGAGCAGCCATCACCGAGCCCAGTGGGAGCAACGGAACACACAAAGCCACACTGCAGGCTCTCACCGTCCAGCCTCGTCTTCTACTTCTCCTTCTCCTCTCTCCTCACAATTGTCCTCCACTCCACCTTCCATCACGCCAAGCTCACATTTTTCTGCAAAAAGGCAGGCTTCCGTGGGCCTAATGTTTGAGCGTAAAAAAATGATGATGCCGGATAACCCTCTTGCCCAACGGTTGGCGGCTGGCTTGTCAGAACTCATAGCCCGCCAACTACTGCCATATAAACTGGTGGACTCGGAGGCCTTTCGCAAATTTGTGGCCATTGGAACACCACAATGGAAGGTCCCAGGAAGGAAGTATTTCTCAGAGAAGGGCATCCCAGAGCTATATGGCCATGTTCAGCGGCAAGTGAATGTATCTCTGGCACACAGTGTCGGTGCCAAGATACATCTGACCACAGACACGTGGTCTAGCAAACACGGGCAGGGAAGGTATATCAGTTTTACTGCCCACTGGGTGAACCTTCTGACGGCCGTCAAGCATGTAACCCGTGGCACCCGTGTAGATTTGGTTTTACCGCCACGGATTGCATGCAGGCCTGACTCTTCTTCTCCTCCTCCTACTCCATCCTCCTCCCTCTCCTCCTCAGCTGCCTCCTCCTTTTCCGCTGCTAGCGTCTCTTCCACTGCACCGCCCAAGCTCCCCAGAACCTATTCCACATGCCAGGTGAGACGTTGCCATGCCGTGCTGCGTCTGTTGTGCCTGGAAGCAAAGAGCCACACTGGCCCGGCACTCCTTTCAGCTTTGCGTTCACAGGCAGATGAGTGGCTAACACCGCTCAATTTGACAGTTGGTAAAGTGGTGTGTGACAACGGTGCCAATCTGCTTAGCGCATTGAAACAGGGCAAAATCACGCACGTGCCGTGCATGGCACACGTCTTAAACTTGGTCGTGCAGCGATTCCTTGTCAAATACCCTGGGGTCCAGGACATCTTGCGGCAGGCAAGGAAAATCTCGGCCCATTTCAGAAGATCTTACACGGCCATGGCTCGCCTTGCTGACATTCAGCGGCGACACCATCTGCCGGTCAGACGTCTTATTTGCGATTGCCCGACGCGATGGAACTCAACCTTCTATATGCTTGATAGGCTGCTCCAGCAGAAACGTGCAGTTAACGTCTACCTGTATGAACTCTGCGAAAGAAACGGTTCTGGGGAGCTGGGTTTTTTTTCACCGCGCCAGTGGCTGCTCATGCGCGACACATGCAGACTTCTGCGGCCATTTGAGGAGATCACCAAACTGGTCAGTCGCAGCCATGGCGCCATCAGTGACATGGTACCTTATGCCTTCTTTCTGGAGCGTGCATTGCGTCGTGTCATTGATCAGGCTGTGGAGGAGCAGGAGCGGGAAGATGAGGAAGTCGCAATGCTGGATGAATTCCCAGGGGGGGCTACTCTATCTGAGACAAGTCAACAACAGGAGTCTGATGAGGAGTCAGAGGAGGATGGTGCCGGGGCGGATGAGCAGGAGCAAGAAGAGCATGCTTTAAACCTTTCTGGGATCCCTGTTGTGCGTGGATGGGGAGAGGAGAATGAAGAGGACGACATTATCCTGGATGATGAGCAGGAGCCAGGCCACCACACCGCTTCCACTTTAGTGCAAATGGGGGCCTTCATGCTCCAGTGTTTTAATAGGGACCCCCGTATAAAAAGCATGAGGGTCAAGGACCAGTACTGGGTGGCAACGTACTTAGACCCCCGGTACAAACACAAAATGGCGGAAATGTTACCGCCGTCGCAGAGGGCTGTCAGAATGCAGCACTTCCAGGCCTTGCTTCGAGAAATGCTGCATTCTGCTTTTGCGTGCGCTGGCAGAGGAGCAATTCCCACTCCCAGAGAAGGATTTGCGGGTACCAATCCAACAGCGCCTGCAAGAAGAGGCCGGTTTGAAGATGTGTTGGTGACTTCGGATATGAGGTCATTCTTTCAGCCGACCCATCGACAGGTGTCATCCGGATCCAGCATCAGGGAACGCCTAGACCGTCAGGTGTCCGACTACATTGGGTTAACGGCCGATGTGGACGCTCTGAGGAGTGATGAACCCCTAGACTACTGGGTGGGCAGGCTTGACCTCTGGCCAGAGCTTGCCCAATTTGCAATCGAACTGTTGGCTTGCCCCTCATCCAGTGTCCTGTCCGAAAGGACGTTCAGCGCAGCAGGGGGGATTGTGACCGATAAGCGTACTCGCCTAGCTCACCACAGTGTTAACTACCTCACATTTCTAAAAATGAATGAGGCATGGATCTCGGAGGAATTCAACACATGTGACCAGTAGACCATGTATATGTCTATAAACTATTTTTTTAATCAAGCACACAGACCTTCTTAATTCATTTGGCTCACTTCCTTGACCCAAAAAAGCACACCGTACTATATGCCCCTACCCTCCTCTTTGAAGAGGTTGAGCGGTGTCATATTTCTACTGGGGCTGCTTATGATATCCCTGTGCTGTGCTGACTTCCTCCTGGGGGTTCTTATTATGAAGGGATCACACTATCCCTGTGCTGTGCTGACTTCCTCCTGGGGGTTCTTATTATGAGGGGATCACACCATCCCTGTGCTGTGCTGACTTCCTCCTGGGGCTGCTTACGGTGCTGCTGTCAGCGCTGTATGTCACGGTGCTGCTGTCAGCGCTGTATGTCACGGTGCTGCTGTCAGCGCTGTATGTCACGGTGCTGCTGTCAGCGCTGTATGTCACGGTGCTGCTGTCAGCGCTGTATGTCACGGTGCTGCTGTCAGCGCTGTATGTCACGGTGCTGCTGTCAGCGCTGTATGTCACGGTGCTGCTGTCAGTGCTCTGTATTACGGTGCTGCTGTCAGATGCCTCTATCACGGTGCATGTGTCATTCCGGTATGTCACGCTGCTGGTGATCATCTCCTGCACCCTCTTCTTTGCCTACCCTGGTCCCTGACCTTCCCTCTCCTCCATTGCCTTCATTAGCTCCATAGTCCTGAATTGTTAGAACAATTTCCCAAATAAAATAAAAATGCTTGTAGTTATCGATCCCAAATTCACCTCATACATGTATTATGTCATTGTCCAGATGGTGGGACTACGTTTTACCCCCTAATAATTACCACGTGGCCGCAAATTCGACATGAAGGTTTGCAAAGTTCGCCTCCCATTGAAGTCAATGGGGCCCGCGGCGAACGTTCTGTTTCGCGAACGTTTGGGTCCGTTCGCATTTCGCGTTCGCGAAACGTCCCGTCGGAAGTTCGTCCATCACTAATGCTGATAACCTGCTGAGCTGTGAGATACATGATAGGACACAGTGAGTATTCTAACCTCTATTCTCCACTCACTGTGTCCAGTGCAGCCACGCTGTCCTTCTCCTCTCCCCTGTCAGCCGATCAACTTCTATATAACTCATGAGGAATGCAGCCGGGAGACGAACGGAGTATCACTGTATCACTCCGCCAGCCGGGACTAATAAAATAGTGGGGCGGCATGATGTACATGTGCCCGAAAATAAAGAAATAGTCCCTCTGCTGCGCCTGCACTCCCCTCCTGGAAAATTATATAACCCCCCCTCTGTAAGCAAGTAGGAGCGGGAGAGGAATTTAGGAAACTTTTTTTTTTTTTAATGCAGTAACAAACTGTAAGATGCCCGGGCCCCACTGTGTAGCTGATGGGGGCGGGCCCCGTACAATGGGGCTGGTTGTACTGCCCTATCAGCGGCCCTGGCCATTGGAACACCACAATGGAAGGTCCCAGGAAGGAAATATTTCTTGCAGAATCCCAGAGCTATATGGCCATGTTCAGAGGCAAGTGAATGTATCTCTGGCACACAGTGCGGCCATTTGATGAGATCACCAAACTGGTCAGTCGCAGCCATGGCATCAGTGACATCATACCTTACGCCTTCTTTATGGAGCGTGCATTGTGTCGTGTCATTGATCAAGCCGTCGAAGAGCAGGAGCAGGAAGATGAGGAAGTCGCAATGCTTGATGAATTGATCCCTGTTGTTGTACGTGGATGGGGGGGAGGAGAACGAGGATGACATTATCCTGGATGATGAGCAGGAGCCGACCATCACACTGCTTCCAGTTTAGTGCAAATTGGGGCCTTCATGCTCCAGTGTTTTAAGAGGGACCGCCGTATAAAAAGCATAAAGGGCAAGGACCAGTACTGGGTAGCAACATACTTAGACCCCCGGTACAAACACAAAATGGCAGAAATGTTACCACCATCACAGAGGGCTGTCAGATTGGAGCACTTCCAGGCCTTGCTTAGAGAAATGCTGCTTTCTGCTTTTGGGTGCGCTGGCAGAGGAATTTCCACTCACAGAGAAACAGTTGTGGGTACCAATCCAACAGTGCCTGCAAGAAGAGGGCAGTTTGAAGATGTGTTGATCACTTCTGATATGAAATCATTCTTTCATCCATCCATCGACAGCTGTCATCTGGATCCAGCATCAGTGAACGCCTAGACCGACAGTTGTCCGACTACATCGGGTTAACGGCCGATGTGGACGCTCTGAGAAGTAATGAACCCCTGGACTACTGGGTGTGCAGGCTTGACCTCTGGCCAGAGCTTGCACAATTTGCAATGGAACTGTTGGCTTGCCCCTCGTCCAGTGTCCTGTCCTGTCCGAAAGGACGTTCAGTGCAGCAGGGGTGATCGCGATAAGCGCACTCGCCTAGCTCACGACAATGTTGACTACCTCACATTTCTAAAAACGAAGGAGGCATGGATCTTGGAGGAATTCAACACATGTGACCAGTAGACCATGTTTGATTCAAATTCCTCATGACAGGCCACAAATATCTGCCACCACCCATAACAATTCATGTTCCCTGTCTTAGTTAAATACAGCGGCATAAAAGGCCTTTTATGTCTGTTAAATGCCTAATTTTTGGGGCCTATAATGGCCGAAACTTACTGTATTTATCCTGTGAATGCCTAATGTACCTCCAGCCACAGAATACAAAGTTCTTTGCTGTCAGGTGAACGCCTGTTGGCTAATTTTTGGGGTCTGTACTGGCCGACACTTACTTCCTTATCCAGGCTGTGAATGCCTAATTTTTCAGACTGGAATTGAAAATCAATGGGTCTGCTAAATTGTGGAACGGATGTGGACCCATTTTACAGACATGTGAATGGACCCTATTAGACATGTGCAGAGTAAAATATTTCGTTTCGGAATTTCGTTTTCGTCCGAAAACTTAATTTATTTAGTTACTCCCGAAATTCGTTTTTATTTATTTCGTTTTTTCGTTCAAAAATTACATTCGTCCAAAAATCCACATGAATTACGGTCGAATCTGTCTTTGAAGGCTTATGGTGTCTGTCGAATGTATAAAGAAGATTCGACGGAGCTAGTATATAGCATACTTTAGAACCCCTGTCAAAGTCTATGGGACTCCAACGTTCAAAATCTAAAGTGCTAATTTTAAAGACTAATTTGCAAGTTACTGTCCTAAAAAGTGTTTGGGGACCCGGGTCCTGCCCCAGGGGACATGTATCAATGCAAAAAAAAAGTTTTAAAAACGGACGTTTTTCGGGAGCAGTGATTTTAATAATGATTAAAGTGAAACAATAAAAGTGTAATATTCCTTTAAATTTCGTGGGGGGGGGGGGGGGGGGGTGTATATAGTATGCCTGTGAAGGGGCTCATGTTTCTGGTGCTTAGAACTGTCCCTGCACAAAGTGTAATTTATGCAGGAAAAAAAGTCCTTTAAAATCACTCGCAGCTATTATGAATTGTCGGCTCCGTAATACAGAGAACACTCATTGAAAGTCATTGATAAAAATAAATAAATAAATAAAAAAGCGTGGGGGTCCCCCAAATTCAATTACCAGGCCCTTCAGGTCTGGTATGGATATTAAGGGGAACCCTGCCTCAAATTTAAGAAAAAATTTGACGTGGGGTTCCCCCTAAATATCCATAACCAGACCCTTCAGGTCTGGTATGGATATTAAGGGGAACCCTGCGTCAAATTAAAAAAAAATTTTACTTGGGGTCCCCCTAAAAATCCATACCAGACCCTTTATCCGAGCACGCAACCTGGCAGGCTGCAGGAAAAGAGGGGGACGAGAGAGCGGCCCCCCCTCCCTCCTGAACCGTACCAGGCCACATGCCCTCAACATTGGGAGGATGCTTTGGGGGTCTGTGACCCCTCAAAGCACCTTGTCCCCATGTTGATGAGGACAAGGGCCTCATCCCCACAACCGTGGCCGGTGGTTGTGGAGGTCTGCGGGCGGGGGCTTATCAGAATCTGGAAGCCCCCTTTAACAAGGTGACCCCGAGATCCCGGCCCCCCCTGTTTGAAATGGTAAGGGGGTACAAAAGTACCCCTACCATTTCACAAAGAAAGTGTAAAAAATAGTTAAATAAGACACACACACTTTTGAAAAATTCCTTTATTAAAAATAAAAAAAATAAAAAAAAGATTCCAGCGGTGGTAATCCACTCTTGCTATCCAGCGACAGACGGTCATCTCTCCAGCGATGGCTCATCTGAATCAGCGCAGCGAATCCATCCTTCTTCTGTCTCCACAGAGGAGACACCTCAGGGATTCCGGCGGCCTGGCGTTTCTTATATACGGAGGGCGGGGCCACCCGTTACCTGACCCTGCCCCTGACTCTGATGTAACCTACCCGTGTTACATCAGAGGGGTGCGGGGTCACCCATACGTCACAGGGAACCCCGGGTTTCCCCTTGCGTCAGAGGGGGGCGGGGTCAGGTGACGGGTGGCCCCGCCCTCCGTATATAAGAAACGTCAGGCCGCCGGAATCCCTGCAGTGTCTCCTCCACGGAGACAGAAGAAGGATGGATTCGCTGCGCTGGATGAGATGAGCCATCGCTGGAGAGATGACCGTCCGTCGCTGGATAGCAAGAGTGGATTACCACCGCTGGAATCTTTTTTTTTTTTTAATAAAGGGTCTGTGACCCCTCAAAGCACCTTGTCCCCATGTTGATGAGGACAAGGGACTCATCCCCACAACCGTGGCTGGTGGTTGTGGGGGTCTGCGGGCGGGGGGCACCTCAGGGATTCCGGCGGCCTGGCGTTTCTTATATACGGAGGGCGGGGCCACCCGTCACCTGACCCTGCCCCCCTCTGACGCAAGGGGAAACCCGGGGTTCCCTGTGACGTATGGGTGACCCCGCCCCCCTCTGATGTAACAGAAACCTACCCGTGTTACATCAGAGGGGTGCGGGGTCACCCATACGTCACAGGGAACCCCGGGTTTCCCCTTGCGTCAGAGGGGGGCGGGGTCAGGTGACGGGTGGCCCTGCCCTCCGTATATAAGAAACGTCAGGCCGCCGGAATCCCTGCAGTGTCTCCTCCACAGAGACAGAAGAAGGATGGATTCGCTGCGCTGGATGAGATGAGCCATCGCTGGAGAGATGACCGTCCGTTGCTGGATAGCAAGAGTGGATTACCACCGCTGGAATCTTTTTTTTATTTTTTTTTATTTTTAATAAAGGAATTTTTCAAAAGTGTGTTTGTCTTATTTAACTATTTTCTACACTTTCTTTGTGAAATGGTAGGGGTACTTTTGTACCCCCTTACCATTTCAAACAGGGGGGGGCGGGATCTGGGGGTCCCCTTGTTAAAGGGGGCTTCCAGATTCTGATAAGCCCCCCGCCCGCAGACCCCCACAACCACCGGCCACGGTTGTGGGGATGAGGCCCTTGTCCTCATCAACATGGGGACAAGGTGCTTTGAGGGGTCACAGACCCCCAAAGCATCCTCCCAATGTTGAGGGCATGTGGCCTGGTACGGTTCAGGAGGGAAGGGGGGCCGCTCTCTCGTCCCCCCTCTTTTCCTGCGGCCTGCCAGGTTGGGTGCTCGGATAAAGGGTCTGGTATGGATATTTAGGGGGAACCCCACGTCAAATTTTTTCTTAAATTTGAGGCAGGGTTCCCCTTAATATCCATACCAGACCTGAAGGGCCTAGTAATTGAATTTGGGGGACCCCCACGCTTTATTTATTTATTTTTTATCAATGACTTTCAATGAGTGTTCTCTGTATTACGGAGCCGACAATTCATAATAGCTGCGAGTGATTTTAAAAGACTTTTTTTCCTGCATAAATGACACTTTGTGCAGAGACAGTTCTAAGCACCAGAAACATGAGCCCCTTCACAGGCATACTATAGACACCCCCCCCCCCCCCCCTACGAAATTTAAAGGAATATTACACTTTTATTGTTTCACTTTAATCATTATTAAAATCACTGCTCCCGAAAAAACTGCCTTTTTTAAAACTTTTTTTTGCATTGATACATGTCCATTGGGGCAGGACCCAGGTCCCCAAACACTTTTTAGGACAGTAACTTGCAGAATCTTTTCTCTCTGTCAAATCTTTTTTCTCTGTCGAATATTTTCTCTATATAATCTTGGACTAATAGAGGTAAGGTTAGGCACATTCGACCACAGGTTCTATAGACAGATTGTTATTGTCAGAGTCATGTCGAATCTCCTATTCTATATCGAACTGTTGTAACAATGAAAACGAAAATAAAGCATTTATTTATGTCGGATCTTTCGTTTTTCGGATTCTGTGCTTTTGTTATCGTTTGTCAATACGAAAACGAAAATAGCTGAAATTCGGACGAAAATGCATTCGGACGAAAACAAATGCACATGTCTAGACCCTATATGTATTTGACATGTATTTACCAGCTGCTGTCAGTTCTGGCTGATTTAGGCCGAGCTATTACACTAAAACTGAGCAATATTACAAAAAACAAAATACACGTTATAACGATATAAACGATTTATATAACTTATTAAAAAAAAAATATTTATGGCAACTTTTCCAATAGCAGGATCATCTGCTGCACTGCCTTCATAGCCTGGCCTTGCCTCTCCTCCATGGCCTTCATGTGCTCCTGAATTGACAAAATTTTGCAGATAAATAAATAATGCTTGTCGGTCGCAGATTCACTTAATACTTTTGGTATGTCAGTGTCCATGTTGTGGGACTATGTGTGCACAGCTAGTAAGTATTTTGTGGCTGCAAATATGACCTGGAGACCCGCCGCTAACCTGGGGTTCACAAACATTTGCACGCATTCGCGAACCGTCCCATCAGATGTTCGTCCATCACTAGCAGCCAGACACTAATTCAAAAATCAACACTGGAGTGTATTTATTTCATATAAAAAGCCTAATACTTTACAGACTACATACCCAGTATTTAAGCACCTCTAGTAGGTCACATTTTGGACTGAGGAAACTACAACCAGCTTAAAGCCAAGAGGCGGGTGTTTGGGACTTTAAATGAGGCACAAAAAATGTACCTCCATCCCGGGTTCAAGTACATAAGAAGGGAATGTGGGACTTTAAATGAGGCAATTGACTTGTGGAGGTAGAGTATGTAGTAAACATTTTTTATTTGTAACACTAATAAAAAAGTATTTTCATATATACATACATGCACACATGAACATGAAATAAACATAATGGACACATATATGTCAGCTTGGCAGCACATGTGAGATAGTAAACATTGATGAATGTAATATAAGGTATTTCATATTAGCAGGCATTGGTACACTATATGCAAAAGAGCTGCTATAAGATAAGTACACATACACATTAATAGTTACATAGTACTCAATACATTTTGAATGTATGAAAGATATATATGGGCCAGTGAATAAGTAAGGAGCCAGACTTGACTGAGCACCCCATGGAAACTGGACAGGTTTCATGGCTATATTCCATTCATCAGGAGTTGGGTACAGAAGTAAACTGTAAATATAAATAGATGTAAAGTATTAGTAAATATGTTCTACCCCTTTTTAAAGGGAGAAAATACCTCATGGGGAAAAAAGGAGATCTATACTCACAGGTCGGTTAGAGCACTGTGCTTGGCTAGCATCAAGGAAGATGGAACCCCAAATGGTTGCCTGTTCTGGAGCTGAGGCAAGGAACCCCATCCCAGCCAAGAAAACCTTCACATAGCATGCCCGATTGCCCCAACACATATCACATGTGTGGGGATGATTACAAGTGTGGTGTTCTGGAAAAAATTATATAAAAATGTGAAAAATATGTATGAAAAAGGTTAAAAAAGAAAAGTAAGAAAATGTGAAAAGTGAAAAACATAATGAGTGTTTGAGAGAAAAAAAATTTATATATATTGATATGTATATATTTAATGCGTGTCATGTATGTATAAAAATACAAACATACACAATAGTAAGTGAGTATACACCGCTGAGCCAATCCCAGTGAGTGATGTAGTCTATTGATTACAGAGCCTGCTTGGATTGGAGTAACAACCTCTGCCAATCCGAGCAGGCTACATACAGTAGCCTGCTCAGATTGGCTTTGAAAGTCAGAGAGGCATGGGCTGATGATGTTACAGCCTCTGCCAATCCAAGCAGGCTTTGTATTCTTTAATAGAATACATCACTCGCTGGGATTGGCTCAGTGTGTATACTGTATGTAGTCTAAGCTACATCCAGCATAACTGGATAGGACAGAGTGGAAATGGGCAACTATGTAGTAGGTGTCATGGAGAACAATGTAACAATGAGGAATTGGCTAGGACAATGCTGGTAAGTCCCCTGACTGTAAAAAATAATCCACAGGCTCATAGTATTGGGACCTCTCATTTAATAATTCCCTGTGGATTGTGGTCAGTCAACTAAAGACTTGTTGGAATAGCAATGATTATTGTGGTGGATGTAAAGTATGCCCATGTGTCTACATTTAGGTCAGTGGTGAATATGTGGTAGAATCCATGTTTTTTTTTAAATGGTATTTTTTAAATGGTGTTGCTTGGAAGGTGGGGTAATCTTATACGGTGAGTATAGCTCAAAACCTTGAAAAATAGGGGGTCGCCTTATACGCCGGCAAATACGGTATTGTAGTGAACACATTCGTATATATGCACTTTCACTCGGCCGCATTCTGAAGAACAAGAGACGTCAGTCAGCTTTTCATAAAAAAATCAACTTTAATGTGTTTTCATTTCACACAAAATATTGTACAGGTTCTATACACTGTATTTAAGCAATTTTAGCAGGCCACATATTGAACAGGAGGGACAGCAGTCAGCTTGCAGTCAAAAAGAGGGCTTTTTTCACTGATGAAAACATGAAAAATATTGTACTGACTATACACAGTATTTAACCACTTGCTTACTGTCCACTTATACCCCCTTTCTGGCCAATTTTCAGCTTTCAGTGCTGTTGCACTTTAAATGACAATTGAGCGGTCATGTAACACTGTATATGAAATTTTTAGAAGTTTTTTAGCATTTTGTTGAGAAAGATAGGATGTGTGAATGGCAGTTTTCCACGATCTGTGATCGGCTGTGTCCAAAGGACACAGTGACTACAGACTACAGACTACAGACTACAGAGCATGCTGATTGCACACCCCAGGAGGCGTGTAAGGAGTGTAGTTCTGGGTCGGATGTCCATGGAGCAGTGCTGTAGCTGTCTTTTCTCTATTGAGTGGTAAGGACGTGGTTAAGCTATTTTAGTAGGCTGCATTTTGAACAAGAGGAACAGAAGTCAGCTTTTAATCCATAAATCAACACTAGAGTCTTTTGGTTTCACAGAGGAAAGCCAGAAAAATATTGCACTGACTATATGTAAAGTATGTAAGCACTCTTACCAGGTTGCAGTTTAACAGGGACAAATAGGCAGATTTTAATGACGAAATTACAGTTAGAGTGCACTATTTGAGAGAGACAATAGCTACACATATGTTTTATCGCTGTGGCAATGGAATTGGCTGCAAACCAGGAGACACACAGCATGATATACTCTGCAGAAAACACTTTCAATTTTGCATCTGAGGCCCATCTGCAGAAACGTTATGTATGGCTTATTTACAGTGACCAATCAAAAGAATGGGCTGGGAACTTTGAGGTGCAAAACATGACTGAAATTTTGCAGTTGAGAAACAGCCTCAAAATAATTATCTTTGGCACCTTTACTGTGCCAGAGCACTAGAATAGGGCAGTAGACGCAGCACCAGATGGCAACGATGGCAGGAGATGGTAATGGTGGCAGGCGAGCAGCAATGCAGGAAATGATAATAGTGGCAGTTCATCACTGGTGGAAGCATCTGGTAATGGTAACAGGCCAGCAGTGGTTGAAGAAGTTTGTAATGATGATAGACAAGCAGTGTTGACAGAAGCTGGTAATGGTGTCAGGTCAGCAATGTTGGAAGGAGCTGGTAATGGTGGTAGGAGCTGGCAGCAGTGGTGGAAGGAGATGGCAATGGTTGAGGTGTAATTTTATTTTGTAGACAGATTCGATACAATAGTTTAGTCATTAGCATCAACTGCAGTGATTTTGTAATATTTGCTGATCCAGAACTAGGTATTTTTAAAAAAAAGTGAGCTGTTGTCAGCAGAGTGGGTTTAGGAGACTTATGCCACGTACACACGATCAAACTATCCGGCGGAATCCATCCGTGTGTGGGCTCTGGCAGACTTTTTTTCCCCAAAAGTCCGGCGGACGTAGAAAGTAGTTTTGACTCAAAAATTGACAATCCGGCCGTCTGTGTGCTAGTCCGCCGGACTTTTGAAATGAACAGACTTTCCCACACATGGAGGAGTAAAAGAGCTAGCAGAAGATAGTGGAGGAGTCTGGCGAGAAGACCCCCCAATACGGAAGAAGGCCCCTGGAGCTGTGCAATAAATTATTTTAAACCCTTGTGTGTTGTGTTTTATTTACATTTTTTTTCACAGGTGAATGGGTCGGGGTACATTGTACCCCATACTCATTCACATAGGGTGGGGGGCCGGTATCTGGGGGCCCCCTTATTAAAGGGGGCTCCGGATTCCCATAAGCCCCCTGCCCGCAGACCCTGACAACCAACGGCCAGGGTTGTCAGGAAGAGGCCCTTGTCCTCATCAACACGGGGACAAGGTGCTTTGGGGTGGGGGGGGGCGCATGGCGTTCGCTCATCCCCACCCCCTTTCCTGACCGACCGCGTAGCGTGCTTGGATAAGGGTCTGATATGGACCTAGGGGGGGACCCCCACTCCATCTTTTTAGGCATAGGGCTTCATCTTTACGTCCCTACCAGGTGACGGGACCAGCGACGTGTCAATCTCGCCGTCGAAGGTGGCAACATTGACTTCATTCGCTAGTCCCGGCTACCTGGAGATGCATTCAAAATGAACGGACTTTCCTCCATGTGTGGGCAAGTCTGTTCATTTCAAAAGTACGGCCGTGTGTGGGCAGGTCCGCTCGTTCGAAAAGTCCGGCGGACTTTCTGGCAGTTTGTCTGCCAGACTAAGTCCGCCGGATAGTCTGATCGTGTGTACGCGGCATTATGGAACGGTTCAAGCCTAACCCTGTCCCTGCTTTGCATGGCCACATGCTAGCACTCTTCCCCACTTGATGTGCCATAAGGTAAGCTTTTCAAACCCCTTGTCAGAGACTTGCATCCCTATTGCTTGAAGCCACAGATATTGCACAAGATGTAAATGGAAATTCCTGTGAAGTAGGGTGAGAGGTGGAAAGGGAGGAGGAGGAAGCGGAGTGTGGGAATTCTGCTTCCAACTAATATCATTAATGTACTGCTCTCAAGAATCATATGCCTCCAAATAACTGGTGCATTTACCATACTTGATATGCTGCAGGAAGAGGCTGCAAACCCCTAAGGTGCTGCCAGGAGCAGCTGCTCCCATCGCTCCTCTGCAAGCTGTCCCTGGATGACATCCTGCTTTGCTGATGCTGTGCTTCTCCCTCACATTCCTCTTCTTGCCGCGATTACTAGTAAAAAAAAAAAAAATGTAGCAAAATACATATTGGTCTAAACTGATGAACAAATTAGATTTTTTTTTACTGGATACGTTTTAAAGCAAAAAAGTAAAAAATATTGTTTTTTGTTTTTTTTTTAAAAATTGCCGGCCTTTTTTTGTTTATAGTGCAAAAAATAAAAGCGGCAGAGGTGATCAAATACCACCAAAAGAAAGCTCTATTTGTGGGGAAAAAGGACAATTGTATTTGGGTACAGTGTCACACGACTGCGCAATTGTCAGTTAAAGAATCTAAGTGCTGAATCACAAAAAATAGCCTGGTCATGAAGGGGGTAAATCTTCCAGAAGTCAAGTGGGTAAACCTTTTCACATTTTTCCTGGCTGCCATGGGTGACTGTTTTGAATTGAAAATTCTGCATATAATCGTATTATATTTTGTATGTATTGCACACTGCAGTTATTATGCATGCAGCACTTATAATGTTTTCATTACATATTTGCATACTTTCAAGTCCTGATTAGAATTAGCATGCTTATGTTATGCCCCTTGTAGTTGTTACCATAAAATACAATTGTAATAATAATGTGATACCTATGTAAACATGTGTATACAAAACTTCAATTACCGGTATGTTAAATAAACAGAACCGTTATATGGAAAGATGCTGAGTGTATCTTTTGTGTCTGTTTCTTACTGCAGTAGTTATTAATTTGGAACCACTAATTAATATGAGGATAGGAGTTGCCTATCTATAACATTTCTAGAACAGTGACATGTGCACAAAAGAGCCCAAATGTTTACAAGGTAAAATTGCAATTAGAACAACTCCTACCCAATTGCATTTTCCAGTCATACATACTGTAGTGCAGCTCACAGCAGCCTCGGAAGCTGTACACGCAGTTAATCAGAGGTCTTTTGTAAATTTATTCCAACCAACATAATACCTTGAGAAAACTTTAGGGAATTGTGTGAGGAATTAAAATGATAGCTTAATATATGTGTTTGAGCACAAAGGGGGTGTAAAGATCATATTTGATATAATTTCATATTGAGATGTTAGGTGATACTTGAAAAGAATTCTGAAAATGCTGAGATTGTAATTTGACAAACATTCCAAAGCTGTCTGCTCTATAACAAAGCCATGCATATTTTCTTAAATTACTGAGTGCAAAATAATCCCACCATCTCAAGTAAAGCTACTTTTTAATGCCTAGTACTCCTGAGGCTTTATTCCTCTCTCTCCTGTCAAATCGTATTTGTTACTGATGCCAATCCTGCTGTAACTGAATCACCACTAAGTGAACCAGCAGATGTCGGAGACCTGAGAAGGGCTAAGGAAGATAAGAAAGTACAGCTTTATTTTATCATGCACAATTCAATGGCTGCTGGTGAATTTGGCCTCAGTCTATTCTAAGAATATCAAAATGTTCTTAGGCTCATTTTTCTTTTTTCCATAAAAGTTTTTTATTTTATTCCATAAGAAAGGTTGTACATAGTGAAAACAGTACAAAAGAGTCAATAAAGTCACATTGTCAACAACAGAATGGGTTTACAGTCTTAGGAAATAGTTTAGTGGAACAGCCTGGGATGAATCTACCAGGAACCAAACTTGTGCATAAAACATGGCATCTTTAGGTGGAGGGTCTCCCTTTCATTTTCGCCCCCCCCCCCCTCACTACAGGGCACCAAACTTAGGAGGTAGCTTAGGCGTTCGCTCTAGGTCAGGAATGCGATTGTATTGTAACCTAAGACGGCGTACTTAGTGACAGCAGATTAAACATAGTGAGGGAAAGGGTGAGAGATATTGCAAAGTTTTTGGTTGAATCCAGGACCATCGACCAACAAAAGGGAGAGGGATAGGGTGAAACCGTATAAGCGTATATGAAAAAGTAGCGAGAAAGAAATAGGTTGAGTCAGTAAAAAAATAAAAAGTGTGTGTGTGTGTTTGTGTGTGTGGTGGGGGGGGAGGGTGGGTGTCCAGGAAATTTGGATGTATGCTATGCACACAGCCATATCTCCTGTCTCTAATAATAAACACATTTGTCTTAATGATATAATACCTTACCTATCAACTCACTCATCCAAGTAAATAGTAAATGCTTCCAACAGCTAAACCCCTCCTACACAGTTTGTGACCTCACAGGAAATTCAACAACTCAGGATGTGAATGACTAGATAAGGATTTGACAACACAGGATGTAACAATACAGAAACCCTTCCAACAGGGTTAGTTAAATTCAGCAATCCAATACAATGCAATACAATATAGAACAATGCATACCTGGAATATGCTACCCTTCCTTACAGATGGAAGCTTATCTGCAGGTGTATCGTCATGGCACCCCAAATATGTTGATCAGGCATACAGAGGTGACAAGAGAGTACATCCTCTAAAACCGATAATGTGTTTAACAGGGCCCTTCGCTAGCGGACATGTCCTCACTCTGCAAACACCTCTCCAAACAACAGGAAGTTTACCACTACCCAACAGGTCTCAACCAGTGTCAGTCTGCCCCAGTCAGCTGAGGGAAAATGAAAACTGGGGGACTCTTATGACAATACATATTAAAATACATACAATACATCTTCATAAAATTTTGCACAACAGTGGAGAGCGTGGGGGGTGGTACACAGCTATGAGTGCGATGACGGAGGGCCGTGGGAGAAGAGGGGGAGTTAGTGGAACATTCTCGTGTGGTCCTGCGTCCCAACCACTTCAAAATCCTCCAGTTCCCTAAGGAGGTCCGGATTCACTTCTGCGGGACCATCTTATGGAACGTATTGGCAGTATCTGTTGGATGTTGTAAAATGGATCCAACATGCCCAAGTGAATGTGAATTTGTGCAATCTATCTTGCAAAATATGGATTCATTCTTCCATGTTTTTTATGTTTTAAACCCTCGCCAACCATTCCCTGATTGTTGGAGCATTTTTAGAATGCCAATGATTCAGTATGCAGAGCTTAGATGCATTCACCATATGCATGGCTAGCGATTTGTAATAATTTTTTTTTCCGCTAGGGATGTATGATGTAGAAGGTACTGTGCAGGAGAGTAATGTAAGGTAAATGTAGTAACCTAGGTTATAAGGCTGTGGACCTCTTTCCAAAAGGGATGTATTTTTTCGCAATCCCACCAGATGTGGAGCATGGTACCCTCCAAATTCTGGCACCACCAGCATGTGTTTGGGATGGTGGGGAAAAATTTATGAAGGCTGAATGGAGTCCTATACCATCTAGTAATCACTTTGTAACAATTCTCTTAGGTGGCAACATTCATTGCGCATTTGTAGCCGTATTCGTACACAGTGTTCCAGTCCTCTTTGGTTGGAGGTGTTGGTAGGTCTCTATTCCAAGTGACTGTGAATGAGGTGGTTTGTGGTTGGTCTCCTCTGAAAGGAGGGCATATAGGAGGGATATAAGGTGTCTCTGCGGCTTTTGCCAAAGGTCTTAGAAGGGCGTGAGTTGTCTCGTCCAGTTGGTTTAGTGTGTATGGGTCATGAGGAAGTGCCGTATTTGCCTATAGATCCAGAAGGGGAAAAAGGTGGCCTTGGAGATGGTGTTTACTTTCTCTAGGGGGATAGGGGACCCACCCAAGAAGAATCGAAGGGCTAGAACATCTTCATAGGGCCATTCCTGATGTAAGAAATGTTGGGATTCTCCTGGGGGGAAAGCCGGGTTTCCTCTTAAAGTAGTTAGAGGTCCTGAGATGGGTGCAAGTGTCTTGGATTGTGAAGCTTTTTTGAAGTCTAAAAGAGAAGGGTAAATGAGCGGATGGGACGAGATGTGAGGTGGACAGTGTTTGGGAGGAATCCACGGGAGCAGATGAAGAGAATTGGGTGTAAAGGAGTTTTCAAGATGTATCCATTTCTTTTTAAGCGTGTGTATTTTCCAGTCTGCTATTCTGGTAAGGTGGCATGCCATATAATACTTATGTAGATCTGGTAGCCCGATGCCTCCTTTGGTTTTGTGGAGTGTTAGTTGGGAGTATTTAATACGCGGTGGGGAGTTCTTCCATATGAAAGCGGAACAAGCTTTCTGGTAGAAAATAAATTTGGTGGTAGGAGTATCGGTACGGATTGGATTAAGTATAAAATGCGTGGGAGAATGATCATTTTAATTAAAGCTGACTGGCCAAACCAAAAGGCATTCAATCCCATCCAGTCCTTCAGGTGATTTTGTGCCTTGAGGAGGGCAGTGTGAAAATTTTCCATGTACAGATCTGACAGGCGGGGTGGGATTCAAATACCAAGGTATGTGATCGCCTCCTTCTCCCACTTAAAGGGAAAGGAGTCTTGGCAATGGAACATTTCTTGCTGAGGAAGGGATATTTTAAGGCTTGAGATTTCGTATGATTGATTTTAAGATTGGACAGTGTATCAAATGTATCAAGATCTTTAAAGAGGTTGGGTAATGAGATTCGGGGGGGATGTTAGGGAAAGTAAGATGTCATCAGCGAAAGCTGCGACCTTGTATTTCTTTTCTTTCACCTGCACTCCCTGTATGTTGAGGTTATTTCATAGTCTATAGAGGAAGGGTTTGAGAGTTAGTACATAAATTAGGGGGGATAGGAGGCAGCCTTGGTGTGTACCGTTAGAAATGGAGAAGACGTTGGACAGGTGGTCATTGACCTTTACGGCCGCGGTGGGACAAGAGTACAGAGACATTATATGTGTTAACATGTGAGTCTCAAAGCCCAAGGCCCTGAGTACTTCATGAATATAGTCCCACGCCACCCTATCAAACGCCTTCTCCGTGTCCAGGGAAAGAAGAAAACCTTGGGATTTTGAGGATGTCAGCCAATGATGGATGTTTAGGGTACGTATGGTATTGTCCCTGGCAGATATATGGTCTGACAGCATTCTACCAGGAGATACAAGGGGGTCTGTTAGTGCATTGAAGGTAGAGAGAAGCAAGGGGAGAGAACATCCGCAAACAATTTATAATACTGGAGGTTAAAACTGTCTGGTCCCGGTTTCATTTGTTTAAAGGCAGTTTCCAATTCTACTCCCAAGAGAGAATCCTCTCCATCTCCTGAACCTATTGGGGGGTTAATGCTTTAAGGATATATTGGGATAGGAATATCTGGTTTGTATGGCTTGCATAAAGCTTTGAATAAAAATTCTAAAATTCGCCCACAATGTCTTTATTCCTGGCCAGAAGCACCCCCACGCATCGCGTATATGATGAATTATAGAAGAAAGTTTAGAAGCTTGGACCGAGCGGCCAAGTAAGCGACAATTTTTGTTGCATAGAAGATCCTCTGGCCAAGAATGTATCACCACTTAGTGCGCTTACCTAATTTCTCTAGGAGCAAGGAACGGGCATGTATCAGCTCCTGAAGGGTAGACTGTGCTAGTGTCTGTTTATGAGTTAATTCTAGGGATTTGATAGTCTGTGTTGAAACATTCATCCTCGCTTGGGATTCGTTTTTTGTATTTGCAGCCAGTAGTTCTCTGATCACACATTTATGTGCTTCCCAGAGGAAGACAGGGACACCTCCGAGCTGTCATTTTCTGCGAAATATTGGCAAATGTGTGTACGAAAGTTGTCAATAGTCGCAGGGTCTTTTAAAAGAGAGGGGTTTAGACGCTAGATTTTTGTTTCCGTGTAAGTCTCAGGGAAGGAGAGGGTGATTGTGATTGATCGGGTGATGATCTGAGGGAAACATGAGTTCTATTGTGGAATTTTGTAAGCAGGATAGGTCTGTTTGAGAAAGAAAGAAATAGTTGATCCTAGATTATTTCTGGAAGGGGGTGGAGAAAAAAGTGTAGTCTTTGGTAGTGGGAGACAAAGTACACCAAGCGTCATGTAAGGTAAGTTTCTGGAGTTCAAATTTAATCTGGCATAGGGCTTTAAAGGGTAGGCTAGAGGAGCCTGATGAGCCCGATGAGGAATCTAGAACAGGGTTTAAAGGGACATTAAAGTCTCCTCCGAGAATTACTATACCCTTCTGGAAAGAGGATAGGAGTTCACAGGTTTTCCTGAAGAAAGTGACACGGTGCTCATTAGGGACAGTAGATGTTGGCTAGCGTTATTGGTTTTGAGGCATAGGTACCCCTGAGAAAGATAAATCTTCCTTCAGGGTCAACGAGGGAATCAGACAGGTGGAAGTCTGCGTGTTTAGACACTAGGGTAGAAACCCCTTTGGTCTTGGGTTTGTGGCATGGAAAGCAGATTGGTATATGTGATTGGATAATTTAGGTATAGAGTCTGAGTAAAAATGTGTTTCTTGCCAGTAAATTAAGTGTGCCTTGTGTTTTGTAAGGGAGGACAGTATTTGTGACCTTTTTTCCAGGAGATTAAGGCCTTTTATATTTAGCGATAGACATTTCAAGGTCAGGGGAGGCGAGGTGAGAGATTTACTCTGCATAGTGATTAGTAGAAGTGGTGTCCCACTGTAAGTTATTGGTTGTCAGTTAGGCCATTTTAACTGTTGAGGAAAATACCTGCACATTTGGAGTCTCACCCCCTATTGTTTTAAATATAATGAATTTAAAAAAAATGTAGAAAGGAGAGGAACCTGTCTCCATATTCTCTCAGCTGGACATGGACAACTTTTCACTTTTGTGCTGATTTAAAAAATGACAGCTGTTGCCGGGGACAAGAACCTCCACATGCTGTTACTGGTGGGGCATTTTGGGGGTGAGGTTTGGAGTGTCCAGTTTATACCATGTTACACCCTAAATACATGTGTAACATGTGAAAAAGGTGGCGTAAGACTCTATATGTTGTCAATTTCTTTCTGGGTGCTATGTTATAGCAAGAGATTTTTCCAAAGAGTGACTGAGGTTAGCACTTCTGCCTTGCAGGACTGGGGTCCTTGGTTCAAATCCCATCCAGGAAGCTATCTGAATGGAGACTGCTCAGTCTGTGTTTGTGTGGATTTTCTGTAAGTTTTCTATCCCCCCCTTCCAAAGATATTTTGGTAAGTTCATCGGTTCCTGTTTAACCACCTCAATAAAGTACACCCCCTTCCTGACCAGACCAATTTTCAGCTTTCAGCGCTCTCACAGTTTGAATGACAATTACTCAGTCATCCAACACTGTATCCATATGAAACTTGCGTCCTTTTTTCCACACAAATAGAGATTTCTTTTAGTGGTATTTAATCACTAGTGGGTTTTTTATTTTTTGTGCTATAAATAAAATAAAACGTAAATTTTGTGAAAAAAATGCCTTTTTCTTTGTTTCTGTCATACATTTTTGCTAATTAGTAATTTTTCTTCATAAATTTTGGCCAAAATTTATACTGCTACATATCTTTGGTAAAAATAACCCACATTAGTATATATTATTTGGTCTTTGTGAAAGTTATAGAGTCTACAAACTATGGTGCCAATCACTGAAAATTGATCACTTCTGATCAGGCCTTCAGTACATCAGGTGTACCTCATTTCTTGAGACACTAACAAGTCAGGAAAGTACAAATACCCCCCAAATGACCCCTTTTTACAAAGTAGACATTCCAAGGTATTAAGTAAGTAGCATGGTGAGTTTTTTTAACTTGTTATTCTTCCCACAATTCTTTGCAAAATGAAGATTTTTTTTTATTATTATTTTTTTTACAAAATTGTCATATTATCAGGTTATTTCTCACACACAGCATATGCATACAACAAATGACACCCCAAAATACATTCTGCTACTCTTCCCGAGTACGGCGATACCACATGTGTGAGACTTTTACACAGCCTGGCCACATACAGAGCACCAACATTGATGCAGTATCTTCAGACGTTCTACGAGCAAAAATGACGCATCTCATTTCTCATCCACCTATTACACTTTTGAAGGCCCTGGAGTACCAGGACAATGGAATTTCCCATAAATTGACCCCATTTTTGAAATCAAACACCCCAACGTATAATCTGTGAGGCATAATGAGTCTTTTGAATGGTTAATTTTTTTCCAAAAGTTTTTGGAATATGTGGAAAAAAATTAAAACGCATTTTTTTTTTACACAAAATTGTCAATTTATAAGATATTTCTAACACATAGCATGTATATAGCAAAAATGACACCCCAAAATACATTCTGCTACTCCTCCCGAGTATGGCGATACCACATGTGTAGGACTTTTACACAGCCTGGCCACATAGAGAGGCCAAACACTGAAGTAGTACGTTCAGGCGTTCTAGGAGCATAAATGACACATCTCATTTCATTCCTACCTATCACACTTTTGAAGGTCCTGGAGCACCAGGACAGTGAAATTACCCACAAAATGACCCCATTTTGGAAAGCAAACACCCCAACGTATATTCTATGAGACATGGGCTGCAAATAGGTACTCGGGTACTCTGATGGGCTGGAGATAGGTACTCTGGTACTCTGATGGCCTGGTGACAGGTACTCGGGTACTCTGATGGCTTGGTGACTGGTATTTGGGTACTCTGAAGGGCGGTGACAGGTACTCATATGGACTGTAACAGGTACTCGGGTACTAAGATGAACTGTGACAGGTACTCAGGTACTCAGATGAACTGTGACAGGTACTCGGGTTCTCAGATGGACTGGGACAGGTACTCAGGTACTCAGATGGACTGGGACAGGTACTTGGGTACTCAGATGGGCTGTGACAGGTACTCGGGTACTCAGATGGGCTGTGACAGGTACTCGGGTACTCAGATGGGCTGTGACAGGTACTCGGGTACTCAGATGGGCTGTGACATGTACTCGGGTACTCAGATGGGCTGTGACATGTACTCGGGTACTCAGATGGGCTGTGACAGGTACTCGGGTACTCAGATGAACCGTGACAGGTACTCGGGTACTCAGATGAACCGTGACAGGTACTCAGGTACTCAGATGAACCGCGACAGGTACTCGGTATTTTAATGGACTGTGACAGGTACTCGGGTACCCTGATGGACCGTGACAGGTACTCGGGTACCCTGATGGACCGTGACAGGTACTCGGGTACCCTGATGGACCGTGACAGGTACTCGAGTACCCTGATGGGCCGTGACAGGTACTCGGGTACCTTGATGGGCCGTGACAGGTACTCGGGTACCCTGGTGGGCCGTGACAGGTACTCGGGTACTCTGATGGGCCGTGACAGGTACTCGGGTACTCTGATGTGTCGGGACAGGTACTCGGGTACTCTGATATGCCGGGACAGGTACTCGGATACTCTGATGTGCCGGGACAGGTACTCAGGTACTCTGATGTGCTGGGACAGGTACTCGGGTACTCTGATGTGCCGGGACAGGTATTCGGGTACTCTGATGTGCCGGGACAGGTACTCGGGTACTCAGATGAACTGTGACAGGTACTCGGGTACTCTGATGGGCTGGGACAGGTACTCGGGTACTCTGATGGGCTGGGACAGGTACTCGGGTACTCTGATTGGCTGTGACAGGTACTCAAATACTCTGATGGACTGTGACAGGTACTCTGATGGACTGTGATTGACAGGTACTATGAGGGGTGGTGACAGGTCCTCTTTATTGGGGGGGGCAATCAGTATGATTGGTGTACACTGTAGGCGGTAACGAGATGTTACCGCAATCTCCTCCTCACACACGATCGGTGTGTGAGGAGGAGAACCCGGTAACATCTCGTTACCGCGGTTTGTTTACATTTTAGTGATTGGCTGTGAAAGGATCACAGCCGATCACGTGGGTAAACAGCCGGCCAATGGCTGTTTACCAGCGCCGGTGACAAGCAGTGTTCCCGGGGAACACGCCACTAACCGATGTGCACGCGCAGCGCGCTCACGAACGCGCGCACGCGCCGTGCACAGTCGGGGTGTGACAATCTGTGATCGCCCGTGACTTCATCACGGCCGATCACGTGGTAAACAGCCATAACCAATGGCTGTTCACCCCCTTCGGTGGCGAGCGGTGTCTCCGTGACACGCCGCCACCGAAGAAACAGGGATGCGCGTGCACGATCGCGCGCATTCCCTGTTTAAATGGGAGGCCGTCATATGACGGCCTCCCGCCACAATAGGTGCGCCGCCTGCCCGTCATTTGACAGCCGGCGGTCAGCATCTAGTTAGAATTCCCCTAATGTGTTCGTATATTTGTGTGTGTGTATGGGTATTTATGCATGTAAAGGCTAACTCCACCTTGTGACAGTGAGGATTTGCTCACACAGCTGTGTCATTCAGAGATTGCAGCACATGGACTTGTAGTTATCAACAATCATGGGTGTGGTAATTAGCACACTTGTAATCCATTGACACTTCCTCCAGCTCCATAGTTGGAGGAAGAGTTGGCAGGAGTCTGACATTGCACCTATAATACACTGATTGTGGTATATGCTTTTTAATTTTTTTCCCTTAAAGTGATACTAAACTCAGGACCCTGCATTCGCTACAAAACACAGAACTTGGAAATAATTATTTTGGTAAATACAATCTGCTAAATACCTTTTCTCATCAGCAGTACAGTGGGCAAAAAAGTATATAGTCAGCCACCAGTTGTACAAGTTCTCCCACTTAAAAAGATGAGAGAGACCTGCAATTGTCAGCATAGGTATACCTCAACTATGAGAGACTAAATGTGGAAACAAATCCAGACAATCACATTGTCTGATTTTTGAAAGAATTTATTTGCAAATTATGGTGGAAAATAAGTATTTGGTCACCTACAAACAAGCAAGATTTCTGGCTCTCACAGACCTGTATCTTTTTCTTTAAGAGGTTCCTCTGCCCTCCACTCCCCAGTTATAAGTTGTGATATAGAATTGGTGCTGTATATAATTCCAAAGTGTTTCTGTGAAAATGTATATTGTATCAATAAAGTGATAAGACAACTGATAAACTATGAAGAACAAAAAAAAGGAAGAAAATATTAAGCCAAAAATGTTAAGAAGGCCAAGTAATTAGAAAAGATATAGTATATTTCACAACACTATGTGATGAGAGAAAGGTGGCAGTGTGTAGAGATTGGTAAGTGGGTAAAATAGACCACAGGGTACCTTAAGCGTGAGATTGAGGAATGCTCCAGAAAAGTGCAACTGTGTCTCGAGAATCAAAACAAGCCAAAGTGTCAGCTCAGTGAAAGTGTGGTATAAATACCAGCAATCAGCCACAGGTCACTACCATCGTCACACGGCATAGACAAAGGAAAGGCGGCACCGGCGCCTCCCTCGTGGTGTACAAAGTTGGAGAAACACCATGCCGGCACATTGCTTGTTGGGGTATACATAAGGGCTATGAGGGGCATTGTATGTGGTGGGAGAAGGATGGGCAGGGGTGCTTTGTGTGTTGTACGGGTTAGAGGGGGAATTGTGTGCTATTTAATGTCCCCACAATGGAGCAGGAGAAATGTGCTTTACACATCCCTAAACTCTGTTCAATATGGACTCCTTAAACCCCATACACACTATCAGATTTTCTGCAGATTTTTTCCTTCAGATTTGCCAAAACCATATAATATAAGGTCATACTAAAACAAAATGGATGAGCACTAGGTATTAATATTATCTCCAAACATCACATAAAAAACAGTATTGGTGAAACCTTCCATAAAATAAACTCTCTATAGTGTCACCACTATTAAAGTGCATTAACAAAACAGTTCATCAAAATATGCGAAAACATCTATAATAAATTAGTCTTATTATATCACCACTATTAAGGTACATAAACACGGAGGTCCATCAATGTGCCAAAGTCAGTGTATTTAAATTCCCATTGAATGTGCTCCCCACACTTCATGCAAATAGGACTTGCTGCACCAAACCAGTGCTCTTCCATGTGTCCACACCATGACCCCCTTTCAAGCTATACTGTAACTCGCCTGATCCCTAAAACCAGGTTTTACGTGGGTCTGATAATGCTTTGTTGGAGTCCCAAGCAAGAATAGTGATGAGGCCAACTCTCTTGTGTCCCCCTTCACTGGCTCTCCAATTCAAAGACAATCAACAAACACAGACTCATAGTGCAACCAGTTTATTCCATTAAAATACCCGCAGAAAGGATAACAGATTTTCACTCACTTGTATGAGTGTCTGAGCTGGCACTAGCAGATTCCAGTAGTGTACTGTCTCCCAGTGTACTCTTTCTCTCTCCAACAAAATGGAGGACAGGTGTGCATTGCACTGTCCCGAAACTCTGTCACCGGACGTGATGTCAGATGTACTGTGTTCCCATCCCAACGTGCTTCGCTGTCCACAGCGCCATCAGGAAAGACCGCGTATACACATTGGTAAGGGACACTCCCCTCCCTCTCTTCGTCCTCTGATTGATTACATTCACTAAGAAACTCACAGAAATGCTTATGGTTATAAAATAAATCAGACTTGGATGCAGAGGCCGTCTGAACATGAAAATGAAAGCTAGTGTCAGTCATTGTTGCCTACATCATATTAATGCACAAAAATACACAGTTGATGTTCAATAAAGATTTCTGGTGGAAAACAGTTTTTTTGATATTTAGAATTAATTTGAATTGCTGTTCTGAAAGTTTTTTTGTCATGTGACCAACACAGCACCAATCAGGGCTGGCCAGGCACAGACTCACATCGTAGAGAACATACATCAGCAGCGTAATAGAAGCTCCTCCCAAGGATCTTTCCCAGCAAATGCCAAAGAACAGGGCAAGATCATGTGACCACACAACAGTGCTGCAGGAATAAGGTAATTAGAGGATAAAAAAAAAAAACTGGCATGAAATATATGATTTTTGTGAATGATTTATGGCAATTAAAACTTCTCTGTTTAGTATGCCTTTTTGGCCTAATTCCAGCAAATATAGTTGCCAGCATTTCTAAGATTTTTTTTTTTTTTTTTTAGCTTTGCATCCAGCAAACCATTATAGGCAAAGAATTTATTTGAATTATGGGCGGGGCACTCAGTTTAAAATGGGCTTGGTTCTGCAATCATATACACAAAGATTTATAATAATATGTCCAGAAAGACAGCCAAGAAGGTAACATTTATAAGCACAATTATTTATTTATTTGTTTAGCTAGTTACAACTTTTACTCTGTACAGTCTATTTAAAGCTGGGTAAAACGGTTCTTGCAAACAATATAGTGATCAATTCCAATTACACTGCAAACACATTTGGCATAACATATTTACAAAATATTATTTGATACTTACCTTTCTGATGAGTAGTACCACACACGCTGTGGTTGCTGATGGCTTGAACGGTTTTATAGGTGTGGAGTGGGGTGTTGGGAGAGTGCAGGGGGGATAGCATGGTAAAGAAGGAATAGGTGGAGTGAAAGGGGGGTGAAGAGTAGGGTGAGGAAGGCATAGAGTGGGGTGTCAGGAAGGGCTAGGAGTACATAATGCATAGGCAGGAGTATGTAATGTACAAAATGCAGAGGTCAGGTATGTGTATTGCTCAAATTGCAGGGTCAGGGGTGTGTCCACACAGAGTGCAAGTGCAGGGAATGTGTAACACAGAGTACAGGAGTCGGGGGTGTGCCCCACAAAGTGCATGAGTGTGTAATTCATAGAGTTCAAGTTTCGAGAGTGTGCAATGCACAGAGAGTAGGGGTCAGGTGTGCCCCACAGAATGCAGGGGTCAGGAGTGTGTAATGTATAGAGGACAAGTGTGCAGATTGTGTAATGCATAGTGTGGGGATAGGGGTGTGCCAAACACAGAGTGCATGGATGTGTAACAAACCAAGAGCAGGGGTTTGTATTGCACAGAGAGCAAGTGTCAGAAGTATGTACTGTACTGAGTGCAGGGGTCAGGGGTGTGTATTGCACAGAATGCAAGTGCCAAGAGTGTCTAGGACTGTGCCACACACAGAGTGCAATGCTCAATGGTACATAATACACAGAGTGCAGGGATGTGTAAAACCCTGAGATCAGAGGTCAGGGGTGTGTAAATGCAACATGCAGGGAACACTTAAGATTGACAAAAACCATGTAGTGCAAGGGCCTGCCTGATTGTATACACATTGAAACTCCTAAGGTTTAGTGTCACATTTGTATCTATGCCCATCCATAGTTACATAGTTACATAGTTAGTTACATAGTAGGTGAGGTTGAAAAAAGACACAAAGTCCATCAAGTCCAACCTATGTGTGTGATTATATGTCAGTATTACATTTTATATTCCTGTATGTTGTGGTTGTTCAGTGATATAATAAGACTAATTTATTGCAGCGGATCACATTTTGGACAAAATGTCATATGCATGTAAATGTAGTTTTTGCTTCAGAACAGTAGGGGTTCTGAGGGTTAATTACATAGGTTTGCCTTGACATCAGTCTGGCTGGGCTGTGTTGAAAGTTCTGCCTGGTCATGTGAGCAGTGAGGTGCACATGACAGGCCAGAACCAGGCCTGGTTGGACGTTTTGAGTATCAACCTTCTCGGAACCAATCAGTGGGATTGCTGGGCCCCGCTGGGGAATCTGGGAAGGGATACTTAAGATGTGTGGGTCACATGTTTAGAAGAGAGGAGTTTGTGAGGCCCTTGTGGTCTGTTCTGGTTTTAGGACCGGGGTAGCCCCGTGAGGGGTCCCGGTCACGAGGTGTTCGACATCCCGCAACATGTTCCTGTTAGAGGCCCCTAATAGACCCGCCTGGTCTGGGGTTGGGATCCGTCTGTTCCCGAGTCTCGGAACCTGCTGGTCCGAGGCGCAGTAACTGAGGGAGGATTCAAGGTGTCTGGGTGTGCTCTCGGCTTGGAGAGGCGCCACAGCTCGTGGAAGTGACCGGGGGAGGACTCTTCGGAGGAGGGCCGACAAGTGGCATCCTGGGAAGTGCCGGTTACTGCGTTGGGAAGAACATTGACGAATTCACGTTTTTCCAGTATCATTGAGCAGACAACTTGTACACGTTCATAGGATTGTTTCAAGTATTTGAGTTGATGTGCTGACTGCCATGATCTCTGGCTAGAGATCAGTTCAGCCTTGAGGTACCCAGCTGTGAGTGGCTACTCTCTGGGTGGAATTAGAGACTTTTCTAGACCTGCAGTTCAAGGTGCCTGAGTTCTTCACCCGTACCCTCTGTTCCCACGAGAGACTGTGTTATTGGATGTTATTACTGCAAAATAAAACCTTTCAAAATGACTTTATTTGTGTCAGCGTTCAAGTTTTTGGGTATCAACCCTGGGAACCCCTAGACGTGGAAGAGCAGGCCAAGAGGAGGTAACTGGTAAGCCCAATAAGTCAAGGCTGCCCTGCAAGGGATGTGGCCTCTACATTATTATAGATGTTTTCGCATATTTTGATGAACTGTTTTGTTAATGCACTTTAACCACTTCAGCCCCGGACCATTTTGCTGGCCAAAGACCAGACCACTTTTTGCGATTCCGCACTGTGTCGCTTTAACTGACAATTGCACGGTCATGCGACGTGGCTCCCAAACAAAATTTACATCCTTTTTTTCCCCACAAATAGAGCTTTCTTTTGGTGGTATTTGATCACATCTGTGGTTTACATTTTTTGCGCTATGAACAAAAATAGAGCGACTATTTTGGAAAAAACGCATTATTTTTTACTTTTGTTATAATAAATATCCCCCAAAAATATATAAAAAAACTTTTTTTTCCATCAGTATAGGCCGATACGTATTCTTATACATATTTTTGGTAAAAAAAAAATCGCAATAAGAGATTATTGATTAGTTTGCGCAAAAGTTATAGCGTTTACAAAATAGGGGATAGTTTTATGGCATTTTTATTAATAAATTTTTTTTACTAGTAATGGCGGCGATCAGTGATTTTTATTGTGACTGCGACATTATGGCAGACATATCTGACATTTTTGACACATTTTTGGGACCATTGTAATTTATACAGCAATCACTGCTATATAAATGCAGTGATTCCTGTGTAAATGACAATGACAGTGAAGGGGTTAACCAGTGGGTGGCAGTGTAGGGGTTAAGTGTTCCTAGGGGTGTGTTACTAACTGTTGGGGGCTGGGCTTTCATTTAGTGAACACTGATCTCTGCTCCAATCACATGGAGCAGAGATCAGCGTCACTAGTTGCTAGGCAGAACGGGAAGATGCTGTTTACAATGGCATCTCTCCGTTCAGCCACCCTGTGAGACGATCGCGGGTATGCCCGCGGCGATCGAGTCCGCGGAACCCGCGACCGGACTCACGGGGGTCCCGACCGGCAGGGCGGAAAATTTAAAGGGACGTACAGGTACGCCCATTTGCCTGCCCCTGCCATTCTGCCGACGTACATCGGCATGCGCCGGTCGGGAACCGGTTAATAGTGGTGACACTATAGAGAGTTTATTTATTGAAGGTTTCTCCAATACTGTTTTTTATGTGATGTTTGGAGATAATATTAATACCTAGTGCTCATCCATTTTGTTTATTTAGTACATCTTTATTGTGTGATTTCCACAACAAAGTGGGAAGAGCTGCAAGGGTGGTTTTATCACAGTTTTAACAATTTATACAGGAATCTGTGGGGTAGTGTGTTTGCACTTTTTTGTTGTCCAAGGGTGTCTCTATTGCTCCTCTATAGATAGAGGAACCACCCTAAAACAGAAAATGTGCTACTGACTGAATCACCAAGTAAAAACAAATCAAAGATGTAAAACAGAAAATGAAATCACCCACATCTAAGGATTGATAAACTGCAACACACACCATTTCTTTTTGGGTTTATAACAAATATTGCTAAAGTCTGAGACTATACAAGGAAGAAAAGAACATTTCTCAGAGGAAAATCTGTTCTCTCTTTCACATGCATGTGTAGCACTGGCTCCCGACCAGCAGGTGCTATGGTTTTTGAAAAGTTAATTTGCCTGAAGCCACAGTTGGGTTTCTGGACTATTTCTCCAAATTTCTGGTTTCAGTACCAGTCCAGCTGGGTTGCACTGGGTTCTCCTTGACCGCAGGTGTCACTGTCACCACCGGCAAGAGTAGAAACGTAGTCTAGTTGGGTGTATTGAATGCCACAATTCTCTCGGAACCAGCCCAGTGTGAGTGTTTTTCAGCTGTGCATTCTGGGGGGTGGTATTTAAGGTACCGACGCTATGTTGGCGGGTTTATTATTTTTCTGTCTGTTCGGTTCTGGTGGTCCTCCTGACCCAGCCCCATGGTCCTCCTGGCCTGGGGTGCGGAACTATGCATCCTGAGTCCCGGGGCCGGCTGGCCCGAGGAGTCGCAACTGCAGGGATAGACCTGAGTGAATTTCGGGACCTACTGATCCAAGGGTAGTCCAGTGCCATCTCATCTGAAGGGATAGGCCCAGCAACTGAAGAACCCCAGGGGAGGAGTCTTTCAGGAGAAGACTGTGCGCAAGGCTGGTTTCTCTGAAGGAGCCTGGAGGCTTAGTTGAAGGACGCAACCTGGATCAACACTCATACTGTATCGCCAGACCGGCTGAGAGAAACTGGTACCGTATGTCAGTTCTTTAAATTTATCTACATCCATAAGTAACGCTCAAGTGTATCTCATAAGTTTATGGCAGAGACTTTGTCAAGCATCCCACCGGCTGCTATGCCTAGTGAGAGAGGTCTATCCGGGGGTTGTTAAATCCAGTTATGAGAGGGTTTATATTCTCTGGATTTTCTCGAAAGACTTCCATTTTGCAAGCTAAGTGACTGAACTCACTCCTAACCATCTACCCTTTATTGAGAGACTTTGTTTTGTTCTAAATAAATAACCCAAAAGCGGATTCAGTGTCAGTTTCCACATTCTTTGGGCCATTTACCACGGGAACCCCAAGACGGAGAAGCAAGCAGGTAACGGTAAGCCCAAATAAAACCAGCAGCTCCTTCGGGGGTCAGTGCTACACATGCATCTCAGGGGGAACTAATGGGAAGAACTCCAACACAGTGGACCTATAGGATTGCCAATAGTGAAAAATATCTGCATCTAAAGCATTTAGGACGTTGGTCAGGTGAGTGCGGTAAAAAAAGAGGGGAGTATGGAGTGTTACACTAAGCACAGACGATTTATTGAAAAAGTCATTTTATTTTAATGTGTGTTTTATTAAGCCAGAACTTTTATTAACTGCACTGTTTATAAGGACACTTTTATATATTTTGTTTCATATATTTGCATGTTTGCACTCTCATCTGTTTTTGGAGTATGTGTTATGAGTGAAATATTAGCATTGAAGAGACACTTTAGAATATGTGTATCACCCTCTAGTGTGCTACTAGATTCGTGCTGGCAAATTTATGTTTGACTCATGGTTACCTTATGAGTCTGAAATTGGATCAGGGTTTACTGCAGGTCAGCCTGGATGACTCACAGGGGCAGGTCTTTGGTACCTCCCCCTGGGTCTGGAAGATTGGAGAAACTTCTAGATGTTAGTGGGCTGAGGCCAGGATGGCTGATCTGCATATCTGAGGGAACTTGGCCAATCCCCAGGCAGAAAGTTTCTGGCAGGGTGGATGAGTCAGCCCCTAAAATATGTTAGAGCCATGGCAGCAGGGTAGTCGGGTGAAAGATGGAATGCTGAGGAGGCTGTCAGTGGCCTAGGGGGGCCTTTGCATCCACACTTGGCTCGGGCTAGCTTAGGAATATCCAGTCAGCATCATGGTTTGAACATAATTATTGCCTGAGGGCAGTGGCAGCCAGGAGGACAGAGTGAGTACATCAGCACACCCAGGTATTTATAAGGGGAGAGACTGCCACCTGTAGCCAGCTTTCAAAGGACAGCGCTGTGCTTAGCCCTTTATCCCTTGTCCTTTGAGCTCTTTGGAGCAGCCAGGTGGGCTGGTAAATGTGTAGCCAGGAGGGCTGCCCAAATAGCAAGTAATTGTGCTGCACGTTTGAAAATGACTTGCTAAGCTATTGCTAGACTTGTCAGGCTTCACAGGTTTGTTGCACAATTGCAGCAAGTTTGCATTGCATGGCTCCAGATTAACTTTCTTTGCAAACATTCTGCAAGCCTGCTGCAAGTTCTGGTTCTGTTATGTTGTGCAATAGTCATCCCACCACAGGGGCCACTGTGGCTGAATTTTCTGTAGAGTTGCAGAGCTCTTGTTGTAGACTCACCGCTGCAACTTTGCTCTTGCTAGAGACTTACCATGCAAATTAGCTTCAAATTGGAAAAGCGTCAACTAAAACTTGCACTTCAAGTGTTCAGTAAGTGTACAACTTGCCAGTGAAAATGTGCAGCAAGTTAACAGACTTACAGTTCAACACTGCCACACATTTGTGACAAGTTATCCTTGCTATCTGGGTGGTAGTTCCTGCAGGCAGTGGAGCTGTGTGCAGCTCTATAGGTGGATGCCTGCAGCTTTCAACTATCTTTGCTATTTTCCAAAGGGGCTAAGAGCTCCTGTCCATAAGGGACTTTGCCACTGATCCAAGAGACCCTGTGTTACTAGCAAAGAGAGTAGTATTCTCTGTACATCGGAAGGAAGTTGTCCTCATCCATTGTTCTGCAATCAAGTTGGGCATCCCATTTGCTCAATAAAACAACAAAAACAACCCGTGGACTGATTTCTTGTTTCTGGATGCAAGTTGCAAATGCGTGTTGCCTGGCTGTGTAAAAATAGGGAAACCAGTTGCCAGCAGCCCCTGCGGGGGTAGTGCTACATTTAATAACTAATTCGAGTTTTTTCTTCAAATAACGTTTTATTCACCATCAGTGGTAACATAGGTATATAAACAGTACAGAAGTGCAATAAAAGACAAACATATATAGGGCTATGCAAAAGTAAATATAGATATGTGACAGGCAGCAACAGAGCACAGGCATGTGCAATAGAATCCAGTAGTTCGGGCGATAGAGTGTCATGGGGCGGAAGACACCAAAAGTCAGCCATCCACCCCATAACCCCCACGACCCAGTGCGTGCTGCCATGTGGCCCATACCAGACACAAAATGCATAGCAGATGAGAACCGCTATAAAAACAGGAGAGGTGAGAAAGAAAAACAGAGAAAGGAGAAAGAAAAGAAAGAAAAGAAAGAGAAGAAAGTGCCAGAAATCCAGGTCGTCATACCTTAACCATTTCGCCCCTAGTCTTCCCGCAGCCGCCATCTCTCCCATACTCGGTCAAATTCCTCCAGCCTGTCCCTCTAATTCGAGTTTTCTGGATGTGT
Source organism: Lithobates pipiens (assembly GCF_037356315.1). Lineage (NCBI taxonomy): Eukaryota > Metazoa > Chordata > Amphibia > Anura > Ranidae > Lithobates > Lithobates pipiens. The sequence continues at coordinate 12,944,197 of NW_027507787.1, read as the reverse complement.
TTACCTGAAAAGGCACCTAGGGGGTTGTTTACTAAGGGAAAATTCACTTTGCACTACAAGTGCACTTGAAAGTGCACTTGCAATGCACTTGGAAGTAAAGTCACTGTAGATCCGAGTGGGACATGCAAGGAAAATAAAAAACAGCATTTTAGCTTGCACATGATTGGATGATAAAATCAGCAGAGCTTCCACTCATTTCAGGTCTACTCCCTAGATTTAGGGCGACTGCACTTCCAAGTGCACTTTCAGTGCAATTTCAAGTGCAGTTGCAGTGCAACGTGGATTTGCCTTTCGTAAATAACTCACATAGTATGTTTTAAAGCACTAGGTTAGTACTTAGCATTTTAATCATAGGACTTAGTTTTGCACCATTGGAGACAGCCATATATACTACTCCATATTCCCATTGCACACAATCCTGGAAAAGGCTCTCAAGGGATTGGGTGCTGCAGCAAAAACTAGCTGGGAACTGGTTTAGAAGTCACAAGGAAAATGTTTGCCAGCACACTATGGATCAACAAGGAAGCGTCCAAGCAAATTATTTAATGCATGATCACATCAAAAGAGTAGTGCAATGTTTTGGAATCATGTAGGAACCCTTGGTCAGGCACCATCACATGCCCGACGAAGGGGTTCTATGTGACTCCGAAACGTTGCACTACTCTTTTGATGGGTTAATGCATTATATAAATAACTTGGACACTCCTGTCCACCACCACCCATGTATTAGACATGGGCGCCGTCAAAAAATGAGTTTAGTTTCGTTCCGTACAAAAAAAAATTATATTTCTTAATTCATGTATGAAATTCAATTCGGATTCCTACAAAATACGAGTTTTTGCTAGATTCGTAAAACTTTTTGTTAAAATAACGAAAGTTCGTTATGATGAATTTATCATTATGAGGGGCTCCCACCATCCCTGTGTTGTGCTGACTTCCTGGGTTTTTAACTTTTAGGTTTGTTAACTTTTCATAACAATTATGAATGTTCGTTATTATGAATTTATCATTATGAGGGGTTCCCACCATCCCTGTGCTGTGCTGACTTCCTCTGATTGGTGAACAAAACACCAGTCCTGTTTCTGTTAATTGGTATCCGAAATTCCGAAATTCGTTAACGAAATTTGGTATTTTCTATGAAATTCATTAGCATAGAAATTCCCATAGGATTCCCACCATCCCTCTGCTGAATTCCTGGGGTTTTAACTTTTAGGGTCATTAACTTTTCTTAACAATTACAAATTTTTTGCTATGATGAATTTATCATTATTAGGGATTCCCACCATCCCTGTGCTGTGCTGACTGCCTGGGTTTTTAACTTTTAGGTTCGTTAACTTTTTGTTAATTATGAATTTTCGTTATGAATTTGGATCCAAAATTCGTAAACGAAATTTCGTATTTCGTATGGAATTCGTATGCATAAAAATTAGTATTTCGGATTTGTACGAATGTACGTATTTCCGGAAATTTGTACGAATTTTCGTACGAAACTAATCTCACATGTCTACCATGTAGTGCATCACAAGTCTCACCAGCCCAGCCACCTGTGGTCTGTGTACTGGTCCTCCTTGCAAACTTCCACTCAGATGCTTAGGCATCCTCCAGCCAGAAGGAAAGTCAATCTTTTTTTTACCTGCCAATCAGAACTATAATTAGCAAACATTGGTAAGGCCCAGAGGCATAACTAGACCCTCTAGGGCCCCAGTGCAAGAAACCATGAAGGGCCCCCGCTGACCCCAAGGGTGACTCAGCCCCATGCGTCACCCCTGTACACCTGGAAAGGAGGGGTGGCTAGAGGAACCAATCCCCTCTATTTTCTTCCTGCAGTGGAGAGAACATTGGTTCCTCTATATCAGCGTTTTTCAACCAGGGTGCCTAGGCACCCTGGTGTGCCTTGAGGTTTCTTCAAGGGTGCCTTGGCAAAATGCCTAAAAATTGCCCAAATATTGTATACAAGCCAGTGTATGAATAAAGCCTGCCTTTTAGTTACACAAAAGCACAGATTTTCATTGTGTAACATTACAACCTTCTAGCTGTCGGTGGCCAATGGCATTCTTATTTGACCTTCCCCCGCCCCTCTCCATCAGCATTGGGGTCACATTAACTAAGTGATGGAGAGAAACTGAGGGAGAAAAGAAACACTGGAATACTAGTCAGAACCAGTTTGCAAAAGTGTATTTGCCTTGGAAGAATAAATCACCTCTTTTGGGTCCTGCTTTTGTGGATGTTGCTACATTATGTAAAATGATTATGCCCCATACACAGGGTCGGACATTCTGACCACAAAATCCGTCTGATTTTTTCTGCCGGATTTTGGCCAAAACTTGTGTTGCATACACACGGTCGCACAAAGTTGATGGAAAATCCGATTGTTCTGAACGAGGTGACATCAAACACGTACGTCGAGACTATAAACGGGTCAGTAGCCAATAGCTTTTGTCTCTTCGTTTATTCTGAGCATGCGTGGCACTTTGTCCATCGGAATTGTCTACACAGGATCAGAATTTATGCAATCGGACTTTGTGTGTCGGAAAATCCGACAGAAAAAGTCAGATGGAGCCCACACACTGTAGAATTTTCCAACAACATAACAAAATCGCGCATTTTCTGTCAGAAAATCCAACCATGTGTATGGGGCATTCGAATAATTTTTACATTTTAGAATGGGGTGCCTCAAGACTGTCCATAATTTTTAAAGGATGCCTTGAGATTGTCCATAATTTTAAAGGGTACCTTAACTTAAAAAAGGTAGAGAAAATCTGCTCTATATGCCACCCCACTGCCCTTCCTATCTAGGTGTACAGGGGTGAGGCATGGGCCACCTGGAGCATGGGGTTGGGATGAGTGGATGTGGCAGTGGTGGTGGTGGTGGGGGGGTGGGATCAGTGGCAGCGGTGGTTGTGGTGAGGGGGGTGGGATCAGTGACAGCAGTGGTGGTGGTCGGGGGGTGGGATCAGTAGCAGTGGTGGTGAGGGGGGTGGGGATCAATGGCAGCGGTGGTGGTGTTGAGGGGGTGGGATCAGTGGCAGCGTGTGTGGTGGTCGAGAAGGGGGCAGGATCAATGGCAGCAATGGTAGTGATGAGAGGGTGGGATCAGTGGTAAAGGTGGTGGTGGTGAGGGTGGGTGGAATCAGTGGCAGCGGTGATGGTGTGGTGAAGTGGGGTGGGATCAATGGCAGCGGTGGTGGTGAAGGGGGTGGGATCAGTAGCAGCGGTGGTGAAGGGGGATGGGATCAATGGCAGCGGTGGTGGTAAGGGGGGTGGGATCAGTGGCATCGGTGGTGGTGAAGGGGAGGTGGGATCAGTGGCAGCGGTGGTGGTGAGGGGGGTGGGATCTTACTGCCTCTTACTGATCCCATCCCTCCACCACCACAGATCTCATCCCTATAGGAATGAGATCTGTGATGGTGATATGGGGATAAGATCAGTAAGAGGCAGCGGTGGTGGAGGTTGGGATCAATTGCACTAGAAATCAATCAATTCCTCCACAGTATTCACGTGCCTCCAGGGATGCCTCTGTGTCATGGGGTCTCCTTGCAGAGGAGAGAGCTCCTCCCCCTTCACAACTATTGGTTGTCAGCTGGTCAGCTTACTTTCTCTTTCAGTGTCCGCTTCCCTACATGGCTTCTCTCTGGAGAGGATAGGCGGGGCAGTCCAGGGAAGTGATAGTGCTCAGCCTTACCTCATCGGTGGGACGAAGGAATGGACGGGTGGGCCCCTCACATTGGCAGAGCCAGAACAGACGGGCAGACCACTCAGGCTGCATTCACACTACAGCGTTTTGAATTGTGATCAGATCTTCCACGGATATGCCCGTGATTTGATAGTGCTGATGTGTGAATGACAAAATGCGGAACTTGCATTTGAGATGCCATTCATTGGAATTACACCTCAAATTGCGGTGCGGGTCAGCCGAGATTGTCACGTGAAAAAACATGCTTGCAATCGAGGCAACCCACATCGTGGGACGCATATCTTCCCAAAGTAGATCCTGAACTATTTTTGGGTCCTGAGATGCGGGTTGCCACGACTGCAACATGTTTTACTGAACAAGCTTTCACATGACTCTTTGCTACATCCTTTCTCTCCTAGGTACACAATTCTCCTGCCTTCTAGGCTCCATCTATATCTGGGGTTCTGCAAGAAGGACAGGAACAACAGGACACAGCCCATTAAAGTGGAAGTAAACCCATTGATTTAAACAGTTTCAAAAAACGGCATGCCGGGAATGCTAACTGCACATTGGCTGTGCTCTCAACCAAACTGTCAAACCACCTAATGGCTGGTGTCATAATGGATCACATGTGCAGCACCATGGCAGCTGAAGATTAAACAGAGATAAAGATGGCAGCTTCCGTGGATGAAAACGATAGGGGAGTTTACTTCCACTTTAAAGAGCAAGTTCACCCCTTCCTACATGACTGACACAGTGACCGAGTGTTTGAGTGGTTGAGATGACAAACCTTCCTATAATAATACACTGCCTGCTCCAAATGTCCATTTTGAGACTGTACAATGAAGGCTGAAATTTAACTAAGCCGATTGACTTCTCTTCCTAAGCTGACATTATTTTATTTGGTTTGAATAAAGGAACAGGGCCACACACACACACACACACACACACACACAAGGATAAGAATTGTGGATAAGGATAAGATAAGAATTGATTACCAAGAAAATCTTGATACATGTCAGGTTTCAAATTCACATAGAGACCAATTAACACTTGTCTTCCTTTTCTTCATGAGTGTGCGATAGTTACCTTGAACAACCTGCATACACCATGTTTTTTTGCTGCATTCACTGCAAGAATTATGCTTATGAGAAAAGGTAAACAGATTACCTTTCAGAAGCATACTGTATAAACACTTCAAATCTCCACTAGAGACCATAATAGATGATTGCTCACAATAGCTGCACAAAGATTTTTTTCTGCAAATAGATGATTTGAGTAAGGGTTATGATGATGCTAGGACTAATAATATTGCTTCAGCGTAAAACTATGAGGTAACAGCACTCACTTCTATGATATTGTTTAAAGCGTAACCTTCCCCATAACAACTTGATAAAAAATAGTGTTCTTTAGCAAGGAACATACATTTCACATTGATAATTATGCTACCAAAATTAGTGTGTGCTGTAAATTGCCTCCAGCATTTCTCCTGTTTCTTCCTGCTGGAGGCTGCCATTTTGCTGAAGCCCAGAGCCCCTCAACAGCAGTAAATCATAAAGTGGAATTAAACCCATCGACTTAAAGAGGAAGTAAACCCTGATGGGTTTACTTCCTCTTTTTTTCCCTGCAAAGGTAGAGCATAATGGACTACTATGCATCGCATAGTAGCTCATTATGTGTCACTTACCTGACACAGGAGCCAGCGAAGTCGCCGCTGTCCCCTGTAGTCCGTCGCATCCATGTTGCTTGTGGCGTCTCGCAGCTCCGACGAATCACAGCGGCGCAACCGCGATGACGTCACTCCCGCGCATGCGCACGGGAGTCGCGTCTCGCAGCTCCGCCGCTGCCATGCGGCAAAGCCGCGATGACGTCACTCCCGCGCATGCGCACGGGAGTCGACAAATTAGGCAAATCCATTCTTGGATTTGCCGCATTTAGTGCGCCTGCGCGCCGCTGTCTACGGCGCATGCGCCGTAGACAGCGGTGCCCATTTTCGGGCAAATATCTCCTAAACCATATAGGTTTAGGAGATATTGCTTGGACCTACAGGTAAGCCTTAATCTAGGCTTACCTATAGGTCCAAGTTGTTTGGAAGGGTTTACTTCCTCTTTAACAGTTTCAAAAAACAGATACATTTCTGGAATGCCAAGATTACTAACTGTCACATTTGCTTGTGTCTTCAACCAAACTGTCAAACCATCAAATGGCTGTTGTCATAACTGATGACTTGTTGCAGGTCACAAAGAAGCAGCTTCCTTAGCTGTAAAGGATAAGGGGGTTTAATTCTGTAGATTGGTCTCTATAAATTTAGCAGTGTCTAAAAATGCCTGAAAATGGAGAGCAACTGAGCAGGTGCAGAGAGCGATAAAACAGTGTATTACTGGATTTTAAACAACAGTATAGCCACTTATTTTTAATGTTTTACATAGCTATACCTGCAAAAGGGGCCAGCCTGAAGAAATCTTGCAGGACTGAATTTTCTGACTAAAGTTGCACTTTAAATGAAGACTTCAGTCCGAATAAGAAATTAAAAGGAAACATGAATCCTAGAACAGTTTTAGAATTTCTGCATGGAAATTGCTAGAGGCAGACTGCCCTTCAATTGCAGCAGTAGCCAATCAGCTTACTTCTGGCTCTCCCTGCACTTGTTCTTCAAATAGCATAGGGAAGGGACTAACAGTCCACAGTGGTATATATAATAGAGTATATAACATTTAAATTGGTGGTTTAAAGGGGGCCATTGACCCTGCAGGTGCTGCATTTTCAATGACTAATTGTCACAATTTAGCCTGCAGTTTTCCTGCCTGTGTAATGGGACTAGAGACCAAATTCAATATTATCTTAATCATTAAATATAATAAAACAAATTGTCTTAAACTGTGGTATGAATGGCCGTGGCCCTTTTCTACTGGTATGCCGATATATAACCAATAATAATCAATGTTTATTTTGACGATATAACAATTTATGACCTTACATAAATTAACATACCAATGGTTCAGATTAAAAAACTCGAACCAACCAACTTATAACAAAAAGATCACTATCCCACACTCCAGGCTCCTCATTTCAAAGGAGCCTGGCACCCCACCCGGGCCACAGCCAATTCTATACAAGAAGTAAAATCAAGGATGAGAATATCACAACCGATATTAGATAGATTGACCTGGTCAAAACAATAAAAACCAGGCAAACCACCTTCCAAATCGACATGACGGAAGGACAGTCCACCAACTGAGGGCAATAGGAAAATTCTGGATTAATCAACCATTTAATCCACGGAATGATCTCAGAGAAGACTAAAATGGGGGATGGCAGAACTACATGAAGATGCAAAAGGTCTACTTTAATTTTAGCAATTAAATCCAATGTTTTATAAGTACCTAAATCATTACCAGATAAATGTAATACAATAACAGCCGGAGGAGGCCAAGAGGAACATAAATTAGTCAGAGTAGGATGAAGATTGAACCAGGACATGCCTCTGCAGCCGTACCAAAATATTTCGTTAGTGGTACTGTCGAGACCTAATTTGAGTCCATGACTTCTTAGGGAAGCTCTCATGTTTGCCCAATACATGAAAGAATGTCCTTTAATCCAAATATAACAGAGGGATCTTATAAAAAAATAAAAAATAAATCTGAAAGAGCACAAATTAGTCCTGACATATGACTGGAAACAGTCAGATTTCCAACCACCAAAATTTTTGATAGCATGAGACGATAAACCTAACTTAGAGGCTTCGGTGGCTTGAATTAGTATTGAGTAAGGGGAAGGCCGGTATTATGTATTAAAAGAAGGCCAAACTGTTCAGGGCATAAAAGCAAATAACTCGACAATAAAGAGAAAACACACATAGGAGAACCATGCATTTTATGAATGATAATCCAACAACCTTTTCCCAATTGGTCCGTTTTACTAAAATGTAACAAGATTCTGACGCAATTTGTGTTCATAATGACATCAGGAATAAAAAGGCCTCCAGCAATAATTCGTAAATGCAAAATGCTCCCAAGAAACAAAGGCAAAAAGAAACTTGTAAAAGAAGAGCTTCATAACAAATGGAGGAGGAGGCAATCAAAAGGCTATGCACAATAATAGAAGTAATTGGCATTCTGTGGTGAACCCAAAAATATTTTTTATGATACCCTTTAAGGGCCTGCGTAACAGAAAAGAAATGTGAGCAAGGAGGAAAACCTTTAATTTTATTTAAAAAAATGAAAATACCTGCCAATATTTTAACTAAATGAGAATAAAATTGTAGAAAAGAGCACCACAAGGACCACGCGGCGTTGTATTGCACCCAGGTGGAGGAGGCCAAGTAGTGTATCAAATTAGCAGAATCGACTTGAATTGAGACTGTGCATTCAAGGAAGGGAGCAAAAGCTTCAAAATACTTGCAAGACAAGGAGCAGCCCATCGACATGCATTTATCATAATAATAGGCTCCATTAAAGTAAAAACCCAGAGAGCTAAAAGTAGATGATGAATAGGTAATAAACGGAAAGCTGATTTAATGTTAGCTTTGGCAAGCAAAGCAGACCGTCCAAGCAAACGAATTTTAGAAACCGCATCATCAAATGACGCATAAGAAACAGAACTGGCATTAGGGTCAACACTATCATTAAAGCGGGGTTCCACCCTAAAGTGGAACTTCCGGTCATCGGAACCCTCCCCCCTCTGGTGTCACAGTTGGCACCTTTCAGGGGGGTGCAGATACCTGTCTAAGACAGATATTTGCACCCACTTCCGGGCATAGACTCACACGGGAGTCTATGCTGTTTCCTGTCCCGGCATGCTGTCTGCTGGGACACACACGGGTCCCAGAGACAGTGTGGACCATTCCTATTGCGCTGTGTGACTCGTGCATGCGCAGTAGGGAACCGGGAAGTGAAGCCACAATGCTTCACTTCCTGATTCCCTCACCTAGAATGATGGCGGCAGCAGCCGAGAGCAGAGCGATCGATCGGCCTTGGCTACGGACATCGCTGGACCCTGGGACAGGTGAGTGTCCATCCGGGCTGAGAGTTTTGGTGAGAGCAATCACATTATCATTCACTGTGCACTGGGAGTAGTAGTTGCATATACTTTCTGAAGATAACCACGGAGGATTTTCACCATTCATTATTCATCATTATTATTCACCTATCATTTATGTTTTGGCACTTAGCACATTGACTTTTTATGAACGTGGACTTTCACTGATTGTAATTTTAAAATAGTTTTTGATAATTTTTATTTTTTCATACTTTATGTTTAAACTTTGGGACTTGTATTGTTTTCACTTGTATTTTTTATTATCCTTTGCAATTGAATGTTCACTCATCTTTATTAATCTATTTCATGGTTAGGTTTGCACTTTTTATTGTATTCACACATATGTGCATGTGATTTATATGGAATTTTTCTAGTGATACTAGACACTAACACCTGATACAAGGGTATTTGGAATGATTTAACCTTTTTGGGTTTATTATTTACCAGCGTGCTGATAATCTACACACTAGTTTTTTCACAGTTTTTTTGCAATTTATATATTTTTTTCACCACTTATTATTTAATTTAAGGGTATAGCGCCAAATCTATTTCCCTTTCTTCCATACAATTATTTCCACCTATACAGGGTGGTAAATTAAATAGAGGCTGCTCATACCACAGACACATTAATTGGTTCCGTAGCGCACTCTTTCCCATCCTTGCTTCTTTATTAAATAATTTTCCGAACCAGAAGACAAGTTGCTAATACAACGTTTGAAATACTCAGTAAAGGAGATAAAGGACAGTAACAATGAATGTAATTGTGCAGATTCACCATTACTATCGATCTGTGTTAATAGATGAAGACGCAGTCTGAGCAGAGGACTACTGCGAAACTTCAGCCACTGGTGACGTATTTGACACGACATCTGTGAAATTGATAAGAGGCAAAGAAACTGCTGGCATAAAATTCGTATACAATAAAGATGTGGATGGACACGACTCATACAAATAGAGGAATTTTCAGCTGAAGAAATATTAGGGTTAATAGAAGCACAATCCTGTTGCCATAAATGATCAATAATTTGCAAAGCTGGAGGGGATTGTGACATATTAGCAACATTGGAAGATGCATTGTTTAACAATAGCTGTTTTGTAAATGACACATTATTTGAAGATAAAGTAGAGTGTGAGCGCAAAGGGTTAACATGTTTACCATCGATTTTCATTTTGGGTGCTGGCTGGCCCCTGGATCCGATCCAGCGGACCGCCTTCTGTTTCTTCCTCTGCGGGCGTCCAGGCGACATTGCGCATGCTCCAGCATCCCCTTCTAAATTCAATCTGTGCCCTCACCAAGAAGGAGGGGAGGAGACAGGTGGCCTGGGGGGACTCAAGGTACGGCCACACGGAAAAGGAGGAGAGGACAGAATAGGAGGCTGCACTGGAGGAGGAGCTGGAACAACAGGAAACAAAGGGGGAGAAGGAACAGGACAAACCGGAAGAGATACAGGGAGGGAAGGAGATGGAGCGGCAGAGACAGGAGGCAATGCGGTCAAATGAGGGGGGAATCCGGGAACAACAGCTGAAAAAAGAGGAGGGAGAGGCGGCAGAGAAGCCATGGAAGGGTCGGAAGACAAGCAGAACCTCATCTAGGCATCGCCATCGGGAGCAGAGGCCCTCTCAATCAGCTGACGCAGCAAAGAATGCATGGTGAGAGGGAGAACAACACAAGGGGTGCCTTTTCTTCTGCTGCAGCCGTTGTTCTGTTAAAAACCATAGGCCTGATTTCTTTTATAACCTTCTTTTTTCTTATAGGTTCGTTGAATCATCTGACCAACTATAGAATCTTCTAGAAGTTAAATCTCAACTGACAGGTAAGGGACCAATAATAACTGTACTTTTTTTTTTTTTAATTTACAGAACAACTCCCTATTGATTTGTTCCTATTCCCATAGGTAGGGTCGCTATTGCGTTCCCCCTACTTCCATTCTTACCTCCTTTCTGCAGTGCTTCTCCTAGTCCTCTGATTCCTTTCCCATGTGTTGTTGGCTTTTCTTCTCACTTATAGGCATCACCTGCTATTCTCTGGGTTTATTTTTCCTTTCCCTAACATCACTTCTTGGCCTTTTTCCCAGTATGCCTCTCTATATATACACATGTGCTCAGTCCAGCCCTCATTGCCTAAGCAACTTCACAGTTCTCTGAGCTCCTGTCTGATTACTATTTTGTGTATCATGTGTCTAATTACCCATGTACAATACTGGCTTTGCCTACTGCCTAATGTGCCTATGCTCGGCTTGTTTCTTGGTTTTCCTTCAGTCTCGTGCTGTTGTACTCTGAATGTGTTAGTGGTCTCCTGGTTCATCCGCAGCACCAGGGGCCCCCGGTGAATAAGCAGGCTGGGGCTTGGACTTCGCGCCCTGGGGAAACCCCCAAGTTGGTGAACAACATGGGCTCATTATCATAGACTCCTAATAATAACAATGTTTTATATGTCTATTTTATTAGTTACAGTGCTATGAGACTGCATTGTGTGAGGCAGGTTAAAATTAGCTTGGTAACAGAATTCATCCTGAAAATTTTTATAAAATGTTGGCAAATATGTTATCTTCGGTAATGCCTTGAGTCTGTTTTTACAGTGTGTCTAAAGCCAATACTTTTTGTATAGTACTAAAGCAGGGAACTGTTACTAAACATTCACTGAGGGTGAATCTTGCAGGTGCATGTTTTCAATAACAATAAGGCTGGGTTCACACTAGTGCGAATTGGATGTGTGTTTCCCCGAATCCAATTCACATGTCAGGAGATTGTGACTGGATCTCTATGGAGCCGGTTCACACATCTCTGGGGTGGCTCCGGAGCGAATTGCACAGGAGTCCTCTGTGTTTTCTGGTCTGCTTCAAGTCACAGTTCAGCCAAAAATTTGGACTGAAATCTGACCGAAAACGGTGAACAGGGACACACTGGACCCCTGCTGTGTGCCACTCTGTGTGGCAGTGTGAACCCAGCCTAATTGATGCACCACTAGTGAATATTTGGTAAAAGTCACATTCTCTGCTTTATAAATCTGCCCCTAAATGTACATAGGTAAGAGTTTACTACTGGATGTTACTGCGTGTAATGGTTAAAGGGTGATTATTATTATTCTATACAGTATAACGATTTTTTTTTTTTTATGTATTTTTCTTTTAGCTTTATTAAAGTTGTTAAAACCTATTTTTTTTTACAATATAAAATCTTTGTTTGGCAAATGATAGTTCATTCAGAATTCTCAGTGCACTATGGGTTATCCAAACAAAGCACAGTAGTAATCTAATTTTAAACATGCTGTCTCTGATTGAAACCTCAAAACCACCAACGTGGGGAGAAGGGAAGGTGGGTGAGTCCCTGCTTTGGATTATATACTCGTGCACAAATTTCAGCTAGAGCTATTGAACTCTGTAAACAACAGGTGTTATACAAAGTAGGGGCTAAGGTGTTATTGGAGAACATGTTAAAGGCGTAGAGAGTTCTACTTGTTGGCTGCATATGAAAGTACAAAATATTAATATGCAATGTTTCATTATCACCTGACAATGAAGAGAAACGTATTTCTTATATTTTATTTTTTAGTCATGTCCTTAATAAATAAAGCAAGAAAATATATAAAAAGCCACTATTCATATCCTTCAATTATTCAGATCCGAACTGTGATGTTGAGGGTGGACGGGATTGCTACCCTTACCTGCCCCCTCTGTTAAGGAACAATTGCATAGGAAAAGATGCATTTGTACATCAAGCTCCCTCAAACATTTTCATTTTAGTATTTGCAGACGTTACTGTGTTTTTCTTTCTTTTTTTTCTTATGTCATTGCCTGCTGATCTGCCTGGTAACTGGGGACTATTTTCTTTTTTATGGAGGGATACAGCAGCCTGGTTGTATAAGCCGAAAAAAAAAAGTCAGATGAAACCCACACACGATCGGAATATCCAATGAAATCATTCCGTCTGACCTTTTCTGCCGGAATGTCTGGTCGTGTGTGCGCGGCATCAGAAGAGGAAATGTCGGCAGCTGCATTGAACAGGGAGAGAGAGGAGAGAACACAACCTGCTATGGGGATACACTGTAAGAAGCAGACAGATTCCTCAGCCCCAGCATTGACAAACAGTAAGTTGTGTTTTCCTGCTCTGCTGCCAGCATGGAGCTCCAGAGAACAAAATCGTTCATCCAATCCCTCCAGGCTTGTATAATGACACCAGCAAGACTTGTGATAAAGATTGTCTGCGGGGCAGACAGCCTGTATTCTTCTCTGCCAGCACAAGTCATATGGTACACACTGATAATTAATTAAAATAATCTGGGTTGTCTGAGTGTTCTGTCCAACCATCAGCTTTAACATAAATGTTGCTGGTGTCACAATACAAGAAGAATGTATTGAAAAATTAAAGGATATTGTAGTCTGGTGTCATTCTACTAAACCTATGTTTACCACATTTTAGTAACAAGGGCTCTTAAATGTAGTGTCCTCCCGATCCCCCACTGTGTACGTAGTGCTCTTCTGACCCCTCCACTGTGTACGTTGTGCCCTCCCGACCCCTCCACTGTGTATGTAGTGCCCTCCTGATCCCTCCACTGTGTACTTAGTGCCCTCCTGACCCCTCCACTGTGTATGTAGTGCCCGCCCGATCCCTCCACTGTGTATGTAGTGCCCTCCCGATCCCACCACTGTGTACATAGTGCCCTCCCGAGCCCTCCACTGTGTACATAGTGCCCTCCTGATCCCTCCATTTTTCACGTACCACCCTACTGATCTCTCCACTGTGTAGTTACATAGTTACATAGTTGCTAAGGTTGAATAAAGACACCAGTCCATCCAGTTCAAGTGAGTGAGTGTCTACAATTTTCCCTATCCCCGTACATTGCACACTCACATTAGTCCCTACCCTCAAAGAGCCCACAATCCAAGGTCCCCATTCATATACTAGGGTCAATTTTGGACAGAAGCCAATTAACCTACCTGCATGTGTTTGGAGTGTGAGAGGAAACCGGAGCACCTGGAGGAAACCCACGCAGGCACAGGGATAACATGCAAACTCCAGGCAGGTAGTGTCATGGTTGGGATATGAACCAGTGATCCTTCTTACTGCTAGGTGAGAGTGCTAACCACTACACCACTGTGCCGCCGTGTACATAGTGCACTAATGATTCCTCCACTGTGTACGTAGTGCCCTCCTGTTCTCTCCACTACATACGTAGTGCACTCCTGATCCCTCCATTGTGCACTCGTGAGCTCTACATTAGGTACATAGTGCACTCCTGATATCTGCACTGTGTACCTAGTGCACAACTCATGATCTCTGCATTGTGTGCATAGTGCACTCCTGAACCCTGCACATAGCTCAATCTTGAACCCTGAATTCTGTGCGTAATCGACTCCTGAATAATTCTACACATTGTGTAATGCACACTTCCATAGTCCATGAAAAAACATTTGTAATAGAAGCTCTATATTCTTTTTTTTTATGATAGTGCTGGTGTTTGTATGTATCCCTGTGACTTTTGCTTGTGGCACAGCAATCAAAGCATTTTATTGATGGGGCCTGAGATCCATCATTTTCAATTCTGGGCACTGCCCTTCGAGTTGTCTTTGACCCCACGGATCTTTACAAAAGTCCTGGGGGAAGCATTGGCTCTGAAATCAATTACAATCATTCCTTATCTGGATGACATGCTTTTAGTGGCAAACTTGGATCTGCAGATTGCACAGGAGTTTCTCCAGTCTCTAGGCTGGTTGATCAACAAAGAGAAATCCTCTTTTATTTCTACCAAGAGGGCGATTTCCTCAGGTGGTTTCTTCAGTGGAGCAAAAGATCTTCCAGAGGGGAAGATTTTGGAGATAACTCACATAGCTGCAAGTTTGCATTGCAACCAGCTTGTTTCAGCCAGGGATTTTTAGAAGGGCATTCAGCTTCATGACATCTTGCTTTCCTGCCATACTATGGACAAGGCTTCATCAATGCTCACTGCAGCTGTTCCAGGGATGGGTCTGCGGGGTTACTGGATCAGCTAGTCCAGACACCTTCTAGGGTGGTGGAGGTGCAAAGACCTGGAATGATCTATTCTAGTATCTCGAAGGATCACAATAGATGCAAGCTCCTTTGGCTGTGGGGCACTTCTGGACAGTAAGTGCAGGGAAAATGGTCCCCTATGGAAGCCAGAGCTTCATCAAATCACAGGAAACTTCTGGCAGTCCAAAGGGCCCTGAAAGATTTACATCAGATTTGATCCAGAAATGTTGCCACTGTAGCTTACCTCAACAAGCGGGGGGGGGGGGGGGGGGCCGGGTACGAGAAGTGGGACTCTCCAGCTTGTAGCAGAAAATTCCACCATACACCTAAAAGGTGCTCAAAACTCCTTGGCAGATTATCTCACCTGTCACCAGGTGTTGGGATGATTGAGCTCTCAATCCGGAGATTTTTATGGAGATCGCCAGCATGCAGGAAACTTCAGAGGTGGATCTTTTTGCCTCCCAGGGGAACAGCAAGACAAAAAATTATTTTCCCTAAATCCAAGGGCTCAGTCTCTGGGGATTGATACTCTGGCAAATCCCTGGGCATGCAGCCTCTTCTATATTTTTCTCCTTATAAGGCGAATTCCGGAAGTCCTCCAGGAGTTTCTCCTGGAATTAATGATCTGTTTTTGATTGCCCCCTTCTGGCTGAGGAGGCTGTGATTCTCCCTCCTGCAGTCCCTAGCCCAGTGATGGCGAACCTTGGCACCTCAGATGTTTTGGAACTACATTTCCCATGATGCTCTGGCACTCTGCAGTGTAGTGGAGCACAATGGGAAATGTAGTTGCAAAACATCTGGGGTGCCAAGGTTCTCCATCACTGCCCTAGCCTCAAGTCCTCCTGTCATTCTCCTGAAGAGGCAGCACTTGCTGTCACAGGGTCCATTATCATATTGTCAGGTAGCATCTTTAAGCCTGGTGACTAGGTATCTGAGCAGCAGATGTTAAGATCCCAGGGGTTCTCAGATAAACCCCTGGTGAATTGCCATAATTCTGTTACAAGAGCTATATATGTCAAGGTTTGGAAGAAGTTTAACCCTTGGTTGATTGAGAATCAGCGCAATTCTCACGATATTCTGTCTATTTTGGATTTTTTCAGCATGGTGCGGACAAGGGTCTGTCCCTTAGTACTTAGGTTAAGGCTGCAGCTATTAGTGTTTTGCTTCCGTTTTCTCTTTTAGAAAATGCTGTGATAGCCAGATTTTCAGGTCAATTAATAGGTCTAAACCAGTGGTTGTCAGAGCATGTCCTACTTGGGACTACTCTCTGTTTCTTCAGGCCTGAGTTGTTGGTCTCTTTGAGCCCCTGGATGATTTGTCAGTGAAATTCCTTGCATTGACAACAGCATTCCTTTTTGCAATTATGTCGGTGAATTGCAAGCTCTCTCAATTAGGGAACCTTTCCTCATTTCTACCTTAAGGTTACTAAAAACTTTAGGAAATCAGATGCTTTGTTTTTACGGGGCCCAAGAGAGTGACAAGGCTTTGAAGTCCACCATAGCCAGGTGGATGAACAGGGTATCACTGAATCTTGTAGGATTATGAATGTTTCCCCACCTTTTGTCTATGCACATTCAACAAGAGGTATGTCTGAGTGTTGGACGGAGACTTACCGGAACATAGCTGTAAGGTGGCCACCGAGTCCAGCTTTTTGGCCTTTGTTAAACATTATCTCATCAACCTCCTCTCTTCCCAGGAGCAGGCAATTGGGCGAAAGGTCCTCTAGGCAGTGGTTCCTTCCTACGCTGGTAAGGTCTTGCTCATCGTCTCATGAGTTGTCCTGGAATACTACTTGAGAAAAGCTGAGTTAGACTTACCGTTAACTCCTTTTCATAGAGTCTTCCATGGCAGTCGGATTCACACCTGGTTAAATATTTGGTTATGTTTTTTTTTTTACTTGTGTTTTGCAATGCTGTTCTATGGTTCTTGAGAATACTAAACTGCCTTTTAAGTGGTGGGGGTTAACATGTTTCCTGTCCCAGTGGCAGGAGCCCTACATCTCATGGGCAGTCCTGTAAGACTCTCAGAAAAGGAGTTACTGGTAAGTCTAACTCAGCTTTTTTTTGTTCCTGCAGCATTTTTTAGGAATAAAGCAGGGGGGAAATATGCATGTGTTCCAAAGATAGACTAAATATGTTTTGTTTTTCCTCCGACATACCAATTTGCCAGTTACCACTGTAAACACCATGTGCAGTAACAAATTAAAAATAATATCAATTAGGAGGAGTGGCCGGATGTGAAAGGTGTGCGGCATGTGAGTGTGTGAGGTGATGTGAGAAAGCCGCGCCCACGCTGTCTCCCTCATGTTGGATGTGTCGCTGGCTGCTGATTGACACCGAGTGAGAGGTGGAAGAGAACGCGACGTGCGCAGAGTCGTTCGGTGGAAACCCGGATCTCCGGAGATCGCTGAGGAGTGGATGAGCGTTCCGGGACCGTGCTGAGAGCGGCCGAGGTTGGCAGAGGCTGTCCGAGCCGCCCGAGCCGACTGAGGGAGGTGAAGGAGCTGAGACGCCGTTGTCAGAGATGCGGAGAGTGGCGGAGCACTCCCGGAAGGTACCCTATAATGTGAGCTGAGGCTGGGAAGGACTTGTTTTGAGGGGAGCTTGGGAAAGAGCTGACAGTTCGATAGTCACTGCATGCATCTGATGCTAGTAGCTCCCTGTATTGTGGAAGCCCCCCCTTGCCTGAAAGAAATGAACTTGACTCAGCTGTTCAATCTGGGCTAAGCTGGACTAGAGATACTGGAGTAGTTCCGATCAAACTGAAACCTACAGGTCAGCCCTTTCTTGCCTCAGTAATAACTGTTATAATAACTGTTATAATCAATCTGATAACAGGGATACCAAGTTCTCTGCATATTCTGACTTGAACTGTATATATCTTTTTAAGCTGAGCGAAGCAGATACCTGGAATTTTATAACCGTATCAAGCAGCGCCTTCTTATTTGTTATTTCGGAAAATAAGTGACAAAGATTTTATCTGGATGAATAACTCAGCTAGAATGTTATAAGTATACACACAGTCGTATATTGGTATTAATGCTGGCACACAGCAGCCTGTTTAAAGGATAACAAAAAGCAGCATTTGATCTATCACTAATCCTGAGAACAGTAGTGCTAAGGACTGTTTTCTTGTTTTTCTCTCTCTCTTTTTTTTTTTTCTTTCCTTTCGGGGGGAAATCATTGTGTGTGATATTCCGTGTTTTGTGTCTCTCTCCCATACACTCCTCCTCCCCCCTCTGGATCTTGGAAGGATTTTGTTAGATCCTCTCCTCCCCTTTTCTATTTTTCCCGTGAGCTAATATGTCGAGGCGACGAGGAGAGGAATCGGTGCAACAGGAAAATGTGGGGTCACAACAACTGCGCTCTTCTAAAGAAAAAAACAATCAGACAGCAGGTACTGCAGCGGCAAAGTTAGAGCGGTATGTTCATACCCCTGGTCAAACCCCAACAAAGGGAGGACAAATGGGGCAAACAAAAATATTACAGGGGGCCTCAGCTGAAAAAGTCAAGGTCAACCAGCTACAATGGCTCCGGTAGCTACTGGACATAAAAGTAAAAGTAATAAAAGTCAGGGGGAGACCCAAAGTGATCTGGAATCTACCTTGAGCACCAGTATACCTGCGGAGGAAGCTCCAACATTGAAGGATGTTTTACAAGCGGTTAATACATGTAAAACGGCATTGGGCGAAATGGCCGCCCAATTAACAGGAGTGAAGGAGGAATTGTTAATGGTTCGACAAGACATCCAAAAAGTAGTTGAAAGAACTACTGTTCTGGAAACAAGGATAAGTCAGCTGGAAGATGTCGTTCATCCAATACAATCGGAGGTTAAGAGTATGGGAAAGAAATTGGATAGTTATGCCCTTAAAATGGATGAAATAGAAAACAGATCCCGACGGGATAATATCAGGGAAAAATGCTTGTGAAATATCACGAGAAGGTAAAAATTGAATACTGCACAATAGATGATCAGAAGAATGAGATTAACACTAGTATGCATCTTGATAAGGAAACACACTTAATGGTTAAAGTAAATTTACAAGTAAACAGAGCACTGAATTATCAAAAAGAGGTGAAATGTATATGGGTGCACTTGGAATATGGTGATATCTGTAGGATCTGTTTATTATAGGTATTATATATATCTGCTCTGCTTGCCTGCCTTGCTCTCTTCCCCTTGGGCCCATTTTCTCTTTTTTTTCCTCTGACAGATGACACAGGTTAAAACACTTAATATTGGGTCATGGAATGTGAGGGGACTGGGCAGTACGATTAAAAAAGCGACAGTTTTCTCTATGTTGGAGAGGTTTGATGTGGGACTGGCCTGCCTGCAGGAGACACATTTAACAAAGATGTCTATATCACAATTAAAAAGCAGGAAATTTCAACAGCAGTATCACTCAGTATATACCTCCTATTCAAGAGGAGTGAGTGTGATAATAAAAGATGGAGTGAGTTTTTCCTGCAGGCAGGCCAGTATCGACGAATTGGGCCGATATGTTTTCCTGTATGGTGTATTGGAGGGTAGATGCTGTATTTTGGCAAATATATATATCCCTTCACCATTTAAAATGGAGGTTGTGTATAGATTAATGGAATTCGTCAGGGACAAGGAAGATGTTCCGATTATAGCATTGGGTGACTTTAACGAAGTCCTTGACGAAGAGATTGACAGGTTTCCCCCTAGGATACGATCCAGGAATACGGGTGTAACCAGGTTGAGCTGTTTTTTGAATGAAATGGGACTAATGGGGGGGCGTGACCGGAAGTGCTCGGCGATGGACGCTTTCTGAGGGAGCTCCGCACAACCCGAGCTCCATCCATCGCAATCCTCCTGTATACTGCACCGATTGACGCCCAAATTCTCGGCACAATACTCCCGGGAGTACACTGCAGCTATTGGTGACTATATCGGGTGCTTATACCCCTCCATTTGGTCTCGGGACGGCCGACAACGAGAGCTCGCGGCGGCCATCTTGCCGCTCCGGAGGCCTAACGAATTCTTGAGTTTCCCACATCATCGAACGGTAGGGGACTGCTATCCACCCTCCAACTCTCCTGATCTTCCCTCCCTGAACGCTCCGGTGACTCGTTCGGACCTCGGGGGTGAACGAGGAGGCCGTAGCTGGTTCTGGCCTAGTGCGGCCTAGTAAGGCCTGCGGATCCCCGGACTTTCCTAAGGCGGACGCCCAGGGAAGGGCATCATATCCAGACCGCTACTCACCTACCCGCTTCCTCTGCCTGCAGGGTCCCCCCCTGGACAGCATCTACCTCCCGAACTCCCACACTGCATCTTTGCTCAGGCCTGGCCTTGAACCAGGCCTGTGCTGACTGAAATCGGCCATCTTGCTACACCCATCTTACTACACCCTATGGCCTATTGTTCATTTATTCATCTTTTCATACTCTGCTGGTGTGGTGGGGGGAAGGAGTCTCCGGCCATCTTCTAGCCCTGTCTACAGAGGGCGCATGCACGGCAGCTCCGAGGATGGCAGCATAGTCCTGGAGCTCCGTCCCGCCCTGGCGGTTCAGGACTGATAACGGTGCCCAGAGAGCCAACGCTTACTTCACAACTTGCCCACTGAATAACAACTACATCAGGGATCTCCCCAATGTATGCCGGGGCTGTCAGGAGAAACCTCGAGCCGACTTATGAGACAACCCGTTCTTCCCAGACAGAGGCGAAAATGCCGGCTGGGCCTCACCACTCGGACGCGGCTCACATGAACGGGGCACAGCGGGCAGTCTCTTCCTCTTCTACCCTGCAACGACAGTCAAGCCTTGATTGTCCTGCAATGGCTTCCCCAGCCTCCACAGTTTCCCTTCTGGAACAATCATTCCCAGACATGGACTTTCCACCCTTGGGAGCTACCCTCCCTCAGCCCCAACTTTCAGCTCAGCCTGGAGACTTAGGTCTACTGCAGCCGATCAATATGACTGAACTCTTTGCTAAATTCGCAGACCTTCTGGACAGGGGTCTACAAAATACGGCCACCAAAATCACAAATTACATCAAAGCAGACCTCCAGAACATCGGATCTCGCATTGAAACTATTGAATCTAACCTGGAAGCGACGATTTCCAGAACAAATCAAAATTCTGCTTGCCTACAAGTCTTACAAGAACAACTGGACACCGCCAATGCCAAAATAGATGACCTTGAAAATAGAAATAGGAGGTGCAACTTTAGAGTCCGGGGACTCCCCGAATCCTACAAAGATGTTCCTGAGACCATACAGGCATTTATTAAAGATCTGCTCCCGGACACCCCACAACACCATCTAGAGCTTGATAGGGCTCACAGGGCCCTAAGGCCCCCCAGGGATGATGGCCTGCCTCGAGATATTGTAGTAAAGCCTCATCACTATACAGTGAAAGAAGCAGTCATGAAGAAATCCAGATCCATGTCCAAAATCGTTTTTCAGGGTCACCAAATACAAGTCTTTGCTGATATATCTCCATCCACCATTCAAAAGAGACGCACCTTGAAACCGCTACTTCAAATCCTTATGAATAAGGACATCAAATATTGGTGGCTGTTTCCATTTCAATTGAAGATGTTATTCAATGGCAAACCCTACACCTTTAGTTCTCTTCCAGAAGGGGAACAGCTATTTTTACGACTCGGCCTTATCTCTCACGACCCAATCGCTATGCAACAGGAGCCCTCTCCACACTCGGCTAAAAGGCAACTTCCCTCCAGTCCATCCAGTCCACTGAACTCGTTGTGGAAACCCGCAAGACACAAGAAATCGAAGGACAACGTCCATCCTTGACTCACTATGATCTACCTACAGTACAAGTTTTGGGACTTTGAGGGGTTACTAGTCCCCTCTGGGGGACCTTGAGCAGGGTCTTTGCCTAGATTATACCTCACCATGTGGGTGGGAACAACACTCAAGGTCTTCATCTGTGTTGGGGGGAACTAGCTAACCCTTTTGTACCAATTTTATGTTGCCACACTCAACTATTTTACTTCTCCTGATTTGTATTTCTTTATTCTCCCCTGATCCTTGGGGAGACTTAAACGATTTCTACTGTTAGCGTTGGTTCTGGGGACCCTTTTTGATAGTTATGTATTGTTTAAATGTTTAGTTGGTCCTTCTTGCTAGGGCGGTGCTCATGCACCCCTTCCTGCCTAGTGAACTTGGTATTGACCCTTCACTGGTCAGGATTACTCCCTATCTTCATCCCCTTTGGGATTGAGATTGGGGAGGTGTCTGAATTTTTATTTGTAGGCGGTATTTTTTTCCGCCCGCATCGGGACTCATGTTTGTCCCCCTTCTTACCTTCTCTGCTCCTCTCTATCTCCTTTTCTTACTCATTCTCTACTCTTTCTTTTCCCTAGAGGTCGTCTGGAGAGGGAAGACACGGATTTCATCCATGCTCGTTGAGTCACTCACCGGTCTGCTTTTATCCTGGTCTGTAAATCTTCTACGGGTAAGTGCCTTTGTGTATCGGGGTGTTCCCACTCCTCTGCTCGATGGCGGTAACTAATCCAGACAAAATTCCCCTTAAGCTTATTACTCATAATGCCCAAGGCCTAAATTCCCCGGCCAAGCGTCGGAAAATGTTTCAACATTTTCACTCCCAGAAAGTTGATGTAGCACTCCTGCAAGAAACTCATTTCCCTAAAAGCTTTCGTCCTACTTTTATCCATTCCAAATTCTCTAATTTTTCACTGGCCAATGCAGACGATAAAACAAAGGGAGTGGGTATTTTTATTTCTAACAGATGTACGTTCGCTCTCAAGTCAGAACTTAAAGATCAAGAAGGCAGATTTATCCTAGTGATTGGAGAGCTGGATGGTCATCTCTACTCATTCATCTCATACTACGCCCCCAACAGAGGCCAATATGCCTTCTTTAAGAATCTTCTAGACACCGTGTCACCTTTATTGGAGGGGACTGTAGTCTTTGGGGGTGACTCGAATACGGCCTTTGATGCGGGCATGGACAAGGCACGTCCCCCGGGTAAACGCCTTATTCGACCCACTAAACAAAGTCTGCGTATAGCCAAACTAATCTCCCAACATGGGCTGATTGATATCTGGAGGGAAATTAATCCATCCCTGAGGGATTATACCCATTTCTCCAGTCCCCACCAATCTTTCTCGAGAATAGATCACATCTGGGTTACCTCCCATACCATACCCTTAACGAACAGAGCTTTCATTAAAGACGTAGTCTGGTCGGACCACTCTATGGTGGTGATAGTATTTCGCCGCTCTGGAGTGGCTCGACCCAGTAGGAGATGGCGCCTCAATGAATCTATTTTGAGCGATCCGGGCAGGAAGGCGGAGATTGAAACCAAAATTAAAGCTTATTTTCAAGTCAACGACACCCCGGAGGTTGGACCCTCGTGCCTTTGGGCTGCTCATAAGGCGGTTCTCAGGGGACACCTTATCCAAATTGCTTCTCAAATTAACAAAGCACAAAAATCTGATATTGTCAGATTGGAGCAGGACTTTGCGGCCCTATCTAAAAGGCACAAGGCTCGCCCCTCCGAGGTTCCCATCTCGGACCTGGACGCAGCTCGTACTTCTTTGAATCTAGCACTCACTACTAGAGCTGAGAAATGGATCCGCTGGAATCAATCCCGTTTTTACTGCCAGGGAGATCGGATAGGTACACTTTTAGCTCGTCGACTTTCTCCAAAATTCAAACACACTGCTCTCCCTAAAATCAAAATAAAGGGTGGTACCCTCTCCCAAAATCCGCAACGCATAATGGAACAATTCCATTCTTTCTACCAATCCCTCTATAGTAATAAAGACTGCCCAACGCAAGCGCAGGTCGATAGGTTCCTTGACACGGTACAAAACCCAATTTTGAAATCTTCCCATCGTCAAATCTTAGATGCCCCTATCTCACAGGAGGAAGTCTGTGCTGTGATCAAAAAATTAAAACCCCACTCTGCTCCTGGCCCAGATGGTTTCTCTATACCTTACTACAAAACCTTTTCCTCCACTCTAGCCCCATACCTCGCTCGTTTTTTCAATGCGCTCCGGAGAGGGGGTACCTTAGAAGCTTCTTCTAATATGGCATATGTAACGGTTATTCCTAAACCTGACAAGGACCCTAGTGCTGTCTCCAACTACAGACCAATTTCCCTCATCAACAATGATCTAAAGATTCTGACTAAGATCCTTGCAGACCGCCTGGCCTCTTTCATTAGTCTGTATATTCATAAAGACCAGGTAGGCTTTATCCCAGGCCGAGAGGGCTCTGACCAGACGCGCAGAGCCATTGACCTGATTTCTATCCTAAACTCCAACTGGGACAAAGGAGCTCCCCGACAAGGCTGTTTGCTTTCTTTGGACCTACAAAAAGCATTTGATTCTATTAACTGGTCGTTCATCTTCTCCACTTTACAGCGTTGGGGCTTTGGTGAGCACTTTCTCAATGTTCTGAGGGCTCTCTACTCAACCCCTTCAGCCCAGGTCCGTCTGCAGGGATTTTACTCTGAGTCTTTCCCTATCTTACGGGGGACGAGACAAGGCTGCCCTCTATCCCCTCTTATCTTCGCTATAGCGATTGAATCTCTGGCGATTTCTATTAGAAACGACCCCAATATCAAAGGTATTACTTGTGGCTCCCAAACTCACAAATGCGCACTGTTTGCGGATGACATCCTACTTTTTGTATCCTCTCCCCTCACAACGCTCCCTAACTTATGCCGCTTATTAGATGACTTTGGCTTGGTATCTGGCCTCAAGGTTAACTACAGCAAATCTCAAGCACTTAACATTAATCTTGCAGACTCACTCATCTCTAGGCTTCGAGATAGCTTTAAACTCTCATGGACCAACTCATATATTACATATTTGGGAATTAAACTAACACCAAGGATAGATCTCCTCTACCAAGCTAATTACCCGCCGTTGTACAAAACATTAGAGAAAGATCTCCTAAAGTGGTCGGGTCTTCCCATGACTTGGCTGGGAAGGATCAATGCCATCAAAATGACATTACTCCCGCGTATCCTTTACTATTTTAGAACCCTTCCGATACCAATAAATAAAAACCACCTTGGGCTCTTCCAAGCCAAAGTCATCAAATTTATTTGGGGGAAGGGTGGACGCAGACTGGCTAAATCGGTCCTATATCGATTAAGAACAGAGGGGGGAATGGGTCTGCCAAACTTGCTTTGGTATTTCCAAGCAGCTCAACTTTCTCAGCTCTCCAGAATCTACTCCCGATGGGAACACCCTGATTGGATACACATTGAGAGATTGGCAGTCCCGCTTCATACCCTCGATTTCCTTCTATGGATCCCCAAAAAATCTAGACCCCCGATCATGTCACCGACGCTATCCCATTCATTCACTTTGTGGGACTCCCTCAAAGGCAATGCACACCTCATTTCTTCTTTAGAACCCCTGAAGCACTTATTTCACAACCCAGACTTCCACCCGGGCCTAGACATCAAAGCGTTCCAGTGGTGGCTAGACAAAGGCCTATACAGAATAGGTCACTTTCTCAGACCTTTAGGCCCCCTAACGAAGGCCTATTGTGTCAGTAAACTGGACATGCCCAGATCTGAATTCTTCAGATTTACACAGATATCCGCATTTCTTCACAAAAAATATAAATCCTTCACAGACGTTCCACAAATTACCCCTTATGAACAATGGTGTGGGCAAGGCATTGAGCAGAGGGGTGGGATCTCACTGGTTTACAGGGCACTCTCAGGTAATCAGTCCAAAACCTCTTACATGTTGGCCTGGGAAGATGACTTAGCCCAAGCTTGGGACCTGGAGACTTGGCAAAGGAATTTTTCCTACTCATACAAGGGTATCATGAATACCGGTCTCATAGAAGCGAGCATTAAAGTGCTTACCAGGTGGTACTTAGTACCCACGAAACTTGCTCACATCTTCCCATCCACATCTCCTCTATGTTTCAGGGGCTGTGAACTTAGAGGTGATATGCTTCATGTTTGGTGGTCCTGTCCTAGAGTGCGACATTTCTGGCGTAAAATTTTTTCCTGGATAAGCACTATTGCCTCACAGACTATCGTACCATCCCCCCTCATTGCACTTCTCAACTTCCCAGTCTCGGGAATGCCCAGGATTACACAACGCCTCATCCACTTTATTTTACTAGGTGCCAAACTCACCCTGGCAAAAGCCTGGAAAACGCCTAATGTTTCACCCAGAGCAGCAAAGAAAAAAATTTCCTGGATCATGAACCAGGAAAAAATGGCCGGTGTAATCCTGGATCGTTCTGAGAAATTCTATCACACTTGGGAACCTTGGGCATCTTTTGTTGGGATCACCCTTCCACATTGAAATAGCTGTACTACTGGCTGTGGCTCACTTCTCCAGATGACCTTCTACACCGCCCTCTACCTCCTTTTATACTCTTCTACGCTACTTGTCCTTCTCCTTTACCCTTCCTCTACCTCTCCTGCTCTTATTTTCTCTGTCTATCCTTTTTTCCTCCTATACTCCCTTTTCCCCTTCCTGTAGGGGATGCTCCCTTGGATTACCAATATTTGTTGTGATTAGTTAATATTTCATTTATTGGATCTCCTAGGCTATATACTGCAAGGAAATTTTTCTTTTGTTTTACTATGTTCTTTTGCTCTCCCTCCCAGAAATTGAATATATATCGCGTGTGCCTTATTCAGTTGCATAATTCAAAACTCTCACTTGTACTATTTAGTTTACAGAACCAATGAAGTTCGTTGGCCGGTTCCTTTCGCTGGGGGGTGGGGGGGGGCCCTGGGGAGGTGCCCAGTCGCAGTGTGATCCCATTTGGGGCGGCAGGGCGATCTTCCCTGGGCCCGCCTCGGCCTCTGGTGGAGGGTGCTATGGAGGGGTCTCCGGGTCCCCGTGACTTGAGGTGGGGCCTCGTTGATCCTTTGTTATCGAACATATCTTTGCTAACACGCGCTCTCATTCTCGGGTTGGTCCAGGTTTATTCTCTTATCTCCTATATTGCAACCTTGGTCTGGGGGGGGGATATGTTTTTCTTACTTGTGTTCTCCTTATATGCCTTACCAGTATGATTCATATGTCTTTTAGGGGGCGTCTTGCCCTACTATCACTTATTATTGACATGTTTTGTAATCTGTTATTTTACTTAATAACAATAAAAATCTATTGAAACGAAATGGGACTAATGGACCTATGGAGAGAGAGAAACCTGAAAGTCAAACAATACTCCTGTTTCTCGGGATCGTATCTTACCCTCTCTAGAATAGACCTGGCCCTAGGAAATGCAGAAATAGCACAAAATATAAGGAATATAGCATATATGCCCAGAGGAGTCTCAGACCACTCATTGTTGGTGGTGACCTTAAGCACGGGGGAAAATAGAACCCAAGGAGGATGGAAAATTAGCCCGTTCTGGCTTGAACTAATAAAGGATGTGGAGGAGGTCTCGTCAAAAATACAAGAGTTTATAAAGTTTAATACGGGCACTGCCCCACCCAGTGTAACATGGGATGCCCTAAAGGCTTCCCTTAGGGGCATCATGATTCAGCAGGTAGCAAGAACTAAGCGAAAAGCCAGGGTTTGGGAGGAAAGTATCAGGAAGGAACTGATAGAGGCCGAAAATAAATATGTAACAGACCCAACCCCAGAAAATCAAAAAATATGGTTAAATAAACAACTAGGGTATAAGATTGCAGTTAAAAAAAAAGAAGAGAGTAAACGTATATGTCAGAAACAGCGCTACTTCGGGGAAGGGGAGGGGGCGGGCAGAATGTTGGCCCAGCTGGTGAAAACAAACTCGCCTCCGTCGGTTGTTCCCAGAATTAGAACCATGATGGGGGCATTGTCCCTAAGTGGCGAGGAGATAGTAGAAACCTTCAGAGCCTATTATCAAGAACTGTATCAATCACAAGGGGTGGGGGAGAAAGGGGAAATGGATAACTTCTTGGAGGGAGTGGAGTTGGTGACTCTTACCCAAGAGGAGAGGGAATCATTAGATGCCCCGATAACCCTGGCTGAATTACAACAAGCAGTGACTGGGATGGCTAATCAGAAGGCCCCGGGACCTGATGGGTTACCGGGGGAGACATATAGATACTACGGAGAGACGTTGCTCCCAGAGCTGTACAAGACATTAAGGGGTGCAGCGGAGAAGGGTAAATTGCCCGTTTCGATGACAGAAGCCATTATCATCGTGATTCCCAAACTAGAAAAAGATCCATTGGAGGTAGCTTCCTATCAGCCGATTTCACTACTGAATTCGGACGTTAAAATATTAGCCAAAGTATTATCAAACAGGCTGAATCAATTTATTACAAAATTGGTTCACCCAGATCAAACGGGATTTATCCAGGGAAGAACTACTAGTATGAATATTAGAAGGGCATTCTTGAATATGCAGACTCCGTCAGAGAATATGGGGGCCAGAGCTATAATGTCATTGGATGTAACCAAGGCATTCGATAGCATAGAGTGGGAGTACTTATGGTGTGTACTGGAGAAAATAGGATTTGGACCCTCCTTTGTCGGATGGATCAAAATGATGTACTATGCCCCTAGTGCAAGGGTAAGGGTCAATAATAAGCTCTCCGAAAAGATCAAAATGAGCAGGGGGACAAGGCAAGGTTGCCCATTGTCTCCTCTGCTCTTTGCGCTGGCTATGGAGCCACTGGCAATAGCTATTAGGTCAGACCCGGGGATAAAAGGGTTCCAAAGGAAGGGAGAGAGACAGGAAAAGATCGCTTTATATGCGGACGATGTCCTCCTTTTCTTGGGGGATACCGACCAGTCCCTGGGGCAGGCAGTCAAACTAGTAGAAGGTTTCGGAAGGTTTACGGGGCTAGTTATAAACTGGGGGAAATCAGAATTGCTCCGAGTCGACCCCCTAGATGATGTGGCTGCGCCAGGGGCTCCCCAGGTAAAGGTGGTGGAAGCTATGAAATATTTGGGTATATACCTGACAGCAAACCCCGATCAGTATATTAATAAAAACTAAATGCCACTTCTAAATAAATTTAAACGAAAGTGTGATGTCTGGAGCCGGCTCCCTCTATCGGTGATGGGTCGGTGCAGTTTGATTAAGATGATATGGATGCCTCAACTACTGTACATCTTGCACAATGCTCCAGTATGGATATGCAAAAAATGGTTTAAGAAACTGGATACCCTCTTTCGGGAGCTTATCTGGAAGAAGGGTACGGCCAGGATCCGACTCCAGACGTTACAGCTTCCAATAGATAGAGGGGGCTTGGCGGTGCCACAGCCTAGGAATTATTATTTGGCAGCGCAGCTGCAGCACCTGGCGGGTTATGACTCGGAAACCGGAAGCAACTTAAAAAGAGGGATTATGATGATAGGAGCCCCACACAAAACAGTGGCCGAGGTATTAGAGGCTGATTCCTTCCGGCACAGAAACTCTGTAACCCTTATGATGGGTAAAGTGTGGAAAACAGTAAAAATATTAATTGGGTATACAGGGTTGTCAGAATTTATGCTGTTATGGGATAATAAAAATCTACCAGAACTAATTTCAATAGGAAAGATTAAAATATGGGAAAGACAGGGCTGATCCAATTATATGATGGCAATACCCTAAGATCATTCTCGGACCTAAAGGAGGAATATGATATACCACAACAATCTTTTTATAGATATCTACAGCTGAGACATGCGTTGGCAGCGCAGTTTGGGGTACATATGCCAGTGTGGGATAAAATACCTCTACTTCGGAAGCTATCTACAATGGATAAGGCTAGTGGGTGTATATCGGTAATATATAAACAGCTGTGTTTAAATCTCAATCAGGAAATGGACCACTCGAAACAAAAGAGGAGTTGGGAAGAGGATCTGGGGGAAATATCAGATGAGCAGTGGAGGAGAATAATGGAACTAGGGCCAATGACATCAGTTTCTCCTTCACAAAAAATCTCGCATCTGATGCTGGTACACAGGGCTTATTATACCCCTAAGAGATTATATCTGTTCGGCAGGAGAGATGATGACAGATGCCCTAGGTGCCAGAGACAGGGAGATCTTATGCACATGGTGTGGTGATGCCCGAAGTTGTTTCGTTACTGGCGGGAAGTGGTGGAAACTATAAATAAAGTCTTTGAGGTAGAATTGGAAATGGACCCGATACCCGATACTCTGTGTGCTTGGTTACAGGAAGGTGCGGGGTGAACAAAAATGCACTACGGTGGCAGTAGTGCGCTGCCTGTTCCAAGCACGTAGAATAATAGCACAAAGATGGCAGGCAGAGAGGGCCCCATAAGTAAGCGAATGGATCCAAGTCATTAGTGAATTAATATGGAAGGAGAAGACAATTTATGTAAAAAGGGGGAACCTGAGAGAGTTCAAAAAAATATGGAGACCATGGGCTGATGAGATGGGGTATCCTATAGATTAGAAAAGAGCAGGAGAGTTAAGATTAAAATTAAGAAAGGTGATGTAGACTTTAAATTACGCCATGAGTAAATCCCCCAAAAAGGTAACACAAAGATGAGGTAATAGAGGTGAGAGAAGAGGCGGAAAGGGCAGGGAGAGGGGAAAAAGGGCAGGGAGAGGGGAAGGAAAAGAAGGCAGTAGGAAGGAGGGAAAGGAAGGAAAGAAGGGAGGAAGTAAAAGAAAAGAAATAAGGAGTGTGAGAAAAAAAAAAGAAAATCGCAGTAGAATAGTAATGTTAAAGAGAAGGTGGGAGGAGGGATGGGTTAATGATAAAAGGGGGATAACTTAGAAAACACGGAATATAGAAGATAAGAATAACAGTAAATAGCACGAGAAATTATTTTTTGTAATAGTGATATATTATTGCTTTTTAAAAAAATGTTGACGTGTATTAAGATGTATTATAAATGTAAAAGAAAATGGAATAAAGATTATTAAGATAAAAAAAAATAATATAAAATGAAAAAACAAAAGGCCATTTTAGTCAGCAAGAATGCGTGGTACCTCATGATTTCGTCATATCAGAAAAATATCTAGATATGTACAGTTGATATAATCAAAGATGCCTACAGATACAGTATTAAATACCTGTCACCTAATACCTGAGATTTTTTTGCATTTGGATAACAGTTCAGTGTTCTCAGCAGAGAATGTAGAAATTAAAAAAAAAACTGATATTGGGAGAAAGGTTCTGAACTCATCCTTGGAAAGGGACTCAAAGCGATTTCCTGTAATGGAGCCCATTATGACTCGGGTAGGAGATCCCTCTGTCTGGCTGCCACAGCTTGTTAAGAAGAATGTATATACTTTCAACATATTCTTTGTAGTTAATCTAACAAATGCTACTTCGTTAGACTGATATTTTAATTATGTCACATGCTTCCAAATGTGTTGGTCAATTATTAATGGTGTAACACATTCCAGTCCACCTTTCTATGGCATATCTCTTTCCATAATCGCTTACACTGTCCAGATATACTGTGATCTTGTTAGCCTCTACCTCTCAAACCTGATAATTACAGGGTTAGTTGAAAGAAGACATAATTCACTTTTGATATGTGATTTAGCTAGGTACATTCCCTGCATTGTAAAGGGAATGTGATCACAGCTTTTTTAACAGTGATTAAAAGAATCCTCATAGATAAATCACAGGATAAGCTCTCTACATACCCCCTGAAATAAGTATTCCATGTGTTCCAAATCACAAAACATAGCATAGCAAGTTAGCATGAATGTAGAGAGCTGCCCTGTAAAAACTGTAGAAATCTCTCCTGCGCTCAGGTGTCTAGTTTCTTAGTGCGTGGTGCGACCAACTTTATACAATAATGCCTGCCGTCTTGCAGCCCTCCTCAGAATAATGGGTATTCATGAACTAAAGTAAAAAGAAAAGAAGGAGGGTGCACTGACCTAGTGAAATTACCACTGGTAAAGCTTTATTAAAGCATAAACACAGCAAAGTATATATTCACAAACGAGCATTTGTAAGAGGCATTGATAATTTAGCAGGTTCGCTGTTTTGAACAACATCAAGCTAGGACCTGACATCGAGTGGATCAAACCGATACTTCAAGGTGTTTTCAGGGGAGTACCCCTTTCTTCAGAGCCTAAGCGGGCAATAGTTACTCTCTTGTACCTCTATATCTGTGCCCACGCACACCAATCACTAGCGACGCCAACCCACATGGACTGGCCCTCCCTGGCTCTACCTGATTAATCACATGCATCACTATTTAGGGCTACATACCAAACAGTGCCCCCATATACTTAGCCAGGTGGTACAGTTTATAATATACAGTATTATGACCAAAGGAAAACTATACATGGTTAGACAGTATAACCTCCCAGGGGGAAGTGATCAGGCACATCTTACCTGCCACCCCCCCACTTGTCCCATGCTGTAAAAGAGTAGGGGGGATTAAAATAAAACATATTGGGCACCATGGAACGTCCAGCCGCTGCCTCCAGTGGGTGGACGCATGCTGCACGGATAACCAGGAAGTGCAGGTGTACCTGTGTTCCACTCGCGACTTCCGGCCAACCACGGCGTCACTTCCGTTTCCACGCATGCAAGTGATGTTTTCCTTGCACGCGGCCCGGAAGTGTGGTGTGTTTGCGTTCCACCCGCTACTTCTGCTCGCTAATGGGCTGACTTCCACCCAAACAATACAATGGTGTTTTATGTGCGCGCATGATGACAAATGTGCACGCCCACCCTCATTGCCTGCTCCGGATTACCCCCTCCACTGGCTAATGCTAAACTGCATCATGCACTCAACGCACAAGGCAGGGGCTAATTACTGCAAAGCAGCTGAGGCGCGCAGACACATACAAAGAGTATAGGCACTCAACGTCAGATTCTGGCTTGTCGGTGTTCAGAACAGCGAACCTGCTAAATTGTCAATGCCTCTAAGTCCTTGTACACACAGTCGGAGATTCCGACAACCAAATCCGACGAATTTTGTCCGAAACTGTTGCATACACACGGTCGGACAAAGTTGTCGGAAAATCCGATGTGATTACATTATTTCGTTACGACGGGACTACGTTCACGCTAGTAGCCAATAGCTTTGGTGTAGGAATTTGATCTGAGCATGCGTGGCACTTTGTCCGATCGGAATTCTCTACACATGATCGGAGTATGTCCGATCGGAGCATTTTGTCCGAAAATTTTACCAACAAGTTGGAAAACTTGGTCCGTCGGATACTCCAATGGAAACAGTCTGATGTAGACCACACACAGTCGGAATATCCGACAAAATGGTCCGATCGGACACATTCCGTCGGAATCTCCGACCGTGTGTACAAGAGCTTACAAATGCTCGTTCGTGAGTATATATTTTGCTGTTTTTATGCTTTAATAAAGCTTTACCAGTGGTAATGCGCTAGGTCGATGCACCCTCCTTCTTTTCTTTTTTTTGAGATCTGCCTTTGACAGACTCATCCGGGGCAGGGGCTTTTGGAGGGGACTGAATGCTAGCCTCTTGAATACCGAATATGGGCCCTGGCATTTGAGGAAGCTACAACCCTTTGGGAAGATATTCTGTTATGTAATGCAAAGGCACATTATTAAGGAGGCCACGATGGTCTCTGCATGCTTGGGGCTCATATAGCAGATCTATGTGAAAGGAATGCTGATTAATGAGATTTGGAAAGCCCTGGGTCTCCTGTTGTCTACTTCTAAGAGTATTTCGCCCACTGTTGTTTGTGCTAATTAACCTTGCTATTGTATGAAGGAGTTTTGTGTTGATTTATGATAATGTTGATTGTGTCTTCTGAGCTAAAAGCTAAAATAGTCTGTCCTAAAGGTCATGTCTCAGTCACCTAGGCTGTCTAAAGGATTAGATAAGTAGCTCATGTTAATTAGGTTTCTGGTTACAGTTTGTATTGTTATCCTGCTGTATATATTTGTGTGAGATCTCAAATTAAAGGCTATTCCTGATATACTCCAAGACTGGTTTTGTTTGGTTCTTGATGGTTACTATAGTCAGATCCATTGGACTCGTGTTCCAGGACTTAGGAAGTGATATACTGACAGAAGCACTCAAGCGGAGTGTGGGACGTTCCATCACATGCCCTAATCAAGATTGTGGACTTTTCATCAATCTTATTTTATTTGAGTTGTTAAGCCCCATACACACTATCAAATTGTCTGCTGAGTTTTTCCTTCAGATTTACCAAAACCATATAATATGAGGTCAAACCTTAGGAGTTTCAATGTGTATGCAATCAGGCAGGCCCTTCTACTACATGGTTTTGGTAAATCTGAAGGAAAAACTCAGCAGACAATCTGATAGTGTGTACGGGGCTTTAGTAATGTTTAGTTACCTTTTGCTACACTATGTTATTGGAAGAAATATTGCATGTGTTAATATCATCTTTGTGCTGAGCTGTGTGTTTATGTTAAAAAACAGCTGTTAACCTCATTATACAAGAACAATCTAGTTTAAGAGCTATTTAAATCTAAAGCCTAGGGTAAAAAAGTACACTGTAAAAAATGTGTTGGGTCTACTCAAAAAAATTGAGGCAACAATTTGCATCAGCTTTTTATGTACTGTCAACTAAACTTATTTTTGTCTGACTCATTAGACTTTTTATGTTTTCAACTTTGTTGTTTTAAGTAAAGCCAACTAATTTTTTGCAGTCTATAGACCATAATGTTTTAAGTTATAAATACATACCCTAACTTGTCTCAAACTATAGTTTTAAAGTGGAGGGCCACCCTAAAATAAAAAAAATTGCATTAATATTCTTAAAAAAAAAATGTTTAACTTACCTGAAACCGCTGTTGCTAGGCAGTCTTCCTAATCTGCCTCTTCCTATTCCGCAGTGCTTCTGTCAGGGCTGGCTTAGCCCTTCCTTCTCTAGGCTGGCTGCTCAGCTGTCGGCTAATTGCCAGCTCTCATCTCTCTCCACAGTTACCCAGCTGTTCCTGATCCTGCTCGTCTGACCTGCCTACTTAAAGCTGTCCAGCGCACTTCATCTCTGCCTTTGCCTTGGTCACATCACAAGAAACCATCTCCTGCATACCTGTTTAAAGACTGGCTTGCTGACATCCCTTCTGGCTCCTTATCCTGCTTGTTGTTCCTCCACTTGGATCCCTGACTTCTGGCCTGGCTGATTATCTGACCTGGTTATTGAACTCTAACCTGGCTGACTACTTGATCCGGTTACTGGACTCTGGCTATGCTTTGACTACGCTTACTCTATTTACCTTTTTATTTTTATTTAATAAACAAGTGTGATTTAATTGTTTCTGACAGCTTCCTCCTTTTCGGCGAGCAGCCCTGTTGTCTTCTGGGACATGTGTGTCCCAGAAAACAATGGGGCCATTCACAAAGCGCTGCGCGACTCCTGCATGCACAGTAGGAAATGGGCAGTGAAGCCGCAAGGCTCCACTGCTTGTTTCCCTTTGTTAAGATGGAGGTGTCGGTAGCCGATCTGATGGACGAATTGACCTCGGGCAGCTGACATCGCAGGCTCACTGGACAGGTAAGTGTCCTTATTAAAAGCCATATGTAAACAAAAAACACTGCGCAGTACAAAAATATAAAAGAAAAAGCTGCCAACACGCTAAAACTAGGATTTGTTAGCTATAGAAACGTCAAAATGTGAAGTGTAGGCGCTAAACATATATTACTGTGATATTCAAAGGAGTTTAACCCAAAAGACACAAAGGAAAAAACGCATAAAAAAGTGAACAATATACGTGCAGGGAACAAAAATATATATAAGGACCATAAAATGTGTCAATGTAACTATATCTTATTTGTAAACCATAACCCCAAACCTGGGGATAACATCTTAAGACAAAGAAAAAAATGTATAAACAATCAAGTCCATATATTGGTGAACATAGATGTGCAGATATAAATCCCAACAAGTTATAGTGAAGGCAACAAATCCCAATGTGATGTAACCATAGGCAATTCCACCGTCATGCAACTCTCACCACCTTACGAAGCACAGGCTTACCGGAAAAAGATGACCCGGATAGACTTATGTCTAAAGGGTCGAAAATGGCTTGTAATTCCAACTACTGAGGCATTGGATTCAGCATTCCATATTTCCGTGGATCACGGGATGGGTAATCTTTACGATATAGTGGACTGTGTATGATCACCATTTTTTAGAGAGACAGCTCCGGCATCAGCTCGGACATAGAGGATGGAAGGATAGAGCCGAAATAGTGTAATAACGTTTTTTAAAAAATTATTTTTTAATAAAAATAAAATATTAAACTCACATTTCCATGGTTATAAATAGACATGTCACAAGAAATAGGCAGTGGTAGAGTCTTCCCGGATGCATTTCGACCTATGGGTCATCATCTGCGGTGGACTACTACCACTGTTACACTGCCTTTTATAGATAACATACCTTAATGCAATCAAATCAAATCAGGCTCCCCCCTGTGTGTCACTGATGTCCACTTCCGGTATCAGTATCATGGCAGCCCGGCGTGCGTTCCACGCCTCTATTCCGTTGCGTTCCACCTCTATTTATTTGCGTTCCACACAGTGAACTCAACAGTTACACCCAGTAGTTGGAACCCAATATATTATGGACAGATGACCTATCTCAAAGGATGGAACGTTAAATGAATATCAGGCCGCCATATAGTAAAACTCATATTGTATGCCTAATTGAATATACTTAGTATATGTGTTTACTGCAATTTCACAGCGCAGTTTCGAGTGAACCCGGAACTGGAAGTGTATAGACATCACCTCCGGTAAACTGTGCAATGTGGACACAGCATCCCCACACATAGGACACCACACAAGAAAGGTCTCACCTACGTCAGCGCGACGGAAGAGGAACATGAAGCCGGAAGTAAACACACGTCACTTCCGGTATGATACGAGAACGAGGCTTGGATAACAAGTCTCGTAATATCTCGCTCAATAACAGGGGGACGAGATTTTGGTGTCTCCACCCCTCGTGATGTCCCCTCGAGTGGGGAACAACTAGTAAGGAGCCTATAAAGAAAAATTAAAAAATATATAAAAACCAAACGATCTATCAAATATTAAAGAATCATAAAGAGAAAAAAGATTAGGAATAGGTGTTTACTCAAGACACATTCTTCACGTATATAATATAACTGGAGGAAAATTCAATGATCCCTCTGCTAATAATAGTCTATATGGAAAAATTAAATTACTATTGACTCTAAAAAATACGATATAAAATATGTGGGTCCCAATTAACTATTTTTGTTTGATATATGGAAACCCCTAAAATAAAAATAATAATTACCACCCCCTTTGAATCCGAACCCATTATTAATTATCATGAAAGCCAATCATATATCCCAAATGAAATGTCCACTGAAGTGACACACAGGAGTGATACCCAAAACAACAACAACAAAAAAAACCCCTATTATTCACCGAAATTTTTCCTCCTTTAGGAATTGTCTATAAATGCATTGATATCCCACTCCACATTCATACCGAATGGGGAGTGGGATTGGAGTTCATAAATCCAATACGTTTCCAACCTAGAGACTCAATTCAAAGGGGATTGAAAGGGGGTGGTAATTTTTATTTTTATTTTAGGGGTTTCCATATATCAAATAAAATAGTTAATTGGGACCCACATATTTTAAATCGTATTTTTTAGAGTCAATAGTAGGCCGGGTAATGATACTTTTTGCTTCGGTCTATTTTCTATAGAATTTTTTGGTGTCCGCATATATAGACCATCATTGACAGTGGTGCACTATTTAATTTTTCCATATAGACTATTATTAGCAGAGGGATCATTGAATTTTCCTCCAGTTATATTATATACGTGAAGAATGTGTCTTGAGTAAACACCTATTCCTAATCTTTTTTCTCTTTATGATTCTTTAATATTTGATAGATCGTTTGGTTTTTATATATTTTTTAATTTTTCTTTATAGGCTCCTTACTAGTTGTTCCCCACTCGAGGGGACATCACGAGGGGTGGAGACACCAAAATCTCATCCCCCTGTTATTGAGCGAGATATTACGAGACTTGTTGTTATCCAAGCCTCGTTCTCGCATCATACCGGAAGTGACGTGTGTTTACTTCCGGCTTCATGTTCCTCTTCCGTCGCGCTGACGTAGGTGAGACTTTTCTCGTGTGGTGTCCTATGTGTGGGGATGCTGTGTCCACATTGCACAGTTTACTGGAGCTGTGTGGAACGCAAATAAATAGAGGTGGAACGCAATGGAATAGAGGCGTGGAACGCACGCCGGGCTGCCATGATACTGATACCGGAAGTGGACATCAGTGACTTGATTGCATTAAGGTATGTTATCTACAAAAGGCAGTGTAACAGTGGTAGTAGTCCACCGCAGATGATGACCCATAGGTCGAAACGCGTCCGGGAAGACTCTACCACTGCCTATTTCTTGTGACATGTCTATTTATAACCATGGAAATGTGAGTTTAATATTTTATTTTTATTAAAAAAGAATTTTTTTAAAAACATTATTACACTATTTCGGCTCTATCCTTCCATCCTCTATGTCCGAGCTGATGCCGGAGCTGTCTCTCTAAAAAATGGTGATCATACACAGTCCACTATATCGTAAAGATTACCCATCCCGTGATCCACGGAAATATGGAATGCTGAATCCAATGCCTCAGTAGTTGGAATTACAAGCCATTTTCGACCCTTTAGACATAAGTCTATCCGGGTCATCTTTTTCCGGTAAGCCTGTGCTTCGTAAGGTGGTGAGAGTTGCATGACGGTGGAATTGCCTATGGTTACATCACATTGGGATTTGTTGCCTTCACTATAACTTGTTGGGATTTATATCTGCACATCTACGTTCACCAATATATGGACTTGATTGTTTATACATTTTTTTCTTTGTCTTAAGATTTTATCCCCAGGTTTGGGGTTATGGTTTACAAATAAGATATAGTCACATTGACACATTTTATGGTCCTTATATATATATTTTTGTTCCCTGCACGTATATTGTTCACTTTTTTATGCGTTTTTTCCTTTGTGTCTTTTGGGTTAAACTCCTTTGAATATCACAGTAATATATGTTTAGCGCCTACACTTCACATTTTGACCTTATTAAAAGCCAGCAGCTACAGTGTTTGTAGCTGCTGACTTTAAAAAAAATAAATAAATCGTGGCCGGAACACCACTTTAAGTAAAGTCGACTCAATTTTTCTAGTTTCTAGACCATAGGTTCAAGTAAAGTCAACTACATTTTTCCAATGTGATATAGATAGATGTCTTGCGAGCTACCAATGAAGAGTGTCCAAAGAATATTTTAAACATAAGAGAACCAATCAACAGCCGCTAAGCATATTCACACTCCCATAATCTGTGTGTAAAATATAAAAAATAAACAAAATGCCGCTATGTCTATATCACTCACTCAGGGGAAAAAATATATATAATTGGCGTGGGCAATGCGCGAGTGAATGTTGGAGAAACTTGAATTGCCAAACAAAGAATATAAATGGTGAAAAAATCTATACAAGGAAATACTTGATGTCAAGCAAGTGCATAGTTCACTTCAATAAAAACATTGAAGTAAACATCAAAATATCAAAAATTCTTAAGTTTAGCAAGTCCACAGTGAAAAAAAATATATATTCCAAACTTACTTTCAGATAGCATCCTCAATTTAAAATACAAAAGGAGCCAGATATTATTGTTTAAATATATAAATGTATTGTAGGTAAACATCAGGGTACTCACACTTTATGGGTGTTTGCAGCGCACCAGGCTATAGAAAACATACAATGTTAAAATCCTCTCCAAACGGTTTGCAGGTTTGTGTGAATCAGCTGTGGGAACAGAGGATGCCAGACTGAGTGCAGTATAAATTATATATTTAATAAAAACAAGTAGTAATTCACAGGTTAAGTTAGATGAGTTCAGTATGTGGTGAAAATCGCCAGTCCTGGAGTCTCATAAATGTCGTATTGACATCCTGTTTTCCCTTTGCAGCTTAGGGCACTGGTGTAATCTAAAGCTGGTAAATCTAAAGGAAAATCTATAGAAGAAAATTGTATAATGTATGGCCAGCATTACAGGGATCCAGAGGAGGCTGGGAACTAGGAAGCAGGAAACGAAAAAGCAGCTGGTTGTGACTTCACTGGAACAGGAAATGTGATTATTCACAGTGGCAAGGAATGGTAATGCATTTTGAAGCTACAGCTTCTTCATCAGATGATGATTGGCTAGCAAACCTGGCAGTCTTAAATACGGAGGAAATAGAAACAGAGAGATCTGATGGGCTGTCTGGCCTGTTAATCAAATAGTCAGATTTAAAGAGGTAGACGGTTGTAGACCTAAGTGAATGTAAATATGAGTAAGAAGCTTGCTGATTAATAGCGGATGATGATAATATTATGACGTTTGAAGAAATCAATCAAATACATAAATATAAATGTACTGTATAAATATACCTCGGGTTTAAAAATTAATACATTTGTATGAATAAATTAATTAACTAAAACACTTATTAAGAAAAATTTTATTAACCACTTAAGCCCCAAACCATTTTCCAGCTAAAGGACCAAGCCCCTTTTTGCGATTCGGCACTGCGTCGCTTTAACTGACAATTGCGCGGCCGTGCAATGTGGCTCCCAAACAAAATTGGCGTCCTTTTTTTCCCACAAATAGAGCTTTCTTCTGGTGGTATTTGATCACCTCTTATTTTTTGCGCTATAAATAAAAATAGAGTGACAATTTTGAAAAAAATGCAATATTTTTTACTTTTTGCTATAATAAATATCCCCCCAAAAATATATTGAAAAACATTTTTTTTCCTCAGTTTAGGCCGATACATATTCTTCTACATATTTTTGGTAAAAAAAAATCGCAATAAGCATTTATTGATTGGTTTGCGCAAAAGTTATAGCGTCTACAAAATAGGGGATAGTTTATGACATTTTTTGTGATATTTTATTAATTTTTTTTTTACTAGTAATGGCGGTGATCAGCGATTTTTTATTGTGACTATGACATTATGGCGGACACGTCGGACAATTTTGACACATTTTTGGGACCATTGGCATTAATACAGCAATCAGTGCAATTAAAAATGCACTGATTACTGTAAAAATGTCACTGGCAGTGAAGGGGTTAACCGCTAGGGGGCAGTGTAGGGGTTAAGTGTGTGTGTGTGTGTTTTTTTTTAACTGTAGGGGGGCGTGGCTTGGCGTCTGATGTCACTGATCGTCTTTCCCTATAACAGGGAACAGACGATCAGTGACAGCCTCAGTAGGAAGCACGAGGAGAGGTTTGTTTACACGTACCTCTCCTCGTTCTTCAGCTCTGTGACCCGATCGCCGCTGGTGTCCTGCGATCTTCAGGTGATGGTCATGGAGCTCAGGACCAGGTCGCGAGTGCGCCGCCAGCAGTGCGCACGCGACCCACAGCTGGGCACTTAAAGGCAACGTACAGGTACATGATTGTGCCAAGCCATGCCATTCTGCCGATGTATATCGGCGTGAGGCAGTCCTTAAGTGGTTAAATTAAACATCAATAAAATATTATAAATTATAATGAGTTAATAAAATGGTGAAAATGAAGGAAGGAAAGGACTCTATGCTAGATATAATATTAAGGGTGTCCTGACCAAAAATACTTCTCAAAGGGATAAATCAAATCAAATCCTCAAATAATAAATGGTTAATGGATAATGATGGTGATACCTACTGGGTACATATGTGCCCACACATTTAATCATATATGTACACAATACGATAACCGCTCATGTATATACATACCCTCATACCTGCCCATACGTGCAATTGTAAACATGTACATATGTAACAAATGCATGTATATTCACATGAGTACATGCAAAAGCATCTTTCTGTCATAATACTCTCTAGAGGGAACACAATATTATACAAAAAAGATAAGGGGAGGAGGAATGGGGTGGGGCGGAGTAAATTTGTGTTTGTTGTCCAATGCGAGTTGTTTAGTGGAGAAAACTAGGTGTCCAGTCACCAGTGACCGGGCGACCCACAGAGACACACCAGTGCCCCAAGATGCAAAGGGAAAATAGGACACCAAATAGGACGTTTATGAGACTCCAGGACTGTTGATTTTCACCCCATACTGAACTCATCTAACTTAACCTGTGAGTTACCACTTGTTTTTATTAAATATATGATTTATACTGTACTTAGTCTGGCGCCCCTCTGTTCCCATTTCTACACAGAGCCCATCGCTTCCCTCTAAGCCCTTGTACACATGGTCGGAGATTCCGACGGAATGTGTCCGATCGGACCGTTTTGTCGGATAATCCGACTGTGTGTGGTCTTCATCGGACTGTTTCCGTCGGAGTATCCGAAGGACCAAGTTTTCCAACTTGTCGGTAAAATTTTCCGACAACATGATCTAATCGAACCTTGTCCGATCATGTGTAGAGAATTCTGATCGGACAAAGTGCCACGCATGCTCAGATCAAATTCCTACACCAAAGCTATTGGCTACTAGCCTGAACGTAGTCCCGTCGTAACGAAATAACGTCATCATGTTCTGAACGATCGGATTTTCCAACAACTTTGTCCGACCGTGTGTATGCAACAGTTTCGGACAAAATCTATCGGACAAAATCCGACAGATTTGGTTGTCGGAATGTCCGCCGTGTGTACAAGGGGTTAGGGAGCTGCCTCCAGGTGTGAATCGTACAAGATCTCGGATCATTTATGGACATTATGTTTTAACAAATGTTTTAATATTATGTGTGCTTACTCAGACACACATTTTATATATACCTATATTCCAGTTGTTATATAATTTTTTGTTATCACCATATCTAGCGCTGCTGTTCACCCCTGTTTTTACTATATATTGAAGCCATTAGTGTGCTGCAGTTTTGTGTGTTAACATACAACCATGCAATTTTTATCACAAATCACTGCTCTTTTATCTTGTCCTAATACAAAAGATGCTTGCACAAAAAGTAAGGAAATTGAAGAATTGATTATTTCAGCCAACCAACAGTGGTGGGATGGCTTTTTCCTTAACCGCTTCCCGACCCGATCTCCGTGACCGCGATCACGGGTCCCGCAGACTCGATGTTTGTGGGCATACCCATGATTGTCTCATGGTGAGGAAGAACGGGGAGATGGTAATGTAAACAAGCATCTCCCTGTTCTGCCTAATGACACTGTCCCTGATCACCACTCCGTGTAATCCGGAGCGGTGATCAGTGACGTGTCACACACAGCCCCCCCAGTTAGAATCACTCCCTAGGACACACTTAACCTAGTGGTTAACCCCTTCACTGCCAGTGACATTTTTACAGTAATCAATGCAATTTTTTAGCATTGATCGCTGTATTAATGCCAGTGGTCCCAAAAACATGTCAAAATTGTCCGATGTGTCTGCCATAATGTCGCCGTCATGATAAAAATTGCTGATCACCGCCATTACTAGTAAAAAAAAAAATATCAATAAAAATCCCATAAAACTATCCCCTATTTTGTAGATGCTATAACTTTTTGCGCAAACCAATTAATAAACGCTTATTGAGATTTTTTTTACCAAAAATATTTAGAAGAATACGTATGGGCCTAAACTGAGGAAAAAAAAAATTTTTATATATTTTTTGGGGATATTTATTATAGCAAAAAGTCAAAAATAATGAGTTTTTTTCAAAATTGTCACTATTTTTTTGTTTATAGCGTAAAAAATAAAAACCGCTGAGGGGATCAAATACCACCAAAAGAAAGTTCTATTTGTGGGAAAAAAGGACATAAATTTTGTTTGGGAGCCACGTTGCACGACCGCGCAATTGTCAGTTAAATTGACACAGTGCCGAATCGCAAAAAGTGCTCTGGTCAGGAAGGGGGTAAATTCTTCCGGGGCTGAAGTGTTTAAACACTATCCGAGTCCAGAATTTCTCCATGAGGACTTTGTGTACTTAAAAATTGTCCTTTTCCAGATTGCAGAATTTTTCACTCAAAAATTGATTAAATTGCTGATTATGCAGAGAGACAGGAAATTTTCTGCCCTGAAAGAGCAGATAATGACCAATATAACATTATTGTCTTCTTTTACCCCCTCAGCCCCTAGAGAATGGTCAAGATTATTGAAACAACATACGAAAAGGAAAGAGGATTTCCATTTAAAATCTACAGAGGACACCACCCCTAAGACTTCATCATCCATTGATTCCTTCACCACTATCCATGATGCTCCAGTTGCACTAGATATAGTTGACAACATAGTTCCTACTTGTGATCTTTCAATTATTCCCTTGGCTTCAGCCAGGGATAGTGATCCTACACATGATGTGGCTGGAAACTGGCCACTCACTTGGTTCTCCTCGTTCTCTCAAGAAATCATCTTTTTTATGCCTAACCCCCCGATCCAGCCCCAACAAAAGAAAAAATGACGATGAGGCAGGAGAGGGGGCAGATCTAAACACATCACACC
Source organism: Lithobates pipiens (assembly GCF_037356315.1). Classification (NCBI taxonomy): domain Eukaryota; kingdom Metazoa; phylum Chordata; class Amphibia; order Anura; family Ranidae; genus Lithobates; species Lithobates pipiens. Next base: position 12,900,209 of record NW_027507787.1, on the reverse strand, counting down.
CAGAAAAAATGCAGAGACTGTAAAGATCTTCAATTTGTCATCCATTAAGTTTACTGATGATGAACTGTCTAAATTTCGCCCTTACCATTCCACCTAATCCATTTACCATCTTCAAAGATTTGAACAAATTCATTTGAAATATTACCCTCAAGAGACACTTTAGTCTACAGGCCAACAAACACAAAGATACCATGGTTGCCCATATCGACACCATGCCAGTGCCTGACACCATATTCGATACCTCCATAGAAATACAAACCTTGAGCGATTTGGTGGAACTATGGTAGGATTGTGATATTATGGAGCAAATTCTTGGATTCCAACAACTATCCCATTCTCCACCTATGAAACATACCTTCTTTAAGCCAAAATCTATTTTCAACCCCACACATAACAAAGGCCCCTACATAGAATCATTTTATCAGGTGGTATATTCAGAACTTCTGAATATATGTAAAAACTCCAAATCCACACATAATAAAGCCAATCTCACCCCTCAAGAACATCTAGCTATAAACAATTTAAGAATTAACAAATAATCATCAAAATGGCAAACAAAGGAGGTGGTATAGTCATTCAAGACCGAGCCACCTATCTTGATGAATCACACCGCCTACTTTCTGATCGTAGCACATATACAAAACTAAAAACAGATCCTTTACCAGATTTCATCAAGGAATCCAAGAGTTTGATTACCATGGCTTCATCTTAGGGAGTCCTTATTAAAGCTGAAGCCTCCTTCTTCCATATAGAATATTACAATGTACCGTACTTCAACCACCTTCCAAAGGTACACAAGAACCTTGAGAATCCACCTGGATGTCCCATTGTGGCGTCCATGGAGAGTATTAACACCAGTTATTCTCTCTACATTGATCAATTCCTCCAACCTCTGGCCCAGGCCCTCCCTTCGTATATCCGGGATGGTACCCATCTCATAGAGTTATTAAACCATATACTTGGGAACCAACATATATGTGGGTATCTTTGGATGTCTGTTCATTGTACACCTTATTCTCGCATGAGGTTGGACTACAGGCCGAACTTTAGAACCCTGTTAAAGTCTATGGGACTCGAACGTTCAAAATCAAAAGTGCTAATTCTAAAGGCTAATATGCAGGTTATTGTCCTAAAAAAGGGTGTGATGACCCGGATCCTGCCTCAGGGGACATGTATCAATGCAAAAAAAAGTGATTTTAATGATGCTTAAAGTAAAAAAAAAAGTGAAATATTCCTTTATATATCATACCTGGGGGGTGTCTATAGTATGCCTGTAAATTGGCATGTGTTTCCCGTGCTTAGAACAGTTCCTGCACAAAATGAAATTTTTAAAGGAATAAAAGTCATTTAAAACTGCTTGCGGCTTTAATGTAATGTCTGGTTCTGGCAATATGGATGAAAATCAGTGAGACAATGACAAATGTTTTTTGAAAATTTGGGATTTTTAGTGAAACAAGGATTGGTGATAAAGCATCAGTGGAGAGGAGACATGTTTTTCCCATATCAACTCTTACAGGAGAGAATTTCCCTTCCTAGGGGTAGATTTCATCTCACTTCCTGTTGTCTCCTTCTGTTTGCAAGTAGGAGTCATTTGTAAGTTGGATGTTTGAAAGTAGGGGCCTGCCCTATATGCTCTGCAGAAATTTGGGCCTAAAGCCGCGTACACACGGGCGGACTGTATGGCCAATTTAGACAATCCGACGGACAGTCCGTCCTACTTTCGAATGAACGGACTTGACCACACATGGATGCACAAATGCACAAACAGTCCGTCGAAAGCTTGCTCGATGACGTGTACAGCACGGACGACGGGACTAGAAATAGGAAGTCCAATACACAGCAATGCAACCTTTCGCCGTGTAAATCCTTTCTGAGCATGCGCCATACTTAGTCCGTCGAACTAGCCTACTCACGAGCGGATTGTCCGCTGAAACCAAAGTATGATGGACAGTATTACGGAAATTCCGAAATACTTAGTCCGCCAGACTGCACGCTGAAAAAGTCAGCTGAAGCCCACACACGAGCGGACTGTCCGCTGAAATGTGTTTCGACGGACTAAGTTGGCCAGACAGTCCGCCCGTGTGTACGCGGCTTTAGGTGTTGGTGTTGCCACAACACTGTAAGCCCTAACAATTACTCTTTGTGGGTGCTGGAATGCCCTGCTATGAACTATAAGAATTGTAATTACATGCCATTGTTGAACAGTGGTAGAAAAATTGGACCTTTGGTGGTGGTGCTGGTGCCACAACACTGTAAGCCCTCACAGTTACTCTTGGTGGGCGCTGGAACAGGCCCTGCTGTGAAATATTATATCAGGAATTGTAATTACAGACCTTTCTACAAGGCCTCCCGAAGATGTTTTTTCCTCTGCTCCTTCTGCGATGGCAAGATAAGGTCTGCAACCTTACCCTTGTAACGTGGATCAAGGAGGGTTGCCAGCCAGTAATGATCCCTCTCCTTGATCCGACGAATACGAGGATTCTCCCATGGACTTTGCAGGATCATGGAGGCCATGCAGCGTAGGTTAGCTGAGGCATTCGGTACGCAGTCCTCTGGGCCACTAAGGATGACATGATCCGCAGCCACCTCCTCCCAGCCACATACAAATCCATGGATTTCTTTGGACTGTAAATGATCCCTTAAAGACTGCTGTTGATGCTGAGTGCTAGACTCTACCTCCATGCTGACACAATCCTCCTCCTTCTCGTCCTCTTCCTGTGTGATCGGCAGGCCAGCAGGAACACGATCTGGATAAAGGGGGCCTTGAGAGGTAAGGAAGTCCTCCTCTTCCTACCTCTGTTCTGCCTCATGTGCCCTGTCCATTATTCCACGCAGCGTGTGCTCCAACAAGTGGACAGGAGGGACAGTGTCACTGATGCATGCACTGTCACTGCTCACCATCTTTGTGGCTTCCTCAAATGGTGACAGGACAGTGCATGCAACCCTGATCATAGCCCACTGGCGTGGGCAAAAAAACAAGCTCCCCTGACCCTGTCCTGGTGCCATAGTCACACAGGTACTCATTGATTGCCCTCTGCTGCATGTGCAGCCACTGCAGCATGGCCAACTTTGAGTTCCACCTGGTGGGCATGTCACAGATTAGGCGGTTCTTGGGCAGGTTAAATTCCTTTTGTAGGTCAGTATATGACCAGTGGAAATGCACACAGACTTTCCTGGCATGCCTCAGGACATCCTGTAAGCCCGGGTACCTGCCCAAGAACCGCCGCACCACCAAGTTAAGGACGTGAGCCAAACAGGGCGCATGGGTCAGTTGTCCCTGTTGGAGGGTGGAGAGGAAGTTGGTGCCATTGTCGCAAACAACCATTCCTGGCTTAAGCTGGTGTGGCATCAACCACCTCTCAGCCTGCCCCTGCAGAGCTGACAGAATCTCTGTCCCCCTGTGGCTCCTGTCCCCCAAGCACACCAGCACAAGCACCGCATGGCATCTTTTTGCCTGTGTACTTGCATAGCCGCTTGAATGCCTATGGAGCACGGCTGGTTCCAAAGACAAAGCACAGGAAGAGGCCATGGAGGAAGAAGAAGAGTAGAGGGTGGAGGAGAGAGGTGTGTCAGAATCATCAGTAGTAGCATTTTGGAGGCGTGGTGGCAGAACAACCTCCGAAACTACTGCACCTTGTCCTGCATCCTTCCCAGCTGTCAGCAGAGTCACCCAATATGCCGTGAAAGATAGGTAACGTCCCTGTCCATGCCTGCTGGACCATGAGTCAGCGGTAATATGCACCTTACCACTGACCGCCCTGTCCAGCGAGACCAAACATTGGCTTCCACATGCCGGTAGAGAGCCGGAATCACCCTCCATGAGAAAAAGTGGCGTTTGGGAACCTGTCACTGAGGAACGGCACATTCCACAAACTCACGGAAGGGGGCAGAGTCTACCAACTGAAAAGGCAGCAGTTGAAGTTCTAGCAATTTAGCCAAGCTAGCATTCAATCGGTGGGCATGTGGATGGCTGGGAGTGAACTTCTTTTGGCGGTGCAGCAGCTGGGGCAGGGAAATTTGCCTGGCACAATCTGACGTTGGTGTACCGATAGATGATTGCCTGCAAGTACTTGGCTGTGACACACCTAATTCTACACCTTCATTCCTCTCAGTGCAGGTTTCAGAGAGGACTGAAGGTATAGTGGGGTTGGAGATTCTAGCTGATGAGGAGCAAGGAGAGGTCCACTTTGTTCTTTGGTGTGGGTCTTTTAGGCACGCTTGCCAACGAACTGCATGGCAGGTCGACATATGTCTGGTCAAGCATGTGGTGCCCAAGCGACTGATGTTTTGGCCACACTAGATACATTTGAGACATATGTTGCAAATAGCAGCGGTGCAATCTGATGCACTCGTCTCAAAAAAGGCCCACACCAAAGAACTTGTGGAATAACACACAGAGACAGCAGCGCCCCGGAACATGCGGAGCTCTGCGGTGTGATGCAGTTGGTGTGCTGCCCTTGAGCTGGCCCCTGGAGGGCATCCTACCTCGTTGGAGATGTGCCTCCTCCTTCTCTCTCCTATCAGGCACCCACGTGGAGTCAGTGACCTCATCATCCTCTCCCTCCTCATCACTGGAGCAAACCTGGCAGTATGGGGGAACATGACTGCCAGATTGCTGTCCTTCTTGGGCACCCCCTCTCTCTGGGCTCAAGTTACTGCCTTCCTCTAGCTGGGTACCATCATCAGAGCCTTAAAAAAGACTGGGCATCCACCTGGAGCATTTACCCAACACTGTGGTCAAACAGTTTGGATGACTCCTCAGGAGGACATGGTGGGGCTAGGGAAGGAGTGACTGATGCCATTGAGCCAATGGAAGAGGCCGTGTTGGCAGCTGCTTTGCCAGACAAAGTACCCTGAGCCTGGGTGAGAGAGGATGAGGAGGATGAGGATGGCTTGGTCACCCACTCTACCAAGTCTTCGGCATGTTGCGGCTCAACACGGCCAGCTGCCGAAAAAAAGGACAAGCGTGTCCCATGGCAACGTGCTGATGAGGATGCACCTTGTCCACGACCAGCACTGTTGCCTCTAGACACAGAGCCTGCTTGCCCTCTTTTATTGGCTCGTGACTGTCTGCCTCTCCTTGTTGGCCTTCTAGACATACTAATGGCCTGCAGGGAGATGTAGCTGAACAAAGCTGGGACGTATATATATACTGATTATACTGCAGCTAGCAGAATAAACTGCCTGCCTGTAGTATTATTAGTATGAGAACACCGGCAATTGTATTCAGGTAAGCTTTAGGTGCACATTGTGCAAAGGACACTAAAACAAAATACTGCAGCTCCCTGCCCGTATTTGAATGAGAACGCCGGCAATTGTATTCAGGTGAAGCTTTAGGTGCACACTGTGCAAAGGACACAGTACACTAAGTGAAAATAGTGCAGCTCCCTGCCTGTCAGTATATTATGAAGAGAATAACAGGAACGGATCTAGCTAAAGTGAATACAGTGTATAAATATATATACAACACACCTGGGATGCATATATATCCTCTACACACTGTAACTGAAGTTAACTGTCTCACCTGCCTATTCTAACTTAAATAAAATTACACTGTCTCTCTGTCTAACTCTCTCCGCCCCCGCAACACACTACAAAAGGCTGCCTTGCAGGCGGCCTTATATAGTGTGGGAAATATACTAAACCCCCTGAGACATAATTGGCCAAAGCCACCCTGGCTTTGGCCAATCATGTCTCTCCGTTTTTTCTGCGCTGTGATTGGCCAAAGCATGCGGGTCATAGTACATGCTTGGTCAATCAGCAGCCAGCAATGCACTACGATGCTGCAGTGAATTATGGGCCGTGACGCGGCACTCGAATTTGGCGCGAACGGCTCATAACGTTCAAAATTTGCCAAACGGGTGAACAGATGATGTTCAAGTGGAACATGGGTTTGACTCGAACATGAAGTTCATCCTTAATTCTGAGCATGTGTGACACTTTGTACATCGGAATTGTCTACACATGATCGAATTTACACGATCGGATTTTGTTGTCGTAAAATTTTAGATTCTGCTCTCACACTTTGTGCATCGGAAAATCCAACGGAAAAAGTCAGATGGAGCCCACACACGGTCGGATTTTCCGACAACATGATCCGATCGCAAATTTTCCATTGGAAAGTCCGACCGTGAGTATGGGGCATAAGAGTCCACATGATAAATTCTCAATTCTGATTCCAAAACAATCTATAGTAGTGTGTGAGTAGTGAAAAAAAACACAACCAATGATTGCTGAGGCTTACAAGATTGCGCCGTAGACAGTGGCGTGCAGGTGCACTATTGCCGTTAGCAGCATGGGGGGAGATGCCTGTAGAGAACTTGAAGTCCTGTAGACTTCTCCCTGATGCCAAGTACCGCAACGTGGTGACTAGCCTCTGCTCGGGAGCGATGGCTTGCCGCATGCAGGTGTCCTGCATTGTAAAACATAAGGGGTCAGCAAAGCCAACAGACGGTGAAAAACGGGATCCGTCATCCGGAGAAAATTCCTGAAATCATCAGGGTTATTCTCCTAGATCTCACGCGGCAAAGGCATATGAGAGAATTGGTCACACTGGAGCAACCAATTCTTGGTCCATGAACTCCTCCTGGTCCTGTTCATGGACTGGGCTTGGGTCAAAGCAAGAACCCCAACACCAAGCCCCTGCACAGCACGAACTTTACGATGAGTACGTAACCGCAACATGGCTTCAAAACGGTCCGCTGGTCAGAACGAAATAACAGAACTCACTGAAGAACAGCAAGGCCTGTGAAGAGCGAGCTGAAAATCAGAAACAAGAGGACAAGAATGCACTGGAAAACAGATACGAACTGACTACACGCACTGAAAAACAGATACAAAGCCACAGGCACCAATTGAGCAGCAGTAAAATGATCTGAAAAGCACAATTCTGAAAAGCGCAAATCGTCTCCCACCAAACTTCTACTAACACAAGATAAACACGAGATTAGCAGAAGAAACTATTGAACTTCCTCTTTATAGTCCCGTCGTACGTGTTGTATGCCACCGTGTTCTTGATGGTCAGAATTTTGTGTGACCATAGCTTTTCGACCAAAATCCCAATCGCGTGTACACGGCATTAGAATTTAGTGTATTATCCACAATACCCTATATTGTACTTTTCACATTTTGCTTTATATTGTTTGGCATTTGAATATTTTGTATATGTTGATTATTGCATTGCATATATGAATTTACAATTGTAAATGTTCACTCATAAATGATTGAGGTTTAAGATGTCAAGCACCTTTACTATTTGATGCACTTTATGCTATACCTTATTTACGTCATTGGTGTTCAGTCGCCAACAGTTTATATCTATTATTCTTTAATTCGCTCTATTTTGCAACTGTCATTTTTGACAGTATATATATATATATATATATATATATATATATACACAGTGCCTTGCGAAAGTATTCTCCCCCCTTGAACTTTTCAACCTTTTGCCACATTTCAGGCTTCAAACATAAAGATATAAAATTTAAATTTTTTGTGAAGAATCACCAACAAGTGGGACACAATTGTGAAGTGGAACGAAATCTATTGGATATTTTAAACTTTTTTAGCAAATAAAAAACTGAAAAGTGGTGCGTGCAAAATTATTCGGCCCCTTTACTTTCAGTGGAGCAAACTCACTCCAGAAGTTCAGCGAGGATCTCTGAATGATCCAATGTTGTCCTAAATGACTGATGGTGATAAATAGAAACCACCTGTGTGTAATCAAGTCTCTGTATAAATGCACCTGCTCTGTGATAGTCTCAGGGTTCTGTTGAAAGCGCAGAGAGCATCATGAAGACCAAGGAACACACCAGGCAGGTCCGTAATACTGTTGTGGAGAAGTTTAAAGCCGGATTTGGATACAAAAAGATTTCCCAAGCTTTAAACATCCCAAGGAGCACTGTGCAAGCAATCATTTTGAAATGGAAGGAGTATCAGACCACTGCAAATCTACCAAGACCTGGCCGTCCCTCTAAACTTTCAGCTCAGACAAGGAGAGGAGTGATCAGAGATGCAGCCAAGAGGCCCATGATCACTCTGGATGAACTGCAGAGAACTACAGCTGAGGTGGGAGAGACTATCCATAGCACAACAATCAGTCGTACACTGCACAAATCTGGGCTTTATGGAAGAGTGGCAAGAAGAAAGACATTTCTCAAAGATATCCATAAAAAGTCTCTTCTAAAGTTTGCCACAAGCCACCTGGGAGACACACCAAACATGTGGAAGAAGGTGCTCTGGTCAGATGAAACCAAAATCGAACTTTTTGCCCACAATGCAAAACGATATGTTTGGCGTAAAAGCAACACAGCTCATCACCCTCAACACACCATCCCCACTGTCAAACATGGTGGTGGCAGCATCATGGTTTGGACCTGCTTTTCTTCAGCAGGGACAGGGAAGATGGTTAAAATTGAGGGGAAGATGGATGCAGCCAAATACAGGACCATTCTGGATGAAAACCTGTTGGAGTCTGCAAAAGACCTGAAACTGGGACGGAGATTTATCTTCCAACAAGACAATGATCCCAAACATACAGCAAAATCTACAAAGGAATGGTTCACAAATAAACATATCCAGGTGTTAGAATGGCCAAGTCAAAGTCCAGACCTGAATCCAATCGAGAATCTGTGGAAAGAGCTGAAAACTGCTGTTCACAAACGCTCTCCATCCAACCTCACTGAGCTCGAGCTGTTTTGCAAGGAAGAATGGGCAAGAATTTCAGTCTCTCGATGTGCAAAACTGATAGAGACATACCCCAAGCGACTTGCAGCTGTAATCGCAGCAAAAGGTGGCTCTACAACGCAAGGGGGCCGAATAATTTTGGACGCCCCCCTTTTCATTTTTTTATTAGTTAAAAAAGTTTCAAAAACCCAATAGATTTCGTTCCACTTCACAATTGTGTCCCACTTGTTGGTGATTCTTCACAAAAAATAAAAATGTTATATCTTTATGTTTGAAGCCTGAAATGTGGCAAAAGGTTGAAAAGTTCAAGGGGGGAGAATACTTTCGCAAGGCACTGTATATATATATATATATATATATATATATATATATATATATATATATATTTTTTTTTTTTTTTTTTTTACAGGACCCGGTGGCTGGGTCCTGGAAGGACACCATATTTCCCCTCTGTTTGGACTGTGGCCCCAAAAAAAGGGTTAACTCACCTGTCAGAGGAAGTGGGTTTAAAACAAGACAGGAAGTTGTAGGTGGAGAAGTGTAGAGGAGACTGTGGATGATGGTTTTGTGTGCAGCGACAAAAGTGAACGGCAGTGTCCTGCCTGGAAGCGTCCTGGCAGGGGAAGTTACCTGCAACCAAAACCCAAGGACTGTTTAACTGCGATAGCAGTTCTGGACTCTGCAAGTCGGTGAGACTGAAATCTCTTTCTTTCGTTTAGCTGATGTGAAGCTATTTAAGTTTAATAAACCTCCTTTTGACTGAAAAGCCTGTGTCCTGTGATCTACCTGGTTCCCCAAACGTTACAACTGGTGCAGGATGTAGGGAAGGACAAAGTAACAGGCATTTTTCTTGCTGTTTTTGCATTGGCCTTAAACTGACATTTAAAGGGAAAGTACAGTGGATTTATGTCCTGAGTTAAAGCTGTACAAACGCTGAAATCTGAAACAATGGAGGAGCTAATTAAACAGCTGTCCCTGGCTAATATGCAAGCACAGACTCGCCATGAGGAAGCTAATCAGTGCTTAGCAACCCAGCTGGAGGTACAACAAACACACCACAAAGAGGTGCTGGCTCTGTAACAAGAAAATACTCGCCTGTTGGTGGCCCAGTTGGCAGCCCGGCAAGTGACCCAGCAAGGGGTTATGCAGGCTCAGTTGACTGCCTTAAAAGAAGCAGTGCAGCAGCTTTCTCAGGACCGTGAACAAGCGGCTATTGCCCCTGGCATCCAGGTGACTGTGAGGGCAAGCCATTTTCTGTAGAAGTTATCCCTCAGTGATGATGTAGAGGCATTTCTTGCTACATTTAAGAGGGCAGCAGAGAGAGAAGGGTGGCCCCAGGACCAGTGGGCTGGCCTAATTGCTCCTTTCCTCAAAAAGCCTACTTCATCCTACCACCGGATGATGCTAAAGATTATCAAAAACTAAAGGCAGAAATACTGTCTCGCTTGGGGTTGACTACAGCTGTTCGGGGCCAACAAGTGCACCAATGGAAGTATTGTACAGATCGGCCTCAACGGTCTCAAATGCATGACCTGGTGCAACTGGTTACAAAATGGCTGCAGCTGAAGTGTTGTCCAGCCCCCAAATTGTGGAGCGGGTCGTGCTGGACCGATACCTAAGGTCACTGCCAGATGACCTTCAACAGTGGGTCAGCTATGGAGACCTCAAAACAGTGAACCTCCTTGTCAAGATGGTGGAACGATATACAGTGGTGGAGGATCTGCTTGGCCCTACCAAGCGCCAAGGGCCCATTCTGCCACGGCCTATTCGATCGACTGGCGCCCTTCGAAGGAACATCCCCCGGAGCCCTGGAACCAACACCCTGGAAGGTCAAGAGTCACTCCCCGTACCTCCTCTGTGATCTGTTCCTGTTCGGAGAGGAGGGGATGTACAATGTTGGCAATATCATTCCTGGGGCCATACTCGGCCCACTGCCCACTGCAAGAGGAGCCCATGGAATGCGGGGGTTCTTTGGAGGAGGTCTTTTTATGCCCATAAAGCATGTACAACACATCTTGACCTTGGAGAGGGGAAATTTGAGTGTGAAGTCCAAGTGAACCACCTCCCTGCCCAGGCTTTACTGGACTCCGTAAGCATGTAACCATGGTTCATCCTACAGTAATTGGGAAGATCGGTCTGGTAAGCAAAACTTTATGGGTTGTGGGCATTCACAGGGACACTAGAGAGTACCCTCTCATCTCGGTGTCCATCTCCACAGCATGTGGCACTGGTACTCAAGAGGTGAGGGTGGTAAAGAACTTGGTACATGATGTTATAATAGGACGAGACTGTCCATTATTTGCAAAACTGTGGGGACAAGGAGAACTACCTGAACGGTCCAGAGACTGGGGAAAATCTAGTCCCTCTGTTCCTGCTGTTGAGGGGAATAACCCTGAAATGCCAAATGTTCTTAATGTGGATCCAGTTGATGAAAATGCTAATGATTTGGTTAATGGTGATGAAAGTAGTGCTGATACTGTTAAGGATGTCAAGATGAGTGGTTCACAGACCTATTTGAACACTGAGGGGGGGGACCTTCCACACTTCAGGTAATGCTGGGGGCAGAGGATGAGGAAGTGACCTCTACCCCTGCCCTGCCCTGCCTGATTTGGGTGTTCCCCAGGGTGCGTTTGGTACTGCCCAGATGCAGGACCCCACTTTGGCCCATGCACGGGAACAGGTTGTAGTAGTAAATGGGGTTCCCTAAGAGCCAGGTGCGAATGAGTGGTGTCCACACTTCGCAATATGTAATGAGTTGCTATATCGGGTTACCAAAGTGAGAGAAAATGTGGTAGAACAATTATTGGTATCCCAACAGTACAGATGCAAGGTCCTGGACCTGGCCCATAACGATATTTTAGGGGAACACCTGGGAGTTGAAAAGACGACGGCACAGACTAGTTTTACTGGGCAGGTCTGAAAGCATAGGTAAGCAGATACTGTACCTCTTGTCCCACCTGTCAGTTGACCACTCCCATGACCCTCTTCTGGAGCCCTTTGGTCCCCCTGCCCATAATCGAAGTCCCATTCGAGAGGATATCCATGGATATAATTGGTCCCTTGGTAAAGTGGGCTCAAAGTCACTCCAACATATTGGTGATCCTCAACTATGCCACCCAATATCCTGAGGTGCTACCCCTGCAGAATACTTCCTCTTCCTCTAAGGCTATTGCTCAGGAATTATTCCAGATGTTTACACGGACTGGTTTTCCCAAGGAAATACTCACAGACCAGGGCACCCCCCGTTTATGTCAAGGGTTATGGCCGATGCATGCAAGCCATTCTGGATTTAACAGCTGCGCACATCGGTCTACCATCCCCAAATGGATGGGTTGGTAGAACGCGTTACCAGCTCTCCTGTTTGCTATTCTGGAAGTGCCCCATGCATCCACTGGGTTTTCACCCTTTGAGTTGGTATAAGGGTGGAGACCTCGCAGACTACTGGACCTTGTTAAAGAGAAATGGGAAAATGAACCTATTCAGCATAAGAGTATTCTTGAATATGTCTCCCAAATGCAGGAGAGGATCTGAACTGTGATGCCACTAGACCAGGAACATTTTCAAAAATCCCAGGTGGCTCAACAACGGGTCTATAACAGGGCTGCTAAAATAAGGCACTTCCAAGTGGGGGATCGAGTAGCGGTGTTTATTCCTATTGTGGATAGTAAATTCTTGGCCAGATGAAAGGCCCCTTTGAAGTTACAGAAAAAGTGGGAGAGGTAAATTATAGAGTCCACCAGCCAGGCAAGAGGAAACCATATTAGATATATCACGTAAACTTGTTAAAGCCCTGGACAGACAGGGAACTGGAGACCTCCCTGGCTAGTGCAAGACTTGAGCCTCGGGTTTGGATGGTGGGTGTCCAAGTAGCAAATACCCTGACTAAAATTCAAAGTCAGCAGGCAAAAGAGTTCTTGCAGAGAAATAAAGAGACATTTTCAGACTTGCCAGGGCTCCCTAGTGTCATAGAGCATGACATTATCACGGAACCAGGAGTCAAAGTTTTTGTCTAGCCCTACTCAAAAGAAGGCCGTTTCAGAGGAATTGAAGAAGATGTTAGACCTGGAGATTACTGAAGAATCACAGATTGAGTGGCTGAGCCCGATTGTGTTGATACCGAAGCCCAGAGATTCTACAATGATTTCCGGAAACTTAATGAAGCTTCACGGTTTGATACCTACCCCATGCCCCAGGTAGATGAGCTTATTGAGAGACTAGGTCCAGCCAGGTATATCACTACATTAGACCTTACCAAGGGGTAGTGGCAAATCCTGTTGACTAAGGGTGCTAGAGAGAAAACTGCTTTTTTTACCCCAGAGGGGAGTTTTCAGTACAAAAGAATGCCTTTTGGATTGCAAACTGCTCCAGCCACGTTCCAGCGAGACTGGGAATCACACTTGCCCAAAGTCCAGGCAGGGCTGGACTCTCTTTGGAAGGAGTGGTTTACAATAAACCCTGAAAAATGTGCTTTGGGAATGGAGGAGGTGAAATACCTGGGCTATATCGTGGGTAGAGGGGTGGTGAAACCTCAGGTCAGCAAGGTAGAGGCTATACAGAATTAGTCCCGTCCCCTCACAAAAAAACAGGTACGTGCATTCCTCAATTGACCGATCTGACTAAGGGTCGGAAATTGGTCATGGTGGAGTGGAATGCAGATGCTGAAAAGGCTTTTTTGGAGCTAAAATCAGCACTGTGCCAACACCCCGTCCTGGTAGCACCCAATTTTTCAAAAGAGTTTGTTGTCCAGATTGATGCTTCCAATGTAGGATTGGGAGAGGTGTTGTCACAGATTGTTCATGGCGAGGAGCATCCAGTAGTCTTCCTCAGTAGGAAGTTGACATCAGCGGAGAAAAACTACGCTATAATTGAACGAGAGTGTCTGTCCATTAAGTGGGCTCTGGAATCCCTTAGATATTACCTCCTGGGGAGGAAGTTTAGGCTGATTTCTGACCATGCCCCTATAACATGGATGAGACAAGGTAAAGGGACTAATGCCAGGATTACTCTGTGGTTTCTGGCACTCCAGGAATTTAAATTTGTAGTGGAGCATAGGCCTGGGAGACTGCATTAAAATGCAGATGCCCTCTCCCTAGTCGGTTGTTTTAGCTCCACTGTTGCTTCCACCTCCTTGGCATTCGAGCACGGGGGGATATGTACAGGATGCCGTGGCTGGGTCCTGGAAGGACACTATATTTCCCCTCTGTTTGGACTGCGGTCCCTATAAGAAAACAAAAAGGGTTACCTCACCTGTCAGAGGAAGTGGGTTTAAAACAAGATAGGCAGTTGTAGGTGGAGGAGTGTAGAGGAGACTGTGAATGGTGGATGGCAGTGTCCTGCCTGGAAGCCTCCTAGCAGGGGAAGTTACCTGCAACAAAACCCAAGGACTGTTTAACTGTTATAGCAGTTCTGGACTCTGCAAGTCGGTGAGACTGAAATCTCTTTCTTTTGTTTTGCTGCTGTAAAGCTATTTAAAGTGGAAGTAAACCCATCGATTTAAACAGTTAAAAAAAAAAGGCATGCCGGGAATTATCTACTGTTAGCTAGTAATAAACTATAAGGAACTACTAAAAAGTGTAACTTAGTAGTACAGTGCGGATGTTTGCAGGAATACTGAATACAGAATTTATTCTTCAGCTGAAATGCACAAGAGATGAGAGATTTCCGCCAGGGAAGTAAAGCTTGCCTTATGTCTGTACAGAGGATAAACTATTGAACTACAGGGAAAGAAGACAATGTCCTGAAGGGATTAAATGTGTCTCTTTGAATTAAACATATCCAGATTTGCTTTGCTTGTAGTTATAGAAGCACATTTTTCTTCCTCTTTAAAGGGGAACCTCAGACGAAAAAAGAAAGCGTTCAAGTTATTTTTGAGGCCACTGGCTGCAAGCAAGTTTACTGAAGTTGTATTACTGTGCACTCCATTCTTGTTTCCCTCAATCTTGGTAAAATGTTTAGTTTGCTTTAGCCTGAAGAATGCATCCCCATTTTGTTAGCCAGTATTTAAAATCTATATGGTTGCTGTCCTGCCTTTCACAAATACCTGACCTTTGTGTGCCTGTTTAAACACCTACCATGCTTTTAATGCATGCAACATGGTTCATCAAAGTCTTAGAAACTTATAAGAAATCACTGGCTTACCTCCTGCTTATGATCCTCTGACTGCTAATTAGGTGCAAATCTGGCACCACATTGTTTTGGACCGGTGCTCTTATTTTTGGCTTGCATCCACAGCAACTACTATAGAGCCAAATAAAATTGTTAGGGACTATGCTTCAAAAAGGTTCCTTGTTGTTCTTTGTGGATTTCTGCTTCTATTGGTTTGTTGCTTTTGTTGTTCTGGTGCAGACCCTGGCTTCTCTTCTATATTTCATGAGTCCTTCTGCTGTCATCCATTATCTCTACCTGTACCACAGGTCTGCCTGAATGACATTGTAGTACTACTCCCATAGAGGCCGCTGGTAATGGCTGGTTCTTCCCTAATAGCACAGAGGCTGCCCACTGCCGCAAGCACTAGTTCATTCACAGTGGCTGCAAATAACAAAAGTTTAAAGTATGTATTTTTGATATTTATTGCTTGAAGAACTTTAAACAGTAGATGAGTAAGGACACAGGATACTCCAGAATGCTGAACAGTAACAGGAAGACACATAGGCTCACACTCCATGATACTGCTGAGGACATGGGGATAGCCAGTACTCTGAGACCCTATGACAGCTGTCTCAGACCACAGCTACCACTGGCACTTAAATCCCAAAAGTATTCAGCCACCAAGGATCAAGTCAAGGTCATTACTCGCAAGTCCCTTGGACAGCAGCACCTCTTCCGACCTCCTCCTACACGGTCCAGGGAGGGAGAAAATCCATCTCCAGACCAGATCCTATGGTAAAGTCCTACTCAGGAAAATCAGTTCCCAGCTGAGACTTCAAAGAACAATTTCACAGTCCACAGGCTGTCTATGGGTAGAAACCCCTGAGGCTTTGTAACCATCTGCCCAAGGCTTCAGACTATTTATCACTTCCCAAAGCCACCTATTAGACACTTCTATCCAGTATCCAGGCATTGGTCAAGCTGTTATACATATTCAGGTTGGTCATTTAAATCTCCCTCCTTATTGTCTGGAAATTTCTTTCAGAGGCAGGGGAAACAATCAAACTCCCAGCCTTTGAAACCCTGCACAGACCAGAACAAACAATCACTTGATTACAGAAGAAGCCAAAGTGTACATTTGCCTAACATCCTACGCTACACTGTTCTTTCTGCCAACATTAAGCCTTCCCTCAACGCTATGTCTTCCTCTGCACTCAGTTACCTGCCTCTCTTCACCACTGTATTTCCCTGTAAGTCTTATGCTGCGTACACACGACCGGACTTTTCGAGGGACTAGGTCCGACAGACTTTCGACGGAGTTCTGACGGAGTTCTGACAGAGTTCTGACGGACTTGGCCACACACAATCACACCAAAGTCCGATGGATTTGAACGTGATGATGTACGACTGGACTAGAATAAGGAAGTTCATAGCCAGTAGCCAATAGCTGCCCTTGCGTCGGTTTTTGTCCGTCGGACTAGCATACACACGAGCGGATTTCTCAGTAGGAACAGGGTCCGGCGGAGTTCTGTCAGAAAAATTTGAAACATGTTCCATTTCTAAAGTCTGTCAGACTTTTGCAAATCAAAAGTCCGCTGCAGCCCACACACGATCGAATGGTCTGCTGGAATCATTCCGTCGGACTTTTGATGTTGAAAAGTCCGGTCGTGTGTACACGGCATTGGTCAACCTTTCATTAACAGCACCTGCAAACTCTCAGACTGTGCTTCTTGTCTGTGCCTCTGTGTTTTCCTCTGCCTGTGTTACCTGCTGCCTAGTAAGCCCCATGTCTTAACGCTGCAAGGTAGTTTCATCTGTTCTCAACTGCGGCCTACTTGGGTGAATTGGAGGACTGCAATCTGAGTGTTGCCTGTAGTGTAACATCTCCACATCTAGGAACTCTGGTGGACACCAGGCGGAACCTTAGATTCTGCACTTTGGCTCTTTTCAAGGCTCTCTCCAATCCATCACTAAACAAGAAGGCATACTGAGCGCTCTGTGTCTACTCTGTGGCTTTCATCACCAGCTGCCAAAACTAGTCCTAGTCAGTCACTCCACCGCTAGTGGGAGCGGATTCCTGATTCATGATCATGACATATCATATGAGACCTTCACTTCACAGGTGAATGTTGGGATATAAATAAGAGTGGTTATGAAAATTATCTATGTCCCATGAGTCAGTTCAAATGCAAGATATTAATGCTTCTCTGACATGTACCTGTGAGATTTTGTTCAGTGTTACATTTATTTATCATGGCTGCATATTGTGCTGTGCTTGTTTATTAGTATAGAAAAAAAAATTATTACTGTACATACTGTAAAGGAGGGTAATCACTTATTCCATGCTAGCCACAATTAGCACTGTGGCATAAAGAAGCATTTTGCCATTTTGTTTCTACATATGATCATATTTTATGTTGCAAAGCATAAAAATTTGAATCTGCTAATAGCTTTTACTACATTAACCATTAATTATTGTTTTGCACTTAAAGTATTGTACCAATTACCAGCATCATTTGCAATTAAAAAATGATGAAAGAAAAAATACATTGATACTAGCTTTACAAGCTATTATTACAAATACAAGGCTATATTGATTAAAGCCTTATTTTTTTAAATCCTCTGGCCTTGTCTGCTTGATTATTGATCTGAAAATGACATAGCTAAAGTAATCGGACACCTATTTATGCACCATTTGATTTCAAAGCTTCCTTTATCTACTAATGGTGATTCACATGTCAGTATATTAATACAGCCTTTTCAGATGATGTATTATGTGTGTGCATGGACTGGAAGAGGAGTGATTGCATGGTCATAAAATTTGCCTGTAAGCATTATGTTGGTTGGTGGCTGTATGACAGCGTACAGATCTTGCCTTAAGCTGGAGTGTCTCAAGTCCAAATTTAGAGGGACGTTGTCCTGTAGACCAAACTTTCACTGTTTGGTCGTTCGGTGAACAGCCGTACAAACGGGTCGTTCGACCATTTGTTTGCCCCCGAACCAACCAAAATTAATTGCGGCGTTGGACAGCGCATTGCAAGCCCTGATTGGCTGAAGCAGTGAAAGCTTCAGCCAATCAGGGCACAGAGCACTGTCAGAGTCGTGATTGGACACTGTCATCATGACTTTATCCAATCATGGCTCATTTCTGACCCACAGTATAAAAGTATTCTTTCAATGGCAGACATTTTCAGTGTGATTTTGGCGTGAAGAGAGATAGAACAGGGCTCTGCTCCGTGCTATTAGTTAGTTAGCGTGCTATACTGTACTATTTTCCTTCACTTGTGTCAGTGTAGAATATTAGTTTAGTGTCAGTCTAGGGATAGTGTGAGTGTAGGGAGGAGGACCATCATTCAGCTTTGCATAGTACGCAGCTAGAGTAGCAGCTTATATAGTTTCAGTGTAGTGTAGTCAGACTGTGGAGCTGATTTACGAAAGCCGTGCGCCATCAGTAGAGGCACACGGCGAGGTGCAACACACATTTTCATATTTACGAAATGGGAGAATGCAATCTGTGCATCGCTATCGACATGGTGCACGGCATCTCCAAATCAATATTGACAGAAGATGGAGCTGCCAATATTATGGGGTGATGTGAGGAAGTTTGGTAACAACTGCCCAAGTAACACCTATGCTCAAAATAGAATGCGAAAGTAACTTTTTCAGAGAAAGCCTGCTGTGCCTGCAAGTACGTTTAGAATTGCTTGAGATCAATGTAAGCAGTGCGCATGTGCAATCGGCTATTGTGCTCGTTCACATGTGTTTGTTTACAGCCAAAATCGTAGTAAATGTTA
Source organism: Lithobates pipiens (assembly GCF_037356315.1). Taxonomy (NCBI): domain Eukaryota; kingdom Metazoa; phylum Chordata; class Amphibia; order Anura; family Ranidae; genus Lithobates; species Lithobates pipiens. The sequence continues at coordinate 12,881,643 of NW_027507787.1, read as the reverse complement.
AGCAACATAAATGCAATTGCACAGGTTGAATGGGCGCACCTCTAAACTTTAATTTTTATTTATTTATTTATTTTTTACGCTGGTTCACCTTCATGTGTTTTTTAAGGAGATTTGCACACAGGTCATGTTAGCATGTTATGTTGCCAACATGTGACATGCACCTTGTTAAAATTATGTAAACATACTTTCGCTCTTCTAGCTCCTCCTAAAAGGGCATTTAACCTTCCCTGTGGGGAACTCCACACTCCATTCTCCAAAAGCTCTTGTCTCCCCCCTCTAACCACTTGGATTTCCATGGGCTAACTTTTGCTTTTAAAGGTGAACTCCACACTTCATTCTCCAATACTCTTGTTTCCCACCTCTAACACCTTGGATTTCCATGGGCTAACTTTTGCTTTTAAAGGGGAACTCCACACTCCGCTCTATTCTCCAAAGGTTGTGAGCTGCCTTCACCAAACCACATCCTTTTTCAGAGCATACAACAGGACCAGTTAGGAAAAGGGCGAGAAGAGCGATTACCCAACTCTCTCCTGAACCATACAAGGCCACATGCACTCAACATATCTGGCTGCCTATTGAGCATGTTGGGCTCAGCCCAATACCAACCACAAAGCATCTTGTACCCACTAGTTTAAAGGGGTTTTGCTGGATGGTGTGTATGTGTGTGTGTGTGTGTGTGTGCGCGCGTGCGTGTGTGAGTGTGCATGTGCGCATGCGTGTGTGTCTCTGCCACCCACATGCCCAGCGCCTGAATTCAAGCTTGTCAAAGCTGTTGGCTCTCCATGAATTCGCACAATGTGCTGCACCACATGGCAGATTCCCAGTTGCTACTATTTTCAGGTAAGGCCGTTCCATCTCTCTACCATCACATGGAAAGGAATGTTCTGGCATCGTTCGACAAGGCAGTTAGCCGTAAAATCCACCTTACTGCTGACACGTGGTCCAACAAGCATGGGCAGGGATGATATATTTTGTTCACAGCGCACTGGGTAACGCTGCTTGCAACTAGAAAGGATGCAGGACAGGGTTTGGTGCTGCAGCTTGTTGTGCCTCCAAGTCTCCAAACAGTTGGGAGTGATGATGCCAGACCTGTGAGCTCTACCACCTTCTCCTCCTTCTCTGCCACCTCCATGTAATCCTCTGCAGAATTGTCCTATGAACATCAGGTACCCCCTAAGCGTTCAATGGGCTATTCCCAGAGTCAGGCTAAAAGGTGCCATGCAGTGCTTCAGCTGCTGTGTTTAGGGGACAGGAACCACATCAGAGCAGAGATTCTTGCAGCTCTGCAGGAACAGGCCCAGAGGTGGTTCACATAATGCCAGCTGGAGCCAGGAATGGTGGTGTTCGATAATGGCTCAAACCTCCTCTCCACCCTTAGACAGGGGAAGTTGATACATGTGCCATGCCTGGCACATATTCTCAATTTGGTAGTGCAGAATTTCCTAAGTATGTACCCAGGGTTGCAAGATGTACTAAAGCAGGCCAGAAGAGTCTGTAGCTATTTCAGGTGGTCATACACAGCCAGTGCTTGATTGGCTAAAATTCAGCAGGAATTCCACCTGCCTGTAAACCGCCTGATTTGTGACATGCCCACCAGGTGGAACTCGACTTTGGGAATACTGGAGAGGCTATACATGCAGCAGAGGGCCATCAACGAGTACCTGTGCCAGTACAGCATGATGACAGGCTTAGGCCATCTTGCCAAACCAATGGCTGATCATTAAAGTGGTTGTAAACCCTTACAAACCACTTTGACCTACAGGTAAGCCTAGATTAAGGCTTACCTGTAGGTCCAAGCAATATCTCCTAAACCTATATGGTTTAGGAGATATTTGCCTGAAGACAGGCACCGCTGTCTACGGCGCATGCGCCGTAGACAGCGGCGCGCAGGCGCACTGAACGCGGGCGGCAGTTCCAAAAATGGAGCTGCCGCATTTGTCGACTCCCGTGCGCATGCGCGGGAGTGACGTCATCGCGGCTTCGCCGAATGACAGCAGCGGAGCTGCGAGACGCCACAAGCAAGATGGATGCGGCGGACTACAGGGGACAGCGCGACTTCGCTGGCTCCTGTGTCAGGTAAGTGACACATAATGGGCTACTAATGCGATGCATAGTAGTCCATTATGCTTTACCTTTGCAGGGAAAAAAAGAGGAAGTAAACTCATCAGGGTTTACTTCCTCTTTAAGGATACATGCATTGAATTGTCACCATTTGAGGAGGCCACAGGTGGCATTATGGACACGGCACTGGAGGCAGAGCAGCAGGGGGAAGAGGAGGACTTCCTTTACTCTCAAAGCCCACTTTATCCAGACATCATAATTCCTATGTCACAGAACACACAGGAGGAGAGAGGGGAGGAGGATGAAGAGTAGGATTCTGGCACTTTCATAGGCTTCGAAGAGGAGGAAGACATGCACCAATCTGTAAGTGATGACTTTCAAAACCCAGGACCCTTGGGAGTAGTACGTAGCTGGGAGGAGAAAGTTCCAGATGCTGTCATCCTGTGTGACCCAGAGGAGTCTGCTTCTCAAGCCCTCGGAAAATTTGAGGAGCATGGGCAACTTCATGCTTCAAAGCCTGCGAAAGGACCCAAGAATATGTGGCATAAAAGAGAAGGATGATTACTGGTTGGCAACCCTCCTTGACCACCGTTATAAGGGGAAGGTTTCCTAACTCATTCCATTTAAAGAGGATTTTATTGACCATTTTCCCTGACTCTAGTAGGTTACAGTGTTGGGAAAAACATAGTTTTGAGTCTTCTGTTGGTCAAGAGATGAGCGTTTGAGAAGGCTTCCGCCTAAGTGAGGCATCATTTATTGTTTGGCAAACCAATCAATATAGGCTTATTGGGATTTTTTTACCGAAAATATGTAGCAGAATTCATGTTGGCCTAAATTTATGTAATGTTTCCCTGTTTTAATGGATATGTTTTATAGCAGAAAGTAAAAAATACAGTTTTTTCAAAATTGTTTATAGTGCAAAAAAATTTTTTGGGTTTATAGTGCAAAAAAAAAAAAAAACTCAGTGGTGATCAAATACCACAAAATGAAAGCTCTATTTGTAGGGAAAATGTGACATAATGACATTTCCAGGAAGCTTGGGCATGGGATTGCCATTTGGGAGTGTGCCAGGCTGGGCAAGGCTATAGAAAGGACATTGGGAAGAGACGGGTACACTAATGGAAGCACTTTGTCCCGCTGACCCTCAGCTGTGAATTCTATGACTCGGTGATGAAAGCCTAATGCTGCAGACTTAGTAAACATTTCTAGGTGGCCCCAATACTATAGTGCTCACAAGGAGGAAATGGAAAATGGCTTAACTTAAAGATGTGTACTTGTGCTCTGCACTGAAGTGGCTGTTACAGAATGCTTAACCTTGCACATGGCATTCTGCGCCAAATATCCTGATAGCAAATGTGAAATGTCGTGGGAAGTGAATGAATAAAGTGCAGGAAATGAATAAAGTGCAGGAAGAGTATATATTTTTTTATATAAAGTGCAGGAAGAGTATATTTTCTGCAGGTTATGTTGACAGTTTTTTGACAGTGAAAACAATTATACCACATGGCACTATGTATACTGTATATACAGTACTTTCCTAAAATTTTAGGCAGGTGTGAAAAAAAACTGTAAAGTAAGAATGCTTTCAAAAAATACATATTTTCATTGGTTCATTTTATCAATTTACAAAAGGCAATGTGAGCGAACAGAAGAAAAATCTAAATCAAATCAATATTTGGTGTGACTACCCTTTGGCTTCAAACCAGCATCAATTCCTACACCTATCAAAAAGAAATAATAATAATTGAAGCCACACTAAAGCTTCACCTCAATAAATCAAAATCTCTATTGTATCCCGAATATAGCAAATATACAGTATATGTAAGAGACCCAGAAATATGTTTTACACTGTTTGAAGGTTAGAATAAAAATAATTCTTTATAAGAAAAACTCAAAGCATGCAGAAACCTACTGCCTGACCTATAAAACCATAATTGGCCAATTACTAAAAATCCAACAACAGCGGCTGCAGGAAAAATTGTATGTTAAGCTTCACCCCCAAGAAAAGAGACAAGATATGCATAGATAAAATCTTAACAAATGTTTATACCCCAATGAGGGGCATAGTCCTTAAATACTAAATAACTACAGGTATATCATGTGAAAATAACCTCTCCTCCATATTGGTGAGGTTTCTAGCCTTTCTTCCACAATGTCAGCTTCTGGGATGCCTCTCCACCCATCGCCTCCATTCACAGAAGAGACCATGATTCCTCTGGGGACACAAACCTATAGATCACCACCATCTCTGGGAACAGTCTGGATTCCTTAAGACCTACATGGATGGCTAAGTATGGCTCTACTCATTTCAACGTTATATGGCTTGGAACTTCCATTCACTAAGCCCTTATTAGGCAATTAGAAACTATGCTTCACACAGTTTGGAGGACTTTCCTAAAAGGATTTAATTGCAGGCAGGAAAATATGTCATGCTATAAGCCACATATAGGGATACATGTGATCACATGGGCACCCTTTCCCTTGGAGTTTTCCAGTAATCCCTGACATGTTTGCCTTAACCTGCTCTAGCCATGGCCACATGAAGTGGCCTGTCTTTGGTCACTATTATGAGAAGATCTTTTCACATGATATAGCTATACAGTATATATGGACTATGCCCCTCATTGGAATATACATAGGATTCCATCTATGCGTATCATGTCTCTTTTCTTGGGGGTAAAGCTTAACATACATTTTTTGTTCGGCAGCTGCTGTTGTTGGTTTTTTAATAATTGATCAATTATGGTTTTATAGGTTAGACAGTAGGTTTTTGTATGGTTTAGGTTTTTCTAATAAAGGATTATTTTTATTCTAACCTTCACATGTGTCAAGCAGTTTGCTAGGTTTCTTACATATATATTTTCTATATTAGGGATACAATAGCGATTTTGATATATTGAGGTTGAGCTTTAGTCTGTTTTTCATTATTATTCTTTATTTTTCATGTATTTATATATCTACAGTTCCTTTGTGACATATGAAAGTATTTCCCTTTTTTTTTTCTGCTTAGGGTCTTGAAGACACATTTTATTTATTTTCGTTTTGAGCTATATATTTTTTTCAATTCTTACGCTTGCACACTTTGTACACTTGCATTCAGGGATTTGTAAGATTAGAGTCAGGTGTCTGCATAACCAATTATACCAAGGTACTGATAATGATCATTTCATATGTAGGTTCAAACACAATCATTAACTGAAACAGAAACAGCTGTGTAGTGTGTAGGAATATTAAAATATTAAGTATCGTGCTCCTGACCAGTGTAGGAATTTCTTGGCATCTGTGGTTAGAGTCAAATTAAGTTGGAGTTTTGTTGCCTCTAAAGTTTGTAATGAGGGGTTTAGTTTATGTTTTTTACTCAACTCCAAGTATTCTCTATTTAATCGTGTAATGTCAGCGGTACATTCCTTCTTTAACTAGATGCTGACCGCCGGCTGTCAAATGACGGCCAGGCGGCGCACCTATTGTAGCGGGAGGGCGTCATATGACGGCCTCCCGTTTAAACAGGGAATGTGCGCATCCCTGTTTCTTCGGTGGCGGCGTGTCACGGAGACACCGCTCACCACCAAAGGGGGTGAACAGCCATTAGTTATGGCTGTTTACCACGTGATCAGCCGTGATGAAGTCACGGCCGATCACAGATGGTCACACCCCGACTGTGCACGGCGCACGCGCGATCATGAGCACGCTGCGCATGCACGTCGGTGGCGGCGTGTTCCCCGGGAACACTGCTCGTCACCGACGCTGGTAAACAGCCATTGGCCGGCTGTTTACCCACGTGATCGGCTGTGATCCTTTCACAGCCAATCACTAAAATGTAAACTAACCGCGGTAACGAGATGTTACCGGGTTCTCCTCCTCACACACCGATCGTGTGTGAGGAGGAGATTGCGGTAACATCTCGTTACCGCCTACAGTGTACACCAATCATACTGATTGCCCCCCCCAATAAATGTCACGGTCCATTAGAGTACCCGAGTACCTGTCACGGTCCATCAGAGTACCCAAGTACCTGTCATGGTTGATCCGAGTACCCAAGTACCTGTCATGGTTGATCCGAGTACCCGAGTAGCTGTCACAGCCCATCAAAGTACACGAATACCTCTCACGGTTCATCCGAGTACCTGTCACAGCCCATCTGAGTACCCGAGTACCTGTCACAGCCCATCTGAGTACCCAAGTACCTGTTCCAGTCCATCTGAGTACCCGAGTACCTGTCACAGTCCATCTAAGTACCCGAGTACCTGTCACAGTTCATCTGAGTACCCGAGTACCTGTCACAGTTCATCTGAGTACCTGAGTACCTGTCACAGTTCATCTTAGTACCCGAGTACCTGTCACAGTCCATATGAGTACCTGTCACCGCCCTTCAGAGTACCCAAATACCAGTCACCAAGCCATTAGAGTACCTGTCACCAGGCCATTAGAGTACCCGAGTACCTGTCACCAGGCCATCAGAGTACCCGAGTACCTGTCACCAGGCCATCAGATTACCCGAGTACCTGTCACCAGGCCATCAGAGTACCCGAGTACCTGTCACCAGGCCATCAGAGTACCCGAGTACCTGTCACCAGGCCATCAGAGTACCCGAGTACCTATTTGCAGCCCATGTCTCATAGAATATACGTTGGGGTGTTTTCTTTCCAAAATGGGGTCATTTTGTGGGTAATTTCACTGTCCTGGTGGTCCAGGACCTTCAAAAGTGTGATAGGTAGGAATGAAATGAGATGTGTCATTTATGCTCCTAGAACGCCTGAATGTACTACTTCAATGTTCGGCCTCTCTATGTGGCCAGGCTATGTAAAAGTCCTACACATGTGGTATCACCATACTCGGGAGGAGTAGCAGAATGTATTTTGAGTTTGTAATTTTTGCTATATACATGCTATGTGTTAGAAATATCTTATAAATTGATCATTTTGAGTAAAAAAAAAATGCGTTTTAATTTTTTTCCACATATTCCAAAAACTTCTGGAAAAAAAGTAACCATTCAAAAGACTCATTATGCCTCACAGATTATACGTTATTATTATACGTTATACGTTGGGGTGTTTGCTTTCCAAAATGGTAAAATTCCATTGTCCTGGTACTCCAGGGCCTTCAAAAGTGTAATAGGTGGTTGAGAAATGAGATGCGTAATTTTTGCTCGTAGAACGTCTGAAGATACTGCATCAATGTTGGTGCTCTGTATGTGGCCAGGCTGTGTAAAAGTCTTACACATGTGGTATCGCCGTACTCGGGAAGAGTAGCAGAATGTATTTTGGGGTGTAATTTGTTGTATGCATATGCTGTGTGTGAGAAATAACCTGATAATATGACAATTTTGTAAAAAAAAATAATAATAATAAAAAAAAATCTTCATTTTGCAAAGAATTGTGGGAAAAAATTACAACTTAAAAAACTCACCATGCTACTTACTTAATACCTTGGAATGTCTACTTTGTAAAAAGGGGTCATTTGGGGGGTATTTGTACTTTCCTGACTTGTTAGTGTCTCAAGAAATGAGGTACACCTGATGTACTGAAGGCCTGATCAGAAGTGATCAATTTTCAGTGATTGGCACCATAGTTTGTAGACTCTATAACTTTCACAAAGACCAAATAATATATACTAATGTGGGTTATTTTTACCAAAGATATGTAGCAGTATAAATTTTGGCCAAAATTTATGAAGACAAATTAGTAATTAGCAAAAATTTATGACAGAAACAAAGAAAAAGGCATTTTTTCACAAAATGTACGTTTTATTTTATCTATAGCACAAAAAATAAAAAACCCACTAGTGATTAAATACCACTAAAAGAAAGCTCTATTTGTGTGGAAAAAAAGGACGCAAGTTTCATATGGATACAGTGTTGGATGACTGAATGACAATTACTCAAACTGTGAGAGCGCTGAAAGTTGAAAATTGGTCTGGTCAGGAAGGGGGGTGTAACTGCACTGTATTGAGGTGGTTAATCAAGAGCACATCTGAATTAGGGTCCCCTGCATTACAGATTTGTGTACCACCCAAAGTGTGGACGGGGAGATGTTGTCTGTGTCTAAGAAGTATTATTGTAATAATTTCTCTAGGATGGAGCAATGAACAGGGTTGTTCAGTATGGATTAATTGAACCACCATTTAAAGGGTCTCTCGGGGCCCCCAGCATATTGCATGTTTAAAGACATTATGGAATGATCAGAAAGGGGAGTGTCTCTGATCTTTGAGATAACTGTTAAGGGAATTAAAGAGGCCTTTATAAAAATTTTGTCTATCCTGGCATAGGTTCGCTGTGGGGCCGAGAAATGGGTAAAATCTTTGGCGTGGGGGTTGAATTCCCTCCATATGTCAACTAACGGACGGTCATTTAATAGTTGTACAATTTTCAAGCTTTGTTTTGGTAGGCATTTGGCTGTAGATGAGTTCCCCCTGGATTTGTCCAGGGACAGATCAAAGGGAAAATTAGTGTCATCCCCCACAATGACTGACCCCTCAAGTGAGGATCCAGTGCAGACATCATATTGTGGAGAAAGGTGCTTTGGTCTCTATTTGGTGCATAATATGTCACAAAGGTGTATGTCACCCTGTTTATGGTTACTTCTAGTAGGAGGAACATCCCCTCTGGATCTCTAACTAGGTTAGTAAGTGTGAAGTTAAGAGTTGCGTGAGAAGCAGATGGCTACTCCTCTTGTCTTATTCTCAGAGTTGGCCAGCTAGAATTGTGGGTATCGGCGGTGTAGGAAGGACGGAGAGTATGAGGCTGGAGTTCAGCCCCTGGACGTTATGAGAGCTAATGGACAGGTTTGTGGTAGGAAGTGGTTGGTCAGTCATGGATCAGGATGGTGGAAGTATACCATAGTGGTAGATGGCTTATCCCATCCTGGAGGATGTCCTTGATATCTGGTAGATGCCAGTATTCTCCTGCAGTGTCGACCCTTTCCTCCATGATGGTCTGGCTCCCTCACCCACTTGCTGTGATCTGTAGTCAGCTGCTTAGTGGAAAGAGTAGAGGAAGAAATAAAAGAAAATAATCGTTATAGAACCAAACATAGTCAATAAACTCCCCTCGTATCTAGGGGGGTAAATAGTCTCCTCCTCCTGGATGTGACCTGTAGTCCCTGGAAGGAGAACCTTGTCCCTTCAGTGACTAAGGGAGGTGCATTACAACCGCTCGGCCAAGCAGCCCTAATATGTGTCTGAAAACTAAGACAAGACAGGGCCTCATATAAAAAGAAAATGTAAGGAAGCCATAGGGGTAGCCTATTCCCCGGAGATCCTTAATCACACTGGGGGATCCTTGAAATCTGGATCCCCCCATGTGTACACTCACTATCCCCTAGTTCAATGGGGAACCTCCCTCCCATGTCCACTCCATCCTCTCGTGTACTACAATAGCACATAAGTGTTGGAGTGTTATATCCTACCCCTGTAAACAAAAACAACTAAAAAAATAATGAGCGCTTCTCCCCATACCCTTCCAACCCCGCTCAATGTCCCAGTCTTTGGATGAGTTCAAGTCTGTAGTTGTCCAGGTGTCCAGGTGTAGAGAAGGAGAAACCAATGATCTGGTCAACCAGTGTGAGGACCTTAGCAAAGGCCTATGTGCTCTGTCCAGTTCCATCCTGTGCTCAGAGATATCCAGTATCAGGTCCTTAAGCAGGGTGACTGACTGCTGTGGGAACATCTTTCACTGTTTCAGGGAGCCCCCGGATTCTAAAATGATACCTTCTGGACCTGTTCTCAAGGTTCTGTTTTGTATAGGGCCGAATCCAACTAATCCTGGAGATCCTGGATCCTGGCCATGTTCTGGTTAATCCTGGCTGCTGCCTGGTCTGCCCTCTTTTCAGTCACCTCAATCCTTGCTCCTAGCTGCTACAAGTCAGCATGTATGGATGAGGTAATCTGTGCTGCTGTGTGAGCTAAGCCTTCAGTGAGCATAGTAGAAAAGGCAGACATCAGGGCTGACACGTCTGCTGGTGCATGAGGTGGTAGCTGAGGGCCGGTGACATAGTTGTCTGGGAAGGGTAGAAAGTCTGTGTAAGTCCCCCAGTGTCCTCTCTGTAAGTGATTCTGTGGAAGCCGGGGAGAATGTGGGAGCTTTGTACTCACAGTTCCCAGTCCTGGGCTTTGCTCCATTGCTGATGCTGGGCCTGCGTCCTGATCAGATATTGATTCTTCATCCTCCTCCTTTTGGAAGGTCTGGGCGGCTGTGAGATGGCTTCTAGCTTTCGGCACAGGCTTCTTCTCACCGAGCCTGTTGACATCAGGTGCTCTGAGGTATCTCGTACTGGAGGATGTTAAAACCAGCCTGTTTTGGGTGCTCCGTCAGCTGTGGCTGCTTTCTTGTGGCCGGAGCGGCACGGAGCTCTCAGGCTATGCGGCCATCTTAGAGAGCCTCGCGCATGTGCCCCCCAGGCAAAGATCTTAAAGCAGACTGGTGTTTCAAGATGTGCTGTTCAAGCTCTTTTGAAGAAGCACAAAGAAATGGGCAACGTTGAGGACCGTTGACACAGTGGTTGGTCAAGGAACCTTAATGCAACAGATGAAAGCCACATTGTGCTTTCTTCCCTTTGGCATTAAAAGATGTTTAGCAAGTGCCATCATCACAGAACTGGTGGAAACCAGTGGGACCCAGGTACACCCATCTTTTATACAGAGAAGTCTAGCCAGAATTCTTAATATAAAAAATACTGCCGAAAAGCATACCTCCAAACTATTTGTGATGGGAACGAGGGACGCCTATTATCAAAAGTGTTTACGTAATGACACACCCCCTTGGAGAATTATACAAAAAAAATATTAGTTTAACCCGCAAGTGCTTTTCTTTACCACTACTATTCCTATATACTGGCTTTTAAAATTTACAAATACAGTAATTTACAATTTGGCTGAAAGGTTTAGCACTGGGAAACACTTTTTGATAGATAAGTAGTGCATTTTATATACAACTATATAGCTCAGACCAAAATGAGGGACAGATGAGGAGGAAAGAGGGACAGAGGGGCTTTGTTCTAAATCATGGACAGTCCCTCAAAATCAGGGACAGCTTGGAGCTATGCAAAAAGCCATACCTCCAATGTGGAAACAGGGCTAAGCGACTCAACTATGTATGTAACAAGGGAACTGGGAACCGTGGTGCAGAAAACTGGTAGCAGGTGCTCTGGACCGATGAGTCAAAATTTGAAATATTTGGCTGTAGCAGGAGGCAGTTTGTTCACTGAAGGGCTGGAGAGTGGTACAATAATGAGTGTCTGCAGGCAACAGTGAAGCATGGTGGAGGTTCTTTACAAGTTTGGGGTTGCTTTTCTGCAAATGGAATTGGAGATTTGGTCAGGATCAATGGTGTCCTCAATGCTGAGAAATAAAGGCAGATACTTATCTATCATGTCATACTATCAGGGAGGCATGTGATTGGCCCCAAATGTATTCTGCAGCAGAACAACGACCACAAACATATAGCCAATGCCATTAAGAACTATCTGCAGTGTAATGAAGAACACAGAGTCCTGGAAGTGATGGTTTAGCCCTCACTTCCTGGGATTACATGAAAAAAAGAGAAGGGTTTGAGGCCGCCACATCCAGAGAAGATCTGTGGTTAGTTCTCCAAGATGTGTGGAACAACCTACCTGCCGAGTTCGTTCAAAAACTGTGTGTAAGTGTACCTAAAAAAAATGTTGTTGTTTTTCAAAGGGTCGCCACGCCAAAAAGTGATTTTGATTTCTCTTTTGTACTTTTACTTTGCATTTTGTTAATTGAATTGAATTGAAAAATAAATAATTAATACTTCTATTTCTAAAAGCATTCTTAGTTTACAGCATTTTTTTCACACCTGCCTAAAACTTTTGAAAAGTAATGAAAAGTTCTCTTTTTTTTCTGAGTCTATTAGGGCTTGTTTCCACTGGCTTGTTTCCACCGCCCACGAACTTGATCGCCATGGGGATACCCGCGATCTTCTCACGGGACGACTGAATGAGGAGATGCCGTTGTAAACAGCATCTCCCTGTTCTGCCTAGCAACAAGTGACGCTGATCTCTGCTCCATGTGATTGGAGCAGAGATCAGTATTCACTGAAACAAAGCCCAGCCCCCCACAGTTAGTAACACTCCCCTAGGAACACTTAACCCCTACACTGACACCCCCTGGTTAACCCCTTCACTGCCAGTGTAATTTACACAGAAATCACTGTATTGCGCAAACCAATCAATAATCGTTTATTGCGATTTTTTTTACCAAATATATGTAGAAGAATATGTATCGGCCTAAACTGAGGGAAAAAAATGTTTTTTTATATATTTTCGGGGGATATTTATTATAACAAAAAGTAAAAAATATGTGTTTTTTTCAAAATTGTCGCTCTATTTTTGTTTATAGCGTAAAAAATAAAAACCGCAGGGGTTATCAAATACCACCAAAAGAAAGCTCTATTTGTGGGAAAAAAAGGTAGTCAATTTTGTTTGGGAGCCACGTTGCATGGCCGTGCAATTGTCAGTTAAAGCAATGCAGTGCCAAATCGCAAAAAGTGGTCTGGTCTTAAGCCAGCAAAATGGTTCGGTCTGAAAGTGGTTAAGCAACATACATGCAATTGCATGGATTGACCGGTGCACCTCTAACCTTGTCAATTATTTCTTTACGCTGGTTCACCTTTATGTACTTTTTAAGGAGTTTTGCACACAGGTCATGTTAGCGTGTTACGTTGTCAACATGTGACATGCACTTTGTTAAAATTATGTAAAAAGACTCTCGCTCCTCTAGCTCCTCCTAAAAGGGCATTTAACTTTCCCCCTCTAATGCATATGATTTCCTTGGGCTAGCTTTTGCTTTTAAAGGGGAACTCCACACTCCATTCTCCAATGCTCTTGTCTCCGCCTCTTACCCCTTGGATTTCCATGGGCTAGCTTTTGCTTTTAAAGGGGAACTCCGCACTCCATTCTCCAATGCTCTTGTCTCCCCCTCTAACCCATTGGATTTCCATGGGCTAACTTTTGCTTTTAAAGGGGAACTCCACACTCCACTCAGTAGACTGTGAGCTGCCTCCAAACCACATCCTTTTTCAGAGCATACAACAGGGTCAGCTAGGAAAGGGGCGAGAAGAGCGATCGCCCAACCTCCTCCTGACCCATACAAGGCCACATGCACGCAACATATCTGGCTGCCTTTGGGGCATGTTGGGCTCAGCTCAATACCAACCACAAAAGCACCATGTACCCACTAGTTTAAAGGGGCTTTCCACATTCCGTAAAGCCCCCTGTTTGCAGCCCCCCACAACTTCAGCCTAGGTTTGTGATGAAGAGGCCCTTGTCCCCCTGAATATGGGAACAAGATGGTTGACATTTGAGGTGACATTCATGGGCAGGCTTGCTGTGTGTTTGGCTAGGGGTTTGTTAGTGTGTGGGATGGGCACAATATTTTTTTTTTTTTAGTTTGGGGTGGTATTTTTCACACGGGGGTCCCCATTTTAAGCCTTAGCAGACCAAAATAGCCTTGTATGTATTGGGGGGCAGGGTTTTTTTTTTTGTTTTAAAATCTGACAGCTGCAATGTAGATTTTTAAGTTTTCTCTAAAACCGTACACCTTTGAAGCAGCATTTTGGATACATGCTACAGATGTGCCACTTTACAAGCAAAGTAAGCCCCTCCCCCCAAGTTACTAGCTTTTAAGCAATTTAGTATCTTTTAAAGGCACTTCTCCTTGTTTTGTTTTAAGGCCAATAACTAGAAATTAAGCCAGCCAAGTGGAGATTAGCAAAATTAACAAGTCAGTTTCCATAGACTGCAATGGTATTTGTTGTATAACTTTTGCCCATGTTAGGCTCTTTGATTGCCCCCCTGGACTGCGGGGTGTTTGTCCCATCTGTAATTTTGCAGCATGCTGGATGATGTGCTTAATTTTGGACACGCGGGTGGCTTATAACACATGTATTTTCTCTTTGTATTTTGTTTGGTATGTCTTTGCAAAACAGATGTGTTTTAGAGCAAGTTTTTTTTAAAGTTTTTTTTTACTTTTGTCTAACTGACAAGACTTCTAATGCCTCTGCACTCTATCCCCAAGCAAAAATAACAAAGAATTTCATTTAGTTTAACTTTGCAAAGACACATTCCTAAGTTCAATTGTAATGCATGTCAATGGCCCATTTAGACCTTATTTAATAGAAAACACAAGTTGCCTTGAGAAACATTTGTTACTCCAGTCCTGGAAATCTGCATCTGCCTTACTATTAATTTCCCTAAAGATTGGGTTCCTGCAGCTAGATATACCAAATGCAGATCTGGATGTGCACCTGCTGTGTATGTGAGATGTGCAGCTGCTTCTATGCATGGAGGTATGTACTTGTGGAGCATATCTGGTTCCTGGAGGCAGTGGCCAGCACACAGAAATGGCATCACACCTCTACAGGAAGTTGCTTGTACTGTAGCTAATTTCTTCCCACCACTGTTCTCTGATGAAGAGATGATCCTTATTTGCAAATGAAGATCTTTTTTTTTTTTACATGGGGTGGTGTTTGTGAGGGAGGAAGCCAGAGTACCTGGAGAAAACCCATGCAGGTACAGGAAGAACATGCAAACTCCAGGCAGATGGTGTCGTGGGTGGGATTTGAACCAGCGACCCATTTTGCTATTAGGTGAAAGTGTTAAAGCGGAGGTCCACCCTAAAATGGACCTCCGCTCATCGGAATCCCCCCCCCTCCGGCGCCACAATCGGCACCTTTCAGGGGGGAGGGGGGTGCAGTTACCTGGATAATCCAGGTAACTGCACCCACTTCCGGGCTAGCTCTCTGCGGAACGGGCGTACGTTACGCCCCCGTTCCGCAAGCGCCCGCCCCCTTCAACAAGTGCCCCGCTGCCTGCTGGGAAACACACAGCTCCCAGAGGCAGCGGGGACCGTCCAGGTTGCGCCGCGCGGCTCGCGCATGCGCAGTAGGGAACCGGGAAATGAAGCCGGAAGGCTCCATTTCCTGATTCCCATACCCAAGATGGCGGCGGGACCCGGCAGCCGAGTGAGCGATCGGCTTCGGGTGCCGACATCGCGGGCGCGCTGGACAGGTAAGTGTCACTATTTAAAAGTCAGCAGCTGCAGTATTTGTAGCTGCTGGCTTTAAAAAAAAAAAAAAAAAAACGCGGAGTCCCGGTGGACTCCCACTTTAACCACTACACCACTGTGCTGCACAAATATATATCTATAGATGTAGGTGCTTGTGTACACCATCAGAGAGAAGTTGGGTAGCTGCCACACTCCCAATTCTGGAGGCATAATAATGGTCTAGCACAGGGTTCTTAAAACTACGGCCCTCCATTTGTTCAGGAACTACAATTCCCATCATGCCTAGTCATGTCTGTGAATGTCAGAGTTTTACAATGCCTCATGGGACGTTTAGTTCCGCAACAGCTGGGCAGCCGTAGTTTGAAGATTCCTGATCACTTTAGCATGTCTTGAAAAAAGGTGGTTTCTCGTGGGCCTTGTATAATGCCCAAGAAATATCGTTTGGAAAATACAAGTGGGTCGTGGCACATCTACAATACAAATTTGGCACTTAAAGCAGAGTTCCATCCACTTTTGAGAGGTGGTCTTAAATGAAAGACCACCTCTCCACCCCTCTTTTTTGGCTAGTTAAAAAAAAAATTCTTCTTCTAACTTGCTTCCTCTTCTTTGGCGAGCCCCCCCCCCCCATGTCTTTTGGGACACGTGTGTGTTGTTCCAGAAGTCAGCCGGCCATTCATAAAGCGCAGTGCGACTCGCGCATGCGCAGTAGGAAACAGGCATTGAAGCCACAAGGCTCCACTTAATTTCCCTTAATTAGAATGGTGGCCTCTGGGGGCCGACATTGTGGGCTCCCTGGACAGGTAAGTGTTCTTATAAAAAGTCAGCAGCTACAGTGTACTTGACAGTGACTTTAAAAAAAAAATTGCAGGTGGAACACCGCTTTAAGATGGTCATCCACTATGCAATCTGATTGGCCAATCTCTGTACAATTTGATATTTAGGCAAAGTAGGTAATAGGAAGACGCATTGAATAATTAGTTCAAATTATAGGAAATCAATCAGGCTCTTGCACTAACACCCCTTTCACACCAGGGCGTTTTGCAGGCGCTATAGCGTTAGAAATAGTGCCTGCAATCCGCCCTAAAGAAGCTGCACCATTGTGTGTAGTGTGAAAGCCCCGAGAGCTTTCACACTACAGTGGTGCGCTGGCAGGACGTCAGAAAAAAGTCCTGCCAGCAGCTTCTTTGGAGCGGTGAGGGAGCGGTGTGTTTACCGCTCCTCCACCGCTGCTCTTCATTGAAATCAATGGGGCAGCGCTGTAATGCCGCCGGCAAAACGCCGCTATTGCGGCATATTGCCGGCAGTTTTAACCCTTTTGCGGCCGCTAGCGGGGGTAAAAGCGCCCCGCTAGCGGCCAAAATGCGCCGCAAATCCGGCTCAAATCCGGCGGTAAAACGGCGCTAAAAATAGCGCCGTTTTACCGCCGATGCAAAGGGCGGTGTGGTGTGAAAGGGGTCTAAATCTATTTAAGATCTGACTACAGTGTGTGGTCACCTTTAAAGATCAAGATCTGAAAATACATTTATTGGGTTTAGAAACACTTCTCTGTTCTTTGTAATGTATTGAAAGATTTGGGTAAAAAAGGAAACAAAAAACATTTCAAAGATATATTAGAAGTGATAGGAATGAGATTAGCATCAAAAGGGTTAATAAACTGAGAACACCTACTCCTAACAAGACACATCCAATGAGATGATATTAACCATTTGGATTGGGTGTGCGCTATTATCAATGAGAAAACTGTAGTTACCCTAGCGACAGTTGCAGTTGACATGGTCATTTATTATCGTTATTTGCGCTTCAAAGTGCGCCAGTTTGCATGTTTGGTTAATTACTTTTCCAGTGCACCAATTAATGTATGAACTGGCGCAGCACATTCTTCTTAGTAAATCAGACCCATGGTGTCTTTCTACTTCAATGCTATTCTTCACTGCAGCTATAAAATTGTTTTTTATTCAATGAATTTGTTCCCCGCAGCGTTAATAACCCCTTAATTATTCTCCCACCACTACTTCTTCTCTATGACATCTCCTCTTTCTGTTATTTCCGCTGTAATATGTTTCTCCTTCATCTCTCCTCTTTTCTGCAGGTGAAGAATCTCCCAACCAGCTGTCCTACCTGTAAAATCCGTAAATATGTAGTGGACTGGGCACAGCCCTAGCTTTTTTAAGATTTCACTATTTATTTGATGCTAGGTCAAAGTATTACCAGCAGGGGTGGATTGACAAATCATGGGGCCCCCAGGCAATAGGAGATTATGGGGCCCCCAGACAATCTGAGATTATGGGGCCACATGGTATATATACACACACACACACACACACACACACACACACACACACACACACACACACACACACACACACACACAGTATACAATCACACAGTATACACAGACATGTTTCTATTGGCTGAGAAGGTACTGGAGAGGTGGGGCGGCTATAATCTCAGAATTTTTAGACCAAAAGGATGTCGGTAAGGGACATTTCAGAGACAGATGTAAAAAAAACACAGATTTTTACATACTATCCCTGGTTTTACTGAGGCTGGCAACCCTGATGGGGCCCCCTAGTGGCTCGGGGCCCTCGGGCAGTGCCCAAGTGGCCCAATGGTCAGTCTGCCCCTGATTACCAGTTTACATTTCTGGCCATAATTATCGTAGTATGGGCGGACTTGGGCATGTATAATTCTTGTAAATTCACCAAAATCTGCCAGTGTTCACTATGTATTTCCCGACTTAGTTATGTTGCTGAAGACAATTTCTAGAGAAATTAATCTGCAGTAAAATAAAAAAGTGTAAATTGCAAGTTATATAGTTAGTAAGGTTGAATAAAGACATCAGTCCATCCTGAGTGTCTACAATTGCCCCTATCCCTGTACATTGCACACTCACATGGGTCCCTACCCTCAAGGAGCCCACAATCCAAGGTCCCCATTCATATACTAGGGCCAATTTTGGACAGAAGCCAATTAGCCTACCTGCATGACTTTGGAGTGTGGGAGGAAACCAGAGTACCCAGAGGAAACCCACACAGGCACAGGGAGAACATGCAAACTCCAGGCAGGTAGTGTTGTGGTTGGGATATGAACCAGTGACCCTATTAACTGCTAGGCGAGAGTGCTAACCACTACACTGTGCCAGTGTAATGCTGCTGAAAACCCATATACCTGTATTTAAAATGTCTGTTTTAGTCCAAGTTCCTCTAAAGGTTATTATTCAGTTCAGAAGACAAAGTCAATGCATTTCAGAGGTTCAAAGTCCCCTTCACCGGGGCTTGGTAGCTAGCTGCTTTAGAGGCAGTCTGCTTAAGATTACACTGCAGTCATTTTTGCGTGCAATACAGTTCAATGGAGAAATATGGTGCTACAACCTGATCAAGCAGCTGTTAGGCTAAGGCTCAAATATTACCATGCCAGACTAGCAGTCTCCATCTAAATTCCAGCTCCTATATGTTCCAATATAGCATTCATGTACTTTGAAAAAATGTAAAAGCTTTCCATAAAATCTACAGACACATACCTTACTGTCCTCCATCCATGTTTCCAAATGTATCTATTGCTTCTGTCTTACTTCCTTACAGACTTTAAACATGACACAGGAAGGAGTTGACCAGCTGGCCTCATTAGCACACACCCTGCATCATCCACCCTCCCACTCCCAGTTGCATGTTTTTAAATGAAATGCAATCAATCAGTGATCACCCTTCTCACTAAATACACAATATACAATCAGATTGCATAGTGTATAGCCATCTTTATACAAGTACATAGGAGGGAGAGAAAGACTCAAGTGTCAATTCCCCAATCACATCTCTGCATAGCGGGAACTCGCATTCCCACATGCATATTTTTTTTTTTTTGCAAAGTGGGGAGACATTTTGGAGCATTTTCTCTCATCACACATAGGGCAGCCCATCCACTTGGACGGTCTGCCCTACACACAGCAATCGCCCCAAAGAAGCTTTAGAACTTTTTTTAGAGCGGAGCTTGGTGCATTTTTTATTGTGATTTTTGCTGCAGCGCATTTCTGAAATACAAGGGAATGCACAGATGTGAAGGGAGCCTCATTGTTCTTGTGTTACCGCACCAATTTCACTTTCAGGTCCCATTCACATCTAGCATAGTTGGAGCGCACGTTTTGTGGCTTGTTTTCTTTTATTCATGGTTAGTGTTTGGCTGAAGCCATTTATTATCAATCAACTGTGTTTACTCTTTTTAAATCATAATGGCAACAAAAACTACCCACATGACCCTGATCAAAAGTTTACATACTCCAAGTTCTTAATACCGTGTATTGCTCCCTTTAACATCAATTACAGCTTGAAGTATTTTGTGGTATTTGTGGATGAGGCTCTTTATCTCCTCAGATAGTAAAGATGCCCATTCCTCTTGGCAAAAAGCCTCCCGTTCCTATAAATTCTTGGGCTGTCTTGCATGAGATCTCCCCAGAGTGGCTCAATGATATTGCGGTCAGGAGACTGAGATGGCCACTCCAGAACCTTCACCTTATTCTGCTGTAGCCAATGAAAGGTCGACTCGGCCTTGTGTTTTGGATCATTGTCATGTTGGAATGTCCAAGTACGTCCCATGCGCAGCTTTCTAGCTGATGAATGCAAATGTTCCTCCAGTATTTTTTGATAACATATTGCATTCATCTTGCCATAAATTTTGACCACATTTCTTATGCCTTTGTAGCTCACGCATCACCAAAACATCAGAAATCCACCTCCGTGTTCCACAGTAGGAATTGTGTACCTTTCATCATAGCCTTGTTGACGCCTCCCCAAATGTAGCATTTATGGTTGTGGCCAAAAAGCTCAATTTTGGTCTCATCACTCCAAATTACATTGTGCCAGAAGGTTTGAGGCTTATCTCTGTGCTGTTTGGCATATTGTAAGCGGGATACTTTGTGGCATATGTGTATTAATGGCTTTCTTCTGGTGACTCGACCATGCAGCCCATCTTTTTTCAAGTGCCTCCTTATTGTGCATCTTAAAACAGCCACAACCACGTTTTCAGAGAGTCCTATATTTCACCTGGAGATATTTGTGGGTTTTTCTTTGCATCCCGAACAATTTTCCTGGCAGTTGTGGCTGAAATTTTAGTTGGTCCACCTGATCGTGGTTTGGTTTCAACAGAACCCCTCATTTTCCACTTCTTGATTAGAGTTTGAACACTGCTGTGACTGGCATTCTCACTTCCTTGGATATCTTTTTATATCCCTTTCCTGTTTTATACAGTTCAACTAACTTTTCCTGCAGATCCTTTGACAATTATTTTGCTTTCCCCATGACTCAGAATCCAGAAATGTCAGTGCAGCACTGGGTGAAAGATGCAAGGGTCTGTCAGGAGTCAAGAAACGCATTGACCTTTTATACACACACACTGATTGCAAGCAAACAGATAACAGGTGAGGATAGTTACCTTTAATAACAATTCAAATCCCTTTGTGTCAACTTGTGTGCATGTTATCAGGCCAAAATCACAAGGTTATGTAAACTTTTGATCAGGGTCATTTGGATAGTTTCTGTTGCCATTATGATTTAAAAAGAGTAAACACAGTTGATTGATAGGGATGGGCTTTATATTAGGGTTGAACATGAGTTTGACTCGAACATTGGCTGTTTGCCTGTGCGCCGAATAGCAAACAATTTGGGGTGTTTGCGGCAAATTCGAAAGGCACGGAACACCCTTTAAAAGTCTATGGAGGAAATCAAAAGTGATAATTTTAAAGGTTAATATGCAAGTTATTGTCATAAAAAGTGTTTGGGGACCTGGGTCCTGGGGACATGTATCAATGCAAATTTTTTTTTTAAAAAAGGCAGTTTTTTTTTGGGAGCAGTGATTTTAATAATGCTTAAAGTGAAATAATAAAAGTGTAATATTCCTTTAAATTTCGTACCTGGGGGTGTCTATAGTATGCCTGTAAAGTGGCACATGTTTCCCGTGTTTAAAACAGTCTGACAGCAAAATGAAATTTCTAAAGGATAAAAGTCATTTAACACTACTCCCGGATATAATGAATTGTCTGTCCATCCCGGCAATACACATAAAAGTTCATTGATAAAAAACGGCATGGGATTCCCCCACAGGGGAACCCCGAATCAAATGTATTTTTAAAAATGCGTGGGGGTCCCATCAAATTCCATACAAGGCCCTTCAGGTCTGGTATGGATATTAAGGGGAACCCCGCATGCCCAAATTTTTAAAAAATGACGTGGGGGTCCCCCTCAAAATCCATAACAGACCCTTATCCGAGCACGTGCAACCTTGCAGGCTGCAGGAAAGGGGGGGGGGGGATGAGAGAGCGCCCTCCCTCCTGAACCGTACCAGGCCACATGCCCTCAATATTGGGAGGATGCCTTGGGTCCTTGCCCCCATGTTGATGGGGAGAAGGGCCTCATCCCCACAACCCTTGCCCGGTGGTTGTGAGGGTCTGCGGGCGGGGGGCTTATCGGAATCTGGAAGACCCCTTTAACAAGGGGACCCCCAGGTCTTGGCCCCCCTGTGTGAATTGCTAATGGGGTACAAATGTTCCCCCACGATTCCACAAAAAAAGTATCAAAAATGTTAAAAAACACAATAGACAGTTTTTGACAGTTCCTTTATTAATGTCTTCTTCTTTCCCCCGCTTCTTCTTCCATCTTCTTCTGGTCTTCCTGTGGTGTTCTTCTTCTTCCTCCA
Organism: Lithobates pipiens; assembly: GCF_037356315.1. Classification (NCBI taxonomy): domain Eukaryota; kingdom Metazoa; phylum Chordata; class Amphibia; order Anura; family Ranidae; genus Lithobates; species Lithobates pipiens. The sequence continues at coordinate 12,859,881 of NW_027507787.1, read as the reverse complement.
TCTTGTTCTTCCGCCACTTCTTCCTCTATCTTCCTTTGCTTCTTCCCCCGGTCTTCTCGTCTGGCATCTTCTTCTTGCTTCTTCTTCTCCGCTTCATCCTCCGGACAAACCGCCTCAATGGGAGTCTCCCACTGTGTGATGCTTCTGTTCAGATGACAGCTCTTATATAACGGAGGACATGGCTACCCGGTGACCCCGCCCCCCTCTGACGCACGGGGACTTCCCTATGGCTTTCCTTTAGAAATGTAATTTTGCTGTCAGACTGTTTTAAACACAGGAAACATGTGCCACTTTACAGGCATACTATAGACACCCCCCAGGTATGAAATTTAAAGGAATTTTACACTTTTATTGTTTCACTTTAAGCATTATTAAAATCACTGCTCCCAAAAAATGGACGTTGTTATAACTTTTTTTTGCATTGATACATGTCCCCTGGGGCAGGACCCAGGTCCCCAAACACCACTTTCTGTCTACATATATGCAATTGATGGCTTTTAAGACAATACCATGCATATAAGCCTTTAAAATGAGCACTTTTGATTTTTTATTTTCGTCTCCCATAGACGGTGTTCACGTGTGTAAACAAATTTTTTGCCTGTTCGCATGCTCTGGGGGGTGTTCGGCCTATCCCTATAATAAATGGCTTCAGCCAAACACTAACCATGAGTGAAAGAAATATTTTTGTGTTATCATTCATATTTTCTGAAAAATGGCCAAGAAATCATAAAGTTTGCCAGGTTATGTAACCCTATGAGCACAACTTTATATGTGTTTTTTACTGTGCGTTTTTACTTTGCAGCATTTGCCACTCGTTTTTTCACATGGCAAAATGTGTTTGATTCTGGATTTGGTGTGTTGTTAACAATTAATGGCACTGAAAGCGCAACTAGTAATTTTAGGTGTAAATAGATTTGGCTGCTTTGTGGAATATTTTAATCCTTGAAATTAATAAAGAAAAAGCTTTCATATTCACCTTGTTTCGGATATGTCATGATTTGATTATTGGGTGCATTACCTTACAATTGTGTGTCCAGTATAAGACTCTATAGCCAAAAAAGATTTTTATTGAGCCCTCTGAGACACTTTGGCTTTATTTCTGACCTATTTAAAAAAAAAAATGAATAAACTTTTGCTAGACTTTCACTAACCCGTGGCACTCTCATCCTTTTACAATTGCTTAAACTTTTCACTATACCCTCAGGGATACAGCCCAGAGCTGCCTCTCATGGGCTAGAGATCAAATGTGCCTTTACCATTTGGATCCTAACACTGGTTTTACAAGGTTATGGTAATGAAATGGGTAATCTAGATATTAAATATTTTGTACTATTATACCAATTAATTAATATTTAACAAAAATGTTTATTAATATGTATTTAAAAGCAACCATCATTAAAGTACATGTAAACCCTTAATAATCGACATTTGTTTTGCGAAAGCTCTGTCTATCATAAATAATTGTCATTTATTTACTTTTTTTTTTTTTTTTTGTAATTATATACTTATTTTCATCTTTTTCTTTACTTGTTGCATCTCAGTGCTGCTGAATAACAGCAACCTCTTTGCAGCCACTTTCTGTCTACATATATTCCATTGATGGTTGTATAGCATTTATGAGGACAGAGGCTCTGCTTTTGGATCTGTACACCTGCTCCTGCCTGTGTGTCAAACTTTGACATGCAACTATGTCCATGCCAGCGCTGCATGTGCATCCACTTCCATGGGCTGCCTGCGCGCAGCTCAGATGGGTGGATGTACACCCATCTGTCAGAGGCTCTTCACGGAGGATGGCACTAATCTGCCATTTGAATGAGCGCTTACACAGCTCTGCCATATAGATAGGGAATACAGTGGTTTCTTCTCCCCACCTCTAGCCCACTGAATGGACAGTTGAAAGAGCAGGAGCAGAATGATGAGATTATTCCTCTGCTCTCTCCTCCTACCAAAATGTTCCTTGTCTGCACATTTTCATAGAGCACACTTGATTAACTCCCAGGGATTTCAAGTCAAGGTAAGTGAAATTCAGGCGCTAACATTAGTTGCAGTTAAAAAAATAAATTTAAAGGGGTTGTAAAGCTTTGTTTTTTATTTTCTAAATAGGTTCCTTTAAGCTAGTGCATTGTTGGTTCACTTACCTTTTCCTTCGATTTCCCTTCTAAATGTTTTTTTTCTTTGTCTGAATTTCTCACTTTCTGTTTCTCCTCAGTAAACTTCACACCATCATCCGAGCAGTGTTTAGTCAGTCAGAACAGCTTACTGAGGAGGAACAGGAAGTGAGAAATTCAGACAAAGAAAACAAAGAAAAAAAACATTTAGAAGGGAAATCGAAGGAAAAGGTAAGTGAACCAACAATGCACTAGCTTAAAGAAACCTATTTAGAAAAAAAAAATGAACCTTTACAACCCCTTTAATCATTTATTAATAAATATAGAGCCGCATTAAAGTGGTTATAAAGGCTGAAGGTGTTTTACCTTCATGCATTCTATGTATGAAGGTAAAAAAAGCTTCAGTGTGCAGCTCCCCCCTCAGCTACCGCAATACTTACCCAAGCCCGATCCCGATCCAGCGATGTGCATGAGACACATAGCTCTCCCTGGTCTCACCCTCCTGATTGGCTGAGATGCAGGAGCCATTGGCTCCCACTGCTGTCAATCACAGCCAGAGAAGTGTGGGTGGGGCTGTGCCATGCTCTCTGTGTCTAATGGATGCAGAGAGCCAGCTTGGGAGCAAAAACACAGCAAGCTGCTTGCTATGGGGGCACTTGGCAAGAAGGAGGGGTCCAGAGCACTGTCGGGGAACCTGAGAAGTGGAGGATCAGGGCTGCTCTGTGCAAAACCACTGCACAGAGCAGGTAAGTATGACATGTTTGTTATTTTTTTTTTATAAGCATATTTCCTTTACAATCACTTTAATTAGATTTTTTTGTATCTGCTTGGAGTTCAGCTCTAAGGTCTGTTTTATCAGAAGATCGTAAGAGAGAGCATATATCTCACCCGCTACTGCAGATAATAAATATTAAAAATGTATGTGACACATTTCATGGCTTCCTGCTTACAACCTTTTTTTCTGATAATAAAATACAGAAAAAGAAAATATATAAAATAACACCATATCATCCTTTTAGGGGTTGTTAGACAGATGCTGCATTAATCCTGCAGATACAGTAGCTTTATAATATAAACATTTAGAATAAGAATGATGGTGTTGTAAGATGAGATTATTTTACATAGTTTCCAAGCACAGCTATTTAAAGAATGGACTCATAATACATTACAGAGTGTCATTTAATACTTCTGAGCAATCCAGACATGTATGTACTCTATAGCTTGCAAAACATGTTTTTATGCCGATCATCATATGACATACAGGAATGTGTATCCAATGTACCAACATTTCTACTGTTCACAGCTGTCACCCTTTACAGCACGCCAGAAATGCATGTTCAAATCAAAATGCTAAATATGATACCATGCTGGGGTTTAATTAAATGTAAATTTACTGAGCAGGAAAATCCTTTATATATTATGGTAATTTGCCAAAAATGCACTCTAAATGTAAATAACTGATGTATTAAATCTGCTGCCATATTTTCCCCCTTAGTCATTCTTAGCATTATCTTGATGACTTCATACTACAATTAAATTGAGAAAAAAAGTGAGAAATTTTGTTGATATCTGCAATGAAGATTTATTTCTTTCTTTGACTTCCAAAACGGAAAAAAAACTGCTGAAATTATGTGGTTCATGGGAATTAAATTAAACTATTTTGTCTTGTAAGCTATTCAATTTTCCTGGGTGAAAAAAAAGAAAAACAATTAGATGTCAGCGTACTGTAGTTGGATCGGGAAAGAGATGAATTCTGATGGTGTGCTATGGGTAACTGCCCTTTTTTTATGCTTTGTATTCTTTTGTTGAGAAAGTCTGATTAGATGACACATTTCCAAATGTCAATTCTGTGGCAATGACCCCTGAAAGAGCTTCTGGATTTCTACGGGCTCTCCTGCTTTCATTACTAGTCACTTTCCCTGTAAACAAACCCACACACTCCCAACTCATCAATGGTGAAAGACAGACGTGCTATTGATCTGCAGTCCTTTTCTTGCAATTTATTGGCTTAGTTGCCCTGAGGAGGGAGGGTTACAGGTACAGGCAGTACTGAGACAGGGTTATCCAGAGCATAGGGCAAGGATTCAGAATTGCACCCTCCTTCCCCTCTGTTAATTTATTTGGGAGAGTGGCTGTTCCACCCTTGCGCTCATTCTTCGCCCAGGGCATCCTTCCCTCCTGCCCACTGCTTATCCTGGCCCTGAGTACAGTATACCCAATAACAGCAGCAAAAATCCCTCTACACAATAAATTTCTCAGGAACCTCTCTAGATGGGCCTTTATTTTCCAGTATCTTTATACCTCCGCCACAGGCAAAAGTGAGCTCTGCAGGCCCAGATAGGCTGCTATAAAATATGCTACCTTCATATCTGACCAATAGGGATGAGCTAGTCTTGCCCCCCGGTGGGTCTCCCTTCATCTGGTTGGTCATACTGCATATTCAGCACAGGTCTATTGATACTATGTTCAGTTTATTTTGATATTTCCTCCTGGACAGAGGGTCGCCCTGACTGTTCTGGTTGAACTACTTGATAATTTTGGTTGAAATCTTTTAACCACAACTTTTTGCTTTACCAGTATGTTGTGACGGATTGTAGATTACTATCTCATCAATATACAAAGACTTGTGTGAGTTCTCATGAATAACCAATGGTAGTCACAGATGATTGTCATGTCGTTTTACTTGTATACTTGTGTATTCAGCATTCTTTAACCACTTCAGATCCGCGCTATTGCCAAATGACGGCATTAGCGCGGACCTACATTTCCGGGACTACGTCTATTGACGTCGTCCCGGTTACGAGCGGCCTGCGCGCCCCCTGAGGGGCGCGCGCGGCGCGCTCTGTGATCGGCGAGTCCGTGAGACTCGCCTGATCACCGATCCGTGTAAGGGGTCGATCCCGACCCCTTATCACGTGATCAGCTGTCAGCCAATGACAGCTGATCATGTGATAAAACGGAGCCGGTAATCGGCTAGTATTCCTCCGCCGATCGCCGGCGGCCGTGTTCGGGACATCAGTCCCGATCACGGCCAGCAATTCAAGCGGACACCTGCCCCCTGCCAGTGCCCACCTGCCACCCGCAGTGCCATCCTGAAATAAAGTAAGTGCCCCCCTGTCAGTGCCACCCAGCAGTGCCCATAGTGCCCACAGTGCCACCCAGCAGTCCCCACAGTGCCACCCAGCAGTGCCCACAGTGCCACCCACAGTGCCACCCAGCAGTGCCACCCACAGTGCCACCCAAAATCTGCCTCAAAGGTGCTGCACCCCAGTGCCGCCCATCAGTGCCCAGCAGTGCCGCCCATCAGTGCCCAGCAGTGCCGCCCATCAGTGCCCAGCAGTGCCACCTATCAGTGCCACCTATCAGTGCCCATCAGTCCCATCTATCTGTGGTACCTATCAGTGCCCATCCGTGCCACCCATCCGTGCCACTTATCCGTGCCACCCATCCGTGCCATCTTATCTGTGCCCATCTTTGCCCATCAGTGCCGCCTTATCTGTGCCCATCGGTGCCGCCTTATCTGTGCCTATTAGTGCCGCCTTAACTATGCCTATCAGTGCCCACCAGTGCAGCCTATCAGTGCCCACCAATGCAGCCCATCAGTGCCCACCAATGCAGCCCATCAGTGCCCACCAATGCAGCCTATCAGTGCCGCCTAATCAGCGCACTTCAATGAAGGAGAAAAATGACCCGTTTGCAAAATTTTATAACAAACTATTAAAACATGATTTTTTTTTTTTTGCATCTTTTTTTGTTTGTTTAGCAAAAAATAAAACTCCGAGCTGTAACTAAATACCACCAAAAGAAAGCTCTATTTGTGGGAAAAAAATGATAAAAATTTCATTTGGGTACAGTGTTGTATGACCGCGTAATTGTCACTCAAAGTGCATCAGCGCTGAAAGCTGAAAATTGGTCTGGGACTGAGGGGGGTTTAAGTGCCCAGTAAGCAAGTGGTTAAATAAAGATTAAAAAAAAAAAAAGTAGAAGAAAACGCATTAAGGCCCCTTCTATCACCCAGGACCCTCAAACAGAAAAACTCTGGGAAAAGGAAGATGATCCCCCTCAGGGGACCGGGAAGAGACTGATGACTCTAAGGAATCAAGTGGGGAAGCACCCTCTTCAGCTTCACAGGCTGAGAAATTGCTGGTGCAATCTCTTACTGAAATGGTCCGCTCCACATTTTAGTTACCCGTAACTGAGTCAATTGAAAAGCCCACTTCTAGTTTTGGGTTTAAGTTCAAGCCTCCTCAAGTTGTGCATGCCTTTCCTGTTCCTTCATTGATAAGAAAGCTTATTTATTCTGAGTGGGATCACCCAGATAAGCATTCTTTCCCTCCCAAAAAAGTTTTTCAACACTTTATCCTATGGAGGAAAAAAATCTACTAAGAGGTGGAGTATACTGGCAACTGACGCTGCTATTTCCTCTGTGAATTAAAATTTGACTTGTCCGGTTGACAATGCTCAAATGCTTAGGAGTCCATCTGATGAAAAGTGGAATTTCTGTTAAAAATTATATTCTCTTTGGCAGGTTCAGCAGCTCAACCTGCAGTGGCGGCAATTTGGGGTATGTCAGTTCCGGAGAGACCATTTGAGACAGGTGTTCAAGGTTTTCCCTGAACAGCTAGCCCAGGATTTAGCCAAGCTGTCAGGGGCTTGGTATTTTGCAAATGATGCAATCAGAGATTCTGTTCTGCAAACCTCTCGCTTTACGCTTGGGTTGGCTCATATCCGTAGAATCTTATGGTTGAAAAGTGGTCAGCCGAAGCACCATACAAAAGCTCCTGGCTGTTTTTTTCCTTTCCTTGGTGAAAGGCTGTTGAGGATGGGAAAAGGTACCTTTTTGCTAGTTAAGAAAAGTAAAACATCCCTCATTTAACGACTTTCAGACCGGACCATTTTGCTGGCTTAAGACTAGACCACTTTTTGCGATTCGGCACTGCGTCGATTTAACTGACAATTGCGCGACCGTGCGACGTGGCTCCCAAACAAAATTGACGTCCTTTTTTCCCACAAATAGAGCTTTCTTTTGGTGGTATTTGATCACCCCTGCGGTTTTTATTTTTTGCGCTATAAACAAAAATAGAGCAACAATTTTGAAAAAAACGCATTATTTTTTACTTTTTGTTATAATAAATATCCCCCAAAAATATATAAAAAAACTTTTTTTTTCCACAGTTTAGGCCGATACGTATTCTTCTACATAGATGGCAGGGCGGCATATAGAAATGGACGTACCTGTACTCCAATATGTCTGCCCATGCCATTCTGCCAACGTACATTGGCGTGCGGCGGTCGGGAACTGGTTAAACTGGCTCTTTTCTCCAGTGCCAGGGGCGTCTGCCTTCAGGCAGTCGCAATAGCCTCCACCGTCAGGTTCAAGAGGACCTCAGGGTAAACCCCAAAAGAAGCTCTGGGGAGAAAAAACCTGCAAAACAGAACGTTAAAGCCTCTTATGAAGTGGCGCTCCCGCTCGTTCGAGTGGGGAGAGCATACTACTGCAGTTCTCAAGGGTCTGGCAGGAGGAGTTTCGAGACAGATGGATGGTCTCCATAATAGCTCTAGGCTACAAACTAGAGTTCAGAGATTTCCCATATCCTTGTTTTCCTCAGGGTAAAGGTCCATAGACCCAGAGAAAAAGAAGTCTACTTTTTTCAAGCATTAGTCCGACTTTTGGCTCAAAAAAAGGTCATGGTGGTTCCCGCGATGGAGCAGGGGTTGGGGTTTTTTCCAACCTTTTCACGGTGCCAAAGACCAAATGGGGATGTCCCATGCTAGATCTGAAGGATCTAAACCGGTTCCTGAAATATCCATTTTTTCCACATGAAATCAATGTAATCTGTTGTCTCCATTTATAAGGAGGAGAACTTCTGGCATCAGTCGACATCAGGGATGCATACCTGCATGCGCCTATTTTTCCCGCTCATCAAAAATATCTGCATTTTGAAGTAGAAAAACGTCACTTTCAGTTGTAGCACTGCCTTTTCAGGGTCTAGCTACTGCCCCTCGGGTGTTTACAAAATTTCTGGCCCTTCCTTTGACCAGATTAAGGACTCAAAGTATAACGATTGTAGCATGCCTAGACGACCTGCTCTGAATAGACAGGTTGGTAGCCTGATTAGACCAAAGCATGGTCTCCACAATAAGCTACCTGGAATACCTAGGTTGGGTCCTCAACCCAGAGAGATCTTCTTTAAAACCATTAAGAAGACTAATGCCCTGTACAAACAGTTGGACTTTCCGACTGAAAATGTGCGATCGGAGCTTGTTGTCGGAAATTCTGACCGTGTGTAGGCTCCATTGGACTTTTTCCATCGGAAATTCAGACACACAAAGTTTGAGAGCTGGGTTTAAAATCTTCCGGCAACAAAATCCAATTTCGTAAATTCCAATCGTGTGTAGTCAAGTCCGACGCACAAAGTGCCACGCATGCTCAGAATAAATTACGAGACAGAAGAGCTCGGTCTGGTAAAACTAGTAATGGATATAGCACATTTGTCACACTGTAATGTTAAAAATTGTTTAATGCAGCGATTTTTCTTTTTCTTTATAATGCTAGAAGAATTAAGTTTTTTTTGCTGCTCATATTCACACAGACTTCTCACAAACTTCTTTCTTTTTTTTTTCTCCTGATTTCATGAATATAATATTTTTATTTGTCAGATCTCCCGAATCATTTTTTATTTTTATATTTTAATATTTTTAAAAATGTTGTGGTTGTTTTTTTAATCAAGATCTCCTGTTTTTTGTTTTTTTTTGGTGATCGCCATCATTTTTTTTTGTGTGTCAAGTTAGCACAACACCATTATTATCTTGTATTTTTTAATCTCGAGGAGGTTGTTTGGTGTTGGTATCCCTTGTTAGTTTGACTTTGTATTTTAGAAATGTACCTGCCTACTCACAAATAAACTGTCCTTTTTGCTGTAAAACACATAGGCAAGTATTTCTTTAACCAAAAAAACCCTTTATTAGGGGTCATAACCAAATAAAGAGGAAGAAACTGCTGAAATTGGTGAAGACTTTGGCCCCCAGGGCACACATCAACTCTTTTAAGGCAAAACTGGTGGCCTGAGGAGTCCATATATAAGGGAGTACAATCTGGTCCAGAAGTCCAAGAGATCAGGAACAGCAACAGGTGACATACATGTCCCCAGGCTGTGGTCATACAAGAGCCTGCATCTTTTGTCAGACCAGACTGCACCCAGGCCATCACTCTCTGGTCCTCCTTCCACACTTCCTTCCAGGCTGTGGCTGTGGTGTTGGAGGTGTGGCAGAAGGAGGAGGAAAAGGATGGTCCAACTCAAACAGGTAGGTTTTGTTGGTGAGTTGTCCCCTCAACCCCTTATTTAGTGTGTGGTACATGATTTCCTCACACATGAGGCATTGCAGCCATGGAGGTAAAGGCCTCTTGAAGAGTGGGGGTGGTTTTGAGGGCAGCAGAAGCCTCCCCAATCAACCTGAGTGCTGACTCCTCCACGTTCCACCCCTTCCTGGGCCTTTTGGTTGCAAGGTGGAGGAGAAAGACCTGGGATTCTCTGAGGCTCCCAGGCCTGCCCACCTCCTTGCTGACACTAACCCCTGCCTTCTCCTAGCTGTCACATTCCACAGCCACCTCCTCACTGCCACATTCCACGGCCTCCTCCTGGCTGAGGTCTTCCTGTGTATGAAAAAGGGACATACTTTTAGTTTTTGGTTCATCAATCACACACAATTTCCAGCTCATGACTGTTCCAAATGAAATGTTAACAAATAGAAAAGGCTATCATTCTGACCCCAGCATTTTTCATTCTTGTCCCAATTATTTTTGGCTACTACTGTCTATTGATATGTAAAACACTTAATTAAATCAGCAATTAGTGATCAATAATCACATCTAGTTAACATCATTATTTTTTACCAAAAAAATATGTAGAACAATACTATACCTGGCTCAAGCTGGGCTCCTCCACTTCTTCCTGGCTGGAAGTTCCAGGGTGGGCATCAGAAGCTTCAGCTGGGGTGAAAGGAAGCATGGAAGGAAGGGTTGAGAGGGATTCCCTGACTTTAGTCTGGTCTAACAGAAAATGCAGTCTCTCATAGCACCACAGCCTGGGGACATAAATGTCATCTGCTGCAGCTCCTGACCTCTGGGAATCCTGGTCCTTCTTGAGCTCCCTAAGATATGTGCTCTTCAGGTCACCAATTTTGGCTGTTAAATAGGGGATGTTTGCCGTGGGGACTACCGGCTTCACCAACTCCAGCAGTTTCTCCAGCGCTGCCTGCCTCTTTAATTTGCTATTTGCTTTAATTTGCTATTATAATGTGGATGTTTGACCTACCACAGACAGGGCAGCTCCCTGTACTTGTCAATGAAGATTGGGAGGAAGCTCCATTTTCTCTGAAAGACACAACACAAGACAAACCCTAATGTCAGGCTAAACTTTCCTAATCTTGACCCAATATAGGCCTCAAGCTATAAGCAGTATAGGCCAGTGATACACCAAGTTTACATTTTACCTTCGTTATAATGATTGCCGCTTCCTGATACTCTGTCCTCCGCTCACAGATCGTACGTTCAACGAACACGTGGTATGTTTTATATACACTGTACACTGCGCATGTGTGAAACCCCGCCCGCCCCTGATGTTCTTTCTAGTCTATTCCCCACCCCTTCTCTTTCAGCGTAGTGGGGAGAGCACGTGGCGGAGACACAGCGGGTGCGTGCTAATTTCAGCAACGAGGAGGACAAGGAAAGCCCAAAGCAAGAAACATCCCGATCCAGGAGGAGATGTAAGGCCTCAAATATGTCATTTGTAGAGATGGTGGGTATCTTGAAGAGGGCCAACTATGATGGGAAGTATGGACCTTACCCAAGCCCGAATGTGAGAAAGGCCAAGATCATGACTAAAGTTGTGAAGAGTCTTCTCTTCAACTGATCAACAGAGAAAACGCTGGTCAGACCTGAAACTGAGGGAGCACAATCAGTACAGAAAGATCAAGTGAGTTGTTCGAAAAAGTAAGTAGTTGTCCTTTGTTCATATTATTATTATTACTTGCATACTGCTCCATGTGCTTTTCTGTACAGTTTAAAATGGCAACTTTCATGGGTTTGATTGGTCGTAGGAAACATCGTTCATTCGCCCACTAAAATACGATGTTTTGGGAAGTTGCAGTTACAGTTAACTACATTTCTTCAGACCTATTTCTGTTCAAAGAAGTTTGATGTCTAGATGGGCTTGTAACTAGAATTAAATGCAAACTTGATTCAGTGTAAAAGAGAGGATACTCTGCAGCTGTTTATACATCTGGAGCACTAGTGTGGGACACCAGAACAACCTTTTTATTAGGATGTCCCACACATGTGCTCCAGTGGATACCATAGGGGTGTCTCCATCTGTGAAACTTGCGTAAAACAGGTAAGTATTCCAGCTTTAGAAAGTGTAAAAAATAATGTTTTTTTGGGCAGAGTTCCAAGCTGAAGACAATTGTACGACACTTCCAAGCAATGTTTCATATTCCTATTTCTGCCCTCAAATATCGGTGTGCTAAGTATTCCTTTTTAAAATTCCCATAGGGGAGAAAAGACTCGGGATGTCTGAGGACACCAGGAACCCCCCACCTCCGAAAGAAGGGAAAATACCAACACTACAAAGAGAGGAAGAGGAGGGAAAGGTTGTTGAAATTGGCAAAATTGTCACCACAGCAGGTGAGACCACAGCTTCAGGTAATAGATGTATGTCTGCATTTTTATAATACATGGTGTGTTTTTTTGTTTATTTTTAGGTGATGTGGATGTTGTGGAAGAAGAATCTCATTTTACCAGTGAAAGTGCCCAGATCCTCTTCGGGGAGATAATGGGGTGAAATCGCGAAAATCTAAAGAAAAACATCAATGATGTTCAACAAAAAATGAAGAACATCATTGATGTTTTAGGGAGAATCTAAAACACACAGAACTAACTAGCATTGATTTGAGATTTCAAAAACCAGTTTAAAATTTTTAGAAAAGCCAAATTTTTGAAGATGCACACAGTGTGTCAACATGTGCAATCTGCCATCACGGGAGATCAATGTACACGTTTTGTGGGTGCAACCCCTTCCTCGCTACTAAAGTGGCTGAGATGAAGGGGTTGCACCCACAAAACATGTCCATTGATCCTCCATGATGGGAGATAGCACATGTTAACTTTAGGCATGGGATCAGGAGGAAAATGCCCAGTTTGAATCCTTATTTGTGTGCATCTTCAAAATTTGGCAGAATTCTGATGAAGGCAATATAAACACAGTTTGGGCATATTAATGACTGATATTGCCTTCACTTTTGAAAGTTGAACTTTGTAAGTTTATGAGTTGTGTATGTTTATGCTTTGAAACATGCCTGTTTTAACAAAAAAGGCTAGTTATATTAATGTTACAAAAAATTATGTTATATACACCAAAAATGTTGGTTTGTTGAAAAACCCTTTTATAAAACACACATGTGAATGTGCTTTGAGTAAAAAGTTTTATTATCATCAACAATGTGTGGCTTCTTCTTTCAATGTTCAAAAGCAATTTTTGAAGTAAAGTTGATGTTTTCCGTGACAATGGGGGTTATTTACTAAAGACAAATCCACTTTGCACTACAAGTACAGTTTCAAGTGTACTTTTGCAGTGCACTTGTAGTGCAAAGTGGATTTGCCTTTAGTAAATAACACCCACAGTGCTTTTTCACTTTCAAAATATTTTATTTTATATTAAAGGCACTTACATACGTAAAACAGTACACAAACTAGCAGTAGCAGGGAAGGCCTGCTGTCACAATGTAAGTAAAGAAAACATGAGACATTAGTGAAAAACAGACAATATCAAGAGTGTACAGTCGGCAAGCCCTTCCTTATCGAGGGGCTACATCAATAAGAGGTAACCGGAGGGTGTCCCCCCCGGGAGAGCCCACCAGGTAGAACTATTAGGGTAACTCCCAGGAGCCCCCATCCCGACACCCCTAATAGGGAACTTGCTGTGCCAGGATGAGGGAGTGTCCTCCCAGGCCCCTCCCTCGCAGAGGGGAAAAACAGTCGGAGGATCGTCTGTCGTGGGTACCGCAACATTAAATTGGACTGTATGGTGAACCTGTCAATTACAGCTCTGTTGAGCAAACCAAAATCTTAGAACGACTAGAAGGACAGAGAAGAGAAGAAAGGAGGAGAAGAGGAGAACAGAGGGGTCGGGGGAGGTAAGCTATGTCTTGAAAGGGTGGAAGGATATAGCGAGGGAATGTTTCGCAATCAATGTAAGAATGGGTGCTTTAGGGGTGAGGTCTGGTTCCTAGGGGAGGGCCTGGAGGTACCCCCGGCAGCAGAGAGATTCCCATGTAACGGGCCCAAGGGTCCCACACCTTTCGGAATTTAGGTGTGGTGTCTGACAGAATACCTGATAGTTTTTCTTGGGACATTATCCACGATATCTTCCTCTTAACTGCGAGGAAGGAGGGTTTGGGTTGCTTCCATGCGGAGGCAATCGCAATTTTGGCTCCTAATAGAATAAAATAAGTTAGTTTCTGAATGTTACCAGACATCAAAGGAATCGGGGTATTGAGTAACGCAACCTCTGGAGTTCTCGAAACCCGGCAGCCTGTGACTAAGTAAATCAAGTTGAAGATTTTAGTCCAGAACGAACGGAGTCTAGGGCATTCCCACCAGATGTGGATCATGGAGCCACGAAGTTGGCACCCCCTGAAACATAAGGGATTAGCCGTGGGATATATTCTGGCTAGCCTTACTGGAGTGAGGTACCACCTGGTTATCAATTTAATGCTAGCCTCCATTAGTGAGGTGTTCTGGATCCCACGAAAGGATCTGGCTAAGGCCAGCTGCCAGGATTCGAGACTCCCAGAGGTCTGGAGATCAGATTCCCAAGCCGTCATATAGGGGGATTTACCCGTTGGGGAAGTGAGAGCCGTGTAGATCACTGAAATACCACCCCTCTGCTCCCCGACTCCACCACACCAGGCTTCATATTCAGTAAAGGGAGGAGGAAGGGGTTTGTTTTTCCAAAGTGAGTTCAAGTAGTGAGATATTTGATGGAAGCGGAACCTCTCTGTGTTTGGTAGCTCTAAGTGTTCGATACAATAAGCTAGGGAAATCGGACCCCTGGAATTAAAAAAGTGACCTATCCGGTATAGTCCCTTGTCCAACCACCATCTGAAGGCCTCAATGTTCAGACCGGGGGGGAAGTCATGATTACGGAACATGTGAGCAAGGGGTCTTATAGTGGAGACTAGGGAAGGCTCTTTGCGAAGGCCGTCCCATAGGGCACAGGAGTGAGAAAGGGATGGGGACATGATGGGCGGCCTGGCTTTGGGCGGGCACCATAATAAAAAATCTAGTGTATAGGAGGGTACCGCACAGCGTTCTATGGACTGCCAGTCCGGTTTCTCATATTTGGAGTAGATCGAGGAGAGTTGGGCTAGGCGAGCTGCAAGGTAGTATTTGTGGAGGTTAGGCAGACCCAGCCCCCCTCTGCGTCTATGCAGGAAGAGCGTGTTTTGCGGTAGACGGTATCCCTTATTACCCCAAATATATTTCAGTATTTTGCGTTGCAGAGAGCAAAGGTGGTCCTTCCGAACTGGTATTGGCAGGGCTCGAAAGTAGTAAAGGATTTTGGGGAGAAGGGTCATTTTTATGGAGTTAATCCGGCCAAGCCAGGATAATTCATGTTTAGACCATGAGGAGAGGTCAGTTTCCAGCTGTCTGTATAATTTGGGGTAATTGTGGGCATATAGCATCTCTATTTTAGGTGTGAGGGAGATACCCAAGTATTGGATGGCAGTGTCACTCCATTGGAACGGAAAGGATTGTTTGAGTGAGAGGACTTGGTGAGTGGGGAGAGAAACATTCAACGCCACAGACTTGGAGTAATTAACCCTCAAGCCTGAGACCTTGGCAAAGTCGTCCAATACTCGGGATAAGTTGGGTAGAGTTGTGAGGGGGGAAGTGAGGAACAACAGTATGTCGTCCGCGAAGAGTCCACATTTGTGCGTTTGACTACCGCATTGGACACCTCTAATGTCCATATTGTGGCGGACTGCGATCGCCAGTGTTTCAATGGCTATTGCAAATATGAGGGGGGATAGGGGGCACCCCTGTCTGGTCCCCCTGGTGATGGGAATTGGCTCAGAAAGGTATCCCTGCATTCGAATTTGGGCCCTCGGCTGGGAGTATAAGGCCTGTAGTAAGCCAAGGAAGCGAGCCCCAAATCCCCACCTGTCAAAGAGCTGGAAGATGTACTGCCATGAGACCGAGTCGAAAGCCTTTTGAATATCTAAGGAAAGGAGGAAGCCAGATTGTCCGGATCCCCCTTCCCAATTAGACTGCAAAATGGAGATAATGTCGATCGCCCTCCGAATTTGATCAGGTCCCTGTCTGCCGGGAATAAAACCAACTTGATCCTTGTGGACATAGCGTCCAATAAAGGAGGCTAACCTATTGGCCATAACTTTCGTAAGAATTTTGAGATCATTATTAATAAGGGAAATCGGTCTGTAGTTGCTGACATCTTCCAAGTTCTTGCCAGGTTTGGGGATGACCGTGATATACGCCGTGTTTAGGTGGGGATCCAGGGGGTCTCCATTAGCTTTATGGTTACCGAGATTGGCCAGGTGGGGAGCTAGTGTGTTGGCAAAGGCTTTATAGTAAGGGATCGAAAGGCCGTCGGGACCAGGGGCGGAGCTTTTTTTAAGAGTCTTAATGACTTCCAGTATCTCCTCTGTCTGGAAGGGGGCTTCCATAACTTGTTTGTGAACGTCCGATAAGGCCGGGATGGGCAGACCCTCCAAAAACTTTGGGAGGAGGTTATCTTTGGGGGGTGGGGAGCTACTGTAGAGAGAGGTGTAGAATTTCTGAAAGGCATTCAGAACTGTGACCGGATTAGACGTGGGCGGGAGTCCCGCGCTTCTGATCCGAGGGAGGGTGCTCAGCTTGGTTCTAGGGGAGAGTCTATTGGCCAGGAGAGTGCCTATTTTATCCGCCTGTGAGTAAAATTTGTGGCCAGCCCACCTAACTGATTTTTCAGCTTTCGTGGTGAGGGCGAGATTTAGTTCTAAGCGAGTCCTGTCTAGTATGGCCGTGGGGGTACGAAGGGGGTCCTTTTTGTGAAGAGCTCTGAGTTTAGAGTATTCCTCTTCTAGCTTCAGGATGGTTGATTGCCTTTCCCGTTTTATTTGAGAACCCAATTGCATGAATTTTCCCCTAATGAAAGCTTTGTGCGCCGCCCACAGGGTCTCGGGGGAGACATCAGGAGTCGCATTAATAGAAAAATATTCCTTCAATGCTTTGTCGAGATCTATAACTCGTGATGGCTCCGAAAGGAGGGATTCATTTAACCTCCAATGCCTAGGATGTCTCCCACTCGAGCCCCCCAGGGCCGTCACAATTACAAGAGAGTGATCTGAGATCACTGTGTCAGTGATGGAGGCTTTGAGCATCCTGGGAAGGAGCGAGGAGGGGACAAGTATGTGGTCTATGCGTGCATATGATTGGTGAGGCGCTGAGAAGTGAGTGTAGTCTCTCTTTGTGGGGTTTAATTCCCGCCAGACATCGGATAGCCCATGAGCGTGTAGCAATTTGGCAATCCGTAAGCTTGCCTTCGTGGGCCTGGTTAAGCGGGGACGTGAGGGGGAGGATTTATCAAGACCTTGATCAAAGGCGACGTTAGAGTCTCCTCCGACAATAACCGTCCCCTCTAAAAGAGGTGCTAAGGTACGTAGCATGGATTCGAAGAATTTGGCCTGACCCGTGTTCGGGGCATAGTAGGAGACCAAGGAGTAAAGTTGGTCCCCCACAGTGCCCTTAACAAGTAAAAATCTGCCCTCCGGATCCGCTTTTTCAAAACTCTTATTGAATTTGCATGTTTTGGCCATCAAAATGGCCACCCCCTTGGTCTTGGATTCCGCGTTGGCTAAGAAGAACTGAGGGAAGTGGGCATGTAGGTACTTGGGACTACACCGGATAGGAAAGTGGGTTTCCTGAAGCAGAATTATATCTAGTTTCAGGGATTTGTAGTAATCGAGGGCTTTTCTCCGTTTGATGGGGGAATTAAGACCCTGAATGTTGTGGGAGGCTATCTTAAGCCTAGCAGCCTGTGGGTCAGCCATGGAGCAGAGGGGGAGCCCAGCATCTGAAAACGACCTCACTTACCCAATCTATAGCTGGGTTCTTGGTAAGGGCATTGAGATCGGTGGCCCGAGGATATCTCCCAGGATACCATTTCGGCTGGGTTGGCTCAGCCCAACCTGAGGAGAAAAAAAATAGTGTCATGCAAACATTCAACGGGGGAAGCTTACCATCAAGGGGGAAGAGAAGGGGAGAAAGGGCAAGGAAAGAAAGGGTTCCTGAGAAGAGAAAGAGGAGATCAGGGCAGGAGACACCCCCCGAAATCCCAAGCAAACACAATGAAGACAACCGACCCATGAGGTCAGGAGTCCCGACCCTCAGACGCCTGGGAAAGGCCGAGGGAGGGAGAGTTACACATGTGGTCCCTCGCGGAACTGGGGACCCCTAGTCGGGTAACTACCCGAACTGTGAAATCAACTTTAAATAGCAATAACATAAAAGCTGCAATATACATAAAAAGGAACTTTTCTTTTGAGGCACGGCTAAACATAATGCCTAGAAGACACTGGGGCTAAAAAATGAACGCTGTTCTTAAGGCATAAGGAAGGATGGTACATCCAGGGGGGGTGCTGAGGAATGCAACCCCCTGGGAAATCCTCAAAGCAACCTTAGGGCCCATTTCGAGGGGATGTAAACAAAAAAATATATGCGGGGTTACGGGCAGTCTAGTAGATGGACAAAGTACTGCATAGCGTCCCGGATTATTGGAGGCAATGGGGATAAGGGTAGAACAAGGGTAGCACAAGTCCTAGGCAAGGGGAGGGCAAAAAGGGTTGGAGGGCCAAACTGTCCAAGTTTGGGGAGCAGTCCTCCGGCCCTCTCCAGGACCTCGGACGGTCAGTCACAAAATGGAGAGACTGATAATGGGATTGGAAGTTGCTCAGGTGGGTGCATTATCCTTGACCTTCTTGGCTCTTCCGGAGGTCCACAACGGGGATTGTGGGCTGTTAGGAGTGGGTCGTTTGTTAGATCCCTGGCTAGGGTTAGAAGTGTCCATGTCAGCTTCTTGAGAGATGATTTTCAGCTTGGTGAGGAGCTTTTCCCCCTCGGGAAAAGTGGAGAAGGCAAAAGACTTCCCTTTGTCCGTGAACCTGACCGCAAAAGGGAATGCCCATTTGTATTTTATGTCTTTGTGGGACATTGCAAGCAAGAGGGGTTTTAGAGCTCTTCGTCTCTGTATCGTGGAGGGGGAGAGGTCCGCAAAGATCTGAACCTGGTGACCCTGGTAATTGACGTGTTGCAGGGATCTGGCTCTCTTCATGAATTCTTCTTTCACCGAGAAGTGATGTGGCTTGGCCAGAACATCTCGCGGGGTGCCATCCTTCCTAGGGGGGCCGAGGGTTCGATGGACCCGGTCAAGTTCAAGCTTAGTAGCTGGGATGTCAGGGATTAGCTGTTGAATGAGGTCTTGCACCGCCCTGGACACATCAGTTATTGATTCTGGAAGCCCGCGAATTCTGACGTTATATCTGCGTGACCTATTTTCGAGGTCATCTATACGGGCCATGGCTATGTCCAATTGCTCCTGTACTGAGTAGATGTGTCTGGAGTTTTGGATGGATCTGGCTATGGTATCCTCCATTTTATGTTCGATCGTTTCGATCCGGGAGCCTAGGTTAATAAAATCAGCTTTCAATTCCCCCGTGATTTGCAAGGCAGTTTGGGAGAGGCCCCTCTCTAATAATTCAGAGAATTTGCCAAACAGGGCATCCATGTGGGAGACTGGGTCTGTATGAGCAGCCTCGTGGGGGGCCATGGCGGTCTGGGTAGCTCTGTAGGTCCCCGCTGGGGAGGGAGAGAACTCCTGGATGGTGCGTTCCAGCAGAGAGACCGTGGAGGCCGGGGACGGTGTGGCTTCCTTGGGGAGACCCCTGGGGTTGCCTGGGGTGGCGTGGAGAGGAGGAAAGTCTGTATCTGACCTGAAATCCACTGTGCCTGCGGATCTGTGATCCTGAGACAGGAGCTGTGCTGCGGTGGCCATCTTGGATTTCTCCCTCACGTCCAGTGAAGCGAACAACGGGCCGAGATTGCGTTTAGCCAGTCCACCGGTCATTCAGAAATGTGCCCCAACACTTCGGGATTCCGCCCCTATAGCTCGGGAAGCGGAAGGGTAGCCGTGCCGTGCGGTAGGGGTTCCGTTGTTCCGCGAGGCAGCGGAGCTTTAGATGATCGCGGCCATCTTGGAAGCCTCGCGCATGCGCACTGACAGTGCTTTTTAATGTGCCCCAATCACGCCATTTTTATGACTCCCCAAATTTCTGTCATGGTGCTGAAAATGATGAATATTTTTGTCAGTAACAAAACAAAAACAAAGTGTGTGTGTAGCAGACCCACAGCATAATAATAATATTAGCTGAAGAAGAGACTGCCACCTCATGTCTCAAATAAATTTGGTTTGCACTGTTGAAGAAAAAACAAAAAAAAAAACCTAGGAGACAGCTAAAAGAAACCCAAGCAGTAAATGAAAGCAAATATTATTCCAGTTTAAAATATAAATGTATTTAAAGACATCGTCTGACATATCATTGGCCCCCCTAACTGCAAAGTACTCCACGTATCTTCTTCTGACCTCGTGGGCGCTTTGGGGGGGCAAGCCAGGATGGCCAGCTTCAAGTGCCGCCAGGGATGTAGCATCTGCAAAGTTGGCCTCGGGCCCAACTGAGGCCAGATAGTTTGTGGAATTTTTTCTTAGAAAATTGTGCAGAATGCAGCAGGCAAGCTCAATATGATTCAGATTATATTCCACCATGTGGATCGGTGTCAAAAATAGGTGGAACCGGCTGGCCATTATCCTGAAAGCGTTCTCCACCACTCTTCTGGCTCTGGCCAACTGGTAATTAAAAACCCTCTGGTCCGGGGTGAGGGTCCTCATAGGGAATGGCCACTTAAGAGGGTCCCCCAGCGGAAAGGCTTCATCCGCGACAAAGACAAAGGGGAGTCCTTCCACATTGTCTTCTGGAGATGGCAAGCCCAAGCTGCCATTCTGGAGACACCAGTAGAACTCCATCTGGGCGATCCCTCCACCATACGACATCCGGCTATTTTTCCCCACGTCCACATAGTGGAACTCATAAGTAGCTGACACCACCACCAACATCCCTATAATATTATACCCCTTGTAATTATAATAGTAAGACCGCGAGTTGGGGGGGTGGGACTATGTGGAAATGTTTCCCCATCAATTGCACCTCCACAGTTGGGAAAGTCCCAACGGGTGGCAAAGTGGGAGGCCACAGTCTGCCATTCCTGTGGCATTGAAGGAAACTGTGTAGTCAAACAAGAAAAAAAAATTATTAATTTTGCACATAAACATTGCAAGCAGATTAGACACAAACATTTTTGGCCAACATAAGTATACCATTTATTGAAATTAGTATTTAAAGACAAAAGTATAAGGTCCACTTATCAGATTCCTCACCCCATCTGATGGCCCATTGCAAAAATTTAAGGGGGAGGGGAGATGTTTAGGGACAGGTAACCCTCTCCACTTCATTGAGAGCTGAATGCATAAATAATGTGTGTGTGAACTTTGCCCAGCCCCTCCTTACTTACACTATTGGCAGCCCACTGGACAGGTAAGAAGTGTCATAATAAAAAAATAAAAATACACACTGAACAAATGGAAGCACATTGTTACATTCTGCTATTACCTATCAAGATAATAATATGAGAAACAAACTTAAAACAGTACCATTGAAAGTATTCAGGCAGGCCCTTGCACTACATGCTTTGGTAAATTCATCCATGAATCTGACCACAAAAGAAGTCGGTATAGTGTGTATGAGTTGCCAAAGTCAGCAGATAGAGGATTGGTATCTGACTTAGCAGTTGGGGGGAGGGGGGTTCCAAATGAGTTTGGGCCACCAAAATAAAGCTTATGGCATGAATTTAAGGACAACAAAAACATCCCCTAAAATGTGTCAAAATGTTAAGAGGAAAGCACTACTATGGAGCTGACAAAATACATTGCTAAGTGACTAGGCTATAGGTATATATGGGCCCAGGAAAGCATGCTGGGGAGGTTAGTGAAGGCAAATATGCATGAAGGACAAAAAAGGAACTTTAAAAGCTTCCAGCATGCATTAAGACAAAGGGGCACAGCATACTACAGCATATTACAATCATGGTAATTAGGGAAGGATGAAAGAAATACAATTTATTAGCAAACATTAAATTCATAGAATGTGATGTTAAAGGAGAAAACTTACCTTAATATAGTCCTTCTGTGGGACCTGAATAATGGTAGAACAGGTCTCAGGGATAATGATCCCCGGAGCCTGGGGGGAGATGCCTGTTGAGAACCTGAGGTCCTGCAGGCTTCTCCCAGTCGCCAAGTACCGCAACGTGGCGACTAGCCTCTGCTCCAGAGTGATGGCTTGTCGCATGCAGGTACCCTGCCTGCTGATATAAGGGAACAGCAAAGACAACAGACGGTGAAAAACGGGGTCCGTCATCCTTAGATAATTCCTGAAATCATCAGGATTATTCTCCTCGAACTTATGAAGCAAAGGCATGTGTGAGAATTGATCACTCTGGAGCAACCAATTCTTCGTCCATGAACTCCTCCTTGCCCTGTTCCGTGTTCGTCGCTAACCAAACTTCTACTAACACACGATAAACACGAAATCAGCAGAAGGAGCCCAAAGGGTGGAGCATGTGGTACTAAACTTCCCTTTTATAGTCCCATCGTACATCACTGCATTCTTGACGATTGCAAATTCCGACAAATTTGTGCAACCATGTGTATGCAAGACAAGTTTGAGCCAACATCCGTCGGAAAAAATCGGATGAATTTTGTAGTTGGAATGTCCGTACGTGTGTACAGGGCATAAGAATACATGGGTCTGGTTATAGATACAGCCCAGAAGAGGGTGGCTTTTACCTCAGGCAAAGATCAGTTCCATAACGGAACTGGTTCAGGGGGTCAGGGCAAAGAAGGGTCCTTCTATTTGCCTTTGCATAAGGTTGTTGGGAAAGATGGTGGCTTCATTCAAACCGATTCCCTATGCTCAGTCTCATTCAAGACTGCTGCAAAACAGTATGCTGCCTACCGGGAACAAGAAGGTCCAAGCGCTAGATTTTGCAAAGGGTGCACCAGAGCCTCAGTTGGTGGAAAATATCCAAGAATCTGCAGAAGGGGAAATCCTTCTTACCAGTTACCTGGAAGATGGTAACAACAGCTGCCAGCCATTCGGGTTGGGTGGCAGTCCTGGTAGAGGTGACTGTCCAAGGGAAATGGTCCAGAATTGAAAGGACCTTGCCCATCAACATTCTAAAGATTCGGGCAATGCACCTAGCTCTAAAGGCCTGGACATTCAGGTTGCGGATTTGTCCTGTCAGGATTCAATCTGACAATGCCACAGCAGTTTCTTATGTCAATCACCAAGGGGGCACCAGAAGTCATGCAGCCCAGGGAGAGGTAAACCATAACCTAGCCTGGGTAAAAAAGAAGGTGCTGCGGATATCGTCAGTATTAATTCCAGGAGTAGAGAATTGGCAGGCAGGCTACTTGAGTCGCCAGCAGTTGTTCCCGGGGGAGTAGTCCCTTCAACGTAAATCTTTCTGCCTATATGCCAAAGATGGAGGATTCCAGACGTTCACCAAAAAAAGTTGACAACTTTGTGTCACGAACAAGGGATCCACTCGCATATGGAACAGATACGTTGGTGACCCCGTGGGATCAGTTCTCATTGATTTATGCATTCCCTTCTATTCTGCTGCTACTGCGACTTCTTTGCAGGATCAAGCAGGAAAAGAAGTCAGTGGTTCTTGTGGCTCTAGAAGATCTTGGTATGCAGAGATCGTAAGGATGGCAGTAGGGGACCCATGGACCCTACCACCACGTCCAGACCTGCTCTCACAGGGACCTGTACCCATCCTATCTTACAAATGCTATATTTAAGGGTTTGGCTATTGAAACCCACATTCTGAAGAATCGTGGGCTTTCAGGCTCAGTGAGATCTACCTTGATTAATACAAGGAAGCCAGCTTCCAAAGTCATTTATTAAAGAGTCTGGAAGGCATATGTTCCTGGTGTGAGTCCAGGGGTTGGCATCCCAGAAGGTATATTCCTTGCCTTTCTATAAATCTGATTAGAAATGAAGCTGACCTTGAGGGCCAGGTCTCGGCCTTATCAGTATTATTCCAGTGACCACTTGCTTCGCATTCCCGGGTCTGTAGTTTTACACAGGGAGTGACATGGCTTAATTCGCCGGTTAGGTCACTCTTAAAACCTTGGGACTTGAATTTGCTTTTGTCTGGTTTACAAAGACAGCCTTTTGGGCCGATATGCCATACTCCCTTGATCCTTTTGACAAGGAAGTTGGTTTTTCTGGTTGTCTTCTACAAGAAGGATATCAGAATTGGCTTCTCTTTCTTGTTAATTATTCACAAGGATAAGGTGGTATTGCGTCCTCATCCTAGCTTTCTGCCGAAGGTGGTTTCAGGTTTTCATCTAAACCAGGATATTGTTCTACCTGCATTTTTTTCTACAGAAGAAGGGTCACTACATTCTCTTGATGTAGTGAGAGCAGTCAAAGTCTATTTGAAGACGACTACTCAGAGTCCAAAAAAAAAAAAATCGGATGTTTTTGTTTGTGTTGCCTGAAGGTCCTAGAAAAAGAAAGAGAGTCGAAATCTACTATTTTTAAGTGAATTGGGCAAGTAATTTTTTCAAGCTTATTGTTTGAAGGGATGGTTCCACCTTTTAAAATTAAAGCGCACTCCACCAGGGCTGTTAGTGCTTCATGGGCAGTGTATCACCAAGTCTCTAGGGCTCAAATCTGCAAGGCCGCAACTTGGTCTTCAGTCCATACGTTCACCAGATTCTATCAAGTGGATGTAAGAAGGCATGAGGCTATCGTCTTTGGGCACAGTGTACTGCAGGCAGCAGTATAGGTCCTCAGGTCTGATGGTACCCTACTTTTGTTTGTGTCTCCCTCCCCTCAGGTGGCATTGCTCTGGGACATCCCACATAGTAACTACTATGGCTCTGTGTCCGTGATGCATGATTAAGAAAATAGGATTTTTATAACAGCTTAACTGTAAAATCCTTTTGTTTGAAGTACATCACGGGACACAGAGGTCCCTCCCCTCTTTTTGGGTATACATGTGTATTGCTTTGCTGCAAAACTGAGGTACTCCCTGTATGGGAGGGGTTATATAGGGAGTTAAACTTCCTGTTTAGGGTGTGCCAGTGTCCATCACCTAAAGGTGGCCTATATAACCCACACAGTAACTACTATGGCTCTGTGTCCCGTGATGAATTTCAAAGAAAAGTTGAAAAGAATGTTTCTATATGGGAGCAGATGGAGAGCACTGTTTGTCTTTTTGGTGTCACACGACTCTGAGCACTTTATATTGGTTTGCAGCAAGCAATTATTTGGGGCTTTTTATGAGTTTAATGCACATGCATTTTTGTATTTTGATTGAGCACGGTATATCCAATTTAAAGACACACTGGCTGAACATAACTTGGGCACCTGTGAAAAGCTTGGGGTAATGAAAATTCCCATTTAAAAAACCTATAGCAAGTCTATTAGTTGGCCTATAATATTAATAAAGACTGAAAACAATGCACCCCCTGTGTGGCTGGTATGCCAATCTCAACAGTTGTTATGAGAGACAGGTAACAACTGCGCTGAGCCCCTAACATCTTCCCCATATGTAACCTGGAGAAAGTATGATGTCACTATGATATTTCGGGGTTGTGCCCTGGGTTGCCACTAACTACCATAAGGTGTTAATGCATTGTTATAAATCTGAATTGTGCCACTATATTGCTTTGAGAAAGGGATCCTGAGTGGTTCTGAAAAATTGCATTTAATATATGACAACATTATTTTTACAATAAATATGAGAAAAAGAAATGCCTTTGGAGTGCTCAAGACTTTCTATTTTTTAAAAGTTTGTACAAAGTCCTACAAAAATCACTGAGATAAGAATTGCTATCGTAACTAAAAAAAAAAAAAAAAAAAAAAAAAAGGTGCTTGCTGCAGATACACAAGATACACTATACTTTCTCTTTATATATAGAAAATATTTTTTGTAAAAAAATTGTTCATTCAAAGTAGAGACACTCAGTAATGAGTGAATAGTGAAGGAATGACTGCCAGGCTTGCACTGCATTCTGTTTTCTATATGGGCTGTATTTGTGGACCGATGTAATATGCTCTGGGTTGTTATCCCAGTAATTCCCAGTAATCAATGCATAGCATTTCTTGGCCTCAACAAAAGTACTGAGTCAGTAGTGTGCTCTGCTACACTATATTACCAAAAGTATTGGGACACCTTCCTTTACACGCACATGACCTTTAATGGCATTGCAGTCTTACTCCGTAGGGTTCAATATTGAGTTGGCCCACCGTTTACAGCTATAACAGCTTCAACTCTTCTGGGAAGGCTGTCCACAAGGTTTAGGAGTGTGTCTATGGGAATGTTTGACCATCATTTCCAGAGGTGCATTTGTGAGGTCAGGCACTGATGTTGGATGAGAAGACCTGGCTCACAGTCTCTGCTCTAATTCATCCCAAAGGTGTTCTATCAGGTTGAGGACTCTGTGCTGGCCAGTCAAGTTCCTTGCTTTGTGCAGTCATGTTGGAATAGGAAGGGGCCATCCCCAAACTGTTCCCACAAAGTTGGGAGCATGACATTTTACAAAATGTCTTGGTATGCTGACGCCTTAAGAAATCCCTTCACTAGAACTAAGGGGCCAAGCCCAACCCCTGAAAAACAACCCCACACCATAATCCCCCTTCCACCAAATGATTTTGACCAATGCATGAAGCAAGGTCCATTAAGACATGGATGAATGAGTTTGGAATGGAGGAACTTGACTGGCTTGCACAGTCCTGACCCCAACCTTATAGAACACCATTGGGATGAATTAGAGACTGCAGGCAAGGCCTTGTCTTCCAACATCAGTGCCTGACTTCACAAATGCGCTTCTGGAAGAATGGCAAAACGTTCCCATAGACACCCTCCTAAACCTTCCCAGAAGAGTTGAACCTGTTTTAGCTGCAAAGGGTGGGCCAACTCAATATTGAACCCTGCGAACTAAGACTGGGATGTCATTACAGTTCATGTACGTGTAAAGGCAGGCGTCCAAATACTTTTGACAATATAGTGTACATTGTAAATGTATTTTTAAGAATGCTAAATTGCAAAATGTGTAAGATCAATTATATTTAATATGTTGATTTAAATGGAAATCTGTTATAAGAGTTAAGAGGTTGCTGTCACTGAACTGTCCTTAAAATGCTAGCTTCCTGGCTTTCACGCTAATTCTCTTATTTCAGTCGTTGACCAGAAACAAGTATATAGCCAAGGTCTTCTTGTTCTGTTAGGCCGCATACACACGGGCGGACTGTTGGCTCAACTTTGTCCGCTGAACAGTGTTTCAGCGGACAGTCCGCTCGTGTGTGGGGCTTCAGCGGACAGTTTCAGCGGACAGTTTGACGAACAAAGTTTTTCGGAAATTCCGAAAAACTGTCCGCTGAAACTTTGTTTGAGCGAACAGTCCGCCCGTGTGTAGGCCACTTTCGAAATGAGCAAACTGTTCCCGCTCGGAGGAAAGTCTGCTCATTACGAGCGCGTCTCCAGGTAGGCGGGGCCCGCGAAGGAGACGTCGCGGGCCCCGCCGCCTGGTATGGACTTAAAGGGGAACCCCAACGCCGAAAAAAATCGGCGTGGGGGTCCCCCCAAAGTCCACAACAGACCCTTGTCCGAGCACGCTACCCGGCCGGCCAGGAAAGGGGGGCGAGCGAGCGCGCCCCCCCTCCCGAGCCGTACCAGGCCGCGTGCCCTCAACATGGGGGGTGCCTTGGGGAAGGGGGGGCCGCGCGGCCCCCCCACCCCAAAGCACCTTGTCCCCATGTTGATGAGGACAAGGGCCTCTTCCCGACAACCCTGGCCGTTGGTTGTCGGGGTCTGCGGGCGGGGGGCTTATCGGAATCCGGGAGCCCCCTTTAATAAGGGGGCCAACGGATACCGGCCCCCCACCCTATGTGAATGAGTATGGGGTACAATGTACCCCTACCCATTCACCTGTAAAATAAAAGTACCCAAAAAAAAAAACACAACACACGAGATAAAATATTTTATTGCACAGCTCCGGGGGTCTTCCGTCTTCGGGGGTCTTCTCGCCGGACTCCTCCGCTATCTTCGTGTAGCTCTTTTGCTAGCGGAGGAGTCCGGCTTTCTTCCTCCCCGCCGCCGGCCTCTTCTCCCGACTTCGGGGGTCTTGTCCCCCTCTTCGGTTCTTCTGCCAGGCCACCGCGCCTTCTTATAGCTCTTTTGCAGGCGGTGGCCCGGTCTTCTGTCGCCGCTGTCGCCTTCCGTTCTTGTTCTTCTTCTTGTTCTTCTTCTTCTTCTCCAGGAGATGTTGACACGTCGCTCTCTCCGGCCGGAATGCCAGAGCCGCGCTGTGCGGCCACTTATATAGTGACAATGGGGCGGTGTCACATGGTATATGTCACATGGGTTGGTCACATGGTGACCCCGTCCCCTTACGATGTCATAGTCCCCATGTGACATCAACCCATGTGACCAACCCATGTGACATATACCATGTGACACCGCCCCATTGTCACTATATAAGTGGCCGCTCAGCGCGGCTCTGGCATTCCGGCCGGAGAGAGCGACGTGTCAACATCTCCTGGAGAAGAAGAAGAAGAACAAGAAGAAGAACAAGAACGGAAGGCGACAGCGGCGACAGAAGACCGGGCCACCGCCTGCAAAAGAGCTATAAGAAGGCGCGGTGGCCCGGCAGAAGAACCGAAGGCGGCGACAGAAGAACGGAAGGCGGCGACAGAAGACCGGGCCACCGCCTGCAAAAGAGCTATAAGAAGGCGCGGTGGCCCGGCAGAAGAACCGAAGGCGGCGACAGAAGAACGGAAGGCGGCGACAGAAGACCGGGCCACTGCCTGCAAAAGAGCTATAAGAAGGCGCGGTGGCCCGGCAGAAGAACCGAAGAGGGGGACAAGACCCCCGAAGTCGGGAGAAGAGGCCGGCGGCGGGGAGGAAGAAAGCCGGACTCCTCCGCTAGCAAAAGAGCTACACGAAGATAGCGGAGGAGTCCGGCGAGAAGACCCCCGGAGCTGTGCAATAAAATATTTTATCTCGTGTGTTGTGTTTTTTTTTTTTTGGGTACTTTTATTTTACAGGTGAATGGGTAGGGGTACATTGTACCCCATACTCATTCACATAGGGTGGGGGGCCAGTATCCGTTGGCTCCCTTATTAAAGGGGGCTCCCGGATTCCGATAAGCCCCCCGCCCGCAGACCCCGACAACCAACGGCCAGGGTTGTCGGGAAGAGGCCCTTGTCCTCATCAACATGGGGACAAGGTGCTTTGGGGTGGGGGGGCCGCACGGCCCCCCCTTCCCCAAGGCACCCCCCATGTTGAGGGCAGGCGGCCTGGTACGGCTCGGGAGGGGGGGCGCGCTCGCTCGCCCCCCTTTCCTGGCCGGCCGGGTAGCGTGCTCGGACAAGGGTCTGTTGTGGACTATGGGGGGACCCCCACGCCGATTTTTTTCGGCGTTGGGGTTCCCCTTTAAGTCCATTCCAGGCGGCGGAGCCCACGACGTCTCCGTCGCGGGCCCCGCCTACCTTAACACGCGCTCGAAATGAGCGGACTGTTGCCTCGTGTGTGGGCGAGTCCGCTCATTTCAAAAGTTGCGCGGACTTAGTACGACGAACAAAGTTTGCCGTATTTGTCCGCTCAAAAAGTGCCGTGTGTGGGCGTGTTCGTTCATTCAAAAGTTTGAGCGGACTGTTTGACGAACTTAGTTTCGGCAAACAGTCCCCGCGTGTGTACGCCGCCTTAGTGTCTCAAACTACTGAAGCCATTCAGCATAACAGCTAGGCAATGAGCATTTTCAAAAGTAGAGCGGGAATGAAATTGAATGAAAGGTGACCAATACTTTTTTCCACTGCTGCTTATATGACAATAGTAGCATGACTTAAAGCATTGAAAGTGATTCTTACATTGGTTTGTTCTACAACACTATGATCTTGCCATTTTACAGAGTCACATTTAAAACAGCATGTATCTTTGTAATGTCTATGACTCTGATCAGCTCCTATCTGGCACTACTTAGTAATGGCAAAGAGCAAAGCAGAAATGATTCTAAGCAGAACGCACTAATGAATGGAAAGGAAGACAAGGAAGTTTCCATAATAGCCATCTTATTAGTTACGTTTGTGACTTTGCGTGCCTTGACTTTAACTAAAAAAGGCCAAGACTGGATAAATTGTATCAGCTAATGGAATATACACTGACCGTTAGCTTCTCATTAGATTTCATTAACAGGAGACCATCGGCTGCAGTTAGGACAATGAAAGAATTAATAATAAGCCCCAATATCTGTATAGAGAAGGGTAACAGCTAATATGATCGGATTTACCGTAATTTAATTTTGCAGTTAAACCCATGAAAGCATGTACAATGTATAAATTGTAAGCATAGAAGAATCACCTTTCAAAAAATGTATTTATTCTGTGTCTGCTTGTAAAGAAGGGTCCTTACAGTGACAGAGTTGCTACGCAGTGCCATCTTGTGGTCAGCTGATGTACAGCTATTTTCCATATTTAAAGTGGTTGTAAACTCAATTTTTTAACTTTTACCTACAGGAAAGCCTATAATAAGGCTTACCTGTAGGTAAAAAAAATATCTCCTAAACCTGTACGGTTTAGGAGATATTCCCCTCGGTATGCGCCGCTGACTGCAGCGGCGCATGCGCACAAGGGGATTCTCGGCCTGAAAATCCGGCAGTGGCCGACCGGCCGGAATGAAATCTCCCGCGCGCATGCGCGGGAGTGACGATATCGCGGCTCCGGCCACTCACAGCGCCGGAGCCGCGATACCCGGAAGAAACGCAGAGGGAGCATGTCAGCTCCCTCGGCGTGGATCGGGCCAGATGTCGGGGCCTCATTCGAAGGTAAGTATTTCATAATGAGCTAGTATACGGTGCATACTAGCTCATTATGCCTTTTGCTTTGCAGGTTTAAAAAAAAAAAATTGCGGGTTTACTACCGCTTTAAAAAGAAATCTGCAGTAAGATATGTCGATTTTAGCTTCTGAAATTTTCTTTGTCACTCGCAAGGATTTAGCAAGTGAAGTAGATGTAATGTTAGAGTTCCTGAACTACATACTTGTTTTGGGTCAGGTAGTTACTGAAAAAGTGTTGAAGTCTATAAATCAGCATGACAGCCAGGCAACTTACATTTTCAAAAGGAAAGGCGAGCAATGGCAACTTACAAATATTTTAATTTGTTTATTTATTACAGATATTTATATGCTGCTGACAGTTTTATGCAGCATTTTAAATATGATACAATAGCTTACAATGTAAGGTCCTTACTACATACACTTACGAAAGCTAATTTTACACAGGAGACAGACAACCAACATGCCATAAGGGCTGCCCTGAGCACATAGAAGAATGGGCACATAACAGGATGGGATGGAATGCAGGAGAAGGGTAAGAAATGGGTAGGGAATGGTTTAAGGATATGACGTAGTGAGCAGGGAAGAGGTGGTCATAGCTTAGAGAGACCTTAAGGAGTAATTGACAGTGTGGTGAGCAATTTGACCCACCCATGCACCCTCTTGGTAGGTGTGTGAATATAGATATGATTAGACCATGTATACATTTGTGGAATTGAGGTATGGGAAGAGCATGGGGGACTTGTGGGGCATGTCATACTTTTGCCACAGCATCAGCGAGTCCTTAATGCCACCAAAAAAGTAAGATTGTTGGTAATGTTTGGGTGGCTGGTTTAATCGTAATGCTTACAAATATGTATGATTATTTGGAGTTCATGAAGAAAGTACTTATAATGTTAATTTCAGGTTCATAATGATGTGAAATTACTTGTGTGTGGCCCCCTAGCTTGTTGTGAATAACTGGTGGCTGGCAGGGCCGGACCGGGAATAAAAAACAAGCTCTGGAAATAATTTCATACCAGCCCCATAGCATTATTATACAAGCCCAACGTCATTAATTTCTTGTTCATGAAAGGGAAAACCATGCATTTTAAAAGCACATTTGAAGAGCGTATTATATATAGATAAGAAACATATAAAAAAGCACATAGGGCTAGGGATATATATATATATATATATATATATATATATATATATATATATATATAAATATAAAACAGCAAATTTCAAATTTCAGTTAAAAGTAGTAAAAGTGAAGCAATCATCAAGGGGGGCACCTGGGACTCTAGGAATGCGAGGGGGGGGGGAGGGACTCTAATCATATGACTTATGACTGCTCGGCTCGGCCTGCCCCGCCTCTCCTCTCACGTTTCACGTCTCTCGAGTCCTGACGTCAGCAGGGAATTCTCAGCCCTGCCCGCTGAATATAGCTATCATACCAGAAGCGAGGCGGGCGGGGCTGAGAATTCCCCGCTGACGTCAGGACTCAAGAGACGTGAAATGTAAGAGGAGAGAGGTGAGCCAAGAGCCGAGCAGAGCAGTCACATGATTGCGATGTATTTACTGTGAAATTCGGTATGAAGTGACATATTTTTTTTAAAAAGCACATACAACGGGGCACAGCATTCATTGTAACACAACATTTATTAACAGAAAGTAACAACAGTAAGTAGAGTACAAATGGGTTTGTACTCTACTTACACCTCACGCTGGCTGCATTTAATGGGCACAGGTGGCTGCATTTGACGGGCACATGTGGCTGCATTTGACGGGCACAGGTGGCTGCGTTTGACAGGCACAGTGGCTGCGTTTGATGGGAACAGTGGCTGCCTTTGACGGGGGAAGTTCAGCATTTTTCAGTTTGTTTGTGCCCCCCTGAAAATTTTTGAGCACCAGCTGCCACTGGTCAGCACAGAGACAGTACAGGGAACTTCACAGGGCTGTGGATTGTAATCCCTCCAGACCTTCCAGCAGCCATGTGTGTGAATGCCTGTACCCTGTAGTACACTTTTTAAGGGAGTGAGGTTATTTTTAATTCAAAGTGGAGTTCCAGTCGATTTTTTGTTTATTAAAAGTCTGCAGCTACAAAAATGTGTATCTTCTGATTTTTAATAAAAAGACACTCACCTGTCCCACAATTCAGCGACGTGGCCACCCATACCCTCTATTCTCTCCCCCGCCTGTTCACGGAGATGGCAATACTACTGTGGGCATCCGGCTGTGACAACTTGCAGCTTCACAGCCGGGTGCGCATGTCTCACTGTGCCGTCCTGCATAGCTGGGCAATCTTTTGGGAACTGTGATGTGCCCCAGAAGATTGCAGGGAGGAAGGGCCACCTAGGCAGCCCAGGCAGAAGAGGGAACTCAACAGTAATCGTGATGCATCGCAGAATCGAATCGAATTGTGAGACCAGTGAAGATGCGCACCCCGAATATTATATATATTTTAATAGTTTTTTTCTTCCTTTTACGATTTCTTTTTTTTTTTACACACTGGGACCAGAGCATTGTGAATTTCACTAGTACAAGCAACCATTTTTACTGAATGAAACTAGCATGTTTTGTTGTGATTAGCTGTGATTGGTCACATCTAATCACATGGTACAGATGGGCTGTGATTGTCATGTCTATACTATGTTATCATTGTGACCAATCTGTCAGGGCTGGCTATGCCCTTCCTTCTCTGGGCTGGCTCCTTAGCTGTCGGCTAATTGCCAGCTCTCATTTCTCTCCACATTTACCAGCTGTTCCTGATCATTCTCGTCTGACCTGCCTACTTAAAGCTGTCCAGCTCACTTCACCTCTGCCTTCGCCTTGGTCGCATCACAAGAAACCATCTCTTGCGGTTCTGTTTAAAGACTGGCTTGCTGACATCCCTTCTGGCTCCTTATCCTGCTTGCTGTTGCTCTACTTTGATCCCTGACTTCTGGCCTGGCTGATTACCCGATCTGGTTATTGAACTCTGGCCTAGCTGAATACTTGATCTGGTTACTGGACTCTGGCTATGCTTTGACTAAGCTTTTTCTATTTACCTTTTTATTTTTGTTTAATAAACAAGTGTGATTTAATTTTACTTCTGTCTCGGTCTGATTCATGGTTCCTGACACAATCACAGCTAGCAACATAATTGTACACACTGGAGGGCAATAAAGTAAGCCATCCATTGTTTACAATTGTCATGCGATCTGCTGTGATTGGTCACAGCTATCACATAGTACCAGGGGTGTGCTGGTACACTGATCCTTTCTGATGGACAGGCAGTGACAGAATTCACTGCAGCACAGCCACTTAAGAGGCGCGATCAGGGAGGATGTCATATGATGTCCACCCAGACCAACAAAAGCCCCACCTGGCTGCCATTTTGCTATAGGCCCAGGCAGGAACTGGTTAAGTAGCTTTGTTACATCAAACTATTTAACCAGTGTGATCTGGAGTAGCTCTGGAATGCCGCCAGCCAGTTTGGTGGAAACAAATCAGTTCTAGTTCTAGTACTTCCGTCAAAGTAAAAAAATAGTACAAACCCTGGTATCACAAAACAAAACCACAAGTTGTCTGCCAATCCAATTGTTAGTTCTATATAGGGGTTAGGCATTTCCATAGTAAGGGTGCCAGGCAGCCACACGTGTGGGGGGTCAGCAGCTCGCGTCTCAGCTTGTCTGAGAGCTCACACTTGACACAATGCTTGTGAATCTCTTCCACTCACTTCCCTGACACCAGTGCTGATTTCCCTCTTCTGCCTTTCACGCCTACCTCAGATGGGACTTACCCCCTTCTGGACCAAAATCCTGGTAGTCTGGGTTTAGGGGTGCATCCCACCCAAGTCTCTTTGAACCTTCAAAATCGTGGGTCCCTAATACAAATTTAGCAATGCAGAGAGCACTGGAAATTTGTCCTCTCCAGCCAAACTTAACCAGGACACCTCACCCTGCATGGGTGAGAACCCCTGAGTACCGCAATGTCTCTACAACTGTCTCCCTTAAAGAGGCCAAAACCTAAATGTATCTGCCATCCAGGGCACATTCCAATGTCCTGTACACCAGGAATGATGATACTGCACAGTCACTGAACATATTATTACAATAGCATTGCTCCCAACTGTCCCTACTTTTGAGGGACTGTACCTCATGGGGAACCTCTGCCCCTCTTTCCTCCTCATTTTTCCCTCCTTTTGATCTGATTTGGTCTATATAGTTGTATATAAAATGCACTACTTATCTATCAAAAAGTGTTATATTGTTCTAAACCTTTCATCCAATTTCTAAATTGCTGCACTTGTAAATTCTAAAAGCCTATATAAAGGGATAGTAATGTTAAAAATCACTTGTGGGTTTAGCTAATCTTTTTTTTCTTTTTTTTTTTGTACAATTCTCTTTTAAGGGGGGTGGCAGGGGATGTGTCCTATGCCTAAATACTTTTGCTAATAGGCATCCCTCAGTCCCATCTCGGGAAGTCAGGAGGTATGCAATATGGTGAGAATAAAGGTATGAATAAAGTCTTTAATTTCTATTTTATCCTAAGGCTTAATTAAAGGATAAAGGTCAACAGTTAGCTATCATTGACAGATTTATTTGCTGTTTTGTTTATGCACAGTCATAACACACTAGTGTTTTTTTATTACCAGAAAAAAAAGTCTTTGGTTGTTTGCATTCAATTATATAGATATTTGATTCTACTAGAAATAGTAAACCTAAAGCGGTATTTAAATAGTAAACCTAAAGCGGTATTAAACCCCAAACCAAAAATGTATTATATTGCAGCTTATCAATCATTTGATGTGGTGGCTGTATTGGGTTTTCTTTTTTTTAAGCTCTTTTTCCTTCTGTTTTTCCCTGGCGATCTGACCAGCAACACACCTCCTGTATTATACAGACACCATTTTGGATGACGAAGCACAGGGGGAAGATTTGGACAGCAGCATTGTCAGTCAGCGGGGAG
Organism: Lithobates pipiens; assembly: GCF_037356315.1. Lineage (NCBI taxonomy): Eukaryota > Metazoa > Chordata > Amphibia > Anura > Ranidae > Lithobates > Lithobates pipiens. The sequence continues at coordinate 12,824,766 of NW_027507787.1, read as the reverse complement.
TGTTAGGATTGGTAGATTTAAATACACTAACAAATTGAAGCTGAACTCAAGCTAATTTATAATTAATTTATAACTGATTTTATAATCAGTTTTGGCAAACAGTTTTTTTCCTTTTGGGATAAAGGTTTTACATAAATAATAAAACGCTGAACATTTTAGGCACCCCTGCCAGTGTTAATTATTGTTATTATTATTATACAGGATTTGTATAGCGCCAACAGTTTACGCAGCACTTTACAATATAAAAGGGAGACAATACAGTTACAATACAAAAAAATACAAGAGGATTAAGAGGGCCCTGCTCAGAAGAGTTTACAATCGAAAGCCCCATACACACGATCCGATTTTCTGCTGATTTTTGTCTTCAGATTTACCAAAACCATGTAGTGCAAGGGGCCTGCCTGATTACATACTAATTGAAACTCCTAAGGTTTGACCTCATTTTATATGGTTTTTGTAAATCTGAAGACAAAAATCTGCAGAAAATCTGATAGTGTGTATGGGGCTTAATAGGGTGGGGCAGGTGGTACAAAAGGTTGTAACTGTGGGGAATGAGCTGATGGAAGTGGTAAAAGATTAGTAGGAGACGTGATAGGCTTTCCTAAATATATGAGTTTTCAGGGATCGCCTGAAGGTAGCAAGAGTAGGGGATAGCTGGACAGGTGGAGGTAGCGAGTTCCAGAGGATGGGAGAGGCTCTGGAGAAATCCTGGAGACAAGCATGAGAGGGGGATCCCTGTAACTGTAAGCCCTTGTACACACGGTCGGAGATTCCGATGGAATGTGTCCGATCAGACCGTATTGTCGGATAATCCGACTGTGCGTGGTCTCCATCGGACTGTTTCCGTCGGAATATCCGACGGACCAAGTTTTCCAACTTGTCTATAAAATTTTCCGACAACATGCTCCGATCGGACATACTCCGATCATGTGTAGCCTACTCCGACGGACAAAGTGCCACATATGCTCAGATCAAATTCCTAGACCAAAGCTATTGGCTACTAGCCTGAACGTAGTCCCGTCGTAACAAAATAACGTCATCACGTTATGTACAATCGGATTTTCCGACAACTTTGTCCGACCGTGTGTATGCAACAGTTTCGGACAAAATCCGTCTGACAAAATCCGTCGGACAAAATCCAATGGATTTGGTTGTCAGAATGTCCAACCGTGTGTACAAGGGCTAAGACATTTTATCTGTTGAGAAACAACAAACTTACTGGCTGGATCACGAGATGAAAAAAGAAAAAAAGCTTAAAAAAGGAAACAAATGCAGCCATCACATCTAAGCCCCTGTACACACGGTTGGAGATTTCGAAAACCAAATCCGTCGCATTTTGTCTGTCGGATCTTGTTCGTCGGATCTTGTCCGAAACTGTTGCATACACACGGTCGGACTAAGTTGTCGAAAAATCCGATCATTCAGAACGTGATGACGTAATTTCGTTACAATGGGACTACGTTCAGGCTAGTAGCCAATAGCTTTGATGTAGGAATTTGATCTGAGCATGCGTGGCACTTGGTCCGATCAAAATTCTCTACACATGATCGGAGTATGTCCGATCGAACCAGTTGGTCATAAAATATTTCCAACAAGTTGGAAAATTGGGTCTGACGGATATTCGGTTTGGAATCAGTCCGATGCATACCACACACAGTCGGATTATCCGACAACACGATCCGATAGGACACATTCCGACGGATTCTCCGACCATGTGTACAAGGTCTTAGATTTGTTAAGCTGCAATATAATAAATGTTTGCTTCTTCTGGGTTTAACCTCTTCACAACCGCACTATAGCCAAATGACTATAACAATGACAGCTGAGCACAGATCTGGGTAAAGAGCAAATCACAACGGGTCTCCACCATGTGACCAGCTGTGACCAATCACAGCTTATCACAGTGTAAACAGGATTTGCCTGTTATCAGTATTTCCTCACCTCGCACTAACAACACATGAGAAGAGCTGGTAAGTGACAATCCCCACAGGGGACATCTACCTGATTATCTATGCAGCCCCAACATTGCATCAGTGCTGCCAATCAGTGCCCACCAGTGCAGCCAATCAGTGCCCACCAGTGCTGCCAATCAGTGCCAATCAGTTGCCATCAGTGCTGCCTGTCAGTGGAGATGGACGAACATCCGACGGGACGTTTCGCAAACTCGAACTGCAAACGCGGCCAAAAGTTTGAGAACCGCAAAGTTTGCGGCAGGCCCCATGGACTTCAATGGCAGGCAAACCTTAAAAACCTACAGGTCATATTTTCAGCCACAAAATACTTACTAGCTGTGCACACATAGTCCAACCACATGGCCACTGACATAACACATGTATGAAGTGAATCTGGGATCGACAACTACAAGCATTCTTTTTTTATCTGTGAAATTTTGACAATTCAGGACTCAGGAGCGCATGAAGGCAATGGTGGAGAGGAAAGGTCAGGGTAGGCTATGAAGAGGGTGCAGGAGATGATCACCAGCACCGTGATAGAGAGCACTGACACCAGCACCGTGATATAGAGCACTGACACCAGTACCGTGATAGAGTGCACTGACACCAGCACCTTGATATAGAGCACTGACACCAGCACCGTGATAGAGTGCACTGACACCAGCACCATGATATAGAGCACTGACACCAGCACCGTGATATAGAGCACTAACACCAGCACAGTGATAGAGTGCACTGACACCAGCACCGTGATATAGAGCACTGACACCAGCACCAAGATAGAGAGCACTGAGACCACACCAGCACCGAGATCGAGAGCAATGACACCACACCAGCACCGAGATAGAGAGAGAGCACTGACACCAGCACCAAGATAGAGAGCACTGACACCAGCACTGTGATATAGAACACTGACACCAGCACCGTGGTATAGAGCACTGACACCAGCACCGTGGTATAGAGCACTGACACCAGCACCGTGATATAGAGCACTGACACCAGCACTGAGATATAAAGCACTGACACCAGCACCGTGGTATAGAGCACTGACACCCGCCCGAGATATAGAGCACTGACACCAGCACCGTGATAGAGTGCACTGACACCAGCACTGTGATATAGAGCACTGACACCAGCACCGTGATATAGAGCACTAACACCAGCACAGTGATAGAGTGCACTGACACCAGCACTGTGATATAGAGCACTGACACCAGCACCAAGATAGAGAGCACTGAGACCACACCAGCACCGAGATCGAGAGCAATGACACCACACCAGCACCGAGATAGAGAGAGAGCACTGACACCAGCACCGAGATAGAGAGCACTGACAGCAGCACTGATACCAGCAACTCGCTGCTGGGCACCAAAAATATGACACTGCTCAACCTCTTCAAGCAGGAGGGTACGGGCATATAGTACAGTGTGCTTTTTTTGTACAAGGAAGTGAGCCAAATGTGGGAAAAAGGTCTGCGGGCTCCTGCTCCTCATCCAGGATAATGTCATCCTCCTCGTTCTCCTCTCCCCATCCACACACAACAACAGGGATCCCAGAAAGGTTTAAAGCATGCTCTTCTTGCTCCTCCTCATCTGCCCCGGCACCATCCTCCTCTGACTCCTCTTCAGACTCCTGTTGACTTGTCTCAGACAGAGTAGCCCCCCCTGGGAATTCATCAAGCATTGTGACTTCCGCATCTTCCTGCTCCTGCTCCTCCATGGCTTGATCAATGACACGACGCAATGCACACTCCATAAAGAAGGCAGTTTGATGATCTCATCAAATGGCCACAGAAGTCTGCATGCGTCGCGCATGAGCAGCCACTGGCGCGGTGACAAAAAACAAGCTCCCCAGAACCTGTTCTGCCGCAGAGTTCATACAGGTAGACGTTAACTGCACGTTTCTGCTGGAGCAGCCTATCAAGCATATAGAAGGTTGAGTTCCATCGCGTCGGGCAATCGCAAATAAGACGTCTGACCAGCAGATTGTGTCGCCGCTGAATGTTAGCAAGGCGAGCCATGGCCGTGTAAGATCTTCTGAAATGGGCCTGCCGCAAGATGTCCTGGACCCCAGGGTATTTGACAATGAATCACTGCACGACCAAGTTTAAGACGTGTGCCATGCATGGGACGTGCATAATTTTGCCCTGTTTCAATGCGCTAAGCAGATTGGCATCGTTGTCACACACCACTTTACCAACTGTCAAATTGAGCGGTGTTAGCCACTGATCTGCCTGTGAACGCAAAGCTGAAAGGAGTGCAGGGCCAGTGTGACTCTTGGCTTCCAGGCACAACAGATGCAGCACAGCATGTCAATGTCTCACCTGGCATGTCAAATAGGTTCTGGGAGCTTGAGCGGCACAGCGGAAGAGTTGCTAGCAGTGGAAAAGGAGGAGTCAGCCGAGGAGGAGAGGGAGGAGGATGGAGTAGGAGGAGGAGAAGAAGAGCCAGGCCTGCATGTAATCCGTGGCGGTAAAACCAAATCTACACGGGTGCCACGGGTTACATGCTTGACAGCCATCAGAAGGTTCACCCAGTGGGCAGTAAAAGTGATATACCTTCCCTGCCCGTGTTTGCTAGACCATGTGTCTGCGGTCAGATGTATCTTGGCACCGACACTGTGTGCCAGAGATACATTCACTTGCCGCTGAACATGGCCATATAGCTCTGGGATGCCCTTCTGTGAGAAATACTTCCTTCCTGGGACCTTCCATTGTGGTGTTCCAATGGCCACAAATTTTCGAAAGGCCTCCGAGTCCACCAGTTTATATGGCAGTAGTTGGCGGGCTATCAGTTCTGACAAGCCAGCCGTCAACCATTGGGCAAGAGGGTTATCCGGCGTCATCATTTTTTTACGCTCAAACATTTGGCCCAAGGAAGCCTGCCTTTTTGCAGAAAAACGTGAGGATGGCGTGATGGAAGGTGGAGTAGAGGACAATTGTGAGGAGAGAGGAGAAGGAGAAATAGAAGACGAGGCTGGATGGTGAGAGCCTGGAGTGTGGCTTTGTGTGTTCCGTTGCTCCCACTGGGCTCGGTGATGCCAGCTCATGTGCCTTCTTAAGTCGGTCGTCCCTAGGTGAGTGTTGGGCTTACCGAGACTTATGCGTTGACTGCAAAGATTGCAGATGGCAACACTATTGTCAGCAGCGGGCATGTTAAAAAAAGCCCACATTGCGGAGCCATGTACCGGTGTCCTGGGAGCGCCAGATGTGACCGTACATGGTTGATGCCTCGCTCCTGATACATTAGCAGTCTGCTTTGTCCCTCCTGTGCAATGTAAGTTCTTCCTGCTTCTCCTCCCTATCTGCTGGTCCATATCTCCCTCTGAACTCCCCTCCTCTTCCTCTCTTGTGGGCACCCACGTGACATCACTAGACACGTCATCATTGACATCACCTTCCCCACCCCTATAATTAGAGATCTCGGAGTAGGCAGCAACAGCGGGGACCAACCTCCTCCTTGGGCTGATCTGGGTACTGTCGTCAGATTGCTGAGTGGCGGTTGTTGCTACCTCCTCTTCCTGATCCAATGCCATCGGAAATGTCTTGATATGGATCGGAAAATAATTCCTGTGACTCAAGCGGAAGGTATATGGTGGTGGTGGGGTTGGTGGTAGTGTCTTTGGGGGTGCACACAGCAGAGAGTGAAGAAGAGGGTGCAGATCGAGAGGATGAGGAGGGTGCAGAAGAGTAAGGCTGAGTAAGCCACTCAACCAAGTCTGGTGCGTCCTTTGACGTAATCGCACGCACCTTCTGCAATTTGCCACTTTGGCTCAAGCCTGTTGCTTCTGCCCTACCCCTACCACCCCTGCGGAAGGGCCTGCCTCTTCCTCTGCCTGTCATTTTTTAAATGACCCTGTGACAAAAGTCTCTAGAGAAGTGCAGTATGTATGTGGAAGAAGGTATATAACACCCCGCTTCAATCTGTTGTTTTTGAGGGCCACTGGTCTATCACACCAGTTATAATACTTTTTTTTTTATTGCGTTTGTCACTCTTTGTAGTAGAACCGCTCAGCAGTCACAATACTGCACAGTGGAAATGCACTATACTATGCTTTCTATATGTGCAAGTATTTTATATGTGTATTACACACTTATATACTGCACACCAAATAGTACACCTATACCAGTCCTTAAAATGACCTTTGTGGACCTAGTAGCTAGTGATTTGCAGACTGTCCCTAAGTCCCTACACTGATAAAAGACTGCTGCAGAATAGGTCAGCAGTCAGAAGCAGTGCACCACAACCCTATATATTGTACACCTATACCAGTCCTTACAAGGACCTTTGTGGACCTAGTAGCTAGTGATTTGCAGACTGTACCTCAGTCCCTACACTGATAAAAGACTGCTGCAGAAACCAGAAGTTATCTGCAGCATAGCCCTGCACCAGCATCCTATATATTGTACACCAATACCAGTCCTTACAAGGACCTTTGTGGACGTAGTAGCTAGTGATTTGCAGACTGTCCCCCAGTCCCCACACTGATAAAAGACTGCTGCAGAAACCAGCAGTAATCTGCAGCACAGCCCTGCACCAGTACCCTATATATTGTACACCAATACCAGTCCTTACAAGGACCTTTGTGGACCTAGTAGCTAGTGATTTGCAGACTGTCTCTCAGTCCCTACACTGATAAAAGACTGCTGTAGAAACCAGCAGTAATCTGCAGCACAGCCCTGCACCAGCACCCTATATATTGTACACCAATACCAGTCCTTACAAGGACCTTTGTGGACGTAGTAGCTAGTGATTTGCAGACTGTCCCCCAGTCCCCACACTGATAAAAGACTGCTGCAGAAACCAGCAGTAATCTGCAGCACAGCCCTGCACCAGTACCCTATATATTGTACACCAATACCAGTCCTTACAAGGACCTTTGTGGACCTAGTAGCTAGTGATTTGCAGACTGTCTCTCAGTCCTTACACTGATAAAAGACTGCTGTAGAAACCAGCAGTAATCTGCAGCACAGCCCTGCACCAGCACCCTATATATTGTACACCAATACCAGTCCTTACAAGGACCTTTGTGGACCTAGTAGCTAGTGATTTGCAGACTGTCCCCCAGTCCCCACACTGATAAAAGACTGCTGCAGAAACCAGCAGTAATCTGCAGCACAGCCCTGCACCAGCACCCTATATATTGTAAACCTATACCAGTCCTTAAAAGGACCTTTGTGGACCTAGTAGCTAGTGATTTGCAGACTGTCCCTCAGTCCCTACACTGATAAAAGACTGCTGCAGAATAGGGCAGCAGTCAGCAGCAGTGCACCACAACCCTATATATTGTACACCTATACCAGTCCTTACAAGGACCTTTGTGGACCTAGTAGCTAGTGATTTGCAGACTGTCCCTCAGTCCCTACACTGATAAAAGACTGCTGCAGAAACCAGCAGTAATCTGCAGCATAGCCCTGCACCAGCACTCTATATATTGTACACCTATACCAGTCCTTGAAAGGACCTTTATGGACCTAATAGTAATAGCAAGCTAGTGATTAAACTGACTGTCCCTGCTGCACACAGCGTCCATTCCCTACACTGACAAAAGACAGCTGCAATCACCAGCACAGCAGTGCACTGAACCCTATATACTGTACTACACCTATACCAGTCCTTAAAGGACTTTTGTGGACCTAATAGCTACCGATTTGTGTCACTACACTCTGTCCCTGCTCCACACAGCAACCTCTCCCTACACTGACATAAGACAGAATGTAAAATGGCCGCCAGACCAGGTCTATTTATAAGGTAGGGGGTATGTCCAATTGTCCATGTGCTGAAATGTCTCAATTGGCTGTCCTGTACCCCATCATGGGTCAAAGTTCTTTCACACTGTAAACACATATGTCCGCCAGGCAAACAGTGGCAATAGTCCGCCGATCGGGCGAATTGCGAATACGCAAAGTTCGCCACGAACCGACCGCCGGGCGAACAGTTCGGCCATCCCTACCTTTCAGTGGCTATCAGTGATGCTTATCACTGCCCTGATTATCTGTGCAGCCCCAACATTGCCCATCAGTGCTGCCAGTCAGTGGCTATGAGTGATGCTTATCAGTGCCCATCAGTGCAGCCTCACTCAACATTGTGTTTCAGTGCTGCTAGTCAGTGCCCAGCAGTGCTGCTAATCAGTGCCCACCAGTGCTGCCAATCAGTGCCCATCAGTGATGCTTAATAATGCCCATCAGTGCCCTGATTATCTGTGTAGCCCCAACATTGCCCATCAATATTGCTTGTCAAAGGGGGTGAAAGTGCTCTGTAGGCAAGTGGTTAATACTGCTTTGAAGAGCCACTAAACATAAACTACAAGTAGTATATATCACTTGTAGCATTGTGACTAGGGATGAGCATTGGGTGTTCACCCATTCGCCGAAGAGTGAACATTATGGGTCGTTTGCGTTAAATTTGGGCATTGCGGAATGCCCCATAATGCATTGCTGTATGATGATTGGCCAAAGCAGGCACCTGAACTGCATGCTTTGGCCAATCACAATGCCCTCTGCTAAGAGAGCCATAATTGGCCAAAGGCAGGCTGCCTTTAGCCAATCATGGCTCAGGGGGACTACACTATATAAGGCTGCTTACACGGTGGCCATGTGTACTGGTGTGGACAGAGCGATAGCTTGATTTAGATTAAGCAGGCAGGTTATTCAGTTAGTGACGGTGTATAATTAGTTTAATGAAAAGAGATTTAGTTGGGGGGCATGGCTGGCAGCCGAGGCAATGGCAGCGTGAGGAGAGAGCTCCGTGTCCATCCAGTGCCATCCAGTGACTAAAAGCGACATAAGAAGGCACAGTGAGGCAGCCCTGATAGCATAACTAGATAACAACAAAGCTATCATCCACCGCGGAAATGAACAAAAGAAATCCAGAGCGAGGCCCAAAAAGCTGACTGATTTCTACAGCACGGCGGACGTGAAAGGGTCCCAAAATGGCGCAGAGGCCTACGAACAACGGTGTGGCCGAGAGGTACCTCCAGGAACGATGGTCAGCACCAGGCATCATCCCTAGGACACAGCAGAAGATCCTTCCCTGCAGCATCCCCTGTGCAGAGCCCGCAGAAAGCATCACAAAAAAGCTCAGTGGAACATAGATATCCAGATGAGCTGGGGGGTCATGACACATCCTAGGACAGTACCAAAGAGTTCATAGAACAGATGCATGACTTCCCCACCCTGGACCAGCCACTAACTGACACTATGATGAAAGATATGCTGGTGACCTTAAGGGGCTCATTACATAGAGACTTAATGGAATGCACAACTCAGCTGGAAGCTGAGGTCACTGCCATAGGGGAGAGTATCTCACACTGAGGATAAAATGGGAGAATTTGCTGCGGCCCACAATGAGCTTGTAGATGCTTATAATAGTGTGGAGGATGAAATACAGGCGATCAAAAGCAAAATGGTGGATTTAGAAGATTGCGCAAGGAGAAATAATGTGAAATTGAGAGGGGTAGCTGAATCTATTGCCCCAGCAGACTTGCGGGAATATGTCCAACAATTCATTTCTGCACTGCTGCCAAATACAAAGGAAAGGGAGGCGATTGTAGATCGTGCACATCGCTTACTTAAACTCAAGCACTTGCCAGACATGGTGCCATGAGACTTTATAGCACGAAATCCACTTCTTTCATGTAAAAGAAGAGCTGATGAGATACACCAGAAAGAACATGCCTCTACCTGACCCCTATGCAGATATTTCAGTGTACACTGACATCTCGCAACACACCATGCAGGCACGCAAAAACCTGGCCACACTGACAAAGCTATTTCAAAACCACAACTTACCTTATACCTGGGGTTTTCCTACAAAAATCATCATAACCAGAGAAAACAAAACGTATGCTATTACAAATCTGGAAAATGGGTTGAAACTGGCACGACAATGGAAGCTTATCCCAGATGACGATAAAGCATCCACTGAATCTTCTGCTCATAAAATCACATCTGAGTGGCAAAAAGTTTAATCAGGATGACACCAAGGCCTCACCCATATGAGAAGTGCAATGCCTCATGTCCTTTATTAACCTAACTAGCCTAGGCACTGGATTTCAGGGAGCACAGTCCCCTAAATTGTGCTGAACAAAAGTTTTCACACATGGCCATATTTTTCACTTTTTTTTTCTATGTTTTCTTGTTTCTCTACCCTTTTTTTTTCTATGTTTTTTATATAGCAGCATGTTATAACGAAACTCCTCAGCAAGGAAAAACTACAGCTACAAGATGGTCAGTCCTGTACAGGATCTTCAGTCTCCAGAAATCCATTCCATGACTTTTGCTGCCATCTTCAGGAAAAATTAAGGTACTACACAACTTTTTACAAATCGCTGAGCAAAATTTAGCACTGACTTCTTATGACAAAAATGACTATTAAAGTAATCTCTTTTAATGCACATGGCCTAAATAGTCCATTTAAAAGGAGGATCATGTAGCAAGAAGCAAAAAATCTCAAAGGCGACATTCTATGCATCCAAGAGACTCATTTATCCCAGAGTAAACAGCCCAAATGCATGGACAAATCATTTCCTTCGTGTGAAATTGGCACCCCATATTTGTAAAATCTGAATAAAAATATACCATTCGTTTGCGCCGCATTTGTGCTGGTTTGTGTTGCAAAAATTAGCATTTGAGATATTAAACATTCAATTTAATGCAAGCCCCACCCACTTTGCACCCCATATTGCTGAATTTTAAAAAGAAATGCACCATTAGTTTGTGCCGCGTTTGAGCCGCAAAAATAAAGGTTTGTGCCACTTTGGTTGCGGAGATATTGTGCGTTATAGTTGCTGCAACCCTGCCCAAACCAGCACAAACGCAGCACAAACGAATGGCGTATTTGTTTTTAAAATTCAGGACTATGGGGTGCAAAGCGGGTGGGGTTGCAGCAACTATAACGCACAATATCTCTGCAATCAAAGTGGCATAAACGTTTATTTTTGTGGAACAAACCAGCACAGACGTGGCACAAATGAATAGCGCGTTTGTTTTTAAAATTCAGCACTGTGGGGTGCAAAGTGGGTGGGGTTGCAGTAGCTATAACGCGCAATATTTCCGCAACCAAAGTGGTACAAACGTTTATTTTTGCGGCACAAACGAATGGTGCTTTTTTTTTTAATGCAGCACTATGGGGTGCAAAGTGGGCGGGGTTGCAGCAAATATAACGCACAATATCTCCGCAACCAAAGCAGCACAAACATTTATTTTTGCTGCAAAAACCAGCACAAACGCGGCACAAATGAACGGTGTGTTTGTTTTTAAAATTCAGCACTATGGGGTGCAAAGTGGGCAGGGTTGCAGTAACTATAACGCACAATATCTCCGCAACCAAAGTGGCACAAACGTTTATTTTTGCGGCACAAACCAGCACAAATGCAGAACAAATGAATGGCGCATTTGTTTTTAAAATTCAGCACTATGGGGTGCAAAGTGGGTGGGGTTGCAGTAACTATAACGCACAATATCTCCACAACCAAAGAGGCACAAATGTTTATTTTTGCAGCACAAACCAGCACAAATCCGGCACAAACAGCTCATATCTTGGTAGGTTTGTAGTTGTACCATACTCTTTCCATTTTCAGATGAAGGATTGAACAGTGCTCCGTGAGATGTTCAAAGCTTGGGATATTTTTTATAACCTAACCCTGCTTTTAACTTCTCTACAACTTTATCCCTGACCTGTCCTGTGTGTTCCTTGGCCTTCATAATGCTGTGTGTTTGCTGAGCTTCTCTAACAAACCTCTGAGGGCTTCACAGAACAGCTGTATTTATACTAAGATTAAATTAAATTTACTAATTGGGTGACTTCCGAAGGCAATTGGTTCCACTAGATTTTAGTTAGGGATATCAAAGTAAAGGGGGCTGAATACTAATGCACGCCATACTTTTGACATATTTATTTGTAAAAAATGTTGAAAACCATTTATCATTTTCCTTCCACTTTACAATTATGTGCCGCTTTGTGTTGGTCTATCACATAAAATACATTTACATTTTTGGTTGTAACGTGACAAAATGGGGAACATTTCAAGGGGTATGAATACCTTTTCAAGGCACTGTAACAGTACTAGACCCCACGTCATGTTTTATTGTTGTCTTTGCCCATATTTGAAGAAATTCTCATCATTTCTGGATTTAGTGACACAGCAGGAAGCATAGACTTCTTTTTGACCGGGAGGATAACAAAAATCTGAAAGAGGTCCTCTCTGTTCTGCTAATAAAACTTCTCCTGTAAAACTAAAAACTTAAAGCGGAGGGCCGTTTAAAAAAAAAAAAAGTCAGCAGCTGCAAACACTGCAGCTGCTGACTTAATCTGACTTAATCAGCCCACTTACCAGTCCAGGGCGCCCGCAATGTCGGCTGCCCGAGGCCGACCCATCCCTCGGCTCTCGGGTCCCGGCGCCGCCATTCCTTGTAAGGGAAACAGGCAGTGGAGCCGTACGGCTTCACTGCCCATTTCCCACTGTGCATGCGCGAGTCACGCAGCGTTTTGTGAATGGGACGCGCTGTGTTCTGGAACACACAGTTCCCAGAACACAGCGCGACCCATTACCCAGAAGACGCCGCACGCAGGAGAAAAGAAAGAAGATCTCCGCAGAGGAGGAAGAGGAAGATTAGGATTATGTACCTAGCAACAGGCACTTTTGGTAAGTAAAAAAAAAAAAAATTTTCATTTTTTTTTTTTTAGATTTTTTTGTAATTTTTAATATTTTTTTTTTTTCAGGGTGGCCCTCCACTTTAAAACCTATTCCTTTTTGATTCTTTCTATCTTTCTTTTTTTTCTGTCCTAATGCCATAACAGGAAGTGAAGAAGAATATCTCCAAAAAAAAAAGAAAAAACAAAAAAAAGAAAGCAATTGGCTTTATTAGGAACGAACCTATAGTCAAAAGTAACTTTCATGGCATCCTCTACAAAAACAACAAGAATTCATAATAAAATAAAACAAAACAGCACAACTGGCACATTGGTCTATTAATAGGTTATATGAAAAAATTGGTAAATGACGACAATGTCATATTTCGAAAGTCTAAAATACAATAAGCCAAAACCAGGACCTTATGCTAACTGTGAAGCATCGTGGAAGGAACAGTGATCTGCTATGCTTCCTCTGGGTTTAGAGAGCTTGCAGCCTTTGAAGGGCCAAAGAAATCCATATGTTTGTGTTTTTTAGGCCCCTTTCACATGGGCAGACAAATCTGGCTGCCTGCCAGTTATTTTGACAGACCCCGGTCAGACCATCTATTGCCCTCTCTGGAGCAGTGGATGTAAATGGACATGTGTCCCTTTACACCCACAAACATCCAATCTAATCCCATCAGCTAAAAAACATACAAATGGGGGATCCTTTTATCCATCTGGTGGTTCGGATCAGATGACAGTTGGATGTAAATGGACAGGTGGTCCGTTTACATCTGACCGTTCATAGAGGAAAGTAGGTTGGGTCCACTCTGCATAAGTGGAATGGACAGAGACATGTCATTCTCCTGCTCAGTGTGGATTAGGAGAAAGATCCCCCGTTAAGCAGGTGGATCCACGGGTGGAGTCAAAGGCAGTGTGAAAGAGCCAATATTTAGGTAGGAGGATTTCTTCAAAACTGCCATTTACACAAGTGTCACTGGGGTAAAATTTGCCCTTGTTAAAGTGATAACTATGACATTTTAGATTTCCCAGCAGTTTTTGCCACAAAGACAACTAGAGATGGCAACTCTCCTCAGTGGGGTCACAGAAAGCATTAAAAACAAAAAATGTAGGCTTTAGATAAATGTTTTACCTGTTATCTGTCACTGATATTATAATTTTTTTTCAAATGTATTAATTGCCTTAATTTTCAGCCTAATCTTTGCCCTAAAAAGGTACAATTGTTTGGAGTATAAACTGTTCAGGGAAGACAATTACAGGAATTACAAGCATGAAAAACTGTACCTGCTTTTGGCAATTCAATAAGATGGACTCAAAACTTAGCATAAATTCATGATGGGCTGAAGCTGGTTATACTGTATAGAGTTCTGATATGGGCCATAAAGAATTGCAAATTCCCACAGCAAAAGTGAATGTCTGTATTATCTAAATCAGAGGTCTCCAAACCTTTCAAACAAAGGGCCAGTTTACTGTCCTTCAAACTTTAGGGGGGCTGGATTGTGGTAAGCGAGGGTAGAAAATGTCCCGGGTCCAGAATAAACATAGCCTTTTGGTGGTCTATAGGAGGATTAGTGCCCCATTATTGATACTAGTGTGAAGAGTAGTGCCCCATTGTTGGTGTCAGTGGGAGGAATAATGCCCCGTCATTAGTGTCAGTGTCAATAATTATGTCTCACTGTTGGTGGCAGTGGGAGGAATAGTGACCCAAAGGTCGGATAAAGGCTAGTCAAGGGCCACATCTGGCTCTCGGGGCAAAGTTTGGAGACCACTGATCTAAATGCATATTCATTCTGTTCACATAGAAAAAACACACTGACACCAACAATGCTTGTAGCTGAACGCTAAGAGTAAGAAAAATCCAATTTGCAGTGGGGCTTTGTTGGAATTGAACATGAATTAATGTTATATATCTAAAGTTTTACACATCTGTTTGTACAACCAAACTCAGCCATATTGATATTTGCAGTCCCACATGTTTAAAAGGTATAGAGGAATGTGGCAACAAACAGAATCTGCATAGCAAAGGAGTTATCTTCAGCCCACCTGGTGTGCACGAAGCTTCAAAGAGAATGATGATGAAGACGGCCCAGGGCACATCGACTGCAATACTGTCCCCATATGCCAAATATGGCAGGACAGTCTGTAATATAAGGAGGACTGTCATGTGAACACTGATTGGTCCAAAGCAATTGGGACTGGCATTAGGATGCGGTTTGGATGGTTTGTTTTTATCAAAAGGGAATGTTTGAATGAGAGCTTCCTCTCACTCCACCATGAGGACAGCCGCGAGGACCTGCTAAGTATTGCTTGTATTGTATTCTGATTGTATGCTATGTACTCTTGTAACTTCTATTGATACCTTATGCAAGCTTTCTTATTTCCTTGGGAAATAAATAAGATTTGATTGATCTTAGACCGTGTATTTGGTTTCATAGCTAATTGTTATAGTATGGTGATATTAACGATAGCATGTGCTCAGAGTATTAATATATAGGGCCTAGACAAAGTAATACATAACTGATAATAATAATAGTTTGTATTGATCAGTTACTTCATTTGACACCCCAGAAAGGCGTGTAGAAGGTATTTTACACAGAATCCACAAAAATCGAATGTATTTTTGTTTCTGAGTCCCTGTAAGCACAGATCCTCAGGCACCCAGAACTGGAAATCATCTCTAGTGTGGACAAGATTGGCGCTAGCTCGCGAATTCTGAAAGCACGCTTGGATGAGCATGAAAATTCTGTGAGATATTTCACCGGTGAAACGGACGTGTAGAACCTGGTGAGAACTGTGGCTGATATATGTATGTACGTTAATGTTGTATTGTGCTGCAGACCTGTAACCAGAGGGCAAGTTAGCGCACTGGTGAGGTAGGGACCGATCATCCCTGGTTATGTGATATAACCGCCGATTGACAGGATAACCATACAACTTTGAGGGAAAAGTGGAAATCCCCACGTGAGTGTGAAAAAGCTCTCTGTCCCAATAGAAATTCCATGTGGCCTGCAATTGGAGAGGAGAGCATTGATTAAGAGTGTGTTCCACTGAAGAAATTCGTGGTTAAACGGATTTGTATTTGTTTTGTTTTGTTTTTTCCTTTTGCGTTTTTTTGTGTTTGTTGTGGGACTACAGGTGAAAGCTAGCTTCTAAACAGCTTTATCTGTGTCTTTGTGTGTGCTTGGTATCTGTTCGTCTAGTGTATTGCTAATGCAAAGTGTTGGTTAGAGATTGACAGGAATTACCATACATCTTTGAGGAAAAAGGAAAAAAGTGGGGGAAATATAGGTTTTTATTTCTACCCACGTGAGAGTGAAATAGCTCTGGTCCAATAGAAGATGGCCTGCAACCTAAGACATTTATTAAGAGTGTGCCTTGTGTCTTGGATGCTGTAGAACCACAAGTCACTGTAGATTTAAACGGTTCGTATCTGGGTTTTTTCTTGTTTTTTGGTGGGACTACAGGTGAAAGATAGCTTTTAAACAGCTTTATCTGTGTCTTTGTGGGTGTTATCTATCTGTTCGTCTGTGTCTATTGTCTAAGCAACTGGTTGAGCAACTTTAGTGTGGGTTGGCTAATTAGCATATCAATGGAAGCCATTGAAGGTTTCATTAGCAAGCATGGTGGTATTAGATCTCAATCTACACAAGAGAGTGATCTAAAACACCAATTTAGGGAACTTTTGAGACAATGTTATACACATAACGATCTCATAAGTAATAAGTCAAAAAAAGGCAGGAAACAGAGAATGGCCAATGCCTTATGCATGTTAGTGAGAATGAAAGAAATTGCGGAACAAAAAGAATTAGAATGGTTTGCTGAAAGAGAACAAGTAATGGAACAGGTAAGAAATATATTAATGGGGATTATAAAGGCTGATGCAGATGCTCGTAATCGGATTGAACAGTTAGTGACTGAGAAATGTATATTGCAAGATTAGATGAATTAGAACAAATGTGTAAATTAAGAGAAAGTTGCATTGCCTCTTTGAATCAAAGGGAGGCTGATAATTTGCAGTTGATTACAATGCTTAAGGCACAAGCAGCCATAATGGAGTTGTCCTCCAAATGTGCAATGGTGGAGATACCCTCCGTGCATGCTCAGTATATGGAAAAAATAGAAGGGGAACATGAAGAAAACCCGTATGCTATTATCACTGCAAATGATATTACTGTGATGGGAATCGATCTGGAAGAGGCAAATAAAGGTGCGATAACTGCACTTGAAATTGATTCAGGAGTTGAAACAATGGAAACTTCTGAGGACTCCTCAGACAATGAAAGAGTAAAGTCTGTTCATTCCAATCGCAGTAATATTATCCAGCAATGTGGGTTTCCAGCGCCATATGCTCAAAGAAGGGCCTATGCAGGGAAACCAGAGCTAAAATGTTTTTTGTGTAAAGGGGGGGGGGGGGGTCACATCGCAAAATATTGTTTGGGGGCAAATAATAGTATCAAAAGGAGATCATACCCGAAAACAACCCCAAGGCATTATGTGTGTTATTCAGCCAGGTGGGGTAGCCATCCAAAGCATGGAACCCATAGTAATCAAACCCATTTCCCATGTAAGACCCAAATGCGGAGTCTACAAACTGAAAAGCAATATGTAGGACAGTTGCGTAAAGTCAAAATGGAGGTAGCCGCATGGTTATTCAAATATAGCGCTGGGGGAAACAATGTTAGCAGAACTTAGTGAGCTGCAGGCATGGTAAGAATATTCTGGTCAATGTTTCCCTGCCATGAAAAAGGTTTGATGTGAGTTTCAGGTTCAGAATATGATAGAGGACCTTGATATATATATATATATATATATATATATATATTTTTTTTTGTATTTTCAAGAATAAACCTCTGAATTGGTATTGTGTTTTTTTTTGTGGTTAAAGATGTTTCTGTTATGAGTATTGTTTTTTTTTGT
This sequence comes from Lithobates pipiens, assembly GCF_037356315.1. Classification (NCBI taxonomy): domain Eukaryota; kingdom Metazoa; phylum Chordata; class Amphibia; order Anura; family Ranidae; genus Lithobates; species Lithobates pipiens. The sequence continues at coordinate 12,807,260 of NW_027507787.1, read as the reverse complement.
TTCTTTACTCTTCTCTTATTTCCAATTTTTGTAAACTGCTCCTGAGTAATATCCAATATTGCTGCTTAATATAAGAATTGTGTGTAATCACTGTCTATGTGTACCTTTTCCAGAAACCAGGGAAGAAGTTAAACTGGTTTGGATACTGACATTTGCATTTGTTTGCAGGTCTGTCAAAGTGAGAACAACAGTGGGAAAATATAGCAGAACAGGGGTTAGGTTATGGTAAATGCATAATTGATTATCACAGGGTACCATGAGCTCATTAATTAGTAATTGTTTGCAAACAATGAAAAATAAATAGTACTAAAGAGTTATAAATTAAGCTACAATGTTGTGATGAGATACATATGCTTTGTTTTTTTTAGTTTTTTGTTTTTCCCATTAACTAATTGTCTTTTAGATCAGAATGAGCACTCTTCTCAGGAGAAAAGTCCATGGATATTGTTAACTAAAAGTTGAGTGTTTGTCATTGTTTTATGGTGGTTGTCTTATCGTGTTGTTTGTGTGATAATGGCCAGATTTTATTTATTTATTTATTTATTTATTTTTTCTCTAAAAAAATTTTTTATATTGGTTTAGTCGTCTATTTTATTTTTATTTTTGTTCAAGTGGAAAAATTTGTATGTTTAGTCCACCTGAAAGGGGGGCAATTGATGATGCCCTCAGTTAAGCAGCTGGAAGCCATTCTAAGCCGCTGGAGCCTTGTGTTTTTTTTCTGTTTTATTTTCATTCAGGTGGAAAAGAGTTCCAAAAGTTTTAGGCTTTGTCCACCTGAAAGGGGGTAGTGCATTCATCGTAGAGATACAGAAATGCATTGTCTTTTTAGCTTGTTAAATTGAGAATTTTTGAGAGGCAACACTGACGTTCAGTTTTAAACATTTTTGATCATACCATGGGGATCCATTTTACAGTGGGTTCAGCCTAAAGAGGTCATGGTTGTTTGGATAGTTTGGTCAGAGTTGCAGAAGCCAGGAATACTAAGGTCCTGGGTTCCAAGGAGGGAACTATAAGTAAACATGGTAAGCAGATATTGTGGATAAGAATTTGATACTGCTCTTGTTTTTCACTTCCAGAATCCTGGTGGAGCGAGAATTGGAGAGGCTTCTGGAACATGGATGACAGATGATCATCTGGTTGGCAGTTTGTCTGTGCCACACCACACCACAAATTTGTTCTGATAAACATCAGGAGAGGAAAAAAAACTGAAAGATTCAGATTAATACTTGTTTTTTTTCTTATGGACAATGTGGTGCGAATGCTGAATCTGAAACAACAGAACTTGTGAAATATTTTTGCTGAAGTCTCTCCTGATGAATGCAAACATGTTATTAATACATGTGCAATGGGTTGGAGGTTGGGGAAGGAATATGACACATCCAATCCGTCAGAACATGAAAATGTAAAATATGTGTTTTTTTGTTGGAAGGAGGAATTGAAAGAAGGAAGGTTTTAATATATGACATGTATTGATGTAACGGAGTTAATATGGTGCAGATACCCAGGAGGCAGGTTGGCACTTATGCGTAATAAGGTGTCTGTGGGCCAGACTAGATGTTGGTCAGTTGACACATCAATGGGGTGAAAATTTCCTTGTATGGGGGAGATACGCCTGGTTGATGTCTCACCTGAGGGGTCAAAAGCCTGCACAGATAATGCTAGTGAATACACACGGGAGCATGCTCTGTTAAATAAAGGGAACAAACGCTGGCTACCAGGGTACGGTATGACTTCACCACATGGCGCTGCAACATCTCACGATGGTTGATAAAAACCTATCACCCTATATGTGCTGAGTATACACTGAATCAAGTGCGGTCATTGTACCAGTGACTTACTACCAGAGAATGAGGTCCATGCAGGATGCTTATTTCTGAGGAGTAACCCGAAAGAGGAGGGATGTATTCAGCACTATATTGGGGAGGAACAATAGCTGGGATGGGTGTTGTTAATGGAGGGGACATCAGCCTCCTGAGGAACAAACTCACAGCCATAGCTTCAGAGAAGGAGCGTGACTTTGTTACCCCGAGAGATTGGTGGCATCCTTGAAATCTGTCATTGGCTCTGGTGTACACGCCATGGCAGGCAGAGATATCAGCTAACATCAAGCTGATTGTACCGTCTCTGTATGAGGGGCAGTGGCCTGATGAGTTAGCATCACCGCTCAGTAAGATTTTTGCCAAAACACGTCACTTAAACTAATCCAAAGCAGTGCCTGAATGCCTGGATGAGCTGTACTAATTTGGATTGTGAAAGGTGTTTTGCTGTATGTTCCCATATACAGAAGTGCAGACTCGGTCTGTATATGTGGTGGCATCAATGGGCTTACTGACTGGGGATTCTATCTTGTTGAATTTGAGGCTAAAGCACCCACATGTGATCAGAGAAGATGGAAGCTGGAGGCAGGGTGATATTTCCTTCTGTCGGAAGCATGACCATGATGTCCTTTGTATGCCAGCTCAATACATGGGGATGAACGAATAATGTTGGAAAGTTATTTCTCTCTGTGCTCTGGATGGAGAGATCATTGCTGGGAAAGAGGCACCCGGGTATTATTTAGGACATAGGTGAGTTTGTTTCTTTGTCCTAAAGGATACCGGTGTAGTGTTAGTCATGGGACTAGAGGGTTCCTTGAACCTAACCAAAGATAGAGGTGCATGGTATACCCTGGGTGTGATCTCTGAAATCCAGGCACCGGGGTGGAATTGTGTGGGTTTTTTCGTTGTTGTAGATTTGTATGTATGGTTAAACTCTATATTTATATAGAAGGGTCTCCCATTTGTCTATGCAAGTTGAGGGACGATTTGACGGTAAGGTCTCTGTGTACAAGTTAGAGACTTTGCTGCCAAGTCAGAGCCCTGCAACACCGCTGTGAGCAAGTTTGCCGAATCCCGACCCATATTTACAGTAAGAGATTATAGGAGTTGGGAGCGGGGTGCATAATTGGATGGGACACATATGTATGTATATATTGTGGTAATAAGTGGATTTATGTTATGGTATAGTGAGACCTATGTGTAGTATAGGCTAGTAATATGGGCAAGAAAGGCCCTCATCGAAACTCTGTAGTTGAGAGCTGGGTGAAATATTGCTCTGAACGTATGCTGGTGAATGGTGAGTGAATGGACATCCCTTGCCTGTACTGCATCCTGTCCTAAAGATACCAGAAAGGAGAAGATACCAAAGATACAGAAGGGTTACAGGGAAGCTGACGCTGAAGAAAGATGGTGGTATGTCACTCAGTAGCAAAACGGCACATGTTGGGAAGCACAACACGGTAAGACCGTTATGGACTGTTCCATGGGAGATGTCTCTGGAGCACATGTTGAAAACCACCACACGTTACACAAGCTAAGGACTGTGCCACAGGTACTGGTTCGGAAGCACATGTTGGGGAACCACACACGTTAAGACAGTTATGGACTGTTCAATAGGAGCCATGTCTGAAGAAGGGTGGTATGCACTTTTTAGGTGCAAAGCGGGTTATGTTGGAATTGAACATGAATTAATGTTATATATCTAAAGTTCTACACATCTGTTTGTACAACCGAACTCAGCCATATTGATATTTGCAGTCCCACGTGTTTAAAAGGTATAGAGGAATGTGGTAACAAACAGAATCTGCATAGCAAAGGAGTTATCTTCAGCCCACCTGGTGTGCACGAAGCTTCAAAGAGATTGATGATGAAGACGGCCCAGGGCACATCGACTGCAATACTGTCCTCAGAAGCCAAATATGGCAGGACAGTCTGTAATATAAGGAGGGCTGTCATGTGAACACTGATTGGTCCAAAGCAATTGGGACTGGCATTAGGATGCGGTTTGGATGGTTTGTGTTTATCAAAAGGGAATGTTTGAATGAGAGCTTCCTCTCATTCCACCATGAGGACAGCTGCAAGGACCTGCTAAGTATTGCTTGTATTGTATTCTGATTGTATGCTATGTACTCTTGTAACTTCTATTGATACCTTATGCAAGCTTTCTTATTTCCTTGGGAAATAAATGAGATTTGATTGATCTTAGACCGTGTATTTGGTTTCACAGCTAATTGTTATAGTATGGTGATATTAACGATAGCATGTGCTCAGAGTATTAATAGACTAACTAATCTATAGGGCCTAGACAAAGTAATACATAACTGATAATAATAATAGTTTGTATTGATCAGTTACTTCGGGCTTCTTCTGCAATGAACATGTTCAATGCTCATTTATGCCTAGCGTACCAGTAAGAAAGACTTTTATCCACCTAAACCCTTGCTTCAAGAGGTTCTGTTCACGCTTTGAGACTGGCCCCCACAGCTTCCTCTCTAAGGCGCTCTGGCGGTCGCAGGCACTCTGATGCCCTTATGCATAATGCATCACCAATAGCCCTGCATTGTACATGAGGATTCTAAGGGACCCCCACAATCTAGAGTGTCAGGGTGAAGAGAAGAGTTCTGACTGCCAGAGGAGTAAGGGATTTGGTAAACAAAGGCCTTTGTTATTGGTACCCTATGCATAAAAAGCACTAAATGCTTGCAATGTTTGGGTAGCTCCACTGCAACTGAGGATTTTTCTTTTCTTCAGAATGCAGCTTTAAAGTACTTTTACTGATTGTTTGGAATATATGAATATTTAGTGTGCATGAGCTGTGCACAGGTTCACTTTAATGGTAGCAGTTGACAGATCTGCAGCACACCTGCTCTGCTAAATATTCTTCTCTAGGTCGGGTTCAGTGCAGGAAAAGTGCTAACCAGCTGCATAGACAAATATAGGCATCAGGTACCAATAGATGGATCAATAGGAAGCTGAACCAGCACTCAGAATCAAGCTATTTATGTGTACAATTTGGGGATATAGTTACTACTTACATTGTTTTCTTTGACAAAGATGTTCCTGCTTGTTGGAAAATCCCTAATCGCTACTTAATTAAAGTAATGTACTACCTGCTCTTTTATTTCTTTAGCTGAACTGTTTGAGCACAATGACAGGTTCTCGTGAGATTGAGGATGTTAGGATGTCGCCTGTTGTTGTCAGGGAAACCTATTCTTCATCTATGGTGAGCAATACACATTTGTATGATTGGTCTTACAATCATGCATCTTTTGTGGTTTGCAGAATTATGTTAACATTTGCAATGTCAAAGCTGGAATTTGTTATATTTCCTACAGTAGAAGTATGCCAAGATCATCCACTGCAGTCACCTGCAGCCATAAAGACAGCCTGATTATTGTTCAAGCCAGTTAAAAAATAAGTCTGGGATTCTTTTTTATTTTAGAATCATACTCATCTAGGTAGATGCAGCATCTGTCTCCTGTTGGCTCTAAGGCTGAGAACTGAGCAATCAAAAACCACCAATTGCTAGGTTCTCACATCTCCCTGAGCAGAGAGCCAGTGACCCCAACTTTGCATGCATGCTCCCAAGACCTTCGACTATACAGAGCCGAAGAAATTGAGTCGATAGCACCTATGGTTCAGGAAATAGGATCATGCACATTTGGGTGTTTTTGGGCCTATCTCACCAAAGGGTCCCCCATGCAAGTCAATGGAGAAATCCGGTTCCCTGGTGGTTTTCGGTTAATAACTTTCCAACCAAATGTGCTAGCCACTCAATATTGTGGCCATCCAGCAATATGTGAATATAAACATCCTATAGACACTGGAATGTGCTACGTATTGATGGGATTTTAGGAGCCCTCCTGCCGGACTCCACGTAGCCCCCAAAATTATAGCTCCCCCAATAGAGTATAATTTTTTCACAATATAGTTTTTTTCCATGCAGGAAGTGCTCTGTCTGTAAAATTACCATTCAGGGGAATAGGAGAACCGATAATTTTCAGTCTAGTTCTACTCATGAACATTTCCCTATCAAACCCTTTATAACTTGTACCACTAAGCATGTGGTTTATCTTATACTGTGCCCATGTTGATTGGAGTATATTGGTCGCACAATCAGAATGCTCCAGGTAAGAAGGAGCATGTGACCAATATCAAAAATGGCTACCCTAAAGATAGCCTCGCTAAGCATTATGACAACCATCACAATCAGAATCCAAAGGGAACAGTGTTCTTTGGTATAGATAAATTCACTAGCAATTGGAGAGGGAATCATATTACCAGGGAGGTTTCCAAGCTTGAGACCAAGTGGATCAATAAAGCTAAGACTTATAGTCCCTTTGGTGTGAATGTTGAGTGTGATGTGAATGCATTTATCAACAATGCTTAGAATTTGCTATTTATAATTTCTGTTTCGTATTTTTATCTAGTTGATAGATTTTTTTACTATAGGTTATGGTTTGGTGTAGCAATCTATATGTATTAAATTAGAATCATTGGTTAATTGTTTATATACTACCTGGTCCAGGTGACGTCGCCCGTGATGCACAGTTCACGGAAGTGGAGTGCACTCGGTGGAGGTGACGATTGTTGTTGTGGTGAGGAGCCCCAGTGCCGCCTTGACACCTCCTGTCTCTGTACCCTGCAGTACAGCACTTGTGGCATTGCAGATTTAAGCTATGGGAAGTCCCTTTGTTTTTCTGTTTGAGAGACCAACATCCCACAATTGAAAGTCTCCCTGGTTTACCATCGGGTGTGCATTCCAGTGTATTTCTGACCTGCTGTTTTGCCATTTGAGACCTACTACGGGGACCCTGTCCGGTATCTCATGTGAGCTATTGACGCTTGCCATCTGGTAAGCATGCATTCTTTGTGGTGTTTGCACTTTTGGTGATAGAAGACTGCACGATTTGTTTTAAATATTAATCGTACTTTATCTAAGTTTATTCACTTTGGACTTGGGTTATTTCATCACGATTTATTATTTCTTATATTTTTATATAATTTATTTGCATATTTATATATATTTATTTAAAATTATATATTATATGTATTTTTCACATGTATTAATTTAAATATTAATTTAAGTAGCTTCAATAATAATTTTCATCAATTGGTATTTTATATATTTTTTTCATCTGTATTCACTTCATTTCATGTAAATATTTGATCACTTGAGGGTTGCACTGGTACTGTTTTTTTATTGGTGAGACACTTTCACTTTTGGGCAAGTACTCGCTGATACGGAGTACCCATACTTTGCAAAACATGGGTTGGACTTGATGGACTTGTCTTTTTTCAACCTCACCTACTATGTAACGATTTGCGTCAATACATAATAAATTGGTGCAAAAGAATTGCATGCGATATCCTATAGCACAGCACATTATTTATTCATTCATAGTTTTAGGTTTGGGATAATTTCAAAGGAAATGTATGAATAGAGTGCAGGGTCTATATAAAAGTACATGTATACCTATGGAGCACCTCTTTACCCTCTAGAGCAGGGATCTCCAAACTACGGCCCTCAAGCTCTTGCGGAACTACACATCCCATGAGGCATTGTAAAACTCAGACATTCACAGACATGACTAAGCGTGAAGGTAATTGTAGTTCCTGCACAACTGCAGGGCCATAGTTTGGAGACCCCTGCTCTAGAGGCTATTAGCCACCTCCAGAGGTCAGGTGGACTGACATTTCACCTATGGTTGCATGTTTGCACATGTGCTGGATCTCAATTAAAGATGGTGGTGCTGGAGAAGAGGGGAGGGAGAGCTATTGCTTCAAGCAAGACTTCATGACGGTCTATGTTTTCAAGGAATACAAAGAAATACGTTGCTTTTTACATAGTGTATATTTTTTGCAGTTCTCCTTTTAGTCCTCTAGGTGGCGGTTAAGGGGGTTCAGCTATTGGGCATCCAAATTGCTGCAGGGGCCTAGGACCTAAATGACCTCATCCAGAACAGTCCAGGCAGCATAGAATGATGATCTATGGGGGATAAAAAAAAACCCCACTCCCTATGGATTAACCAGTTGCCGCCCATCATATAGCAAAATGACGTCGGCAAAGTGGTTGCGATATCCTGACCGGACGTCATATGACGTGGTCAAGATAACAAGCCGATGTACACCCCCGGGGGCACGCATCGCAACGATCATTGTTTTGGCGTGTCAGTCTGACACACCTCAACTTCGATCTAGGTAAAGAGTTTCTGATGGAGACTCTTTAACATGTGATCAGCCGTGTCCAATCACGGCTGATCACAGCGTAAACAGGAAGAGCCATTTATTGGGTTTTCCTCACTCATGTCTGACAGACACACCGATCTGCGGCTCTCCTGACAGGGGGGTCTGCACTGATTGTTTATCAGCGCAGCCTCCCCTCGGATGCCCACCCAGGACCACCAGGGATGCCACCAGAACCACCACCTGAAGACCACCAGGTATGGCATCACTGGTGGCCATGGGTGGCAATATGTGCCCACACATGATGCCAATCAGTGCCCACCAGCAATACCTGCCAGTGCCTCCTCATCAGTGATGCCAATCAGTGCCCATCCATGACCACCTATCTGTGCCCATCAGTGCAACCCATAAGTACCGCCTTTTAGTGCCCATCTGTGCCACCTGTGAGTGCCCATCTGTGCTGCATATCAGTGCTACCTATCAGTGCCCATCAGTGTCGCATATCAGTGCCCATCAACAGTGCCACCTCATCAGTGCCACCTCATCCATGCTCATCAGTGCCACCTTATCAGTGCAGCCTCATCAGTGCTTATAAGTGAAGGAGAAAACATACTTATTTACAAAATTTTATAACAGAAACAAAGAAAAACATTTTTTTTTTCAAAATTTTCAGACTTTTTTTATTTGTTTAGCAAAAACGAAAAACCACAGAGGTGATCAAATACCATCAAAAGAAAGCTCTATTTGTGTGAAGAAAATTATAGAAATTCTGTTTGGGTACAGTGTAGCATGATCGTGCAATTGTCATTTAAACAGGGGCAGCGCTGAAAGCTGAAAACTGACTTGAGTGCCCTGTGCCCTTGAGTGCCCTGTATTGAAGTGGTTAAATAACGAATAGTGTTTAAATAGCTTCATCAACAATAGTTGAATGTTATTTTATTTTGTTTTTGGTTTATATGATATATGTGCAATTATTAATGTTTTTAGATAATTTAAACGGATTGTAAGGAATGTAGCCACTGCATCCAAGCTTATATAGAACTATAATATCAAGTAGGAGTAATATTACATCTTAACCACTAGATGGAGCTGAAAGGGTTTTGTTACATTTTTTAGCCCCATTAGTATTAAAGTTTTATTGAAATTATGCCAGGATGACTTCTATTAGTAAACATTTAGCGATCACCTCTTTATGTATATTTTTTAATTGTTTTTTTACTTTAAGGCAGGGGCAAGTGTTAGGGTTTTTTTTTTGTATAAAGTCTTTTATAATATTATAGATATGTCTCACATACAGTGTCTCCTGCAGAAGCAGATAGTCTGGGAAACATGTTGATTTTGACCTCATCCCACTGCAAGAATTGCCTGTTATGGCGCAAAAATGATGAATTATCTCAGGAACGTAGAAATACGTATACATTTTCTGGTGGGTAATGGAGGATTAACATATATGAATGTATTTATTCCTTTTGCAAAATGCTGCACAAAATGCTGGCCCTCTATAAAATCCTGTATAATAATAATAATAATAATAATAATAATAATATCGGTTATATATGGTCTGCACATGTAATCTCAACATATGCTGTCATGAGTAATAAATATATATATATATATATATATATATATATATATATATATATATATATATATACATATACATATATATATACATATGAACTTCTAGGATTTTCAAAAAATAAAAAAAGACAATATAAGCTATTTTTACGTATTTGTCAGTTGTATTTGTGACATCCTAAAAATCACATTGCAATATATTGTCAATGTGGTTCTCTATTCATATGGGGATATGGTGTATAGACGATTTCTCAGTCTATTATGTTTAAAATGTTACATATGTAGCATTTAATTTTAGGCAATTTACTCTTCTTAGCAAATTATACAGTGTGCGGGGGAAAATAGCAGCTGCAGTATGCAATATGGTATACATAATATAACATAATGACAGATTTCATAGAACAAGACTGACTGAGCTGAAAATAAAAATGATTTTAATAGGTTTTCAAGGAATACAACGAAATATTTTTTTTTTTACATGGATACTATTTATTTTTCGCGTTCTCCTTTTAGTCCTCTAGATGGTGGTTAAGAGGGTCCAGCTAGTGGGCATTCAGATCTCTGCAGGGGCCCAGGACCTGTGTGACGCTATCCAGAACTGTCCCAGCAGCACAGAATGACGATCTATCGGGGGACAAAAAATAAATAAATCTTAATATTAATAATAATATATAAATAATATTCACGAAACTCAAAGGAAAATATGAAAATATTCAATGTTCTCTCTAATTCTCAAAGTGCCAAACACAGATCTCTAATGACATGAAACATAGGCTTGTGAGGCCAATGTGGGTTCAAGGAGAATTTTACAGATAGAAGGGGCAGAAATGTTCTGTAAAGGTTGAGGCCAAATCTAGGTGGTCATTTGACACCACTCACGATCCCATCTAGCCATCACACACTATGCAGTTTGATTAAAGCGTTTGTTAACCCAAAAAAATATATATATATACTGCTCCTGTCCCTGTAATGTGAAAGCTGTAGCTTGGTGCTTTTGCTTTTTGCCTTACTTCTCTGTATCTCTTATAATACTTGTTTGATCCCGCCAGCTCCTGTCTTCGCCCTGAGAACAGACCACGATTATCATGGCTGCTGAGCTGAGATATCGTGGTGTAAATGCGTGTCTGCGTCAATCACAGGTCTCTTCTCCTATCTGCCTGTTTTCAGCTCCCCCTCCTTCCCCTCCCTCTGCCTGTCAACATGTAGTCTGAAGTGAGAAAGGACAATCTCCTACACTCCCAGCCATGCCCCTCTCCTCTCCTCCCTCCTCCCCTCTCCTACACACTGCATTGATGGCCAAAGGGAGGAAGATAAGAGATTCCTCTTCTGACATATCTTGCATACATCTACTCAGCTCCCTCAGCTCAGATATGGAGATGAATTAGGACAATTGACAGAGCTAAATAATGCTAATAAAAGGCATTTAGGCTGGGTTCACACTGCTGCGGCTATGAGAACCGGATGTGATTCGCACCGCACTGCAGTGTAAATCACATCCGATCACATCCGATCTCTGTGCGATGCGAGTTCAGCCATACAGCCATACCCAAACTCGCACAGGACCCCTTTTTTGGTCCGCAGCAGAATCGGATCGCATGGGTGTTCACACCATGCGATCTGATTCCTGTGCGAGTTTGCAGATCGCACTGCGATATGCAAACTGATCTGGGGGTGTCATTAACATTTCACTGACACTCCCAGCAGTTCGCATAGGGCAGTGTGAACTGCCGCCGGGAGGTATGCGATGCGGGAACCCGCCGCGGATTCGCGCCGTTCCCGTATCGCTGCAATGTGAACCCAGCCTTACACAAAAAGAAGAAGAAGATGATGCTGCAATGCTTAGGGAACCATGTACTGTGTGCCTGATTAATTGGGGGCAATTGGGTTAACAACCACTTTAACAGCTTCAGCCCTGGAAGAATTTACCCCCTTCCTGACCAGAGCACTTTTTGCGATTTCTCACTGCGTTACTTTGACAATTGTGCTGTTGTGCGATGTTGTACTCAAACAAAATAGAGCTTTATTTTGGTGCTATTTGATCGACTCTGGTTTTTATTTTTTGCGCTATAAACAAAAAAAAAGAGTGTACATTTTGAAAAATTTTTTTATATTGGTTTATATTTTTTGCTATAATAAATATCAACCAAAAATATATAATTTATTGAGTTTAGGCTAATATGTATTCTTCTACATATTTTTGGTAAAAAAATCGCAATAAGCATATATTGATTGTTTTGCACAAAATTTATAGAGTCTACAAAATAAGCGATAGTTTTATGGCATTTTTATTTAAAAAAATGTTTTATTAGCAATGGTGATCTGCGACATTATGGCGGACAGATAGGATACCTTTGACACTATTTTGGGACCATTGTCATTTATACAGCGATCAGTGCTATAAAAATGCATTGATTACTGTGTAAATGACACTGGCAGTGAAGGGGTTAACCCCTAGGGATTCTAATTGTGGGGGGAGGGGCTACACCTCACATGAAAGCGATCACTGCTCTCGATGACAGAGAGCAGGGATCTCTGTTCTGTCACTAGGCAGAACGGAGAAATGCTTTGTTTACAAAAGCATCTCCCCGTTCTACCTCTACATGACACAATTGCGGGCACCCGGCGGGCATCGAGTGCGCACGTACCTGCAGCACTGCTTCTTAAAGGGGACATACCTCTACGCCCTTTTGCCCACCAGCGCCATTCTGTTGGCGTTAATCGGCATGTGTTGGTCGGCAAGTGGTTAATCACCACTGTTTTTGACAAAATGCTGTGAGGTGTACACAAATGCTTGAGACAGATCAGCTACCGCTGCAGTGTCTCACCTTATTATTTGCTACAAAGTTACAATGTTGTAGTCTGATCACTGGTTGAGAAGAGATTGAGAAAATACTTTTTCCTGCCCGCAGCAGAGTGATGACATCATCTCAGGCTAGGCAAAGCAACTGACTTGAAATTGCAAAAAAAAGAGAAGAATTCCCTGTGGGGTTTTTCAGCAGCAATAATGAGTCAAAAAGGAAAAAAATCGAGAAAAAGATATCATTTTATTTTCAAAAGACAGTTGGACAATATTGATATAAAGATTAAAAACATGAGCTCTGGTATATGCATTGCGAGACTAATGGATTAGGACAAGGAAACATAATGTTAACAATACCATGCAGGTTAGAGAGAAGTATATATCAACCTACAATAATTAAATTGTGGTTATGTTGTCCGATGTTCAATGAAAAAAGTAATTAACTTAAGATCATTGAGAAAATACTTTTTCCTGACCGCAGCAGAGTTATGACATCCTCTCAGCCTAGACAAAGTCACTGACTTGAGATAAAAGCAGTTTTTTGCTGATTAAAGTGGAGCTTTTCTGAAAAACGATGCTGTTGTATATTGCAACGTCTAGAATTTATTTATACAGACTTATAAAGTTATTAATGGATCCACTTTAATATTACACTAGCATACATTTAGAGACCGATATGTTGCATGCTGGGGTAATGGGGAAATCAGGTGACATCATCAAACATGCCTGTCAGCTCTGGTGGCCATCTCCGAATAGGGAGATTCTACCTTGTCCCATGTTTTCTTGGAATGAGGTGATCTTTGGCCACAGAGGAAGCAGATCAAGGAAGCAGATCAGCCTCCCTATGAGCAAAATATATAAAAAAGAAAAAAATACAAAATACTTCTGTTCCCTATAAATCACAGGTCCCAGCAAACAAGACCTCAGATAAGTTTGTACAATATCATTTAGTATATTTGTAATCACAAAACTGGGCAAATGGTCCATCGCGCTGGCTCAGACCTAACTCAGTAGGGCAGTAAGTCCTACTCTGTAACTTTACAACAACGGATCAGTGTGACAAAAGGTTTTAGATCAGCTTTTTTCAACCTTTTTACCCAAGAGGAACCCTTCAAATCATTCTAAGCCCTTGTACACACGGTCGGACATTCCGACAACAAAATCCACCGGATAAATTCCAAATTTAGTCCAGAAGTGGTATTGCATACACACGGTCGGACAAAGTTGTCGGAATTTCCGGTTGCCAAGAACGCGGTGACATAAGCCGCGTACGGCGGGAATAGAAAAGGGAAGTTCAGCACCACGTCCGTGAGAGACGATTCACGCTTTTCAGATTTGTGCTTACTGCTCTTCAGTTTGTGCTTGTGGGTGCTTATCTGTTTATCAGTGCATGTAGTCAGTTTCCATTTGTTGCTCATTGTGGACTATATCTTGGTATAGTACGCTTTGATTTTCATTGCTTATTGTCTGCTCGTTTCTGGTGTTCAGTTCGTTCTTTCAGGCCTTGCTGTATATCGGTGCCTTCTGTTGTCCGTTCTGACTCGTCGTAGAGTTCATGCTGTGCAGGGGCTTGGTGTTGGGCTTTTATTTTTGACACAAGCCCGGTCCATGAACAGGGCGAGGAGGAGTTTGTGGAGCAAGAATTGGTTGCTCCAGCGTGACCAGTTCTCCCACATGCCTTTGCTCCGTGAGATCCGGGAGAATAATCCTGATGATTTCAGGAATTATATCCAGATGATGGACCCCGTTTTTCACCGTCTGCTGGCTTTGCTGTCCCCTTATATCAGCAGGCAGGATACCTGCATGCGGCAAGCCATCACTCCGGAGCAGAGGCTCATCGCCACGTTGCGGTACTTGGTGACAGTGAGAAGTCTTCAGGACCTGAAGTTCTCGACATGCATCTCACCCCAGGCTCTGGGAATCATTATTCCAGAGACCTGCTCTGCCATCATACAGGTCCTGCAGAAGGACTATATGAAGGTAAGTTTTATCCTTTAACATCAAATTCTATGTAATTAACCACTTAATAACCGCCCTATAGCCGAATGACGGCTTCAGGGCGGTTTCTTAACTCTGGGAGGCCGTCATATGACGTCCTCCCAGAATTCCGATCTCGCGCGCCCCCTGGGGTGCGCACTCGAGAGCATCCGTGACCGCCGGGTCCACAGGACCCGGCGCATCACGGATCACGGTAAACGGCCGCTCATAGCGGCCGTTTACCACGTGATCGCTCCGTCAAATGACGGAGTGATCACTTGTAAACAAACCAGCGTCATGTTATGACGCCGGTTCCTCCCTCCCCCTCTCTGTACCGATCGGAACAGCGGAGGGGGAAGAGATCGGTGTCAGCAGCGATGTAGGCTGCATCTGCAGTGCCCACATCGCTGCTCACCAAAAATTAACCCCTCAATTCCCTGCAAATACTCTGCAATACCCTGCCATTACTCTGCATTACTCTGCAATACCCTGCAATACTCTGCATTACTCTGCAATACTCTGCAATACTCTGCAATACTCTGCAATACCCTGCAATACTCTGCAATACCCTGCAATACTCTGCATTACACTGCAATACTCTGCATTACCCTGCCATTACTCTGCAATACCCTGCAATACTCTGCATTACCCTGCCATTACTCTGCATTACTCTGCAATACCCTGCAATACTCTGCATTACTCTGCAATACTCTGCAATACCCTGCAATACTCTGCATTACACTGCAATACTCTGCATTACACTGCAATACCCTGCAATACCCTGCAATACTCTGCATTACCCTGCAATACTCTGCAATACTCTGCATTACCCTGCAATACCCTGCAATACTCTGCATTACTCTGCAATACCCTGCAACACTCTGCAACACTCTGCAATACCCTGCAACGCCCGCCAATACCCTGCAACACTCTGCAATGCTCTGCAACACTCTGCAATGCTCTGCAACACTCTGCAATGCTCTGCAACACCCACCAATACCCTGCAACACTCTGCAATGCTCTGCAACACCCGCCAATACCGTGCAACACTCTGCAATGCTCTGCAACACCCTCCAATATCCTGCAATGCTCTGCAACGCAATACTCTGCAACGCCATACTCTGAGATACCCAGCCATACTCTGATATACCCAGCCATACCCAGCCATAGTCGGTGATACCCTGCAATACCCAGCCATAGACACCCCCCCCCCTCCCGCCGCCCTCCGGTGCTTCTACCGACTCGCCAATACGATCAAATCCAGAATCTTTTTTTTTTTTCCAGGCTTCCCAGCTTAGAGGTGAGATGTGGGTCTTATTGACCCCATATCTCACTGTAAAGAGGACCTGTCATGCCATATTCCTATTACAAGGGATGGATTTGCTGAAATAGTGTCGGGTTAAGTGGCGCTGCCTAAAAACAGGTTTCCATTCCAAAGTGGACTCAAAGAGTATAAATGGATAAAAATAAATACAAATAAGAATAATAATAAAAATCAAGGTCTTTTTACCAAGAGGTGAAGTTGAGGTTCCCTCTAGTTTTCTGGGTTTACTAATATGGAGCCCCAATAGACACCATTGGGCTCTTGGTAAAAAGACCTTGATTTTTATTATTATTCTTATTTGTATTTATTTTTATCCATTTATACTCTTTGAGTCCACTTTGGAATGGAAACCTGTTTTTAGGCAGCGCCACTTAACCCGACACTATTTCAGCAAATCCACTCTCAAAGGAACCCCATTAAGGGATTCTCTTTTCTCCGGGCGGCAGCAGCCTATGTAGTGTCTTACATACAGGCTTACTACATTTATACAGAGGTTTTATTTCTATTTTTATTTATTTTTATCTTTATCTGTCTGGCTTAAGCCACTCCCGGTGGTGAATAGCGCGGTTTTTCGATTTTTACTATTACAAGGGATGTTTACATTCCTTGTAATAGGAATAAAAGTGATCAAAAAATTTTTTTGGGGGGAAAAAAATGTCAAACTAAAATAAATAAAGTAAAATGAACAATAAATTTGAAGCGAACGCATACGTAAGTCCCGCCCACATATGAAAACGGTGTTCAAACCACACATGTGAGGTATCGCTGCGAACGTTAGAGCGAGAGCAATAATTCTAGCCCTAGACCTCCTCTGTAACTCAAAACATATAACCAGTAAAAAAAAAATTAAATCGTTGCCTATGGGGATTTTTAAGTAGCGACGTTTGGCGCCATTCCACGAGCCTGTGCAATTTTGAAGAGTGACATATTAGGTATCGATTTACTCGGTGTAACTTCATCTTTCACATTATGCAAAAATTGGGCTAACTTTACTGCGTTTTTTTTTTTTTTAAGCACAAAACAGTTTTTTTTCCAAAAAAAAGCATTTGAAAAATTGCTGCGCAAATATCGTGCGAGATAAAAAGTTGCAACGACCACCATTGTATTCTCCAGGGTGTTTGCTAAAAAAACATATATAATGTTTTGGGATTCGATGTAATTTTCTAGCAAATAAATGATGATTTTTACATGTAGGAGAGAAATGTCAGAATTGTCCTGGGTGCTCCAGAACGCCTGATGGCGCTCCCTGCATGTTGGGCCTCTGTATGTGGCCGCACTGTGTAAAAGTCTCACACATGTGGTATTGCCGTACTCGGGAGTAATAGCAGAATGTGTTTTGGGGTGTAATTTGTGGTATGCATATGCTGTGTGAGAAATAAACTGATAATATGACAATTTTGTGAAAAAAAAAAAAGTAAAAAAAATCTTGATTTTGCAAAGAATTGTGGGAAAAAATGACAACTTCAAAAAACTCATCATGCTTCTTACTAAATACCTTGGAATGTCTTCTTTCCAAAAAGGGGTCATTTGGGGGGTATTTGTACTTTTCTGGCATGTTAGGGTCTCAAGAATTGAAATAAGCCGTCAGTACTTCAGGTGTGATCAATTTTCAGATATTGGCACCATAGCTTGTGGACTCTATAACTTTCACAAAGACCAAATAATATCCACCAATTTGTACTTATTTTTACCAAAGATATGTAGTAGTATAAATTTTGGCCAAAATTTATGAAGAAAAAATTACTAATCTGCTAAATTTTATAACAGAAATAAAGAAAAATTCATTTTTTTACAGAATTTTCTGTATTTTTTCTTTTATAGCACAAAAAATAAAAAACCCAGTGGTGATTAAATACCACCAAAAGAAAGCTCCATTTGTGTGAAAAAAAAGGACAAAAATATAGGTCCAGTGTTGCATGACTGAGTAATTGTCATTCAAAATGTGAGAGCACCGAAAGCTGAAAATTGGTCTGGTTATTAAGGGTGTTTAAGTGCCCAGTGGTCAAGTGGTTAATGTTTGCTAATGTCTTGTATTTCTTTCCTCATTCCCTAATTACCATGATTGCAATATGCTGTAATTGATATGCTGTGCCCCTTTGTCCTCATGCATGCTGGAAGCTTGCAGAAATTACAGCAGTTTGGATGGATCCTGAAGGTTCAGAGCTCATCGCTGGAAGATCTGCCAATTTGTGTGATGACACAGGAAGGATGGAGGTGGAAAATCAAGGAGGAATTAGGGAGCAAACCTTCAGTTTGTGGCCTTTGGAAACCATTTCTTTAACACAAGCATCGGAAATGTACATTTTATAAGCAAAAAATTATGTTAGACTGGGGTTGATTTACTAAAACTGGAGAGTGAAAAAACTGGTGCAGCTGTGCATTGTAGCCAATCAGCTTCTGAGCTGTTTTGAGTTTTGTAATGGAATTAAGATATGTAGATACATTTTGTTATAAGGAGGCTCTATGAGCTTTACATTGGAGGCTTTTTTGTTCCTTTTGGGCCCCTTAATCATAACATCTTTATACTTCATGGAGCAATTAAATTGGCCTTACACTAGTAGATTCTCAAACAATTGTTCATATGAACATTTGAATGAAAATTCTCAGGTCATTTAATGACTTGACAAATGAAACTTGAAAATAATTCAAAACTTCGTTTGCTAAACAATCAATTTTGGAAAGAATGGACTTTTACAAACCAAAATCACATATGCTATTGGAAATTTGTTTATTTGAGAAAGGTTTCCCCTCCTGCTCTGTCAAATTTTCTTAATATAATTCTACTAGTGTATGGCCAGCTTAAGTTTTCTTGTCTTTCAGATGCCTCTAACCCAATTAGCTCTGGTTACTCTCTGATGCACAATATTGTGCGTGGCTTACATGGTTCCATCTTCTCCAGTTTGCACGTCGATCCTGGCTGCTCCCAGCTGCTTTTTTAAGATGTTCCATAGTATCGGGGTCCAGTAGAATGTCACATGATCTAATGGATGCAGCTTAACTGCAGAATCAATAAACTTAGAGTAGGTGTCTCCAGGGACCAGACTTTCACTACAAAAGGGAAAAAAAAAAGGAAAAGACTAAATTTATGATTTTTTAATGGTAAATGATCATAAAAAAAAATACACACACACACACACATACATACATACATATATATATATATATGTATGTATATGTGTGCATGTGTATATATATATATATATATATATATATATATATATATATATATATATATATATATGTATATATATATATATATATATATATATATATGTGTGTATATATATATATATATATATATATATATATATATATATATATATATATATATATATATATATATATACTGTGTGTGTATATATATATATATATATATATATAATATATAACGGCAGGACATGTTCTCCTCCAATGCAAACATTTATTTTGATCTGATATCTCTTCAAGGCATAACAATATAATGCATAATTTGCATAATGCGTAACCTGGTCGGAATACAGGCCAAGGGACATTGAAAGTAAAACCACCATTTTTGGGCAAAAAAAGAAAGGGTTACTTTGCTTGCCTGAATTGTATCCAGTGCAACAATTTATTACTGAAAGGTGATCACTATACACAATGGTGAGAGGGTCATGGTGAAAGCTTTACACACGTCAGTCCACCTACGTAATTTACATTTTTTTTTTTGTTTCAAACATTTTATTAAAGTATAAGAAGTATTACAATACAATATCAACCAAGTTTAAGCATTACTAATACAAACAATATATCAAGTACAATCATAGTCGGGAAAATCATTCATCAGATAAGAACAGCAGGTTTGTAAAGAAATATAATCGGAGGCAAACAGTATGATTATCAGAAGCGTTCATATGTTTATATCCACATTAACCGAGTCATATAAGCCAGGTCAAGGTGGGATGTGGAAAGGGAGGTCAAGGGTAACAACATTGGGCGAAATAACTAAAGAACCAAAGAAGATCTCGGGAACCCGGTTACCCTTAGGAGTTTTATGTGTATCTTTCAACCATCCACCCCTTACGGGAACTTGCTGTGGATGGGAAAGACACACTGTAGGAGACCTATCGGAGGTATGACAGGGTTGTTGAACATCACTGCATGGAGTTATAAACCGCTTAATTTGTGTTACAAAGGATTAGGGACATGAAGGTAGGAAAGAGCAAAAAGTTTTTATGTAGGGGTTATGAGGGAGAAATAAGAGGGGAGGGCAGGTTAGGGAGGTAAAGACTAAAAAAGGGGTGGGGGGGGAGCTTAAAGTGCCAGCGGTAAAGGAGTCATAGAGGTGTAGAATGTCTCCGGTCAGAATGAAAAGGGGATGCCGTAGAGGTTGATCGAAAGTGTATCCAGCAAGACCAAATTTGGGTATATTTATCATGTTTGTCATGCGATTGAAAAATGAGTCTTTCCATTTCTTCAGTCCTATTAATCTGTCGGTACCAGTCTTCCAAAGTGGGGGTTGATTTTGACTTCCACCATCTGGAAATGCACTGAGTAGCTGCGTTAATCAAATGTAGAGCAAGGGAGCGCTTATAGCTGCGGAAAGGAATAGGAGTGTGATGTAAGAGGTATTGGGCTGGGGAGAATTCTAGTTGATAAGTCGTAATTAGAGTTATTTGGTCGTGAACTTTTTTCCAAAATGTTTGTATGGCTGGGCAGTCCCACCATATGTGGAGAAAGGAGCCTACCGCTGAGTCACATCGCCAACACACTGGGGATACATCTGGGAATATCTTATGTACCTTATCGGGGGAGCGATACCATCTCGAGCACAGTTTGTATCTGTTTTCCTGTGTGGAAACACTAAGGGAACCCTTATGTGTGTGGTAGTAAATAGATTCCCAGTCTTTATTGGACCAAGTAGCAGAAAGTTCAGTCTCCCACAATTGTCTAGTGGGGCGTGCGACACATTGTCTGTAGTGAGTAGGGCCACAATCTGAGAGATAATATGTGTTTGGGGTTCCTGACTATTGCATAAATTCTCGAAAGGGGTCAAATCGCTGCACCAACTCGAAAGAGGCTTGGCGGAATAGAAAAAGTGTCGAATTTGTAAATATTTAAAAAAAGGTAAATGTAGGTCTGGAAATGCAGCTGTCATCTCCGGGTAAGAGAGCAGCATCTTGCGCCCAAAAAATTGGAATGCTCTATAAGAAGGTTGGGGCTGTGGAGTCGAGTGGTCGGTGGACAGAACACCTGGTGGGAAGGCCGGGTTGTTAGACAAAGGTGTCATTGGACCATTAGGAAGGTGCAAGCCAAGAGTGTTGGAGGTTTGGTGAACTGTCCTAAGCGAGGGTCCAATCAAAGGGTGCGTCTTGCAGGACTCGGGGATATACGATTTGGGAATCCATGGTAGATTAATCAGTGGGAGCGGACTCATTGTTTGTTCTAGGCGGACCCATGCTTTGGAATCAAGGTGCAAATGCCAATCTAGTATTCTCTGTAGAAGGTTAGCGTGGTAGTAAGTGCGAATGTCCGGCAAACCTAGGCCTCCCCTCGTTTTAGGAAGAATTAGTTTTGCCCAACTTAGACGAGGGGATCTATGAGACCATATAAAGGCTCTGCACATCTGTTTGTAAGCGTTAAAGAATCTTTTAGGGAGATCAATGGGTATAGCTTGTAAAAGATACAACAGCCTTGGGAGCACATTCATTTTTAAAATAGCAATCCTCCCAAACCACGAAAAAGACGTCCTGTGCCATTTCAGGAGGTCTTCTTGGATGTTTAGGAGAGCTGGACCAAAATTGCAGTCATATAGTTGGGAGAGCGTATTCGGGAGTTTAATTCCCAAGTATGTCAATGTGTTACGTTCCCAGTGGAAGGGGAAGTTATCTTTACATTGTGATACAAGGTGGTCCGACAGGGTGACCGGCAATGCTTTAGATTTGTCAAAGTTAATTTTCAAATTGGAGATGATATGATAAGAGTCTAAATCTTGTAGGAGGTTGGGTATCGATATGATCGGGTTGGAAAGGAAGAGCAAAATATCATCCGCATAGGCGGCTAGTTTGTACGTATGATTAGTAATCGATATCCCCATTATGTTTTGGTTTTCTCTAAGCATGTTAAGGAGAGGCTCTAGGGTAAGCACAAAGATGAGCGGAGAAAGTGGGCAACCTTGACGTGTGCCATTGGTGATAGAGAAGGCGTTCGACAGGTGGCCATTGACCTTCACCCTCGCAGATGGAGCTGAGTATAGGAGCTGTATCATTTGTATTAATCTAGAAGGGAGTCCAATATACTGCAAAGTGGAAATCATATAATCCCAGGCCACCCTGTCGAACGCCTTCTCAGCATCTAGGGATAGAAAAAAGCCTTCCGAGTGGGACGTGGTGAGCCAGTGGTGGATATTTATTGCCTTAATGGTATTGTCCCTAGCTTCTCTACCAGGGACAAAGCCAACTTGGTCATTGGAAATCAAATCTGGGAGTAGGGGTGACAATCGGTTTGCTAAAATTTTCGCATATATTTTCAAATCTACATTAAGTAAAGAAATGGGGCGATAATTAGTGACTAAGGAAGGGTCTTTTCCTGGTTTGGGAATTACAGTAATATGTGCTTCTAGGAGGTCCGAATTGTTCCTAGTGGATTGAGGAAGGGCATTAAGAGTCTTAGCTAAGTGTGGGGTCAGCAGATCAAGAAAAGATTTATAGTATGCTGCCCTTAAACCGTCTGGGCCCGGGCTCTTCCCGGATTTCAAGTGCTTAATGGTTTCCCTAATTTCCAGCAGCGAGATGGGGGCCTCCAGGGAAGAGGCGTCAATGGTATTCAGGGGGGATGGGGCATATTTTGACAGAAAGTCATGAATCATGTCCGCTCGAGGCGTGGGGTTAGCAGCATGGGAAGCCCGTGGCAGATTATATAAAGATTGAAAGTAGCTAACAAAGTGGTTTGCTATGGCATCGGGTGCTACAACAGAAGTTCCAGTAGGGGTCACAATCTTATGTATAGTATGTAGCATTCTCTTATTCTTTAGAGCTTTAGCTAAAAATTTGCCAGCCTTGTTTCCGAATTCGTAAAACAGTTTGTGTGTGAGAGCAAATTTACGTTTAAATGACAATTGCAATTCCTCCAAAAGCTCTTCCCTTGCTGTGGTAAGGTCGGTGAGACTGGAGGATGCAAGGGTACGTTTATGGGCCCGCTCCAACGTGCGAATGCGACTGTGTAACTCTGTAATACCAGCTTCTCTAAGTTTTTTCCGCTTAGCAGCTAATGAGATAAGCAATCCCCTCACTACACATTTGTGCGCAGCCCATATGGTTTCCATAGAGGAATCAGCACCGGAGTTGTCTGAAAAATAATTTTGTAAGCATTCCAGGATGGCTTGTTTGTGATCAAGGTCTAGGAGTAGAGAGTCATCGAGTCTCCACAGCCGTGGACGTGGGGGTGTAGTCGTCAGGTTAAGGGTGATAGTAATCGGATTGTGGTCTGAGAGAAATGCCGGTTCTATGGTGGCTTGCATCAAGCAGCGCACATCGGTTTGTGTAAGAAAAAAATGGTCTATGCGTGAATATTTATTATGAGGTGGGGAGAAAAACGTGAAGTCTTTAGTACTTGGGTGTAACATACGCCATGTGTCATGTAGCGTAAGAGATTGGAGTTCCATTTTGATGGCCCTTAAAGCTCTATAGGTGATACAAGAGGAACCATTAGACGTGTCGATGTCTGGGGAAAGCGGGATATTGAAATCTCCCCCCAGGACTAGCATCCCGTGTTGAAAAGTGGTGAGTAGAGAGAGTGCCTCTCGGAAGAAGGGAACATGTCTAGAATTTGGAGCATAAATGTTAGCTATAGTAACAGGTCTATTGTGCAGATATCCTTTGAGGAAGAGATATCGGCCCATCGGGTCCGACAGGACATCCGTGACCGTGAGAGGACAACGTTTAGAAACTAAGATAGAGACTCCTTTAGATTTCGATTCCGCCGTAGTAGCATGATATACTATCGGATAATTTGTGTCATGTAGCTTGGGTATAGAATCAGTCCTAAAATGTGTCTCTTGGACCAGAGCTATGTGTGCGCGTGCTCTATGTAAGGTAAGAAGAAATTTTGATCTCTTTTCGGGAGTGTTTAAACCTCTAATATTGATCGAGTAGAATTTTGTACCGGCTGTGAAATCAGGTGGAGAAGCACGATCGTCTCGAGAAGAACGTGCTTCCGACATGTTCAGAGAGGAGCAAGTAAATCAAAACAAAGCAATGGAAGTTAGGGTGGGGGGGGGAAGTCCGGAAGGTGGGAGCAGTCCGAACAGTAGTTAGAACGGATCTGAGTGCAAAAGGGGCCAATTGAGTGCTGTGGGAGGAGGAAGGACGTGTATGGAGAGGGAATGAGTGGGGTGGAAGGGCAGAGGGAATCAGACCACTTATTCGGTGGTACGAGAAAAACAAAGAAGGGTAGGATGAGGCAGGGGGTCCCAACGCTAAACGAAGGGAATCCCAGACGACACCCTACAGTGGGGTTGGCCAAGTCTCAGCCCAACTACGGATCACACACAAAAATAAGAAAAATAAGTCGATTAGACGGCCTCACGACATCCCAGGACTATAAGACGTGCGTGATGGGAGCAGGTCTACGGTATGATTGGTGAGTATTTAAAAGGACTAACTAAGGGATAACAGTTAACAGAGGGTCCTGATGTGTGAGTAAACAAAGCAGCTGTGGTTCGTGGTAGAACACAGTGCACACCAGGGGAACAGTCAATTACATATATATATAAAGTTGTGAATAATCCAACTCAGGGTCCACAGGTACGACCGAACAATCAACAATTATAAACCTTAAGCTGTTCGGTGCGTACGTCCGAGTCCGCAGGCGACATATGAGTAAATAGTCGTCTTCCGGAGTCGATCGCAGCAAATGGTAGAATGTAGAGAATAAGCTCGTGATACATAATGATAGTACCGCAATATAACAATTATAAATCAGGACAACAATACTTATCAACTGGAGAGCCTGTGAAAATAAAATAAAAGAAGGGAAGACCAGTCTGATGTAACGAGTGCACAGTGTGGATTCTTGCGAGTAGAAATCATCTGCAGTCCGGCATTGTCACTGAGGGGGGTTTAAACAAGCGTGTTCGGGAAATGACTAAGGATTCCAGGATACAGAGCTATCAATAGTTCCGCGAAGAAGACAGTTCGATCAGTCTGCTTAGGGTACACATGCCAGATAGTACAGGGAGAAGCGTATAGAAGGAGATCAAGTAAACATCCAGAGTGGGATGGCTGGGAACAGACTCGTCTGTAATCGGTAACGAACGGCGTCCCGAAGTAAGGCTGGATCCAAAAGTTCCTCTAGTAGTGCATGAGTGATCGTATAAAGTCATGTCCTGAAAGCAATACAAATCCGAGGGCACTGCGAGGAAGTAGTACAGAGCGGACAGTCAATACCAGAGCAGTAACTAAAAGGACACGGGAGGACCAAGTCTGTATCCGATCTGGAGTAGGTGTACTGCAGGACTAAAAGTTTTCGTGTACCGCCAACATACCGAAACGAAGAGCAGAACAGGGAAAAAATCGAGTAACAAGAACCGATGTAACAGGAACGGATGGCAACTAGTAACTCACTGCGGGTTGTGACAAGTAGAGAAGACAGGTCATTCTGGCAGGAAGGTAACTGATAACACAACCAGGTGTAAAAGTCTGACCAGAAAGATAAGGCGATGAGTAAAGGATGACAACTCACTCAGTATTCTCTTCGTGCCCGGCGGGCGCGCGGAGAGGATGAGGGACTGTGATCTCCGCGGGTAATATCAGGCGGACGCCGCCCTCGGGGCCCCGAGGGGGATCTTCGTCTTCGGAAGGAGGTGTCGTGAGTATCCATCGGATCCGCGTGTTGTCTGGGCACTCTAGGTATCATCGGACGGAAGGAGGCGTACCAATTAGGGAGCTCAACCATGGGGATATTCAGAATCGAGCAAAAGTTCGGTAAATCTTCTGGTACTTTAAGGTGTGCAGTACGGCCGGAATCAGATGCAGCGAGGCAGAAAGGAAACTTCCATTTGTATGGTATGCCGCGCGTCTTCAGAATGTCGAGCAGGGGGCGCAAATCCCTGCGGTGCTGCAAAGTTATACCAGAGAGGTCTTGAAAAATCTGGATAGGGGTAGAGCCAAAAGTTATGACTTGCCTTGTTCTGGCAGCTTTTAAAATGTCCTCTTTGAGGTGGTAGTTGACCAGGCAACAAACTATATCCCTTGGAGGATCATTGTCTCTTCCCTTCGGCCTTAAAGCGCGGTGAATACGTTCAAATTCAATGTTAGATTGAGGCTGTCTTCCCATAATATCATTAAAGATGGAAGAGATTGCTGAGGTGATTTGGTCAGCTTCAACCGATTCGGGGAGGCCTCTAACCCTTAGGTTGTGACGCCTTCCCCTGTTGTCCAAATCTTCTAAATGTCGTTGAATATCTCGCATTTGAAGAGTATGGGAATCCAGCTTCCTAGTTGTCTTGCGGAGCGATATTTCATGTTGATCTGCAATCTGCTCCACTGTATGCATACGATCTGAAAGGCCTCTGATGTCAACCCTGAGTTCAGCTATGGCCGCCGATAGTGTGTCCTTAATATCAGAGGCGACGGAACGGAGATCGTTCATGCTGATCGATTGCGGCGAGGAAGCTGCCTGCGGGGGATGATCAATTGGTCTCTGAGCTGCTGCGGTCCCAACTATAAGGTTGTCAGACAAGACGATCGACCCCTGTGAGGGGGGGAGAGAGTCCGCGGCCTGAGGTGTGCTGTGGCGGGAAGGCGCCATGTTTCCTCGTTGTGCCCTGAACATCTCTGGGATGATTTGAGGCGGTTGCCCGGCAGAATTTACTCTCGGGGAGCGAGATCTAGATGCGGAGGACGTGCGGGAGGCTGTACCCATCGTTAGATGTGAAACATCGGCGGGAAGACCTGCGGTAGACAATAGCTTTCGTCCCGGGATGTCGGAGCTAAGAGCTCAAGCGACCGCCATCAAGCTCAGCCAGGCCACGCCCCCACGTAATTTACATTTTAACATGTCCTTGCAACTTAATATATGTTAAAGACAAGATTGCCCAGCACCGTAGCACTATTAAGCACAAACAACCAGGTTTGGCGATTTCCAGGCATTTTCTTGAACAGGGACACAAGGTTTTGGTATAGTAGTAGCACAGCAGAGGAGGGTAATATGGCGCTCGCTGGGGATCCCAAAAATATTATAGTATGATCAAAGAATGTTAGTATAAAAAATTGATCGTGTTTATATTGCAAAAGTATATCGATTTTTGTGTGGGTTTTGAGTATATCCACACACCAGTATCCACGATGAAAGGTTCAGGGTCTATGTAGATCATCAAAGTGGTCCGTGAGGGGGATCAGCAGTACAGGCTGTACCCTAAAGGGTTGCCAGTCTTAAAGCAAGAAGTAGCTCTAGGAAACAATGGAATAGAGAAAGAGACGGCGCCCTCTAAGTGCAGCAGTAAAGTTACTCAAATTTATTAAAAATGGTTAAAAAACACTCACATTAAATTAGTGGTGTAAAGGCACATCAGAGATGTGATTAGAGGGCGCCGTCTCTTTCTCTATTACACAAGGTTTTGGATCTGAGATTCATGGTCTTATGCCGTGTACACACGACCAGACTTTTTGACAGACCAGACTTTTTGAATGAATCCGCCGGACAATTCGAACGTATGTGGGCTTCATCGGACCTTTGCTGTCTACAAATCAGACGGACTTAAGATTTAAAACATGTTTTAAATCTTTTCGATGGACTTGAGTCTGATCGAAAAATAAGTTCATTTGTATGCTAGTCTGACGGATGAAAATCTTTGATAGGGCAGCTATTGGCTACTGGCTATGAACTTCCTTACAGGCATACCCCACTTTTAAGTACGCATTGGGGCTTATTTACTAAAGCTGGAAAGTGCAAAATCAGGCTCACTTCTGCATAGAAACCAATCAGCTTATAACCCCAGTTTGTTCAATTAAGCTTTGGTAATAAAGCCTGGAAGCTCATTGGTTTCTATGCAGAAGTGAGCCTGATTTCGCACTTTCCAGCTTTAGTAAATAAACCCCATTGTGTACTTAAAAGTGGGGTATGCCTGTATTCTAGTCCGGTCGTACGTCATCACGTTCAAATCCGTCGGACTTTGGTGTGATTGTGTGTGGCCAAGTCCATTCATTTGGAAAGTCTGTCGGAACTCCGCTGAAAGTCTGTCTGGAGACCATCAGATCATAGTCTGCCGGAAAGTCCGGTCGTGTGAACACGGCATTAGAGGAAATACTCAGAGATCGGAGAGGGGGTGACAGGATTTTAAAATTGAAACAAAGTATGGTGGATAAATAAATTAAGGTCCCTGCACCCTGAGGGAATGAATAGGGATTATGATTTATACCTTTTTTTATGAAGATTGTGAAAGGTAAATGTCATGCTTCTTTAGAGTTTTAATGGAATTACACAGGACAGGAAATATGGAAAAGTATTTGGAGATGGACTATGGCTGACAGCCTAAAGAGAAATAGAGATTTGGTTTTCATTTGTTTTTTTTCTGTTTTTCTTCTGATCCTTCCATGATGATTGACTAATCTGTAGTGTAAATATGTACAGGGACCGATTCTTCCTCCTGTACCAGGAGTTGAATAATTAGATGAGTAATGGGCATACACTAGTAATGTTTAGATTTAGTTTGTATTAGGATTTAAGTTTGGGGAGGATTACATTTTTATTAATTTTTTAACAAGAAAAATGTTTATTCAAATCTTTAGGCTTCATGCACACTGGAGCTCATAAACTGCCATTTTTGGAGTTTGGGCGTTTTTTTAAAAAGCTCATAAACTCCACTATATGTTATCCTATGTGTCCATGCACACATGGACGTTGTTGGACGTTTATCAGCAGTGGAGTTTATGGACTGTTTTCTGAACACCAAAAAATCAAATTCAAGAGCAGTACTGGAAACGGCAGACACCGGTAAAAGGTGTTAAACGAAGGTTAATGCTGTAAAAAGAGCGTTAAGCCTCGTTCGGTGTCTCTATTCAAAATCAATGGTTCAATTGGGAGCCCACTGATTTGAATAGAAGTCGCACCAGAAGTCGGATCATCATGATCCGACTTGCAGTGCGATTTGTGTGCTGAGAATGAAGGGGAACCCCGCCAAAATGAAAAAAAATTGGCGTGGAGTTCCCCCCCTTGGACAATACCAGACCCTTCGGTCTGGTATGGATTTTAAGGGGAACCCTCTTTGCCAAAAAAACGGCATGGAGTCCCCCCAAAAATCCATACCAGACCCTTATTCGAGCACACGGCCTGGCCGGTCAGGAAAGGGGGTGGGTACGAGTGAGAGCGCGCCCCCCTGAACCGCACCAGGCCGCAAGCCCTCAACATGGTGGGTAGGTGCGCCCCCACACCCCAAGACACCTTGTCCCCATGTTGATGAGGACAAGGGTCCTTCCCGACAACACTGGCTGTGTTGTTGAGGTCTGCGGGGGGCTTATCGGAATCGGAAGAGCCCCCTTTAATAAGGGGGCCCCAAGATCCCGGCCCCCACCCTACGTGAATGAGTATGGTACATCGTACCTCTACCCATTCACCTTGAAAAAAGTGTCAAAAATAAAACATGCTACACAGGTTTTTAAAGTAATTTATTAGGCAGCTCCCCATAATCATTTACTGTACAAATTAAGGTCCGTTGGCATAGACCACCAGATTGAAAACTGCCTACAAGGGCGAGTTCAGGGGGTGGTGATAAATAGGGAGTACTCAGAATGGTCAGGGGTGGGTAGTGGGGTCCACCAGGGTTCTGTGATGGGAACAATCCTATTTAATTTGTAAAATGACCCGGAGGATGGGGTAAACAGTTTAATCTCTGTATTTGCGGACAATACTAAGCTAAACAGGGCAATGAATTCTCCACAGGATGTGGAAACCTTGCAAAAAGATCTGAACAAATTAATGGGGTTGGCAACTACATGGAAAATGAGATTCAATGTAGAAAAATTAAAAATAATGCATTTGGGTGGCAAAAATATGAATGCAATCTATACACTGGGGGGAGAACCTCTGGGGGAATCTAGGATGGAAAAGGACCTGGGGGTCCTAGTAGATGATAGGCTCAGCAATGGCATGCAATGCCAAGCTGCTGCTAACAAAGCAAACTGAATATTGGTATACATTAAAAAGGGGATCAACTCCAGAGATAAAACAATAATTCTCCCGATCTACAAGACTCTGGTCCGGCCACACCTGGAGTATGCTGTCCAGTTCTGAGCACCAGTCCTCAGGAAGGATGTACTGGAAATGGAGTGAGTACAAAGAAGGGCAACAAAGCTAATAAAGGGTCTGGAGGATATTAGTTATGAGGAAAGGTTGTTAGCACTGAACTTATTCCCTCTGGAGAAGAGACGCTTGAGAGGGGATATGCTTTCAATATACAAATACCATGCTGGTGACCCCACAATAGGGATACAACTTTTTTGCAGAAGGGAGTTTAACAAGACTTGTGGCCACTCATTAAAATTAGAAGAAAAGAGGTTTTTCTTTTTGTTTTGTTTTTTGTTTTTTGCTTGCCACCTCAGTGTTTCAAACTCCAGAGACCCAGGTCACCTTGATATCCCTTATGTCTCGTCTTAATTCACATCATTGTGGCCTTGATATAACTTATATTCCCCAAATATAAGGGGGGGATTTATTATTAAGACATATTATTGTTTATTTGTATATATATATATATATATATATAAAAAAAATCCCCCCCCCCACCCCCTCCCACTATTCCCTCCCCTCATTCCCTCCCCCCACCTCTGAGCGGCCATCTAGCTCCTTTGTCTTATGATGTTGGTTCTTTATTTATCCATTTCCTGTGACCTTCTCATTTCGGCATAGTAAGTACCCAGATCTTTTGAATTTCCTCCAACACTCCCACTTTCCTCTTATCGCTTAATTTCTTTCTTCCAAATGGTGCTTCATGTGTTCCATTCTGTAGGTTTCCTCAACTGCGTCTACCCATTCCCATTCGGTTAGACTCCCTGCCACTCCTCATTTTTTGGGTATGAGTCTCTTTGCTGCATTCAAAAGGTGAGGCACCAAAGAGTCCTTGTATTGTTCAATGCCCTCCTTTGCACCATGCAGCAAAATGACCCATGGGTCACTCTCTATCTTCTTTTTAGTGATTTCTCTAATATATCTGGAGATTTTTTCCCAGTATTCTTTAATAATAGGGCAGCCCCACCATAGATGACCCATACTGCCTACTGCGTCGCACCCTCTCCAGCAACCTGCTGGGGTTTCCCTTGAAATTTACTTGTTTTATCCGGGGTAGCATACCATCTCGATAAACACTTATAGTTCATCTCTGCAGTGCAACTATCAACTGCCGAGCTGTGGGTTAGTATTAATATTTTCTTTTTAATATCCCTTTCCATATGTGTGCCTAAGTCTCTCTCCCATTTATTCATGAATGGCGGAGTCTCCAGTTCATCCATCTTTAAAAGTAAATTATACATTTTTGATAACATGTTCTTGGTGTTTTCTAACATGCATAGTCTTTCCAAGGGTTTCAATTCCTCATTTGTTCTCATAGGCTGAGGTAGGTTTTTTACAAAGTGGCATAACTGTAAATACCGCCATTCATTCATTTTCCTAAATTCCTTTTTTTTTTTTATTTCATCTAGTGGTAATACTTGACCCCCTCTCATCACATCCCTCAATTGTGCCTTCTCCTCTTTTAGCCACCCTCCCCCTATCGATTTTTTCCCAAGTGCAAAGTAGTCATTTTCAAATAGTCCTATCAGTGGCGAGTTATATTTCCCAATTAATTTTTTATATACTTTATCCCATATATTAAATGTGTTACGTGTCATTATATGAGTATAATTATCTAGTGCTCTCACTTTGGGGGGATTCCATATTATAGTGTTCAACCTACCCTTACTAAGTGCTTTTTCTATACTAACCCACCTTTTTCTTTTTTTTCTTTAACCCATTCTGGAATCCAGGACAATACCACGGCATTATAATATTTTTGTATGTCAAGGACTGCTAAACCTCCATGTTCTTTATCCTGCTTTAATACAGAGTAGGCGACTCTAGGTTTCCTATTTTTCCATATAAAGTTCAAACTTCAGAAAAGACTTTATTTTCTTAAAGAATACTTGCGGTAAGGGGATGGGGAGCATTTGGAACTTGTACGTGATCTTAGGTAGGCTCATCCTTTTGAACGTGTTTACACGCCCTAGCCACGAGAGGGGCCTATTTATGTTCTCTTTACTATCTTTTTTAATCTCGTTTAATAAGGGGATATAGTTTATTTTGTAAATCTTATTTATGGAATTTGCTAGCTTAATTCCTAGATATTTTAACTCCTTCCTCCACGGGAACCCATATTTCTGCTGCAGTATTCTCCTTTCCTCTTTTTTGAAGTTAATGTTTAATATTTCAGATTTTGCTAAGTTTATTTTGAAATTTGAGATTTCCCCATATTTTTCCAGACTTTTCAACAAATTGGGCATAGTATTCCAGGGGTCACTGATGTAAAAAAGCACGTCGTCTGCAAACGCCGCGAGTTTGTGCTCCTCATTACCTATCTCAATTCCTCTAATGCTTGGGTCTCTTCTAATTGAGGAAAGTAATGGTTCCAATGAGAGGATAAACAAAAGAGGGGACAGGGGACATCCCTGTCTCGTTCCATTTCTGAGAAGAAAAGAGGTTTAACCTTAAACTACGTAGAAGGTTCTTTACTGTAAGAGAGGCAAGGATGTGGAATTCCCTTCCACAGGCTGTGGTCTCAGCGGGGGGCATTGATAGTTTCAAGAAACTATTAGATAAGCACCTGAACGACCACAACATACAGGGATATACAATGTAATACTTACATATAATCACACACACAGGTTGGTCTTGATGGACTTGTTTCTTTTTTCAACCTCACCTACTATGTAACAGTGAGTTATTAGTACGTATAGTGGCCGTGGGGTTGTGATAGAGCAATTGAACCTATCTAATTAACCGAGGGCCAAATCCAAACCACAAGACAGCGCAGATCTACCGCCACTCCACTGAGTCAAAGGCCTTCTTGGCATCTAGGGAGGCCACCACCTCAGGACCATCCCCGTCTGCCCTGGAGAGATGTGTGAGGAGGCGTTGGATGTTGATATCAGTTCCCCTATCTGGCATAAATCCAGATTGATCTGCATGCACCAGCACAGTGACCACAATGATCGCCTCAGTCATGGTTGGGGGGAGACACGCCTCCTCCATGGCTGTTTGGAGCATGAGCCTGAAGGTGGTGAGCAACTCCTCCACATATGTTTTAAAGAGTTCAGCAGGGATGCCATCCGGACCCAGAGTTTTACCATTTTGCAGAGAGGCCACTGCCCTTTGAACCTCCTCCAGCGTAATAGGGCTATCAAGTGCATCTCTGAAGGTAGATGTCAAGCAAGGCATCTCTATTTCCTCCAGGTTAGCTGTTAGCTCCACATCCGTGGTTACCGTTCGAGAGCTGTATAGCTCTTGGTAGAAGGATCCAAATCGGGCATTAATGGAAGTAGGGTCAGTTAGTAGCGAACAATCAGAGTTGCATATAGCGGATATAGTCACAGATGAGGAGCTCTCCTTAGCCATCCACGCCAGCATATTATCTGTTTTTTCCCCATGTTCAAATATGTGTTGGGATTGATGTAGAAACTTGGTTTTAGTGGCAGATGTTCGGAGCAGAAGGACATCCCTCAATGCTGCCTGAAAATCAGAGTATACCCTGGGAGCAGAATATTCCACCTCAAGTGTATCTACCCTTTCCTCTGCTTTCAGTATGTTCTCACTCAGATCTCTGCTGATCCTATGGATATGTGACTGCAGGCTGCCTCTGGAGAAGGCTTTGAAGCATCCCAGGATGTGGTCAAAGATACAGAGTGGTCACGGTCCTGCCAGTAGTGCAACACCTCGGATCTATATGGCTCAGAGACCCTTGAGTCTGATAACCAAAATCTGGACAAACGCCACAACCTGTCCCCGTGTGCGGATGACACGCTCAACTTTAAGGCAAGAGGAGGATGGTCCGATATGCCGCGGGGAAGAATGGAGATGTCCCGAACCCTAGAAAGGACAGACACCCCAGCATAGGCAAGGTCTATGTGTGAAAAGTGTAGAGGAGTGGCATGTGTAGGCTCGTTGATGGGGATAGCGCCATCTCCACATGTCAGTCAAGTTATAGGCTTCCGCCCAGGAAAGCAGCTCCAAGGATGAGCACACCCAGGCGGATAGTCTGTCCATCCCAGGGTTCGGTACCGTGTTGAAATCTCCAAGAATCACCACATTATCTGTAGTGCATGCAGCAATATTGGAGATCAATTGGTTGAGTAATCTCATGGAGGACTAGGGGTAGATACAGTCCCACCACCACCAACTCTAATCTGTCCACCATAGCATGCAATATAATATACTGGCTGTCTGGGTCCAGCTCCAGCACCATCAGTCTAAATGTGAGGGATTTGTGAATTAGGATGCTGACCCCTCGGGAGTAATTGGTATATGTGGAATGGTAGTGGTGTCCTACCTAGAGTCTTTTAAGACTCAAGAGTTTACTGCCCACTAAGTGAGTCCCTTGTAGAATACAAATCTGGGGGAGGTATGTATTGAGAAATTGGAAGACCAGTGACCTCTTCACAGAGGAATTCAGGCTGCTGGTGTTTCACGATACTATGATTCACTCAGTCATAGGCATCTGGTATTATAAATTTAAGCTGCAACATCCACACTGGGCCCAGGATGGCCTCACATGACAGAGTATGCAACCCCTGGTATCCCGGGTTATAGATGAATACATTGCTTGCAAAAATACAATAAAAGAAAAAAATTGTAACAAAACAGTCCCAACCTTCCCACCCCCCCACTCCGCCAGCCACAGTCCCAACCTTGGGGAGGCTAAGGATCTCAACCTAAACCAGAGGTAAACACGCCTTCAATGGGGGAATGTGTGTGGAACGGCATCCTCAGTCCAGCGATCAGAGTCGTCTGTTTGAGACCGGATCAAATATGTAGGTGCAGTCTCCCAGCAGTCACCGGGGGTACAAACTTGAACAGTATCATTGCATGGGCTGCCAAACTTGATAGCTTTGGCCCTGGAAGTTGGAGGAGGATGAAAAGTATATATAGTTATATACTTAGCTATATAAATATAGTTTGACCTCCAAACAGGGTTCCCAACTAGGCCATAGAGGTGTTAGAAGATAACGTCTTGACCCATGCAAACAGGTAGCCATCAGTAATACTTATCGTCAAGGTAGAGTGTCTATTCAGGCGGGGGGATGTAAAAAAACAGACAGATTCTCCATCTTCCACCCACAGTCTGGCTGGAAACAGCATGCTATATTTGATATGCTTGGAACGGAGTCTGGCTCTCACCGCATCGTAGGACTACCGTTACCTCTGAGTTTCCAGCAAATAATCCGGAAAGATCAGCAGTTGATTTTCAAAACGCAATCCACCTTGTGATCTCACTTCCTTCATCACCAGGTCATGGTCGCGGAAGTGGAGCAGCTTAAAGATGAAAGTGCGGGGCGGTGCTCCTTGGTGGAAGGTATGCGGTGGGCCCTCTCCACAGTAAAAAATTGAGAAAAACGTGCTGAGGGGAGCAGTTGTTGTAGTAAGCGTTCAGCAAAGGTGGTGAGGTCTGCACCCTCAGCCCCTTCAGGAAGGCCCAAGATGTGCAAATTATTCTTTCTATTGCGATTTTCTGCATCTTCAGCCGGGCCTTCAGTGCCTTAACTTTAGATTTTAGGGTATGCAGGTCAGTCCCATGGTTACGTACCGTGTCTTCGGTCTGGGAGACCCTATGTTCCACCTCAGTCATTCGGCCACGGAAGGTATCAAAGTCCTTTCTGATGAATTCCACATTGGCCTGTATACGATCAACGTTGTCAGTCAGGGTAGTTATGACCTGCATGACCGCTTTAAAATCGGCTGCCGTAGCAGGCAGCCGTTTGGGTCCAAGGCCTGGTTCTCCATTCAGGCAGGAGTTTTATGCGAGGCCATGGCCTTGCCCGCGATGTCCAGCGCTACGGCCTTTTTTGGGGGTTTTGCCTGGGATTTTCACCTGTGCATCCCCCGGAGAGGCTACTGAGGCTGGGGAAACAGCCTCAGTAGGTGTGGGTCTGCACTCGATTAATTGTAGGATTCAGCGCCAATGCTTGGGAGCTCAGACACTACACCTTTGCTCCCAGTGCCATTCCGGACATGCCCTCCCAGGGGGGGGGGGGGGTTACATTTAGAATTGGAGTGATAATGGAACTAATGGGATACACCTGTGAGGCTACACCCTGTGGTGTTGGTATAAAAATATGAGGTTGTTAGTATCTTATTGCACAAAGCCTGATGTGGTATGCTCATAACTGTACAGTAGCGCATTATGCATTATATTGTTATGCCTTGAAGAGCTATCAGATAAAAAAACATTTTTGCATTGGAGAACGTGTCCCGTCGTTTTTTCTATTGGATATTGGTGGAAAATTACGAGCCCACCCTGACACTGAACTCCTGAAAAATAGAGGAACAGAGGAAGTAACCCACCCTATTTTTGGATATGTATATATGGATATAAAGTAGTGAGTGTACAGCTTGTATAACAGTGTAAATTTGCTGTGCCCTCAAAATAACTCACACACAGCCATTAATGTCTAAACCACTGGCAACAATAGTGAGTACAACCCTCAGTGAAAATGCCTAAATTGGGCCCAAAGTGTCAATATTTTGTGTGGCCAAAATTATTTTCCAGCACTGCCTTAACCCTCTTGGGCATGGAGTTCATCAGAGCTTCACAAGTTGCCACTCGATTCCTCTTCCACTCCTCTACGACAACATCACAGAGCTAGAGGATGTTAGAGACCTTGCACTTCTCCACCTTCTGTTTGAGAATGCCCCACAGATGCTCAATAGGATTTAGGTTTGGAGACATGCTTGGCCAGTCCATCAGCTTCTTTAGCAAGGCAGTGGTTGTCTTGGAGGTGTGTTTGGGGTTGTTAT